>NC_088718.1:30184876-30890376 GCF_963576615.1 Watersipora subatra | reverse complement strand
GCCCAAGCTGTTCTATATCATCAAATGTCTACTTATTAAACGTGAACAGCACAAAAAGTGGTAATCTCGAAAAAAAGGGAAAGTAGTTGAAAACTGGCCTTACATACGAGCCTCAGATGCGCTGGGAACAGTATATACCGTTTATCAAACAAACGTAGAGTGTTTTCACTTGCTCATTTTACTACACAAATTGCGAGACCTATTTCGTTTCAACAGCTTCGAATTGTCGACGGAATCGTTTGTTCAACATATAAGGATGCATGTCTCAAACAAGGATTACTAAAAGATGACAGACAGTAGCACAGCACTCTTCAGGAAGCTTCAGTTTCAGATTCACCTTCTCGGTTGTGTAATCTTTTTGCTGGTATTATTATTAGCTGCAATTTGTCGGATCCTAAACAATTACATGTATCATTAATTATTAGATCATAGAAATAACATGAGTAAAGATATATGTCGACAATTAAATCAACTTCAACTGCAGATCTCTTTAGATTTCACAGTCGAAATTTTCAACAAAGCTTTGATTTTGTTAGAAGACAGAGCCATTAACATTTTTGGTAAGAGATTAAAGCAACTCGGATTCACATCGCCATGCAGAGATTTATACCTGCTTCCACAGACAGAATTGCTATAAAAAACTAACTATGACCAGGCAAATTTAAATAGATTTGTTAGCGGCACAGAACTAAACCTTACATTTGATCAGACTTTAGTTTAAGGAAAAATTTTAAAAGCTGTGGATGATGAGCGTGAAGCGATCTTTTTCTTGCATGCTCCCGTCGAACTAATAAAACTTTCTTGCTCAATCTTTTGTTTTGCTAAAATCAGATCTACCGACAAGTCGCACCAGCAGTCGCATCTTCAGGTATAGCCGCTATGTTGATGGAAGGTGGGATAACGTCTAAATTCCATGTTTAAACTACCATTGGATATAAGACGTCTGGAGACTCCCGTTTGCAACATACCTAAAGGTACTGGATTGGCTCAATTACTACAAGCAGTGAATTTAATTGTTTGGGATGAATGCACAATGGCACATAAAGTAACATTGGAAGCTTTTCATCGCACACTTACAGACCTTTATAACAGTGACAAGTTTATGGGTGATGAGTACTTCATGCTGGCGATTTTTTTCTAACCCTTACGGTCATACCTGGAGGGACTCCAGCTGATGAACTCAAAGCTTGCTTAAAGGATCCTTATATATGGCACTGTGTAGAATTTTGTAAACTAATGACAAATATGAGAGTGCATCTACAAGGGGATGGCGCTTTAAGGTAGTTTTCTGCAAAACTTTTTAATATTGGTGATGGAAAGCTACCGGTCAACAATGGGTTTATTTCTCTTCCTGAAAATTGCAGATTTTTTGCAGACACAGAAGAAAATTTACTACAAAAAGTTTACCCCAATATTCACGAAAACTATCTTCAGCACCAATGGCTGAAAGAAAGAGTAATTCTAGCACCTAAAAATGATACTGTTGACCACATCAATCAATTGCTTTTTGAAAAAATTCTTAGGACTACGATTTCATTTCTTAGCATAATAGACTGTGTGGTTAAAGAAAATGACTCGGTCAATTATCCTACAGAATTCTTAAACTCATTACGGGTCGCCAGTATACCTCCTCGTAATCTTTAACAAAGCGTTGGTGCCCCAATTATGCATCTTCCAAAGGGGAACTTACCTAGACTTTGTAATAAAACAAGATTGATCATTGAAAATCTATCACAAGTTTTTATTTGTGCTACAGTGCTTACCAGAGCTGCGATGGGTAAATAAATGTTTGACCCTAGAATACCACTAAGTCCGAAAAATGTGTCATTTCAATTTAAACATATTTAATTTCCTGTTCGACTGTCATTTGCAATGACTATCAACAAATCTCAATGTCAAACACTCGAAACTGTCGGCATTCGCCTCCTAACACCTTGCTTTTCACATGGACAGTTGTATGTTACGCTATACCGAGTAGGCAGTAACAATTGCCTATACATTCGCTCACCATTCGATCAGACCAAGAACATTGTTTACCCTTAAGCGCTTCAGTGATACACTAGCAGTATGCTCGGCAAATTTTCAAGAATATATTCTACAGCAACAGTAACCTTTCATTGTTATTATTCGTGATTTTTCTGTTTCATTTTGTATATCACATTTCTATCAATTTATTTTTTGCAATAATTGTAGTAAAACAGACTACATTTAGCCATTGCTGGCTAATTATCTCATGGTTAAACGCCTTAACTTGTGTCTTCTTTATTCTGAAAATATTTTAGATTGGCACAAGCTTCTTTGCTCATACATGTAAAATGTTTTAGAGAATTGATATTTTCACTTTCATTTAATAAACTTTGTGTACAACAATAAAATTCTTGAAATATTAAATATTGTATACATGTTCGGTGGTTTATATGCCTACTGGGGAACCCATCACCTTAAAAAATTGGTAATGCCCCATTTGTCTACCTCTTGGGTGATGTGAAAATGAAATGTCCACAAATATTACAAAATTTTCATTTCATTCATGTTTTTACGCTATTTCTTTGAGTTGAAATAACTTCTTTAATCAGTTCTGTTTAAAAAACACTTCTTTGTTTGTATGAGTATTTTCAATTTTTTTTATTTAATGTTTGTTTTAACTTTTTGCTTTAACATCTTTTAACTCTAATTTTATCATATATTTGCTTGCGAACAGTTTTTTATTATGACTAATAAAAAACAGATAAAAAAGTCCTAACTGTGAAGGAAAAAGATTAATACAACAATAGTAGATTCTACGAGCAAGGTTTACTCCGAAAAGTGTTAGATAAAAATTCAAATATGCTTGAGTGATTTCTGATCACAGAGACAACATGTAGATAGCCTCTATGTACTGCATTTAAAGATTCATAAAACCACCACAAATATGTATACATTTTTGGTGGTTTATGTCTCCTGGAAACCTCTCACCTTAACAAATGGGGAAAGCACTATTTGTCTATATCCTGGGTGGTGTGAAAATGACTTGTTTGAAAATATTGAAGAAAAAAAATTTATTTCCTGAGCAATACCAGGTAGTACAGCTAGTATATATTTATGTATATATATAAATATATGTATATATATACATTGCATATATATACATTGTATATGTATATACATATATATATATATATATAGTCAAATTAGATTGAATAGGAGGCCACTTTGGAAAATATATCCACGATATAGGGCTTTCTGATAATAGGAGGCTTCTGATAGGAGGCTTCGCTAGAAACATGCTTAAACAACTCTACTCGTCATGCTGATCACATACGTATCTATTTTGTATTTTGCATAAATTTTGCCGGAGAGTTCAACATTTTGGAAAATTTTGCAGGTTAGGAGGCTCTGTAGTTTGAAATGGAGGACCTCCCATTAGCGTAAAATTTGAAAATCTTTATACAAAATTCTGAGTTGTCTTCTCTTTTGCAAGAGAAGTTATCTTCTCATTAATTTCAGGGCCTCCTATTATGTTTTTATATCTTGAATTAGATAGTCCTAGTTCCAAGCTCTAATTCTTTTCTTTTTATATAAATTTAGCTAATTATGATATTTAGTTTGGTTCTTTTTAGTTGTAATGAACCTTTATTGCATCATTTAATTTTCTATCAATTGGTTAAAAAAGCAAACTAATTTGGGTTTCAGGGATTTTGCCAACAGATCTTAAGAAAACCGATTTGCAGGCACATCTGTGTGTGCTTTGATCTAAAGTTTATCATACGTATTATTCATAAAATTGAAAACTTATGCTTTCCCTTAATAGCTTGTTAGTGGGCATGCATGGCAAAAACAAGCATTTTGTCCATTTTAAAAAAGTTGTAATAAGTTGCAATAAAAACTATGATGGTATTGACATCAAGTAATTAGTATTGAAACCATCCTGGTTGTCAAATAGAAAACTTTTAAAACGTATATTAATTAAAACAGTGCATATATTCATGCTGCCAAATATGCCTGGTAGAGTCAGAGACACCCAATTTTTAAAACATAAATGTCAATCATGGGATTTTTGCATACCTGTGGCCACATTTATTACTTATACAATTTGATTAAGTCAATTCATTGCTACTGAGGCAAAACTGGGAAATATAGCATATGTGGGGCCCTTTGGATTATAACAGGTTTCAGATAAGAGCTTTCGATGAAACCATGCAGTAACATTGAACACACTGTGCAGATTGCATGCATGTATATCTAACTCACATTTATCAACATTTGTCAGCATATTTCTTTAAAAAAAGCCCAAACTTACTCATAAGGAAAAAAATTGACTTTTTAAGCAACCCCGTCAAGGAGTTGAGTTTACAGAAAAGGAAAGCTCAATATAAGTACGTCAAACAAATTGCTTAAGTGAGTGCAACGGTGACAAATAAAATATTCTTAAAACACAATGAGTTTGTATAAATCTAAAAGTCTTTAGTGCAAATGGAGCAACCTATCAAAAGCAGGCCAAACAACTGTTACATTACCAAAAGATTAAAAATCAAAGCATTCACAATAATACCATAAAACATCAACAAAAGTGGACTATTTTATTTCTGTCAAATAAAGCTGTAGAGCTTCAAAACACTGAGCTCCATAATTGTCTTGCAAATTGTGTGACCATTTCCTGGCACCTCGAGTATAATGTGTGCAGTGGTGGTAGCTGTAACTAATGGCTCTGCACAACGTTTAAAATATGATTTTAGCTAGAGATCTTTGAAGCAATTTGCAAGAGAACTTTGCTGACTGTAGACACACCCAGCTACAGAAAGAACTTTAAGGTTTGATGTCATTTCAGTCACTGGATGCCTTTTTGGAAATTGAACATCAACTTGTTGTTTGAAGGTTAGGCAATCTTGACCACTTTGCCTCCACTGGTAAATATGCTGCTCTACCTGCAAAGAAACCAGTTATTAACCTGTTAGTATAGTTAAAAATTAGGAGAATGTTGAACACTACTCATTTTACAGACTTTCCCAAGATACCAAACCAGCTTTAAAACAATACTGACTAAAAAGTGTGCTCCATCATGTTGTTTTAGAACGCTTAGGAGATTGGCCAGAAACTTGAAGAGTAGGCTTTTGCAGCAAGCTATATCGGTGGCTGTACTAAATTTAGGTCGCACAGAAGATGCTTTCCTACTAAAACTCTGCATAATTATGTTTCCCCTAAAGAGATTGCAGTTCTCACTATGTTGATGTTTTGCCTAAAAAAAGTTAACCTAGTAAGCCTTAAAAATTCTTGTTTCGATGTTGTTAACACAAGTTAACTCAATAAAAGTAAAAAACAACAAACATTATCATTAATGCTTTCTTTTAAGCTAAAGCTTTTTTGTCAAACTATTAGGTAAGAATGGTATCTTTTAAATATAAAATGTAATGAATAGTTGGGTTAAGAAAAGCTTTGCTTTACAAACTAATAATTACAGCGTTACCATTCCTCTTATTTCTAAGCAAAATGCACCAAAATCTACAAAATTTTACACATTCAGCCTGTACTGTGATGAGAACCGTGTCTGTCCATATAAAGCCACCATTGGATAATGGAAAAATATTGCATCCCACAGGATTTGAACTTGCAACATTTACCTTGCTAGACTGACACTACAACTATGCTAATTGACCTTGTAATAATTTGCAATATTTGAATGCATAATTATTGCAACTGATAATCTTTTACAGCACTCTACACTGCCATGGTATTTTTTAGTACAAGCCAAGTTGATTCAAAATCTTGAGCTGAGTAAAATTCCTAACTGTCTACACGGTCAATTTTTTCCATGCACAAATTGACTATAAATTGTATAAAAGTCCCTTTTCATTCAGTTGGCCTTTAACACTGTAAGGTTGGTGTGTATGAATATGCCTTTCACTGCAACGCATACATGTACAAATTAAGCATAGGGTTACTGCCAGGTTACTCTGCAAAGCAGAGTTGTCCTCTCGCGCACTCCAAACCAATCCTAAACATTTAGGATTATACATTATTCATTAATTATATAGACACTATTGAAATTCTTTGAATAGTTTAGAAGTTTCTATTAAAACATATTTTTAGCTTTTGTTTACACTATTCAGTCTCTGCTTATATAATAAAGCTACTCTTTGCCATTAGCATGTCTGTGCAAATGCGCTCGTTTATAACAGTTCATCTTCGTAGACTATTTGAGATGACCAAAATAAATTCTAGCTCAGCTAAAAATTTAATTCTGATGCTGATATCAACTGATTTGGCAATTAAAAAAACATTCAGTTTTGAAGGTATTAAACATGAATTTGGAGATCAAAAAGAAGGTGAGGTGAATAAAAGCCACAAGAGACAAACTGCTACTTGTTGCGGCTAGCTAACAAAGTAAAATCAATGTCTGTATGACTTATCATTTATCCATCGTCGGGAAGAGCTTGGGAGCAAGATAGATTTTGATGAGACTAGATATCATGACATTCAGCTTGGTATACAGACGGTCCCCAACCTACGAACGAGTTACGTTCCGAACATTTGTTTGTACAGTGAATTTGTTCGTAAGTTGCTTCAGTGCTATATTTTGTATTATAATTTATGCTTAAAATGTATTTATTTATTATTTATGCCTACATGTATATAAGTATATTGAAGGTTTATATAAGTATGTTTAAGGCTTGTATAAGTAACCTGTAAATTGGTTTGTACTGAAAAAACTTTTTAATAAAATGGAGAGAATACTGTGGTGGACGCCGGGCCATGACAATGCATTTCTTATTGATTGTATGTATTGTCCTTTTTTATTATATCATTGTTTTAATCGTTATGCTGGAACTTATCGTTGTTGTCATTTTAATGTGTTGTCCTTTTATTATACCGTTGTTTCACTCGTTATGCTATTGTTATATCTGATATCCCATCATAACACTATCATTTATCGTCACTTTTATTGTTGTCATACCAACTCGCTAGCGGTCCTATTTATTCACCTTGTTAGCCGGTGTTCTCACCGTTTGCCGTTAGGACGGAACGGTTGATATTACTGAATATAACGGAGCGCTCTCATTTATTTGAGCAGAGCAGATAGATGTACGCTCCTCGAATAGTGAAATTTCCTTCGCTAATAAAAAGCTGAATGAAACTACACACACTCTTCTTTTTATTTAATAGTCTAGATCGTGCCAAGTAAAGGTCGGCAAACTCCTTTACAATACATACAGGAAAAATAAAAAAGTTATTTGCGCATTGGAGATACGTTCACACACTTATGCACTGCAACGAACTGGGCAGAGAAAGGTGGATGCTGGGTGATGCTTCTACGTAGCACCTCTTTCTGCCGCTAATACGTCGGTATTATCGATGAATATACGCACAGACCTGTTCGTATGTACCGTTGTTCGTAACTCAAATGTCCGTAAGTAGAAGTCTGTCTGTATTAACACTCCAAAGCTTTCACTGATAGATCCCCTTCAAATATTTCTGATTTCTTGCGAGGCGAATCATTTTACATATTTTTGACAAAAATGACAATCTCTAATGACAAACTAGTTTAACAATGTATTGGTATCTATAATAGCAAACCCTATGCATCTTATCATTGCTCAAGTTTGGTAAGAATGTAAGCGATATTTTTAAGGACAACTATGAAAATTTTGTTAATAAATTTGGGAATTTTCACCAACTTGACACTTTACCCTATATGGCATTACTTATGTTGGTCAAACAAAAGCTTTACATAAATTCTTTACATTGAGAGGAATTTGCGTTATAATAGGTATACATGTACATTATAGCAAAATTTGCTGTACAGCTATTCCAACCAGATAAAAATCTGACCTATGCCCATAGTACAAAAAATTCATAATTTGAGTTAAAATACTTGGATTTAAGTTAGAATATGACCTAAAAGTCAATGAAAGGAACATTAATTTACTTTTCACATAGGAAACAAATACATTATGCTAATGAAACAATGCAAGTGTTTTGGCCTTAAAGTTTGGCTCATTTATGTATATACTTGAAAACATTACTTTTTATTTTGTGGGTTTTCACTGTCCACAAAAGACCCTGGTCCCCTTTAATCCCGAAAATTGAATGATGACTTCAGAAAACAGCTATGACAGGCCAAACTGGAATTGGAACAAAAGGTACATTTCTCACAAACAGAGATTGTAAATGGTACAAAAATGCAAGTTAAGCAGTACGAGTGTCATTCAGAGTTAAAAAAAAGCTATAGCTTGTTGCAGACTATTAGATACATCGTCCAAATACATATTATTGAAATTTTCGACTAGCACAAAATTTTTCATCTCAATATTTGTAAAATACATCTAAAAAAATATTGTTTTTCACCAAGGTTCATTCTATGTCACTCAATATTTTGGTGTTTTGACACCATAATTTACCTTCACTAAGTTCCTTTGTCCGCTTTCCTCTGACCAGAAACCTCCCCAAATATGTAAGCTTTTGTAACCTTGAATCGCCAATTCTTTAAATAACTTGTCTAGCACCAGAGTGGGTGCGGAACATGTTATAGCAACACCCTGCAATTAGTAATAACAAAATAGAAATATCACATTTTTTGAATAGATGATTTTCCGATTTAAATTAAACTCTGTTCATAGCTAATCAATTGCAAGCTCATTGATTGCTGCAAAAAAAGGAAAAACTGAGCAAGCAGAAGTGCATCTGATATTTTAGCTTATGACTCTCAATCCCAGCTGTGATATTTGTCATCATTGTGATTTGTAGGCAGTAGAAGAACGCGAGTTAAGCAATGTAAAAAACTTATTCATATCCTGTTAAAAAAATGGACTTCAAATGTTGAAGTGGTATTTCAAAAGCAATTACTCATTCGTAAAATTGATAGTCAGTAGTCTGACCCTGATCTGGACTTGGCTTTTAGATATTATTGCAAGGTAAAGTTTAGAGCTGGTCACCATAGGTTTTAACTGTGAGTTTCAGTTCCTATCCCAGACACTATGCTTACGTATAGTCTGTACAAGTGCTATCGTCAATGGTCAGGCAACCAGAATGCAAGAACATGACAAATATAAACATGCAAGGGTGAATAGGAGCTGTATACACAATTAAAATAAAGCAGTTATTTCACAGGGCACAGTCCAATTTGTAAAACGGAATAACTAGTAAATGACATTCAACTAAATTGTTGTTGATGACAGCCCTGCACAAGCTTCAGCTAAACATTCACAGATAAAAATTACATAAAGAAATACACAAATTAAAAAGCAATAATACTTAGTCAATAATAAAAATGATTATGAAGTTTAAGAATATTAATCAAAATTACGTACAGTGGCACTCGCATACCGTTGTTGCTTGAAAGGTATGTTTCCAAAAGAAAGTCTTGTCATTTTTCGAAAAGATCACTAATGCTTAAAGCTTGACTTGCAACAAAATTCACACTACAGTTATTTGGTATCAAAAGATTCACTATGTCTTACTCTGTTGTGTTGCATGTGCAATATATGTAGAAATGTGATAACATGCTCTTAAAAGCTGAAAAGCGAATAGTTAATCGCCGCCATCACAAAATTGCCGAAGATTACAATCCCGTTCCAAAAATAGGTCAAATGGAACGTAGCTCAACAAGATGGCTTCTGTTTACACTTTCATGCAACCTCATTCATTTAAATTATTTCAAAAATACACTTTACGCATTCAATAAAACGATGTCTATTGTCCTCAAGCATCTGTTCCCTCATCACTGTATTGATGTCACTTTGAGCACTGATATCTCAAAACCTACCATAAAAATTTGTTTAATTTTTAACCTTAGCTCGAAGGAATGCATATCATCATCTGATAAGCATGAAAAGCCTGTTGGTCACCTGTGATAGTCAAAAAATGCTGCGGAAATTATGCTCGCTGTTTGGCAAGAAGCATGGGTCACATGATCAGATTGCGACTAGACGATTAGATCAACCCAAAACAAAGTTGTAAACTAGCGAGCATCTATATTTGGTAAGAGCTCTTTGGTGAAACCCAAAGTTTATGTCATAAACTAGTGCTACAAGAAGTTTTATATTGAGCCTTTTACGGAACTTACAATTCATGTGAGAAGATCACGTGTCAAAACAATAACCAAATCATTTTACTATGTCAGAGAAATAAATTGATTCCAATCTACGGCGGTTTCGGGATCGCGGAGATTAACTGTTTCTTTTTTAGCTTTTTGCACCTACAACACAGCAGAGTAAGCCATGGTGAATCTTTTGATACCAAATACCCGTAATGAAATTTTGTTGCAAGTCAACCTTCAACAAGCAAAATGATAACA
This sequence comes from Watersipora subatra, assembly GCF_963576615.1. Taxonomy (NCBI): domain Eukaryota; kingdom Metazoa; phylum Bryozoa; class Gymnolaemata; order Cheilostomatida; family Watersiporidae; genus Watersipora; species Watersipora subatra. Next base: position 30,880,106 of record NC_088718.1, on the reverse strand, counting down.
AGCTCCAGTACCATGCATTGACAACTTGGGCAGCTAAGTCGTACATGCAAATCAGATGAGTATTTTACGGTATTTTGGAAAAGCCAATAATTAACCAATATTTGAGTTTTCATCAAATTAAAGTACATTTAATGGGCCATTTTAGCAGCGCAAAAAAAGCACATTTCTGATGACCATTTGCACCAATTTAGGGCAGGTAGTAGGAGTGAAACAAATTGGTTCGACTTATTTTAGTCAAAAATGGATACAAGTATTAGCCAAATGAAAGTTTGTTACGGAAAGTTTTATCATAATAACATAATTTGAAATAAATTATATGATAAACCTCTTGCAGTTGCTTCATTTTGTCCTGCAAACGCATTAAAATCTGTAATAGAAAACAAAACACCCATACAAAATCAAAACTGGTAGTTAATTTATGTTAGTGATGACATATTTTTTATTGTAGTTCTACAATAGCACTATAAGTTCCAAACAGTGCATTAACTATTAATATGTGTCATGATCACATAATTCATGGTAAGTCGGGATTACAAGATTTAGCAAACAAAATTTTGATTCTAGCCAAATTACAGCAGATTTTATGGTCAAAAAACTGAAGCACTTTTACCATTAGTGCAAAAACATAGTTCCAAGAAAACTGGTGTTAAAGTTTGAGAAACGAAAACAAATGTACAGTTTTATTTACAATTCAAAACGACATAGCAACCAATATCAAGATATTGTGATATTTATCTAGATTTCTGCACTTGGATCCAAAACATTATGCTGAATTTAAAAATCTAAACAGATTTTAGCTGGTTTTCAAAGAAATAGCTGTATATTTATAAGAAAGTGTATTACTTAATTTTGCAGATATTAAAAACAGCTTGAAAGTATCGCGATATTGGGCACACCCAAATCATCAACCAAATTTTTATAAAATTAACAACAGTAACATATTGCACACCATCGGTCACTATATACTTCGACCTTGCAAACTCAAATAATTATTCTCCTAACTAAATCTTATTATAATTTCATAAAAATTGAATAATTATTCTTATTATTAAATATTGTAGTATTCTGGTAAGAATCGTTAGGAAAATATCACCGCAACTCCCTTTACTTTCACTGCTTTTGACATCAGTTAGAATTCCAAAGTACTTATTACAAGTGTCCAAAATGTCAAAGTTACCTTTAAAATTGGCAAAAAAGAAACAATTATTTAAATCGGACACCATTTTTCAGTACTTCTTGTTTAGCATAGCAACGGTTTTAAGTTTTTTTTTCGAGGGTAAAATACTTTTATTGGCTAAACTGACTTCAGATTCAGAAAGATCACTCTTTGATTGGTCCAGAACTACAGGTTACAAAACTTGTTACCAATATTATAAGTTCAGTTGGTGCAACTTCAAAGTCGAATAACTCAACTTCGTGATTTGCGACTTAACCATGGTTTCTGTGACCGCGACCCATATGATCTACCTGCTTATAACTTAAACTTCTTTACTACCAAATGGATCTCTCTACCGCGACATAAGTGTTTCGTGAAACCTAATTTCTAAAAAGAGTGTATAAATGGTTATAACTTTACACCCGAATTGTTTATTAACAATATTTTTATAGGAAGTTTGTCAGCATAAGTTTTTATGTTAGTTCATGTCCCCAAAAAATATTACAAACGAGTTGCCGAGTGAGAGGGACCACTTTTCGTCCATTTTGAAATTACTGTGAGATAAGCACAAAACTCTAGTCGGATGATTTATGAATATTATTAGTTTACATGTTAATTAATCTGATGAACATAATTACTCTCATTAGTACTATTGCTCAATAAAGTTACTCAGTCTATAGATCTGAAGTTAGTAACCATTTATGGCTGTATTGCTTCTGAAATTACTGGTCATCAGTAAGAAGATTTCATAAAACAAGTTTTTGCAAAGCAATACTATGCTCAGGTTGTAAACGCATTCTTATTTGCTCAAAATATGCAAATAATAGCTTTTTTTAATCAGGTATAGATGTAATAAGGTAATTTACTAATTACTCAGTAATCGGAAACAATTTGTACAAAAGCTTGCTAAAGCCGCATCATGCAGCACTTGGCCATACAGAAACACATTGCCAAACGAGCTGTACTATTGTTAGTTTAAGAGTTCACACTGAAACAGCTTCAAAATAAAATTAAGACATAAGAAATCAGTGCAATAACTGCTTCGTATTACATTTACTTCATGCCTTGTTGTAACTGAGCATCATACTGCGTGCACAATTGGGAAAAAATGGCTGCAAGATCAAAATTTACCAAGTATTTAATTTCTTAATGAAGCCGTGATAAAAAACAATTTAGACAATTTATGCAGAATTTAAATGCAACTGCATTTCATCAGCATTTTTATAAGCAGGCTTAGTGTAAAAAACAGAGTAAGAGCCATACCACAAGTTCATGAAGTTTTGAACAAATTGTTACTTTACCCTTCAATATGTTATAAAATGCTAAGACAAGGTTAAACAATTATTGACGCTGTTGGAAGAAAGAACGTTTCAAATGCCTCTAGATTTCATAAAAAAACAGCTAAAAAATGATGGCCAGGGTTCTTGAGGACACTTTTATTTGTATGAAAGATTGGTAGATAGAACATTATTACACGAACAGACAACTCCAGAATTAAAGCGCAAACATTGTTGCTATAAAGGGTAAATAAAAATTGGTTCAAAGTAAAAGCTAAAAGGCTATTGTGCCCGGTAGTGGTAGGATCATTACCATATCATTTTTCTATTGAATAACGTAATACACTTTTTATTAGAAGAGAACAGACTTTGGTACATTAATTTGTCCTACATGTGATGGCTCTTATTAAAGACCTAATTTTTACCAATGAAGTGTGCCCTCAGATTAAGATGACCCTATTTATGAACCACACCGCCTATCAGAGTTTTTTAACATACACATTAATCAGCAGAAGGTTTTACGCCTAATGTTACCGACAAAAAATCTAAAAAGTGTGTTGCAGTATGAGCTTGGTCAGGTTCTCATCCTCTTTTGCTGATACAATAGGTAGCAATCAGTAGTCCATTTTCCAAAGGTTTATTTATTGCCCATTTCTAAAACCTTGGTAGCTGTAAAGGTCTAACACAGCTGTTTATTGCAATAATAAACTGTAAAAACGAAAATAATGATTCTCAAAAACTTTGGTCCCTGTTGGCTGTTAACATGTTTTCTATTAGTTAGATGCAGGATGGCGATTGGTTTTTTTCTATTAGGTACACATATGACCGGCTAACTAATTGCCTACTCACTAATAAGAAATGTTTTGTACAAAGATTTTTTTAGCGCATTGCTCTTGGTTATAAGCATACATTGTGCTGAGCTGCACTGCGCAGCCTGTTGTACGCACTCAGTTAATGGACTAGACCAAAATCTGATTGTGTTTTAGACTTTTTCCATTTGGAAAACCCAAGCTACACTCATTAAGAAATACATTCAATCTTTAAAAAATGGTTAATATTTTAATACTTTGATATTGTATTTGTACAATTTAAATATCAATTGTACATGCCACTCCATACATGGTTATTTTGCTTCATAACTATTGTTTTACTATTTTTGCGGATTGTCAGTGCTATAGTATTTTAGTGTAGCCAACTACCCAATGTAATGACTGCAGTCTCCAGAGCTCACTTTAGTCATCAAAGCCCAATTTAATTATCAGAAGATTAGGGCTACAAAAAGTAGAGGACTCATCAACTTACCCTTCAGTTTTTCAAAAAACTTGTAGGCCAATATGATTAGTTCTGTGAGAATATGATTAAAGAACAATAGTTCTGCTTGGTGAGCTCATCTTCGTTCTCCAGATTAAACAACTTCTACAAAAGCACAAAGTTTTTAACATTGTATAAAAAAATAAGTTGATGAGGACTTTATGCACAGAGTCTCTGACCACCTTCAATTTGGTATTGGAAGAAATGGTAAAAGTGAGCTTCTGTTAAACCTATATTTGAATGCACCTTGATTTGATTGGCACCGCTATTTGGGACCACATCAGGAGAGTGCTTTGAAAATCGAGCGCCATCTTTTTAATGAACGCCACCTCTATTTGAGGAGGTAAGTTACCTTCTCAGTATAGGTATAGGTTTAAGTATATTCACTTTTTTTTGAAAATATAGCAAGGAGCTTTTAAGGTTCAAACAGGGCGATTTTATTGCAAGCGTCATGAGGAGGACGAAGATATCGCTGGTGTGTGCATAAACACACTTGAGCGATTTACTAGTAAATGATATAATGGGCACGCTCACAAACTGCCAATAAAAATCCGTATCATCAGTTTTTTCGGAGTTGTTAATAAATTTAGGCCAGTCAATATGTCGTCGTCTAGGCTACAACATGAACAACCTCCACATTTGTTATTAAACCTATCTTCATTTCAAAGAGTGTACACTGCCTACACTATAAGAAGGCAAAAGAAAAACGATTCTTGTATTTTTAACTGTATTGTTTTTACAAATTTTTTATACATATTATATTTTGTAGTGGTTTTTCATATTTAATATATTAAATATTTACCCTTCTCAAGATGGTCAACCGGTGCAAACGATTGACTCCAGATGTTGGTTTTCAACTCAGATTTTTTTTTAAATTTTGTTTGTTATGATGGACAGAACTGGGAGTGCTATTATTAAATTCATGAACAATTGAGTGTTCGTTCTGAAGATGTTTCAATTGTAACAAAATACAAAATTGGCGCTGCTGTACGTTGTTGAACATCGGTAAGAAATAATTACCCGCCGTAAAATTACATTCTGGTAAAAACTAACCAATCGAAATGCATCTCGTTAGCAATAAAGTTGTGTAGAGAAATTCTAGCTTTATCGCTCTGCATGAACACGCTGAGTGAATTCTAACGCAGATTAGCGCCACGCAGCGCATTATCGCAATATCGCTCTAATTATCGCCTAATTTGTTTTCACCTTAAGATAATGCTTCAGCGATAACACTTGTTCTATTGAGTCAAATATGCTACAAAGCAAAAAATTCCCCTGCATTTATTGTCGGGGTTTTATAAAAAACACCATTATCAGCTTTTCAAATGTCTTAACCGCCAGTACATCAGCAGTCATAATTAAACATTGTCCCAAAAACAAGCTGCCTCAAACTGCCTAAAATATCGTACTAATCAAACATTCCACGTTGAGTGGAAAGAAAATGGGATAAACTACAGCATTGAAATTAAAGCACTCTCACACTCATTTCATGAACAGTTCTGTCAAAATCTTAACTGATAACTCAGCTTGCACTTTTATCTCATAAGTGCCAGAGTCACAGCTAGGAGCAATAGGTCGGCTTTGCGCTAGAGGACAAGCAAGGCTAAAAGTGATAAAAAATAGATAATACACAAGAAACTTTATTTGTCTACAAAAAATTATAGCATAAATGCTGAGACATTGTGACAAAACGTGGTAACCTGACCAAAATTTGGAACAGAGTTCAATTAGTGATGAGGGAGCAAAAGTATCCTACATGGGAGCTATTGCACACTTTAAACATGATATTTGTACCTCACAAACTCACATGGTCTTTTAGAGTAAATTAGATGCTCCTATAACATATACCTCCTATAGCATAAATTCTAGAAAAAGTCAGGCAATTTTGTAAAGTTTTTGCTTCGTACCGCGTAAAAAACGCCATATAACTTAAAGTGTATCATCGGGCGAGTTCTAAAGTTCGATTTGAGTGTTAGTCTGTCTTGCCACACCTGCGAGAAAAGAAAGCGACATACAGTGGTGTCAGAAAGTCTTTGTCCACCTCAAACCTCACTGCCCATTTTAGGTAAATTTGTTGTAGTCATGTAGAGGGATTGAACCCTGACAAACCATGCATCATTTAAAAGTAAGTTAACATTAGATCTTGTTGACACCATCAGTAATAAAATTAGGGTTAATCAGGGATCAATAATCAATTTTAGGCCAATCAATGTGAATCAGTGCTTATTAACTCATTTTCAAACGCAATATGACATTATTAATTTTCAAGTGGAATATTATCACAACAATACGGGTCCTTTTGGACAGCATGTGCAGCAAAGGTTTACAGTTTTGCTTGTTAAAAAGGAACAGCTAGAGATCCCAGAATTCATACCAGCGTCAACATCAACCATGGATAAGAAATGTGTCAACGGCCTCATCATTCACCCGCATACGATGGCCGATCTGAGCAGTAGAAAAATAGCGAAGAAGCTTAGAGTATTTCAATCTAAAGAAAATTAAGTGGTAAAGAAATGAACGCAGCATCAAACCACCAAAGATCTACCACGATCAAGGCGTTTGAAAAAACCAGCTGTCCAACATGATTGCTGGTTTCAGATTATGAACACTCAAGCGCTCGTGAGGCTTGTTCACAGCCTGCCTAAAGGTATAAACACACTAGGCGATATTTAGAGCGATATCGCGCTGCGTGGCGCTAATCTGCGCTAGAATTCACCCAGCGTGCTCATCCAGAGCGATAACGCTAGACTTTCTCTGCACAACTTTATCGCTAGCGAGATGCATTTCGATTGGTTGGATTTTACCAGAATGCAATTTTATGGCGGGTAATTATTTCTTATCGATGTTCACCCACGTACAGCAGCGACAATTTGCTATTTTGTTAATATTGAAACATCTTCAAAACGAGCACTGAATTGTTCATAAATTTAATAATAGCACTCCCAGTCATGTGCACCATAACAAACAAAAATTACAAAAGATCTAAGTTGAAAACCAACATTTGGAATCAATCGTTGCACAGGTTGACCATCTTGAGAACGGTAAATATTTAATACATTGGGCCTAAATATAAAAACCACTACAAAATAAGATATGTATAAAAATAGTGAAAAATATTACAGTTAAAAATGCAATAATCGTTTTTCTTATGTCTCCTTGTAGTGTAGGCAGTGTACAATCCGTGAAAGTGAGATAGGTTTAATAACAGATGCGTAGGTAGTTTACGTTGTCGCCTAGACGGCGCCATATTGACTGGCCTAAATTTATTAACAACTCCGAAGAAACTAATGATACGAAATTTTATTGGCAGTTTGTGGGCGTGACCGTTATATCGCTTGCTAGTGAATCGCTCAAGTGTGTTTATGCACACGCTAGCGATATCTCCGCCCTCCTCATGACGCTCGCGATATAATCGCCTAGTGTGTTTATACCTTAAGGCTGCAGAATGGTTATAGTTTGCAAAGGCTACCAGATAAAATATTAAAATGCAAAACAACCCCAATGGCTTTTTTCTGGGCCCATAACAGTACAAGACTGTTATTTTCAATTTAGAAAATAATTAAAGAAGAGATAATAACAAAATTTGCGATGACATATTTTCTGGTATGTAGTGTGAATGAGTAGGCAGCGGTTGATACAATAGAAGATATTTGGCAATTTTACAAACCTAGTTATTTCTATTCTTCAGCTCATTAGGATTGTTTTGATACAGGGTTTTATGTATGCGGTGCAAAATATTTCCAAGTTATGATGAATTTATTGCAGTGCTACACTTACTTAAACAGGCGGACAAAGATTTTTTCCCAACACTGTACATAAAGCATTATACATATAATACATACAATTTCCATGACATTCTGACTCTTGTGATAATTTGTCTGAAGTGACGACGGAACAGAGAATAGGTACATATAGCAGTGCAATTGTTGATAAATACTTTTAAGGCTATTGGGGAGTGCATCTGAATGTCACGAGTTGGAGTTGCAATCTTGAGCTCTTACGGACGAATAGATGACGAAAAGGTACTACCGCTTTTTTATAGTGAAACTATTTTTTCTTAGTCAATTGTTGTAAGTCGCTGTCGCGTCAAAACTATGCGCTCTTCATCAAATTATTGTCAAATTACCACAATCATGGTCTATTAAACCAATGAGGTTGATCATGAAAAGTTGTCGATGAAAACCAATAATAATGCAGTTAAGGCACCGCCAATACATTCAAAAGAATTTAAGTCAGATTATCACATGAGCGAGTTTGGAAAGGTCCTGAAATGGTTTAGATAATTTACATGTACAAATGTATGTTAACATTCTTATAATGAAAAATCCTTATCATGTAAACCTTCCTGGAACCGATCATCCCCTTTTAGGAGCGCCTACTGTACAGTCATGTCTGATATGAGAGCAAAATGCATTCTTGGACAAAAGCTCGCAAGTTAATTTTCTTAAAGTCCTATCTCAAAAAATGTTTTTCATATAAATTAACTAAAGATAAATTATTGTGTTGCCATCCTCTAAAAAACTACCAATAAGAGATATAACAATGAAAAAATACATGATTTTATCTATTCATGCTATATACCCATGCCTCCAAGGTTACAAATACCTATGTAAAGGTTATGGTCTGCATTAAAATGTAGCAGTATTATGTATAACATAATTTTGAGTAGTGGCAGTATGCAGCAGTCCATACAGTAGCATACCGTATGAATTTCTGACCTTTCTGAGAGTCATAGCACTAATGACGGTGTGAGAGAGACTTGATGCAACACGCTTGGTACTCTACACTTTTGTGAAATCGCATAAACAAACTTAAAGTATAAATTTAATATAACTGAATTTAGCTTAATAAAACATACTTGAAAAAAACGCTCTGATCTTATATTAGAGCTAATTCTATTTTTTCTTCATTTTCATTTTTAAATCATCTCTTCTTGGATTCAAACTTTTCGATTTGCTTATACTCTCATTTTCAGCCAACCTTTTTAAAACAAAATTAAAGCAGACCTGACAGGAAAACCAAGTGATGTAGTTTCCGTAACCGGCCTCTCGCATCCTTGGGCATTTAGTGATACATCAAAAACCACTTTGCAAACTCGCATCTCTAATTTTCTAGAATTTCAAGGCGAAAGTGGGTAGCGAGATAGTGAATGGTACAGAATTTGTGTAAAAATAAATTGCTTGAATTCTTAAATCTATTCATTGGCTTTTGTTATATATATATACATATATATATATATATCAATATATTTATTTTGAAGGTTTGGGGTAGACTGACACAATCTTCTGAAGAATCAATTGATTTCCTATAGCCGGTTTGTGTATTGACTCCGGTTTGTGTATTGACTCGTGTTCGCTTCAAATTCTGCATCATTTACTATTTTGCTACCCATGAAAGTTTATTATAAGTTATGACTAATGTGTTGAAAGTATATGGGAGGTCATTAGGTACAAAGCCCATCAAGTCAAATAGTCAATGATGACTTACCAGCTGTTTAAAATTAGGTTGGGTATGTGTCTAATGACAGGGAAGAAGCGTTCAACTGACATTTATGATCTACTCATCGCCAAAATCTTCCGGAAGACAATGCAAGGAAGAGGACCTTGATGACCGCCCAGGCCTATATAGATGAAGGAACCGTGAGTCACCGCCGGTTTATATGTCAATGAATTTGATATAGAAATACATAAAGTGCTGGTCAAATGAAAAGCAATACACGAGATATGGATGAATAGCTATGCAAATGGCTTTGTACTAACCCTTGGTATGAAATATTACCCAAGCCTGTGTCATTAGGCAGCAACCACATTTGCTAGTTAAAGCTCTATAATTTTCAAATAAATTAGACAATGATATGTAAATACATGTAAGATAATATCATAGTTGTTAAATATAAATACAAACTTGTAAAAATCCATGATACAAAACCGAGTTTTAACCCGTTGATCCTTGCTCGATCTAATCAATGCGTGTCAGTAAACCTAGACAATATGTCCAGCAATCCGAAGTTATTAATTTTTTACCAAATATATCTAAACGTGCTAACAATGCAATCATATTTGGTGAAACAGCAGTACAAAAAGTCGGACAACCTACAGCAGATGTCATCAAACAGAAAAAAACAGTATGTCACCATTATTCGGGCTAAAACTATAAAAGTTCGCACGATTTTAAACACTGATTAAACATTTACAGATAATATTCATCCATAGCACACTCATCATCCTTTCATGACTCAAAATATACTGGAAATTTATATTTATTATCATAAAATTCTACATTTGTATCACAGTCATTTATGACCTACCAACGAATGAGTCGTATTGATTGTTTCGCGATATCATTCTAATAAAATGTGTTATTATAATGAAGGAAGTAGATAAAGATAAGTGAAAAATGTTACAAATGGAAGTGAAATTTAGAATCTAACATCCTGCGAAAGAATTAATTTTATTAGTTTTTGCTGTTGCTTAAAAACATATTTTGTAAACAGAACCATGTGGAAGCCTGTATTCCGCCGTTAAGGTTTCTGCCACAGCCTACGCGATTCCGTAATACCAGCTGTGAGGGTTCAGAGGGCTAACATTGATGAGATACTGCATTATTTACTCTTTTGGTTAGTATTGTTCCTTATACCTAAATTGTAAAAAACAAATGAAAAATAATTTTCTTTTGTTTTGCAGGTACAACTACAAAAACATTGACAACAAGCGTGATAATCTCAAATCAGAAGATTGGAGACTAAAATTATAAAAACACTACACCATTCTATGTCATTTTAATTGAACAAGTTGAACTGACTGAAACATGCTACATCTCCGGTGTTTTTTTTTTGTAAAACCTAACTTAATACATGACACCAGCATAGTCAGCGTGATATTTAAGTGCAACTATAATTATTTCCCGAGTTGCATTAGTCCATAGCAAGCATAGTTGCTGAATATTGCACATCTTTCAAGTGGAGTAAACCCAGCACTTATAAATTCTGCTCAAAGAGTTCTTGTGCCAAATCTCAAACTCAGCAGTCAAAATTCTAGCCAACAAGATAAAAATACTCAAACTTTTAAATATCAAGATTTGAGAGAAGATAATTCTCGAATTTCCAGTGAGTATAATCCTACTTTGTACTAACAAAAGTCAACCACAATACCATGAGAACAGTACTACACAGTGTGGGTAAGGTTAGTCAGCTAGGCTATTGAAAACTAGATGAAATCATAATTGTTATATACAGGGTTTAGCTTTATAAGAGGGTCAGTATGGTGTAATCTCAAGAGTTCAAAACTTTCAAGTTAGAAACAAGTTGGAAAACATTGAAATCAATGTTCAGAGGCTAAGCATGACACTAAACTACAAAAATGTTCATTTTAATGTCATGACCAGAGCTTAATCAATTGCTAATTATGATCTTTGTTATGTGGGCCTACAGAGAAAGGCTATTTTAAATAGTATTCCATAGGCTCTTATTATAATTATTTAAAACACCATGATTTTTAAATTTCGTGTTGGCATGAATAACAGTAAAAAAATAACAAGAAAAAAAGGCGTTCAGCTAATGACTAAGTCGCAGTTGTTGTCAAAATTATAGACCATATAATTGAACCCTGAAAAACAAAATTAAAAAAAGAGGCAGATTGTTTTATCTTGTCAGTACATACCTGCAACAAAAGCAAGTCGGGCATCATAGCACCATTACGAAACACAATGGCAGAATCTACAGGAAAAAAAGACAATTGATGATTAGCATGCATTCTTGTTGACCAAGGCAAGTTCGACAGTAAATCAAGAGTTAGACAAAGACGTATGAGTAACGCATGTAACAAGTGCCAGCGAGGTGTTGACAGTGGCTGATGGGATTAGCCATTTCTCTGAACCAAACAATCACCAGCCGCGCTATTACATAATGCCATACACTCAGCTATACACAAATGGATGTTTAAATAATGCTAGCTACTAGATTAGGACCTTCAGTTCTTGAACTGGGTAATGTCTGGCTCTGAAAGCTAAAGCTTGCAAGATACAAAAGGTGTCCCACAGCACATTGGAGAACTATCAAGCAAATTTAGTCACTGATTTTGCTAATGCTACACACAAATTTTTGCTAACTAGCATATTAATGTGTATACAGAGAGCTTAATTATTTTGCATGTATCTGTATCATGGTTCAAAAGGTAAGCTTGCTGAAAAATTATTTAGTAATTCATATCTACCAAAGCATTATGAATTATAGCAACTCTCGACTACTGCTAATCGCTTGAAATTTCTACAGTTTCTTCGACTTTTATGACTACAGAGGTTTTCTTGGTTTGCGATTAGGTTATCTGGAGTGTTCTTGTCCCTGCATACACATATCTTTTTTGATCACTCAAACCTTATCTCTATCTCTTCGAGTATATAGAACAATTTAAGTATTATTCAATATATATACTTAAATTGTAATTTTACAGGTAAAAATAACTTTTTATCATTTCGCAGGTAGAACTACAAAAACATTGGCCACAAGCGTCAGAATCTCAAATCAGAAGAATGGAGACTAAAATTATAAAAACACTACTTGGCTCCATGTCATATTTAATTGAACTAGTAGAACTGACTGAAACATGCTATATCTATGGTGTTTTATGTGTACAACCTAATTTATTACAAGACACCAGCTTAGTCATCATGATATTGAAATGCAATTATAGTTATTTCCATATTTGCTGTAGTTCATAGCAAGCCTGGTTGTTGAATATCCCACATCTTTCAGTCCCAGTAAACCCAGCAATAATCCATTCTGTTCAAATAATTCATGCGCCAAATCTCACACGCGTCAGTCTAAATTCTAGCCAACAAGATAAAAATACTCAAACTTTTAAATATCAAGATTTGAGAGAAGATAATTCTCGAATTTCCAGTGAGTATAATACTACTTTGTACTAACAAAAGTCAACCACAATACCATGAGAACAGTACTACACAGTGTGGGTAAGGTTAGTCAGCTAGGCTATTGAAAACTAGATGAAATCATAATTGTTATATACAGGGTTTAGCTTTATAAGAGGGTCAGTATGGTGTAATCTCAAGAGTTCAAAACTTTCAAGTTAGAAACAAGTTGGAAAACATTGAAATCAATGTTCAGAGGCTAAGCATGACACTAAACCACAAAAAATGTTAATTTTAATGTCATGACCAGAGCTTAATCAATTGCTAATTATGATCTTTGTTATGTGGGCCTACAGAGAAAGGCTATTTTAAATAGTATTCCATAGGCTCTTATTATAATTATTTAAAACAACATGATTTTTAAATTTCTTGTTGGCACGAAAAACAGTAAAAAAATAACAAGAAAAAAAGGCGTTCAGCTAATGACTAAGTCGCAGTTGTTGTCAAAATTATAGACTATATAATTGAAACCTGAAAAACAAAATTAAAAAAAGAGGCAGATTGTTTTATCTTGTCAGTACATACCTGCAACAAAAGCAAGTCGGGCATCATAGCACCATTACGAAACACAATTGCAGAATCTACAGGAAAAAAAGACAATTGATGATTAGCATGCAGCATGCATTCTTGTTGACCAAGGCAAGTTCGACAGTAAATCACAAGTTAGACAAAGACGTATGAGTAACGCATGTAACAAGTGCCAGCGAGGTGTTGACAGTGGCTGATGGGATTAGCCATTTCTCTGAACCAAACAATCACCAGCCGCGCTATTACATAATGCCATACACTCAGCTAAACACAAATGGATGTTTAAATAATGCTAGCTACTAGATTATGACCTTCAGTTCTCGAACTGGGTAATGTCTGGCTCTGAGAGCTAAAGCTCGCAAGATACAAAAGGTGTCCCACAGCACATTGGAGAACTATCAAGCAAATTTAGTCATTGATTTTGCTAATGCTACACACAAATTTGTTGCTAACTAGCATATTAATGTGTATACAGAGAGCTTAATTATTTTGCATGTATCTGTATCTGTATCATGTATCATGTATCTTCTGACCTTCACCCGACCACGCAAAGACGAGTACACATAAAAATCAACGCGCTTGATGTGGAAAATTATATACTAGTACTACACTATTACTACTGCTCCTACTACTACCGCTAGAAGCAACTACTGATTGCCGAATGGAATCTTCCGATGACGATTAGATTTTGTTGATGGCAGGATCGGCTGCGGGAGCTCTGACAGTCTGTATTATATGTAATTATATGTTTGTATATATTTTAAGTTTATAAATATTTTATTATATGTGTCTTCCTTTTTATTATAGCCTTATTACTTGTTAGGCTATCAATTGTCGTCGTTTATGTTGCCATATCAGCGCACTAGCGGGCCTAATTATTGGCCATTTAAACATTATTACCTGGTGTTCTTACTCAGTCCCGTTAGCCGTAACGGGCAATTTTATTGTATATAAGGGAGCAACGCACACTTAGTAGACAGAGCAAATGGCCGTACGCTCCTCGGCTAGTAAATTTCCTTCGCTAATAAAACATTGAATAAAATCACACTCAATTTATTTCTGTATGAAATAATTTAGATCGTGCCAAGTAAGGGCCGGCAAATTCCTTTAAAGTAGTACATGTAGTAGAACTAGTAGTAGTACTAGTAGTAGTCATACAACTGGCTATTCACTTTTAATTACTTTAAATAAAAGCTCACTATCAGAAAGAGCACTAGGGAAAGTTTAATAACAGTGTCCTAGCCTCTCATTAAACCTAGCCCTTTCGTTTCATAAACTTAGAACTGTCATTAAAGCTTAGGCTCATTTAATCAGAGGCTCTTAGCTTGTGATTGGCTGATGAGCTGCTGGGATTCACCGACACCGACTTTCAAATCAGTACCAACACCGATCTCTTTGCTCACACCGACCGATGCCGACACCGACTCATCAAATTGGTCTGTGCTCGACAAAATGGGTGACAAAATCGGCCAGTGTAAACGCACCAATAGACAAAGACGCACGAGTAATGCATGTAACAAGTGCCAGCGAGGTGTTGACAGTGGCCGATGGGATTAGCCTGAACTAAACAACCACCAGCCATGCTATTACATAATGCCATACCCTCAGCTATATACAAATGGATGTTTAAATAATGCTAGCTACTAGATTATGACCTTCAGTTCGTGAACTGGGTAATGTCTGGCTCTGAAAGCTAAAGCTCACAAGAGACAAAAAGTGTCCTGCAGCACACTGGAAAACTATAAAGCAAATTTTAGCCATTGATTTTGCTAATGCTACACACAAATTTGTTGCTAACTAGTATATTAATGTGTATACAAAGAGCTTAATTATTTTGCATGTATCTGTATCATGGTTGATTAGCCAATCAAAAAAATATTCAAAAGCTAAGCTAATGGCAAAATAGTCATTTTCCCTAATGTAATATCTGCGACTGGGAATATTAATAATATCATTTGATAGTATAATCATCCATGGTAAAAGATTTTTCTCATGTCATGCGTATCTAATATCCTTCACGAAGCCTTGCTAGCAAAGCTGATGCTACATGTAGTTCTAGCATTATACAATGTTGCTCATTTTACATCCATTTTTCGTCCTATATTTCTATACTGAAAAATGAACTACTGCTAACTTTCGCCTTGCAATGGAAGCTTTGATAAGCATATGGTACGGAAATAATTTTTGTATGAATATTACAATATAAATTATATACCATTTCACTATTCAATTCTTAAATATCCTTCTGTAAACCATATTATTGAAACAGTTGCTGTACATTTTTGAATCCCTTGACATCTTTAAAAAGTTGAAAAACTTATCATGCGCGACCTTGAAGCTTTAATGTAAAGCATGCATCTAGCAACCAGTTAGCAAGACAACATTTTTCTGTAATCCATATCTACGGAAACATTACTAAGGATAGCGACTCTCAATTCCTGCAAATCACTTGACATTTCTAAAGTTATCTGCAGCTTTTAAAACTACATATGTTGTCTTGGCCTGTGCGGTCAGGTGGGTTTTGTACCTGCATATTTTTTGCTCCCTATAACTTTACATCTAAGCATTCATAACAGCCTTTATCTTCTTTGATTTTCTGCTTTTCAGTTGTTATACGACTAACACATATATAAAGTCAGAGTGACTGCGTCAAAAACATGAATATAAAATAAATGCTAGGCTACAATCATTCAGGCTTCTAATAAAAGTCCTAATTTTTTGTTACTTTGGATGAGTGACAACCATAAATTCTTTAGTTCAATGTAGTCTCCAAAGTACATGGTAAGCCAGAGTTAAAGCATAAGCAAACATACCTGCTACCTTCACTATCTGTCCTATTTCTTAAATAGAGTTTTAGCCTATCCTTGTTCGTCTAAATCAGAAACTAAAAGCTAAAAGCCTGACTGAAACGAGATGGAATGAGTTAGATGTACAGCCTTACTTAGGCCTGGTTCGAACCAATATGGCATCTAAGACACGTGAGACAGAGTACCTGTTATGCAAGCGATCGCTCATGGACTACAAGCTCAGAGTGCGCGACTATTATGTCCTACAGAAAGAAATGTCGTCATTTGCGCAATTAAATTAATTTGATGCCCATACGCAGCTACGCAATTTGTTTGCTTTCAAGCTGTTGGATACATAATGAGTCGAGATTACGCAGCTGTCCCCAGGTCTGAACCCGGTCTCACCTTAGCATGCGCAGACAAAGGAGTGCCACACTTTGATAATTTCAAGATAAGATAAACTTCACTACAGGATTTGTAAATTTTTGATGGTTTTAATTTATACGCTACTACATGCACCATAATATATATATATATATATATATACAATATATCATTATATTTTTAAAACGATAACTGCAAGAGACTTGCCAAATCATTAGTTCAAAAGGCAATGATGAAAGCGGGGATGAATTTGAGCACAAATTTAAAAAAACAATATTTGCATAGCGCATAAAATTCTTTAGAAAAAAAATATATTTGAAGCATATAGGTGCCTTTTAATGCTTTTTAAATGCTTTCTGGAAGGCTCACCTATCTGGTATGTCTATGAAATTTTTTTTAAGACTGCAGGGCTTTCTGCAATGCTTTAAAACAGTATACAGTTCACAAGCTATCGGCATGCTTAATCCATCATGGCTAACTGATTGTCAATGACAGTACTTTAAAAACACTGCTACATTAAGCGGCAGTAAAAAACTTTTGTTAAATCTTTTTTTTGCAGTTTAATATATATGATATCTGAGTAAATACAACATCTTTAAAATTTATTGAAAGCCTTTTACTGAAAGCATTGGAGTAAGTAAAAACGTCAAAGTTCAGAGTGACAGTGAAATGGCATTGCCTTAATTAGTGTGTCTCTATCAAAGCCGGGCACTGCTACACTTTTGCTGTGTCATTTTCTGTTAATTTCTCTCATCCTTTGTCGAGCTGGAGACACTCCATAGGTATTACGTAATTACTTTAGCATTGAGGGTCTGCTGCGCCAAATTGGACATTCACTGATCCCCATAGCTCGTTGCTCTGGCAGTGATTATTTCTAATCACAATCATTCTAAACATAGATGTTTGGATTCATCAAATTGAAAAACATTTAAAATCCCTAATTGGAAATTATGCAACTCCTAATAAAACATACATGATAATAATTGAAAACTATTGTATGATGGAACAATCTTCTGCCAACACAATCTGCTTGAACTATTATAGCAATAACAAGTAACAGTTATTAGCGGAGAACATTGGCTAAGAGAACATTTCAGGGGTTGATGTAGATCTGGCCATCCATAGGAGCCTATTTGAGAATTGAACAATGAACCACAGTTTGAATGCCAGGAGTTCTAATTGAACAGGCAACGGCTGTCTAAAAAGATAATGAAACTTATGAAAGGGTGGGAAGTTAAAAAGGAGCCTAGCTTAATCATTCTCCAAGTTTGCGATGACAGCTCACACCTAAAAAACAGAAGAACATTGTTTGGTTTAATCCAAACTTGTAAATACTAATGATTGGATCCGATAAGCGCCCCTAGCCCATATAGGTTGCTGTTTTTTTAGGTTTGGCTAACAGCTGAAGCCAAATAAGTAATTAATGTATTATTATTATTGTACCAGAAAATTTGGCCAATATCTTATTATTGGGTTATATAGCATCTATAATAGATGTTATATAACTCAATTATAAGATATTGGCCAAATTTTATGGCAAAAATTTCATTAAGAATTGAAAAACATGTTTTCTTGAGTTGTTTGTGATAGATAGCCAAGTTACTTAATTGCAACGCAAATAAATGGCATTTTGTGCATTTCAAAAGCATAGTAGCAAGAGCTAATGCTTTTACTTCTACATATACAGTTAGGTAGTTGGTATAATGAATCAATTTGGGAGTGGCTACCGGTTTCTGTCTAGATTGCGTAATAGTAAATTTGCTGAGGTTCTACTGTTCTGCTATGTCATACTCTGAACGTTTGCTGAGCCCTATAGTTTGTTGTTGATCTGTATTTCATTTTCATAACAATAATTGTATAAACCTATAAATCTGGAATATTTGATATGAAAAAAATTTCATAAAAGGCTTTTATAAATAGACTTGGAAACAATATTTCAGTTTGTTTTTATAACTTTTATGTGCATTGATAAAGCGATGTAAAGTACAATCACTACAAAGCTAAAACAATCCTCCTGAATATTTCTTACTCTTACAAAAATATTACTTTCACTACCATCAGAGTCAGTGCTGCTATTTTTTGTAGGTTTATTGAAAAAAAAAGTAAATTTGAATTAGCTATAATATCATCAACATAAGTAATTATTTGTTGTCTAATGTAAGTTATGTATCTTGGTCTACTAAAATTCACTAAATGCCTCTCATCTTCAGCTCTGTTGTGATACTCTCCTTTACTGTTAAAGCATACATAGCTCACTGACTCCAGCAAAACAATGCTACTAGCATAACTCATCAACGACAAAAACAGATACAAAAACCACAGCATAATTGCTTTATAATAGCATACCATAACATACCTTAGGCAAGACTAACTAATGACGACAAACATCATGAATACTTTAACAGATGATTGAATGTGAGCCAGTGCTAAAACTAATATTAATGACGTATTTAATGACAGACTTAATCCTACTCTGCTTATGATAGGTAATCCAATTCACATGTATCTCGGAAGGTCCTTACATAAAACTTACACAATAATGTTGGTTTTTTCGGTTGGAAATTTCCAAACAAAAATTTAAAATTACCTTGTGATTCAATGCTAATTTAATACAACAATTTTTGGACAACATTGTCAATACCATAAAAGTCCTAAATATCATTGGTTATGTTGTCAACGGATAATAAAATTAGGCTACTACGCAATTACTGGGAAGTTCGCGAAAATGCGCAGTCGACCATATATTTCACATAAATGAGCATACGACAGTGAAAGCGTATACGACACTGTATATTGTTAGTCATATGTATATTTAGTGATCGAATCTTAGGAAAACCAGAAACATGAGTGTACCAGGACCTTTGAAATTGAAATTGAAAATTGAAATCCATTGAAAACTACCAACTAAAAATGTATAATGGTAAAAATTAGATTAAAAAAAAACACCAAAGGTAATATCAATTAGCTACCTATAGGAAGTGCAACTTTGGCTTTTCCAATCGTTGAAAGAATATACAGTAGGCCTACATTACGAGCTCCTGCAGCATAAATAATCTTTTCCTGTGAAGTTTACAATATATTGATTGTACAATATAAGAACAGTAAAATACATGTGAATTGCACAACCCATTTAAAGACCTTTCCAAACTGACCTTTCGGGCATACAAAGAGGAAAAACTTGACGTAATTTTTTTAAATATGTGGGGTGTACTGTAACTGCAGTAATATTAGGGTGCATTGACAACTTTTCTCGGTTTTTGATCAACTTCATTTGTTTTTTACCATTTTTCAGTACTTCCACAATAACTTGGGGAGCGTACATCTTTGACGTTCATTTACTACGATTTACTAATTTTTCTAAACAGCAATGTGTAATCTGCAAAGGAAAACTAATAACAAATATTTTATGTCTACAAGGAAACAAAACAACAAAATATTTTACAAAAGCTGTTCTGCCTGCTCATCACCTATCTGTATTCAGAGGTCAAGGTTAGGAAAAAATAGAACTAGTGATGATACTCCCACTCGTTACATTCACATTGGTGGACTAACGCTGTAACACCTGCGCCAATCAATCGCCTTTATATTTATGAAAATTGCACAATTACCCTATTCTCTGTTTTGTCGGTAAATCTGACAATCTGTCACAACCAACTAGATTGCTACAAAAATTATATACATAATATGTATAATGATATATGCACATGGTCTTCTCTCTTGCATATGAAACAATCAATATAAACTAACGTTTAAATCAAAGTTGAGAACTTACTCGACTTAGCATGTAATATGGAATTTTTTTGGTAGTCGAAAGCAAAAACTTTACAGAAATTTATGTCGTCTAGACTTTAGTTCTAAGAGGTATATGCCTACGTTATAGGAGCGTTTACTGTATATGGTAAGAGTGATGGGAGTGATAAGAATAGCTTAGCCTTGTGGTTAGTCACTCTTGTTAGTAGACTTGTGGTCTGAATGTCATGAGTCCAATATACTGCAAGGCGATTTTCTCATTGCTAAAGCTTTATCGCTATAATTTGGTGAATGAATGACAGACAGACAAACATTGAGATTCGTGTATATATATATATATATCTGGATTTAACCCTGCATTTATTTATTCTCGCTTGTTTAAACTGCTATTGTGTTATCTTAAAAATTCTAGCAGCAAGGCCAAACGGCTAACATTAATAATATACAAGCTAGGGCCCAGACAGTTCTATTTTCCAAACAGCTTTCTGTAAACTGCATCATCTGATTTGCTCTAAGGTCAGCATATAGCATGCAAGCATATACCGTAACAAAAATAGGTATTTTTAATGTTTTATGTTTGAATGTACATGTTGGTTCTAGTAAGTGTTTCAGAGCAGGCTTTATTATTCCCATGTGTGTTCTACCACTCTTTAACTAGCTCTGCCTTACAAACTGGCCCTTCAGGCTGAGAGCCACCTAATGCGTATATAACGAGTATGTGATAATATTGCAAAATACTAGATAAGCAGCTGTAATAACATTGGCCTTGCTTTGACTGCAGCAGCCGTAAATAACATCTCTGTCACATCTAGCAATACTGTGACGATTAATGTTAGTCTTGCTTCATAAATAGGTGTATTTATAGGCCCACAGGATAAACCCCGGCAATCAGCTGAAACTTGACCACTCTGACACATATTTCTCAGTCCATTGGTCACCTGCACCTAAATTAGGCAGGGCTAAAAATAAAGGGAGTAACAGACAGAAATTTGTGCCTGTCCCAGCAACTATAGGCAATGAATTGGTACACCACAATTAGCTCTAAAGGTTAGCTCTGAGGTTGATTAGGTAACATTGTTTTACGGGCTGGCTTGATGATCTGGCCAAATACAGAGCTGAATGCAAGCTGATGATACTAATTAATCTTGGCTTCACTCACATTTTCATTGCTACATCATCCAATATGACTAATGTTGAAGTATAATCAAAATAACTATATTATAGCATTTGTAGACTCCTCCCCTCCTGATACATGGAGTTTTTAAAGAAGGTGCAAACCAACGGTGAAGGCCTCAACATCGCTTCAAAATCTTATAAATCGCACCATCAAATACTTCAAAACCACTCCTGTCTCTTAAATAACCCATCTAAGAACTGTGGTAACTTAAGGCCAAAACTTCATGCTGGTTGCTTTCATGACACCAAGGCCAACCTTGCGGGTTCTCAAAAAGGGCACCTGGCTCCATAGATGTTAATTAATATTGAGGTCAAGCCTTTTTACTTGTGGCTGCTACATGCCAACAGACAGCGTGTGTAATAAGAAAATTGTGATAATAATTGAATTTTCGCATCTAGTTGCGTTTTTTCAACAATTCATCTCAACAACTATTAGACATGGTCATGATAAAAAACACTCTAAAATAATTTGAGTTATGACATACTAAACTTTGAAGTATAAAGAATTTATTGTATTATAAACATTTCCAAGTTTTCCTAATATTTTTCAGATATATGGTAAAAGTAAGAATCTTTTTGTCCCCTTGTTAATAGATGTTTGTGTGAATCCCTGTTGCTATCTTTGTTCAAATGTCATACATGGACAAATTAAAAGTATGTTGGAAACTCATTAAATAAAAATGAGACTGTAAAAATCAACCATTTCAGTTAAGCACACATGTTTTGGCTTTATTTTAAAAATTGGAGTTTTGCAAAAATATATTTGGCATATAATTTACCAAGTTTAACTAAAAAACCTCATAGTCTCAGATTTTGATGATTTTTTTTAATATGTTGTTGCCCATGTTGAAAACGCTTATATCCCAAATTTTGATATTCTAGGGTCATTGGTTCAGGTGCTAAGAAGATTTGAACATTGACCATTTGTAGCCCGAGTTTGAGGGCATAGCACATCTACATGTATCTGACTTTAGACTCATATGATCTGAAGAATATACAAGTTAAATATCTAGATTTTTGTGTCTACACAAAGTCTCTATATTTACACAAACAAATAGGTTTGAAATTTTTTGGATAAACAATGGGGGAGATAACTTCAACCAAAAATGAACGAAAATGCTATTTTAGCGACTATTCAAAAACAATTATCCCTCCTATCATATAATTTGCCTTTGTTTCTGTTATTATTTCTGAATTTCTCCATGCCTCAGCTATCCAAAACTAGTCTCATCTTTTCTGTAGATGTATCAGGTCAGCGTCTAGAAGCCATACAAGAATAACGTCTTTATCGAATTACTGCAAAAGGAGAGGTCAAGGTCAACCTGCGGTTTCAACAGTCGCGCATTTTTCTCATGTTTTACACCAATTAGCATATGCAGATTTCATTAAAACTATCAAAAGTTTGTGTTTCAGCCTGTAAAATGCTGAAAATTGAGTTTCAAATGCCCTCCAAACTCCTTTAAAACTTGCCTCAATCAAATGAGGTTATCCCCCCTTGTCAAGCTTTAACTTGGCTGATTATTAGAATATTATCCTATCAAGTTCAAATATGCCGTGTAATTGTGGTTTGTGATTGTGATAGTAATGAGCCTAAAATATTTTCTTAACTTACATTCCTCAATGTTATCAATTGTTGTAGCTTCAAATGCATATGCTTTGCCTGAGTTGGTGGTAGATGGCGGCGCCACAGCTAATAGAACATGCTCTTGTGGTACCCAGCAGATGTCATCTTGCTGTGGCCATGTGAAACTGTTTGTTGAGCCTTTGCACATGAATCTCACATTAACACAAACGTTCTCTCGATCATAGATAATTGCCATCCCCATATACCATCGACCATCATATATACAGGCCAGATATTGACCAGGTTGAGGTGTTAAGGTATTGCTGGTAACATGTGAGTCATCAGTCTTCCCAACTTTGTATTCTTGTAGCATACATTTTTCATCAACCAGTGGTGAAAGTTTGCAAACTTCAATGGCTGTTCTACTGAGCGGCTTGAAACAGTGCTGGTTCTGAAAACCAATGACTCGTTGTGCTGCCTTGAACCTTGGTTTTTAATTCGCTGCTTGTTCTGCGACTTCTTCAGTGAGTACATAAAACACCTCCGCCCCAGCAATGTTTTCTCTAGCATACTTGCACAGTGGTTTAGCACTGAGCAGTCTTTCTTTTCCTGACTTAACTAACTGCTTGGAGTGACGGGTGGCCAGTCTCTTGACCACCCCGCGAATCCCATCTCACGGACCTTTTTCATGTGAGATGGCAAAGAAGCTCCAAGATGCTGTAAGATTGAAATCAAGCTCATGGTAACGTAAGTTGGCAAAGTTCTTGTAATTCTTGTATTGGGCGCCAGATCCATCACTGAAATAATTCACATGAGTCACTTGAGGTAGGTTTTTTTAATGAATCTGATGAGCGTTCTCTGGAATGTATGTATACAATCTAAAATGCGTCATCCGGATTGTACGCTTTGGATTGTAACCGAAAAGTGCTGCAGAAATTGTATGTGATGTATTGGGTCACATAATCAGATTACTACTTGCCGATTAGACCAAACCAAAAGAAAACGGTAAAGTAGCACGCATCTATATTTGATACGGTGTCTTCGGTAAAACCCGAAGTGTTTGTCATAAACCAGTTCTACGATAAGTTTTATATTGAGCTTTTTATTGGCCTTTCAATTCACATGAGAACATCACGTGACAAGACAATAACCAAATATCATGTCTACGTCCAAGAAATAAAGAAATTCCAATCTACGGCGGCTTTTCGTTTTTGAGCTTTTAAGAGCTTGTAATCACATTTCCACACATTTGGCACCTACACCACAACAGAGTAAGACATGGTGAATCTTTTGATACCAAATAACTGTAATGTGAATTTTGTTGCAGGTCAACCTTTAAGTCAAGAAAAGAAAGAATGTTCAGTACTGAGCACCTGTACAAGTATGCTAGGGAAAACATTGCTGGGGTGGAGGTGTTTTATGTACCCACTGATGAAGCCGCAGATTAAGCAGCGATTTTGGAACCAAGGTTCAAATCAACACAACGAGTCATTGGTTGTGGGGACCAGCACTGGTTCAAGCCACTCAGTAGGAAAGCCATTGAAGTTTGAAAACTTTCACCACTTGTTGAAAAAACTGTATGCTACAAAGATACAAAGTTGAGAAGACTGATGACTCACATGTTACCAGCAATACCTTAACACCTCAACCTGGACAATATCTGGCCTGTATATATGATGGTCGGTGGTATATGGGGATGGCAATTGGCTATGATCAAGAGAACGTTTGTGTTAATGTGAGATTCATGTGCAAAGACTCAACAAACAGTTTCACATGGCCACAGCAAGATGACATATGCTGGGTACCACACGAGCATGTTCTATTAGCTGTGGCGCCGCCATCTACTACCAACTCAGGCAAAGCATATGCATTTGAAGCTACAACAATTGATAACATTTAGGAATATATGTTAATAAAATAATTCAAGCTTCATTACTATCACAATCACAAACCAAAAGAATACAGAAAATTTGATAATGAAAGGATAATAATCAGCCAATTTAAAGCTTGACAAGCGGGATTATCTCATTTAATTAAGGCGATTTAAAAAGGTGTTTGGAGGGCATTTGAAACTCAATTTTAAGCGGTTTACAGTATGACACACAAACTTTAGATGGTTTTAATAAAATCTGCATATGTGAATTGGTGTAAACATAAGAAAAATGTGTGACTTTGTTGAAGCCACAAGTTGACCTGGACCTCTACTTTTGCAGTATTTCGACTAAGACGTTAATCTTGCAGGCTTATGGCTTCTATACGCTGACCCGATGCATCTACAGAGAAGACGAGACTAGTGTTGGATAGCTGAGGCTTGGGGAAATTCAGAAATAATAACAGAAACAAAGAAAAATTATATGTTAGGAGCAATAATTGTTTTTGAATAGTCGCTAAAAAAGCATTTTTGGTCATTTTCAGTCGGAGTTATCTCCCACATTATTCTTCTGAAAATTTTCATTCGTTTGCTTGTGTAAATATACAAATTGTGTGTAAACACAAAAGAATCTATACGTCTCACTGGTATATTCTTGAATTTATAAGAGTCTAAAATCAGCTAAATATGCTATGCCCTCAAACTCAGGCGAAAAATGGTTCAAGTTCCCCAAGTTTCATGATCAGATAACCGACTAGATGATTAGACCAAGCCGAAACAAAACTGTAAAGTAGCGAGCATCTATATTTGATATGGGTTTCTTGACAAAACCCGAAGTGTTTGTCATAAACTAATGCTACGAGAACTTTTATATTGAGCCTTGTATTGGCCTTCAATTTCACGTGAGAACATCAGTTGTCAAAACAATAACCAAAATTGCTTGACTAGCCTACGTCAGTAAAATAAATTGATTCCACCCGGCGGCGATTAACTGTTCGAATTAGAGCTTTTAAAAGCTTGCTATTACATTTACACATATTTTCCACCAACAACACAGCAGAGTAAGGCATGGTCAATATTTTGATACTATACACCTGTAATGCGAATTTCTTTTGTGCAAGTCAACCTTTACAGCTTTTGATTAAAAGCTCTTAAATTAAAAATTAGAATAAAATTCTTTTTATATATGTTGGATGAAATGTGGTGTACTCTTGCATGTGTGACACAATAGTTATGATATAGTTAACCAAAAAATTCTCAGACGTTTAAAACCATCACTTTTTGTAAGATTTACAATGTAGCTCTCTGTTAAAAAAGTTTAATGTATTACACGAGCTAATTATATTTATCAAAGCGTTTTCATAAAAAGATTAAAATGTTGATATCATCGAAAATGTTGCAACTCTTACTTACTATTTATTGAGTAAGACGTACAACTAATATTGATGTCATTATTTGGCAGATACTTCCTATAAACCTTTTAAAACCAATATTTTGAAATTGTCCATTGCATAAAGTTTTAAAAATTGTTATATAATCGTTATATTTTCCTTCTTTTGACTTTCTGCATGTTGTTTTATGTGATTTGGCTGCAGGGATGTTTCAAGATTAAAATTGAGAATTTTTGATTACATTGATAAAGTTCAGAAGAAAATGTTTACTCCAAAAAGATGTCAATCGTTGCACTTCCTGTTCTTCCCCCAGTGATGTCATCGGCTATTGCAGCCAAGTTGCGGTGTTATGCATATTTATTGACGTACATATTATTTGTGTTTGCTTATGAGTGTTTAGATGCAAATTAGAATGTAAGCCTATCCTTAGATACACCACTATAGCCAGTTTCAAATATTATAAAGATAGTTTGATTAGAATTAGTCCCACTGTTTTCCTTTAAATACTGTATGAACACGTGAGTATCCATTGATAACGTGACAGTATGTCTATTTTTATAAACAACTAGCATGACTATGGATGTAATTTTTGGAGAGTTCTGAGCACTTTTTTGTTGTGTGAGCATTGTAACTGGAATTGAGTTTTGCTAATTTTAATCTTAAAACATCTTGTCTGTCAGAACACCAAAAACAATCAACAAAATTTCAAATGATGGAAAAACTTCAATACTTTTTGACCAAATATTTTTGAAATTGACAGGAAAAGAGGCCATTAAGACATCAAAGCAAATAAACTATGTATTAAAATTGAGACTAAAATGTCACAAGCATCTTAATTACTGTTTAAACCGTATAATAATTGCTGACATTTCCGGAAGCACAGCAAGCGTTATATTAAAGTGTAACAGACAGCAAGGAGAACCACACGTTTTTTAAAAAGCTTGTGAAAAATCATGGCAGCTTTGACTATCCATCATCAGTGGCCTCTAAGCACAAGTTGTCTTATCCTGCATATATACACAGCTACAAGCAAGGTGCCTGGATGATTGTATTGGTAGTTCATTAGTACAGCCTTTTCATTAGCCTTTTCTCCATCAAATACAAACTCCAAGCAGTTCTACTTGTAAATGTATGAGAGTGTAAACTGATCAGTTCTTTTAAATATTTTTTACAAATGTTTGTTTGCATCTCCTTGCTGATTTTCTACCCATAGTACAAGATTGCTGGGACTGTTCTTGATCAGTGTGAAAACCTAATTTTCTCAGCTGTCGCTATCCTTGTGCTTTTCCTCTAGCTGTCTCTGGCAGTGATGTTTCATGAACGGGCTGAATTCTAAAAACTTTACCTCGGGAAATTATCAAAGCAGCAATTTATTTGTAAAAAATAATTTTTTCGTTGCAACTTTTCAATCTTTACCCAGTATGAAACCTTACCTATTACGCAACGTTTTTTCCAAACCTCCAACCATGGCTTAGAGCAGAAGGAGGCCCAGAACTCTTATTACAGAAAAACTGGTACCCTGTCAGTCTGGCTCGCTGAATTTGTAAAATTATTACACATAGGCTATGGGCCGAGCAGGCAAAACAGTTCTAGAAATGATGTTCCTTTGGCACCCCACTTCGGTGGCATTTTCTGCAGTGATTTAGACTAATTTTGGTATGGAGAGCTCAAAACTGAAGAGTTGCCGCAGCTGCAATTCCCACTTCTATGATAAATTTGATAAAAAGAATATATTAGGATTTATCTCCCCTGTAAATTAAACTATTTCCATAGAATCGTCAGATTTGCAACTTTTTATCATAATTATTTTGCTGTAATTTAGGATGTCATTGGTGAAGTCGAAATTTATCTTCTATCTATTTTCGAACATTCCATATCGTACTATTGCTACACCCACATGTAAACTATATACACGTATATATGAATATGTACATACATGTATGTAAATAATTGTATGGTTTAATAGCTTTATTTTACAAAAACTATTCAAAACACTATAATTATGTTTTATAACCTGACACAGATTAGTTATGTTTTATTACCTGACACAGATGAATAATAAAAAAATAATAACATACAAGATAAGTGCATTCATTGTTTGAGCTTTGACATGATTTGTGTAGCTCACATACATGACTCTCAAAAAATTAACTTAATAAACATTGACTAGTCACTGTCTAGAAAGCTGGAAAACACTTTTAAAGAGCCTGAATGGTCTGTTTCAAATAGTGTATGCTTCAAGTTGTCTGCAATCGCTACTAGATTCACAGAACATATGCCATCAGAGACAAATAACAGCAAAATTGAGCTTGTTATGAGAAAACACTGTGAGGTGAGTGAGTATTTCAGAAGTCGACCTTCAGCAGGTAATGAAAGGACTCTGGAAATCATTTAAGTTTCAAAGCGACTTTAATCTCTCTGTGAGACCTACACACGCAGACTCTATGGCCAAGGAGATAGCACCCAGGAAAATGGTACAGACTTCAACTGACTAACAGACCAGCTGTTTGTGTCTAGGTCTAAACCAGTCAGTCCCTCCTTTCAATCGCTGAAAACCATGTGCATTGTGTCAATTATGTAGCAGCTAATACATACATGTATATGGAAAGGGTCAACAACACAAATTGCCAAAGCACAATTTCCTTCTTTACATCGGTGGATACTGGGTAAGGAAAATGATGAGTATGCAGTAAAGTGTCATACCAGAATTATCGCCCCACCTGAAATTCTACAAGCTGTTCTATGGGAGTGTCAAAATCCAGGTTCCGAGGGAACTGATGTGCCAGTATCATGGCAGAGCTGCCTTACACAGAGCTTTACACATGCATGCAATGAAACAAAACTGTAGCAGGAGTAGCAGAAGATGCCGATAGTGAGGAAAATGATTAAGAACTAAACATATTGAACAAATAATTAGGATATGCGATATTTTGAAATATCCCAGCTCGTTTTGTAAGACTGCTAATATTAGCTGTTAATAATACCACTAATAATAATGCTAATAATAATCACCAATTATTATATTCTATGATTCATCAGTTTCAGGTTATAAAACATAATTAAAGAGGTTTTGAATTTTTTGTGTAAAATAAAGCTAATAAACCATACAACTATACACACATTTACATTTACATATACGTATATATATGTATATAGTTTACGTGTGGTTGTAACAATCGTAAGACATAGAAAGTTAGAAAGTAGATAGAAGATGAATTTTTACTTCACCAATGACATTTTAAATTGCAGCAAAATAAATGTTATAAAAAGTTGCAAATCTGATGCTTCTATGGAAAGAATCTTATTTACAGGGGTGATAAATCCTAAAATGAAATTTTATCAAATTTCTTTCAGAATTGGGAATGACAGCTGTGGCAACTGTTCAGTTTTGAATTATCCATACCAAAATTAGTCTGAATCACTGCAGAAATTGCCACTGAAAGGGGGTGCCAACGGAGATGCAAGAATAAACTGCCTTGGCCCACTGCCCAACATAGCTGCAAGGTGGTTAAGCTGAGCCGTTTTTAGTGTTAGTTGTTAGTGTGCACAGCTGCTCAGCCAAAGATTTGAGTTCAATTTCCCATGCAATGTTTTTCCTAACCTCTATATCTAGCTTTAGACATATGGACAGACACTGCTATTATTTATATTATTAGTGTCATTCTAAAAACTGTCTTCACAACCGGGTGGCTGGTAGGAGGTGAGCCAAGGCCTTAGCCTGATGATTTTGACTTTAACGAGTCATTTTACTGAATAGTCTTCCTTAAAATCTGACCAGCTCCTAGCAGCACTGTTTTCTGAGTTGTTTGAAAGATTGTTGAGCACTGACCTCAATGAGATATGACACAAGCTGGCTGAATAATGTATCAATCACTCCAATCACTACATACATTATATTACTTTTGGTTGAAAATTCTACAGCCTTCGATGCTCAAATCTTGCACTTTGTACATCTCCTTTATATATTTCCTTCTTCTTTCTACTCTGGCATCACATAGGATGGTTATACAACTAATCTGACAATCTGTTGTTTTTTTTTATCAGTACTAAACCTTTCACTTTGTCATTCTCAGACACTGGCTCTACCCTATTGTTATACCATTATGCTGTGTGTGGTATGTTATGCTTCTTACAGATACTCCAGTAATCTGCTGAGGCCACTTGATCAAGTCAGAGGTTGTATTCAGTTTGTGCAATCTTTGAGCACTTGTTTACAATATGGCTGTTTCACCCTTTGTCTTACACAACCTGCACTTAGTTACCATTCCTGGAATTGGTTTGCAGTGCTTAGTCTTGCGCTGCTGTTATTAGACACTCTGCCTCTTTCTTAAGGCCTCTTTTTGTCATCCACTTTTGTGTCCCCTACTGTCTGATTGCTTGTTTTCATTTGTTATAGTTCAATCATCAGTCTTGGTGTTCATTATCTAGCATAGCACCTTCTAGTTTATTTTTCTAAATTCTATCTTACATGTCTTATTCATTGTTAGTTATCAGTTTATTTAAAATATGTATATGTATGTAATATGTATTTTTTCAGACTGCGGCTTTCATACTTTACAATTATCATTGTATTGTTATTCCTAGTACCCATGGCAGTCCGCTGTACTTTGAGGGATGCTCATGTGTGTTGATAAAGTGCAGAGAATAATTACATCCACAATTATTCTACCCTTAAAGAAGACAGCTCATTATTGCATGTGTTAGGGTAGTCGACTCTTAAGCTGTATGCCACCAGTAGCCAAACCAATAAAAATAGTTTTTTTAATCTCTGCCCCTAGCTTCAGAGGCACAGACAAAAGTGTTGCGTACTATAGAAATTATTGACTACTGTCTGCTCTGTTTGATGTTTGCCTATTAAAACCGGTAAAAAAGGAAAGCCTGAACCTGTTCTTCATTAGATGAAGTAATTCGCTTAACCACTCTCCGCTTGGTGAGGTAGCATTTTATTGACAAACAGCAATGTTTTATTCAATACAATTATATAAATATAAAATGCTAGTAGAAGCAAAAAAATTTTCTTTGTAACTATTGATGCATCGTTGTAATGATAGCCAATGAACTAAGATAAAATAACTGAATTTTTGCTGCCTTCATCACAAAACTAGCTGCAAGCGATTCTTACAGTATGTTTGTAATAATGTAGCCAGAACAGTGTAAGCTTTTTAATTAGTGGCATGCCTAATGGCCTGTTCATGGTTTTCCAAACACTTGTTATGAAGTCAATTAACACTTTGATGCCGTATAGGCCGTGGGCCAAGACAGTTTATCTTGCATTTCCATTGGCACCGTTTTTCAGTGGAAATTTCTGCAGTGATTTAGACTAATTATTGTATGGATAATTCAAAGCTGAAGAAGTGCCGTAGCTGTCATTTCCACTTCTATGAGAGATCTAGCAAAAATGACATTTTAGGATTTATCTCCCCTGTAAATACGATTCCTTCCATAGAAGCATCAAATTTGCTATTTTTCATCTAAATTATCTTGCAGTGATTTAGAATACCAGGGGAGAAGTCAAAATTAACATTCTATCTATTGCTGAACATTCCATATCCTACGATTGTTACATGCGCACTAAAAATATATACATGTACATACGTATATGTATATGGATATATAACTGTATAGTTTAATAGCTTCATTTTACAATACGAAATAAAAACATTATAATAATATTATGTTTTATAAACTGACACTGATGAATCATAGAAAATAATAAAAACACATTGTGAATACTTTGTATGTGTTTGAATAATGATGTCTCTACTTTTGTAGAATATATCTTTTAAATTTATTTGGTATTACATCGTTTTTGTAATTAAGTATCAATATGTTGTTGATTTCTTAACATTAATATCAAAAGATGATTTTTTTAGCGTAGTTCTGCATGAACATACTATGTTTGCATAAATTTGTTGCTGTTTGCTATTTATTTTTAGCACTGTTGTGAAGTAATAAAATACAAACTATTTTAATTGGTTTTAATGCATTTACAACTTTTTGAATAAAAATGCTAGGTAAACCAGCTGTTTTAGTACCTACCATTCAGTCCCTTCTTGCCATGACAATAACCAGTCAGCCAACATCCACATTTGCCAACTATATTTGTTGTACAATAAATAAAATGCTATGAGTTTTTTTAAGTTGAGGAAAAGTAGCCAATTTACACATAAGTTCAAAAGATAGACCACAATCATCGAAATCAAACCATCAGTTTTAAAGGTTTATATTCAAAAAATAACTTCTTGCTAATTCAATTCATAATTGGTTTGTTTATTATTCACATAACACTTTGATTTCATGCCTGATAAAAACCTGCCTATAAAAGCTCAGCTGGCAGCCATCAGTTGTGCATTTTATTGCAAAATTTTGGGTAAGGAGACTTAACTCTTAAGTGTGTACAAATTTTCCCTATGAATTCATTAATTTTGGACACATATCATTGAGGAGACAACTCCAAGTTCAAAACTACCTCTAACGAATTTAAAAATATATCCTTGATAGGAGGCAAAAATGTTCCGCCTCCTATTATCAATTTGCTATACACATTTTAGATAATTTTTATATATACGAAGGCCTCTTATTAGAGGGCCTCCCATCCTACATATTTTGAGTATATATATATATATATATATATATATATATATATATATATATATATATATATATATTGCATATATATATACATTGTATATATATACATATATATATATATACCCATATTTCCGAGTTAGGAGTTGAATAAATATATACCAGTTAGGAGGTTTCGGAATATAAAGGATTAGGAGTTAACGCAAATATATATGGGTAAGCCTCCTATATGGTCTAATTTATCTACATTGTAGATATATATATATATTTATTCACCTCCTAATTATCTTATATTTTTATGGAAATTTTAGGAGAATATGGTATCATACAATATATATTCATCGCCTTATCATACTTTGTAAATATGCATACTAGAAAAACTGTCAAAACTTGGAGAATGTCTAGATGGTTGTTGTAAATTACATATCAATTTGAAGGTAAAATAATTCATAACTCAATGAGTAAGCAAAAATAATGATTACCAGTTAGCAGATTGCTACAAATTACACATAAATTAGAATGTTACCATTGTAACTTATGTAATAGTTACAATGGAAACATTACATAGCATGGCATAGCTTACATACCCTTTAGTAAGATGCCATAACTTATATCATTTAGGAGTTTGCTATAACATGTTTCTTTTAGAGGCTGCTCTGATTTACATATAATAAAGTATGTTGCTATAACTTATAGACCACTTGAGAAATTGCTATAATTTGACTTTCACATAGTTGGTAGCAATTATCTATATATCAGTGACGAGGCTGCTATAAGTTATATATTATTTAGGAGGCTGCTGCTATTTATAAATTGTTTTGGAGGTTGCTATAACTTACATATCATTGCAGAGGCTGCTATGAGTTACATATAATTTAGGATGTTGCTATCACTTATAGATCACCTAAGACCTTGCTATAAATTGAATTTTCCATAGTTGATAGCTATTATTTATATATCAGTTAGGAGGCTGCTATGGATTATATATTAATTAGGAGGCTGCTGATATTTATATATCATTTAGGAGGTTGCTATAAATTACATATCATTGCAGAGGCTGCTATGAGTTACATATAATTTAGGATGTTGCTATCACTTATAGATCACCTAAGACCTTGCTATAATTTGAATTTTCCATAGTTGATAGCTATTATTTATATATCAGTTAGGAGGCTGCTATGAATTATATATTAATTAGGAGGCTGCTGATATTTATATATCATTTAGGAGGTTGCTATAAATTACATATCATTGCAGAGGCTGCTATGAGTTACATATAATTTAGGATGTTGCTATCACTTATAGATCACCTAAGACCTTGCTATAATTGGAATTTTCCATAGTTGATAGCAATTACTTATATATCAGTTAGTAGGCTGCTATGAATTATATATTAATTAGGAGGCTGCTGCTATTTATATATTATTTAGGAGGTTGCTATAACTTACATATCATTGCAGAGGTTGCTATGGGTTACATAGAATATATGATGTTGCTATGACTTATAGATCATGTAAGAGTTTGCTATAATTTGAATTTCATTTAGTTGGTAGCTACTATTTATATATCAGTTAGGAGGCTGCTATGAGTTGTATATTATTTAAGAGGTTGCTGCTATTTATATATCATTTAGTAGGTTGCTATAACTTATTTATCTGTTATTATTACTTAACAAACATAATTTATGTACTAGTCAGAAGGTTGCATGAAACTATACACCTTGTATCTTATAGCGATATACCTTTCACATTTGTAAAAAGCTATTTAACTTAAATATAGGTTCTAGAGGTACCTATGGCGTATACAGTGTACATACTTCGAAAAGGCTATGATCGATTGTGTACTATGTTAAGAAGGTAACATAACTTGCACACATTAGCTAAGAGGCCATAAAGTCTTGTTCTCTTTTAGCAACTTATATGCATAATGACTTTTCTGACTTATGACATATCAGAAAAGTAACAAAATTATCTAAAAACACTCACAACATTTTACTGTAGAATCTACTATATCTTTTTGCCTATTGGTGCAATCATGAGTTGTGGGCAAACCGGCCTCTGTTGCACATTTCCAAGTATTTTTTTCTGCAATAATTTAATTGTTGTTAAAACTTGCATATTGTATAGTATGTTAAACTTTAAGGTAGGATTCCATAAATGTGTATATAAAACAACAACAGCCACCATGCTTGATACCAAAAACTTCAACTAGTCAAGTACCATAGAATGGTTGTTGCTTAGTCGCCAAACGGAGTAGATTTATTCAGACGTCAAGTTTAATGTGATATTACAAAAGCCTCAACGACAAGAAGACCCTGCTGCCAGTTTAATTTTGCAGCTTCTTGAGTAAGTTGTGGGCTCGGGCATAAGTCATCATTATAATTTTCAAACACCAATTTCTTTTAACAGTATACAGCTCTGACATTGTTGGTAGGTTGCATAAATCATCCGATCATGGCTTTTTGAACGCTCCATTTTCTTTTAGGCTGCATAACTTTCTACTCACTAAAATAAACAAATAATGTAACTCAATATTTATAAATATGATCTATGTTATAGTTTCTTATTCAGTCACATATCGCTGCTGCACTGCATACAAAAACTTAAAAAATTAGTTGGAAACAATGCATGGACACAACTCAGTTACTGTGATTGCTAAAATGAAACTCACACATTTTCCTTGCTGTGCATATGATCTACAGTAATAATATGATTTACTTGCACAACATACTTAGTTACTCAATCTAACATTCAATAACAGCAATTTCTTTCTATTCATCTTAAGCCACTCTTAGAACGTTAAGTAAAAACATTTTCCCACTCGGGGATGGAACCTGGAGAGTCAGGTTGCAAAACCGGCACAATACCACAACACCATAAATTGGGTAGATTCCAAACAAGCCCATTGTGTCTATGTAGAACCCAGGGAAAAAATTAATGTCACATAGAGAGCCAATAAAAATACAATAACATTCTATCTTGAGGGCATTTTCGCTGTTCAAAACTTCTTTTTGACTGCAATTTATTGTTAGCGATGATCAGTCGGGCTGAACCTAGCACGGCACCAATTTTTTTCTAACTTTAGATCTCTCGACTTTGGGTGGTTTTATTGATCAATAGTAATACTGAGTCCTATTATTCACATTTTACCAGTAATAATAATGCCCTGAACTGTCAAGAAATTGATAAAACATTCTACTCAGACACATTCGCTTAAATTTGGAAAATGATCCAAAAAAGTTATTTCTTATTGTGTAGTGAATTTCTGATTTTTTTAGTTAATCCAGCAGAATACCTGGCATAATTACTCAACATTTTGCTTGCATAACTAGTTCAATGGGATTATTGAGGATTAGGTTTTACTTTGATCATTCAAAATAAATATGAACATTCTTTGTCTTGTAATACAGGTCTGTTGTAAAAACTAGCTCAGTTGATTAAATACTCTGGAGCGGCGAGCGGAAAAACTAAAATTTGGTTTGTTAACTAGTTTTACCAACATAGGCCAGAGTACTGACAGCAATAACTAAATAGAATATGGTGTTTAATTAAAATGTAACATAAAAATGTTTTATTTTGTTTTGGTAAGCTTGCAGCAAAAATGTTTGTTTTGCACCTAAAATATTATTTTGCTCCAAATACTTTACGAAACAAGTGGTAATAACTTTATTGATGCAAATTGTACTGAAATTATATTTGCTACGAGCACCAATGGAAATCAAAATAAGTAATAAAATTCTTACAGACCTTTTAAAAAAACAATTGCCTTTGCTGCTACAAAACAGTGAGTAGACCCATAGGAAAAGAAGTACATGTTCATATACTGTTAAAACTACCTTTGGCTCACAAATCAGTTTTGAACAAAGCAATGAATTATAATATGCATTGGCATAATGTTGTGATGGCTAGGAAACAAAGCCGGGTCTTGCACATGAGGGTAATTTAGCTAATGTAAATAGATTTCCTACACTATCTAATTGAAAGCATCAATGCAAAATCTAAATACATGTAACTACTTACTAGCCATAGTACAGAGTGACCTTTTATTGTTGGTCCACATAGCATCCGTCCGCTTTGAGCATCTTTAAATTCTATTAAAGTGGATTTCATTATGAGTTCATTTGACATTTCAAAGTACTAAAATGGGCAAATACAAATTGCAATTTTAGGGAACTATTCAATTGAAGTCATATGCCACAAAAATTTCTCTACGTTGTTTGTAGAATACTCTATAAGTGCTAACATTACATTTGTTTTAATTTTTAAAGTTGACACCAGTAATTTAGCAAATTAGGTAGCTTATTAGTAAAACTTTTGTTAACATCGGCAAACAAACCGCATAAATGCTGTCCAATACCGAAGGCCAAAAATAATAATATATATTGCTATTTATGTTTTTACCAATAGTTTTGCAGTTTTGTCTTTGTATTGCAATTTATATGCAACCTATTGTATTTCAGGTTTGAGCAAATATGAGTTTTAGTAGTGTTCTGACCCTTCCTATCAGGTGGTTTCAACATTTTGAGGAAACAATGAAAAGCCATGAGTTGAATTTCTAACAAACTATTAAAAGCAAGTCATTGCGCAACTTCAGCAGCAACACTCATTGTCTTGAATCGTCAAAGTTCACCAAATCATTAAAAAAGAAATACAAATATTTGTACCGCTAATTATTCTATAGCTTAAAGAATAGCGAAAACATAATATTATTATGTTTTATTAGTTTTTTTGAGGCGTTGACTAATGTTCTAAAAAAGAATCAAGGAGACTGACCCACTAGGAGCTGAGATATAGCCAGCCAAACACAGGTCTACCTAATAACGAATCAGAGGAAAACCCTTCGAAAATGCGGAGATATATGACATATGAAATCGACTTATTGGTCATGTGCCGGTGTTGCGCACCCTTACCACTATTACATATAATGATTGTTTTAGGCTACGAGATGTGAAACGCTTCTCGCGATAGTAAAGAATTTACAGACTAGCTCTGGTTTCTCAGAAAAATCAAGCAAACATTGTGTGGTAAAGGCATTTGCCCACAACCCCTCGCCATGATTTTTCAAAACAGAAGAGCAGATTTTGACTATTGTGCTTCAAATTTTAACTCGATCTCTTCGGATCTGAAGAGATCGAGTTAAAATTTGATAACCGAAGATCCTCTGTTCAACGAACAGCCTGTGTATAGTCTACATGCGACATCCGCGATTTGCAGTTTGTTTAGAATAAGAAATAGGATTGTGGATTTTTGTTCATTCATCATTTTTCTACTGTGTACCTACTGCAGCATTCAGTAGATTATCATGACTATCGTCACTATTAACAGACGGTAAGTTCACTATAGCTATAATTTTAAAAAAGAATATCTTGACAGTGCTGCTCTTGCTGTATGAAAAGAAAACGATAGTTTTTAATTTGATTTTTTATTTATCTATTATCTTATCTGTAATTATTTTTATGATTAATATAATAATCATAATGTATATTATACAAAATAATAATATAATTGCGTATGGAATAAATGATGTAACTAATATCATTTGTACAAAAGTCCAATTGATAACCGAGATTCATGATTGATTTAATTGATTCCATTTATTAGCTATAGTTAAAAAAATCTGAACAGCGCTAAAGATGAGTCTGAATAAGGAAGCTAAGTGGGAGAACAACAAAACTGAGCTGAACTAGCAAGATAGCGAAATGTTGCAAAATGATAGATGCGTGTAATCATTTTATGCTAAAACTAATCTACACGTCAGAGGGACTGGTTCGGAATTCTCAGAGCAGTGATTGTGAGGCCCAATTTGATTGTTCTATACTTCCAGGGATTAAACCAATTAAAAGGCCGTGATTTTTATAGGAGAGCACATTAGTTGGTTTAATTGACCAATGGCACACAAGTCGATTCCATACGTCATATAATGATGATTACCAAAACGCTTGTTATTTGGTAGACTTGGGTTTGGCAGGCTATATCTCAGCTTCTGGTTGGTCAATCTCCTTGATTCTTTTTTTAGAACATCAGTCAACACCTCAAGATAAATAGTAAAGCATAATAATATTATGTTGTAGTACAAGACTTTTTATGGTATTGACAGTGTTGTCCGAAGATTTCCCTGTAAAATTACTCTAAACTCACAAAGCAATTTGAAATTTTTGTTTAGGACTTTTCAACCTGAAAAGAAACATTTAGGTTTCTTGATTTATTAATTTGAGATTCTTTCTGATTTTCAAATTAGTTAGTGCTATTATAGCTTTTGCAAGTACATCCAGAATTGAAAAACAGAGAATTACTTATTTTGATGACAGTATTGATGATTGTTGATGACCGATTCAGGTTTTAGTGATTACACATATAGTAAAGTAGCAGCTCCAATAGTGACTCCAATGGTGGTCAAAGTAATAGTTTCGTAAGAGTAAGGAACATGGCAAAGCATCGATTTTCGAGCTTCGAAAGGATCGTAGCTTCACATAGCTTTAGCAATCCACGAAGTAGGAATGCATTAAGTTTTTTGAATAGTACTATTTTTAAACGTGTTGGAAAAATAAAATCTATAACAAAAGTGTTTTAGATAGAATTTTAAGCTAATAAAAGTTGAACACATACTATGAAGCGCAATCGACAATTTTTGCCACTATAATTAGAAGGGTTAAAAACTGCAGTGCCATGGCATTCAAACAAAGGTTTTACAGTAATCTTATTTCTTATAAACTTTGTGAAATAAAACTTTTATTAATGTGGCGTGCTCTTGTGTAAATTAACCGTTAATCAGCAACATACCCCCTTCAAGAAAGCGTCCAGCTGTGCTTCGTACCATTTTCCATCTGGTGGATATAGTGCTTGGATGCGGTGACCAGGTTTCTACCAAAATAAGCAAAACAATTTGAATAGCCCAAATAGATGTTATGCAGATTAAAATTGATGGAAAAGATGCCTGATGTTTTTAGGTTTTTCAGCAAATCCGTGTCCATACCCCCCATTACTAAAATTCCATGAAGCAGTAATAATTTATCTTATGCGATATTCTTCTACAAAATTGAAACATTGATTTTAAAGCTTCAACAATTTAAAGGGTTTCATTTACTCCAGTCACTTACTTATGACTCAGCCTCTAGTTTAAATCCGTATCAAATTACAACTAAAATGCATCAACTTGTTAATTACAATGAAAATAATACATTATCATAACTTTATACTGCCCTAAGCAAGCAAAACACCCTATCTGACAAGTTTTTCAAAATTAACTTTTTTGTGCTTTAATGTAATTTAGGTTGAGATCTAACATGTCTCGAAATTTCATATATCTGAGACCACCAGAAATAGCACTTTTCACAATGTGCAAAACGCCCTATCCACATTTACCACACATAAAGTGGCAATCAAAGCGCTCTATCTGCAGATACAGCGTTTTGATTGGCCTGAACATACACAAAGTTGGACATTATGAACAGCATTATGTAATCAAAGAGTATATAAACAAAGGGAAGCGAAACTGAAGCATATATAATTGGTTGTTTTAAGGCAGCTCATACAAGCTAGTGCACTTCTAAGTGCCCAATCTTATTGCTATATTTTTTATCATAATATATTTATTATGACAGGACGATATCTAAGTGACAAAAGTCTCGATTTAAAAATCCGACTCAGAGAGTTGATGAAAAATTTGTTTTAATTACATGTCCATTGGAAGGTTTTGCTTTTTTAAAATACTGACATTATTGCACAGATATTCATCAATTGCTGGCTACCATGCTATATGTTACCATAATTATTTTAATGTGTGTCGGTTAATCTCACAAAGCTACCCTCGTGTATAATTACAATGTTATCATTTTATGAAAATTAGTAATAATTTCATTCTTTTAGCATTATAAAGTTGGGGTTTCTTGACCTTTTTAACTTGACAATATTACAATCCTGCAATTAAGGCAGTAAAATCCAAATCGAAAATGGCTGCGAAAACCTATGCATTGTTGTTTGCCGTCGCAATTTGATGACATGAGTAAGTTGCTTAGAAATAGTATTTAAAGCGGCTCACCCTAAATATCAAAATAGGCCACTACCGGTCTAACCTTTTGCATTGGTATTGAGGCGAAGTAAAACACTTTTCATGGGGACTTTTCACCATAATATAGTACAATTAATTCAACGACAAAATTGGCAAAAGTAATATAAAACAATTGTGACAAACAAATATACCAATTGTGACATGCTTAGTCTGTTCTTCTGCTGCTGCAAAACCCTAAATGGTTAGACGCGTAAAAAAAGCAAAAATTTTAGCAGCTACAATCTCGCTAGAAGGTTGAACTTATGTGATGAGTCTTTAGGTTGTGTAGGAATGAGAGGTTGACTGGTTTCTTACAATCTATTTAATCAATTGACTAGCATGCAAGAAGGGGTAGCAAGCCATGCCACATTAGGAGAATGAGTCACTTTAAGCACAAACCACAATTGCATAAGTACATAGGTGATTTCTGCTAGTTAGAAGACCTTGGAGAATAAGACCACATTATGCAATTCTGTGCAGATTTTATTACTGCAGTTATAATTGTGCTGCAATGCTTCTAATAGAGTGAAAAGCAGATGAGCTGCCCAACCACAACCTCCTTCATAAAATCATATATTATAAAGTTACAAAGAATAGGAATAACAACAATAGCTTTCATTCGGAGGCTGAGGCTATTGAGAAGTAGAAAGTGAATTAGCTAAGCAGGCAATAGTAGAACACACATAATAAGAGCATAGGCATCATGATTGACGTGTATGCAGGCAATGAATTTATGTACAATTTTACTACCAAACTTTTTAGTAAAGCTAGACACCTTTGGCTAAAAAGTGCTAGATATAGGTCAAAACATGCCAGTGACAAATTTCATGTTATGCATCCTTGTTTGGACACTTTATTTCTAAAGTGTTTAATGCATTGGCAGTTTAACATAAAAGTGTGCCAAGAATGCACAAAGAACATTGACAGCAATAACTGCATAGTACTGACAGCAATAACTGAATAGAACATGCTCTTTAATTAAAATGTAACATAAAAATAAACGATTTAGTTTGTTTTGGTAAGCTTGCAGCAAAAATGTTTGTTGTGCACATGAAATATTGTTTTGCTCTAAATACTTTACGAAACAAGTAATAATAACTTTATTGATGCAAGTAGTA
Organism: Watersipora subatra; assembly: GCF_963576615.1. NCBI lineage: Eukaryota > Metazoa > Bryozoa > Gymnolaemata > Cheilostomatida > Watersiporidae > Watersipora > Watersipora subatra. The sequence goes on along the minus strand of NC_088718.1, from coordinate 30,838,236 downwards.
CTGAAATTATATTTGCTACGAGCACCGATGGAAGTCAAAATAAGTAATACAATTCTTACAGACCTTTTAAAAACAATGGCCTTTGCTGCTACAAAACAGTGAGTAGACCCATAGGAAGAGAAGTATATGTTATTATACCGCTGAAACTACCTTTGGTCCAGAAATCAGATTTAAAAAGAGCAATGAATTATTATAAGCGTTGGCAAAATGTTTGTGATGGATAGGAAACAAAGCTTGGTATTGCACATGCTGGTAGTTTAGCTAATGTAAATAGATTTCCTACACTACCTAATTGAAAGCATCAATGCAAAATCTAAATACATGTAAATACTTACTAGCCATAGTACAGAGTGACCTTTTAATGTCTGTCAACATAACATCCATACCGCTTTGAGCATCTTGAAATTATATTAAAGTTGCTTTCATTATGAGCTCCCTTTGACATTTTAAAGTATTAAAATGGGCAAATACAAGTTGCATTTTCAGAGAACTCTTCAATTCAAGTCATATGCCACAAAAAATTCCTCTGCGTTGTTTGTAGTATATTCTAAAAGTGCTAACACTATATTTGTTTTAAATTTGTAAGTTGACACCAATAATTGAGCAAATTATGTAGCTTATTAGTAAAACTTTTGTTAACATCAGCAAACAAACTGCATACATGCTGCCCGATACCAAAGGCCAAAAATAATAATATATATTGCTATTTATATTTTTACCAATAGTTTTGCAGTTTTGTTATTGTATAGCAAATTGTATAAAACCTACTGTATTTCAGGTTTGAGCAACTATGACTTTTAGTAGTGTTCTGACCCTTCCTATCGCGTGTTTTCAACATTTTGAGGTAATAATTAAAAGCCATGAGTTGAATTTCTAACAAACTATTAAAAGCAAGTCATTGCGCAACTTCAGCAGCATCTTATATATATATATATATATATATATATATATATATATATATATATATATATATATATATATATATATATATATATCATTCGCCAAACTCATTGTCTTGAATCATCAAAGTTCACTAAATCATTCAAAAGGAAATACATACATTTGTATCTCTAATTCTTCTATAGCTTTACCCTTTTACTGCCACCCATGTACAAACTAAGCTACCGGCCTACCGCCAGCCATTTCACCGAAAATTGCCAATTTAGCTTTATGATATGTATACAATTTTGTTTCAACTTCAAAGTTTATCTAGAAACTTTTTGTAATATATTTTATTTTGCTAAAATGTTAACATATTTCAATGCTAGTAGCTATTATAGTGCTATGCAAAAATCAATGTACCTTCACTTTGTGCATTGCTAAAGCTATGTGAAGTTACGATCGCTATGAAGCTAAAACGATCCTCTACAATGTCCCTTACACTTACAAAACTATTACTTTCACTATCATCAGAGTCACTGCTGCTACTTTAATTATCTGTGTAATCACAAAAATCTGAATTTCAATTGGCTATAATGTCATCAACATAAGTAATTATCTGTTTTCTGACTTGCGCGATACTTAACAAAACTTACACAAAAAATGTCCATTTCTATTTTGAAAATTCCCAAAAAAAAAATTGAAACTGCTTATTTTAATATTTTAAAAATTTAAAATCATCGGTTATGTTTTCAACGGATAATAAAATTAGGTGACCACGCAATTGTTGGAAAATTCGCATAAATGTGCATACGGCAGTCGCTGATAGATTTAGCATAAATTCGCATACGGTAGGGTAAGAGTAAAAACAAACAAAATATTTGTCAATCTCCTGCCTCTAAACATGATATCTCAAATCTGATAATTACTCTCAGTGTTGGCTGAGTAACTAAAAGTGGTAATGGGTAACTATAGAAAACTATTCATTTTATATAATTATGCAATTGCTAAGCAATTGCTACCATGACTCATAAAGACTAAGAAAAGTAATACTAAATCTCTATGCTGTGCTACATTCCTTTGATTGGTTTGCACTATCTGTATTATGTAATCTGCCAATAATAGATGAATAGAACACAAAAGTGGCATAATGGTTTATGTAAGCGTTTGAAATAATACAATGCCTATAAAAATTGACAACTTTTCTTACTGAAGCTATGGCTATATCAAAATATCACACTAATTTTTGGCTCGCATGTATAACGTGCTATTTTACAACAACTTATTGCAATATCGCATACCTTTAATTTGATGTCTGCAAATCAGTCTTTGGTGTGGGCCATCAATGCTTCTCATCCAGCAGTTATCTATAACTAAAGCGTCATTGATTATTTGCAACTATACAAAGAAAAACTACTTTTGGGCATGCTGTTACATTCTTACGTCAGGTATACATTTGCTAGTTACAGTAAAACTTTGTACAGTATATTTTCTGTTGGTGAATTTAAAGTTTTGCTTATCATAGTAACTTTGCCAAAACGTCAAACATTACTACATTTCAAAATACAACCTTACTGATATAATGTTTTATAGTTTTTAATCTATAATTATGTATATGTTCAAAAATATTATAAAATTTGGTAGATGAGACCTTGATTATTTTGACATATTTTTTATGCAAACCAACGTGTAATTAGCAACATACCTTTTCTAGAAAAGAACATCCAACTTTGTCTAATACTCTCTGCCATCTGATGAATATACTGGCAATAATGCTTACCAAGTTTCTACAAAAAATTAAAAGATAATTCAAATAGCATAAACAGATATACAAACCAAAATGAATGCAAAATACACATTTTAGTTCACTGGTTAGGTTTTTTTGGCAAACTTGAATATCTGCCTCCTACTACTGAAGCTCTATAAAACAGCTAAGCTCCTAATTACTACACAATTACTACACAAGATTCAAACTAAATACTAAAAGTTTTAAAATTCAAAGGCTGCATATACCCCACTTACTTGCTTATGCCTATGCATGTACTACTATTACTTACAAAATCATAACTGAAATACACAAACTCTCACTATTCATGATAACAATAATACAATAACATAATGATCATGTTATTCTAATAGCAGTTTTGACTGTTGGTAGAACCACATTAATAACTTTACTTATCATTATAAAAAAGCATCAAAAATTAATATAATAATAACGGAAAATAGATTAAAGTTGGAGACTTAACTGATTCACTAAAATAACTATTAATTGTCAGCTGGCTTGTCTGTGTTGATGTTACAAAACTGAACATTTGTGTAACAATAATAAAGTCCAAAATAAGGATTTTACAAAAAGTTTTGATATTCTCCTTTATGGTATTATAATGCTGACCTTTCTTTACTTTTCTATGCAGAACAATATCAGCAGTTGGATGACATAAACAGGTGTAAAAATATATATCAAACGTGTTCTATGCTACATTCCTTAAAAGCTATAACAATTGAAACATACTTTTTTCACACTAGTCCTATTTCAATATTAAATAAAATTTATACTGTTTTTCTACAACTGTATGTTTCAAGTAAATAAACTGTAAATTGATTAAAATAACATGATCAACTTACCAAATGTGACGTGCTCCCTTACATGTAGTTATTCTGCTGCTACCAAGCTCTAGTAGACTACATGGGTGAAGAGCTAATAGTCCTAACAGCCACAGCAACATTATAACAGCCACATCTCTCTAGCTGTTATATACTGTGATTATACTTTTGCCACTTTACTTCAATAAATTTAAAAAATCAATTCTTCGACTAGAAAACCATCTCTCAGGTATTGCGTTCAGATGCAAAGTTTTAAAAAAAGATTTATTTTGTGGCTGGATGCAACGGCAGCGAAAATATGAATTGTACTGATTATAGACTTATTTAAACTTTTACTACAGCCATGCTAAAACATCAGTTGAAACCATAATGTGCAATTATTGCGAATTTTCACAAAAAAGAGCAGATCAATGAGAAACCTTGCAAAAAAAGGGAGTGCTTAAATGACAGTCTTGAAAACCATAAAGAGGGTCAGCAAATAAATTGTAATGTATTGTAGTTTGTTAATATACAACTTTATTTCTCAAATCTAATAAAGCTATCATGAATATTAGCAAAACTGACTGTATCCGACATAGCTGCTAATTCCTTGTATTGGTTGATGCTTAGTCCTAAGCTTATTGCAATGTGCTTTTAAATAGATTGTGCTATTAACTTAAACGATACCAAAACAATTAAAAGTAAGAATATTTTAAAATTGATATATGCCTCCTAGTTCCATATATAAAAGCCTCCTAGAGTTTATAATTTATTGATAGAAAATTACACATTTTTGTTGGAGTTGTCTCCTCTTTTCCATATATATGAATATAGATATATAAGGCAATTATGGGAATCATGTTTAAAATACTTCTATAGGGTTGTTAAGCACTATAAACACTGCTAGAATTAGGAGGCTCCCTGGACGCCTCCTAATTTTTCAGAGCCTCCTAACATGGATTATATATTGATAGAAGCCTCCTAGTTGGGAAATATAGTTCTATATATATATATATATATATATATGTTTTATTGTTTTCAAAATAAAAAAGCATTGATGTAATGACTATAAAGCGCATGGCATGAAATATAAAAATCTATTTTTTTATGTAGGATAAACAATTAGAACTGTTTCATAATGAGTATTAAAGCACATAAATTACATAATTTTTTTATTATATATTTCAATATATCAGAGTCTTGGCTTTTGAATGAGCCTATATTCAATACACAAAGAATAATAGAGCTATGAAAAACAGGGTGTGAAAAGTATGTCCTGCAAAAGAAACACTTGGTTCAGGTTCTCAAAATGTGATGTCACTATTATCATTTAGCCTTAGGTAGTCGATCCCTTTCGCTGCCATTGAGGCTGCACTTTTTTGTGATAATCGGTGCTGTTAAACCCAGAGAGCGCTAATAATAAACTAGGATTCTAGATAATCAACAATAACCGGGATCGTGCTAACGCCCGACCACTACAAACACATGTTCTGGGTTAATTAATTATGCTTCAAAGAATGTACTGTCGTTGATAAAGGTAATGAAATCACATCGATTAAATTGTGACCTGCGGTTGCGTGGCCCTAGGACTATGTGTCAATCGCACTTTCGCGAGATCACGCAATGCTTGAAACTAATTAGTCTCAGTCATGACCCTCAGCATCACAATAAAATTAGAGGGCTAGTGCATAATATCATCGGGAAAACATAGTATGGTGCTTAGAATCTGAGTTATTTATCATAGAAATAATCTGTACATAGAGAACTAATGACACTGATTCCTTTGTCATCTTCATTGGTTTTCTGGATTTGTTCTATCTTCGCTCGACATTAGCGTCATTATCGTAGTTAATAAATATAAGCGGTAAGCAATAAAATAGGCGATAAGAGCACACAACACCGCATATGAAAATTGTGACGTCACAATTTCTGAGCCTATGCCAGTAAACATTTCTGCGGTAGATCTCTGGGAAAATCCTATAAACACCAACCAATGTCTGTTTCACCATGGCGAACAATAGCTCATTCTAAAGCCAAGACTCTGATGTATTGAAATATACAATAAAAAAATTATGTAATTTATGTGCTTTAAAGCAAAATCTATTTTCATAAATCAGCTAGTGATGGTTTTCAGGTTATGGCCAATTTTGTACAAGTTCTTGAGTTAGATTATCGCTTTTGCTGCAACTCTACTTTCAGCTCCAACCGAGTTTTTTTCCATCTATGCAAATGTGGACATAGCGTCACAAGTTTTGTGACAACTTGAGAAAGAAAAAGATATCTGCTCAATTTAAAAAACAGGTTATTGAGAAGAACTTACTTTATGAGGAAATAGATAAAAATCTTAAATTAACATTATCAAAAAATGACTAATACTACTACGACAACTACTACTAACAGTACTACTACTGGCAGCTTCCCTACCGCTAACATTTCTACTGGTATGCTGTTGTTACTACACTGGATTATTTCATAGCAACATTCATTGCTAGAAGAGTCAGAATCACTCGATATAGAGTTACTGGAGTGCCAATGGCTAAGAATACTAGAAGCTTCTACTGTAACAGCTGTAATTAATCACAGTATGTTTTCATGCTTTTTCAACGGTGAACTTTCTGTTTGATAATCAGTAAGCCGCTACTGAGAGGCCTACTGATTGGTCTATATCGTTAGCAACAAGCATGTTTTCATGGAAACCAGATCTTATTAGTCTATCTAAAGCAAAAATGGAGTGATCATAGATAAACTAACACACAGTCTAAAAGCCAAAGTATCGTCTTCGGGCCACAAAGAGAAGATAACCCAAGCCAATACATCGGCTTGTGGTAGCAAAAGAGTTAATTTACAGGTGCATCGCATTGTCATGGTATCCCATAAAGATGATGTCAGACATCACATGTCAAAATGCCAGATATCACATGTCAGAAAAGAATGCTGACTGACATCGAGGGCGCAAAAAAATACATTGCAAGAGTGGTGTAAGATTCACAGGAATGAACTCAGGCAACCAATGATACTTGGCAATGATCAAAAATGAATGTATAAGGAAAAGCTGGCAGCAAGCCAAAGAAGCAAGGAACTGCCAGCAAACCAGAGAGCGAAATGCTGGAGAAGCAGCAAAAGAAGAGGCACATAAAAGAAGGAGGCAAGAAAAAATAGGCTAATATAATCCGATGGAGCTTGCAGCAAACAGCCTGCAGAGGATCAACTCATCAAGGAGAAAACATGCAGCAGATGCAATTTACCGAAAGATGTTAAAAGCTGGGAAACTATAAAGCCCTGAGAAAACAGAGTTTGTTCAGCCTCTTGTCAACAAAAAGAGCTATGACTACACGCCTAGAGCGCACGTACTCATCAAACCTATAAAGGCCATAACGAATAGAGCTAAGTATACAAGCATATTATTATTTTTGCTTAGACTAGTATGGATAGAATAATCGTGATTTTGACCTTTCAAAGAAAATAGGGTTCACAGACACTTAAAAACAAACCAGTGGCGTATTATTGTTGATTATAAGATATTTACCTAGAGGCAGTAGTAGGACTCTCAATCTCAATACTACTTGTGAACTTTGACACTTGGGCTCATTATTGCAACAGCGTGTTACCGTCAACAAAGTTTCAAGGAAAACTATAGTAGTGCCCATATCCGTTGATTGAGTTGCTGTTTCAATTTTGCTTTATAACAACAGTCTGATTTTTCTGGGGCAAAAGTAAAACTTTGTCTGGGGCAAAAAATTGTTTTAAGAGAAATTGAACTCAAGGCCCAGAGGCTAACCAATACACCTAGAACCATAGAACCGTGGTAGTATTTCATTCAAAAGAAACACCAAACGCAATAGAGTTAATATTCATATTATTGTTATTATTATTACAAACATTGAATAAATAAGTTTAATGATTGTAATAATTAATTAAGTAGCAAGCTTGCAAACCTAAATTGCTGGGTCTTTCAAATCTAGACCATAACTTAGAGGCGTCGTGTTATAATGCTGGGCATGGGCAATAAAACTCATTGAAATCGTAAGTTTATCTTCTCTCGAGTCTCGAGTAAGACCAATTTTGAGCATTTCGATCTTGCAGGTCTGGGTTTTTACTTGCGAGTTCAGGTTTTGGAACACAAATATGTTGAGTAGAGTAGACAAAAACTCCGTCTATTGTGCCCTGCACTTTAACCACTGTTTAAAAACCTGCCTGTTAACTCCACGAGCACAAATATCAGTCGGTAGAAAATAGAAAAAATAATAAAATAATTAGATAGAATTATAATTTTAAAATATGTCTGCTATTTGGAAACTTAAGACATAAAACCCATATCAACAAACTTAATACCCAGAAAACTCGTTGGCTTTGACGTAGTCGTGCCAAGCGCTATCAGCTACCGGACACCCAAAAAACTCAAACGGAAGGGAGTGAAACCAAGCTCGTTGGCCAAGAAGTGCTCGTGTGCAACACTATCGTGTATCACACTAACAACGTGGGTATGTTAAATGTTCAACTCTGTCCTTTGCACATTGAGCAATTGAAATGGCTACATAGCTCTGTCAGACTGAATGCGTTGCAAAGGCATTCCTTCTGTGGAATCTGACAGTTCCAGAAGTGGTAGATAATAAAAATTGGGTCACACTTTTCTAGTATACTGCTCGACCCAACCATGCACCGTGCAGATGCAAGCCATTGCCGATTTCGGACAGACAGCAAACCAAAATAATTAAGTATATTATTATTTAAATATCAAATAATTGTTATTATATAAAAACAGTATAAAATAATGATTATAACAAAACATTTCTCCTTTGACGCTATTCAAAGTTTTTTGCTCTCAACAAACGAAAACGACTTTTTTTTACTTTCCATCTGCCATACGCTAGCAACAAAATGTTTTCTTGAAATGAGAATTTGGCAGTCGGTATGCTGATTATGTAGAAATAACATAAATGCAAATATGCTATTTGCCAAAACATCTTTCCCAACGCATGAAAGAGATACAATGCTTGCTCCCTCTATATCTGAGCTCAATGTTATCCGCTATAAGTTATAGTGGAAATAAAGTCGCAAACAGTTAGTTGAAAGATTTTTAGTCGATGACAAAGCTAAAGTTTGGTTTTGTGAAATGCATACAAAAAATTTTTAATCGTGTGTTTAGTAAGCTAAATTTGTGTAAGTTTGATTCAACTTTTACACTATGTTATATGTCTGTCTCAAAAGTGAAAACTCCCTATGATACGCTCTGCACGTTGTACATTGTAATGGTACACATTCTTGCATATCATGACCTTTACATGCACTCAAGTTACAATAGGTAGCTATAATAGTTTCTAAGGTTAACATGTTATTTTGTTAAACATTTCTATATGTCTACCATGCATATAAATTTTTAATGATTTTCACTAAAATGTGTTTGTTTTAGATATTTATTGTTGGTTTTTACGCCCCTCGATACAAAATCTTTGCCTTACGATGTCAATACTGAAACAAATTAGTTGTTCGGCAATGTCCATTGTCTTACCTTTTGCATTTGCAATTTTTTTTAATCACTTTTTGAATGTTGTTTTTTATAATTATCTATAGATAAACATGCATATATATATATTTATGTTTTTTTTAATTTAATTGTATATTTATATTTAATATATATACAGTTTTTTAATATATATATATATTAAAAAATTGTTTGCTCACCCCGGTTAACCCATATGGGTGGTAATTTCTGCTCTAACTCGGGTCTCCTACCAGAGACCTGGGAGTTTGAGCACTCACCTCAAGATCTTAGCTGTTCCCAATAGCGCACTTTTCTGCAACTCACCTGAGTTGATTGCTCTCGGTATTTGGGCAAGCCGCAGTTTATGCGTCGGTGTTATGGCACCCAGTGCCCCAATGACTAGTGGAATTACAGTTGTTCTTGCATCCCAGCATTTTTCAATCTCTTCTCCAAGAAGGAGATATTTCTCTACTTTTTCTTTTTATTTGCTGGCTATATTGTAGTCATTGAGTACTGCTATATCTATTATAGTAGCCCTCGTGTTCTCCTTGTCCACCACCACTATATCTGGTTGGTTTGCTAGGACATGCTTGTCAGTCCGGATGTAGAAGTCCCAGAGGATCTTATCATTTACCTTACCAGGAGCTTCCCACCAAAATATATATATATATATATATATATATATATATATTTATGAGTAAATATATATATATATATATTTATGAGTAAATATATATATATATTTATATATATATATATATTTATGAGTAAATATATATATACATTTATATATATATATATATTTATGAGTAAATATGGGTATATATATATTTATATATATACATATATATATATATATATATATATATATATATATATATATATATATATATATATATATATATATATATATATATATATATATATATTTATATATGTATATACTCTATTAGCAATAGTTTCATTTTAACACACAGAAATCTTTTTCAAGTTAGGTCATACAACAAAAGTAAAACAAAAAAAACTAAAAAAGGGCAATAGTTAGCCATCCAAATTAGTTCTGCTACTTCAATCTTTTTTTGCAATGATTGTTGTCAAATAATATGAATGCTACAACTCACCAAACAAAGAGGGTGTCGGTGTTGTGGATAGGTTATGATAATACTAGAATTTTAATTACACAAATAGCTTAAATTTAGTATAGATTCAGCTGAATTTTGTTCTGCATCACCTCAGTTGATTTGAGTTTTCAGGGGAATCTAGTACTATTTACCGAGTTTCTTGTTGTACATGTATGTAAAGTCGCTGTGTTTGACTTGTTGTATTTTAGGTCCTTTGTTTATTGGTCAGAAATGCACAAACTGCACAGGAGTATGGAAGGGTGTTTATAGTTTTTTTTAAACCGTCATAATATGTAATAGCTTATTCAATAACAATAGGACATTGGTTTGCTATAGTTATTTCAAGCAATAAACAATTGATTACAATATTGAAAACATTATGTATTAAAAGCATTACTGATTTCATAAAAGGCATTCTAGCAATCTATCAATGGCTATAAAAAACCTTTATTTGCCAATGAGTCAGTAGGGAGAGCAATCAAGATATGACTCCAAGTTCTCCTAACTGACTGAGTCAAAAGCTTCATCTTGTGTTGATAGACTCGACTCATAAGTTGAATAGATCACTAGCAAGGTACAAGTAAAGGGGAAAAAACTATTTGAAAATTTAGCAGTCTAGAGTAGTCTCAATTCAATATAAATTTGTAAGTTAAATCATTGTATATAATGAAAAAAATTTTTTTAAGTTTTTCTCACTTCAATGGATGAGCATAATCATCAACTGTTAAGATTCATAGTCTTAGCAGTTGCAACTGAAAATTTGATACTGTAACTAAAACCATTGATCCTTGTTTCTAATAAGCAGAGTTTCATGCCGTGACCTTTGATGTGCCGCTACCACAATCGGTGAATTTCTATTTCTGTGGTGCAGACACCTACAAAAGACCAATATTATCTACGTGTTGGACAGTTTTCTTTAGCTTTATTTTTCTCTCTCTATTTGGTTACATTGTCGCAATGACCACACTTGCAAAATATATGTTCGATTTTCGGATATATTTCTGTATGCTTATTTTTTGAGAAAGCTTTAGCATTTCCTATTTAATGATTTTTTACTACTTTATATAATAACATTTGTGGAATTCCTGTGACTACTTTTGACCACCGTTCAACTTTATTTTGATATAAATGACAGTGTTACAGACTATTTGCCTTTCTTTGCCCTCATTTTGCTCACATAAAATTGCAACTCCTGTCCTTCCAGAATGTATCCATCACTTCTACCACATTTGCGGGGTCTTGATGAAATGCAAGCTACAAGATCAGTGTGAACATTTCACAACAACATTTGCGTGTACATTAACTCATTTGCAACCGACATGAGTTAACTCGCGTATTTATAAGGTTGCTAAGTCCGATTCTCAGTGCTTCACATAGCTGAACAGACAATAAGTTTAGTTGCCATGATTAGAAAATAACTCAAAAAAGGAATTTGTATATTGATCTGAAAAACAGCTTTTCTTGACTTTTAAGAATGAGCAGATTTTATGCATACATATGCACGGTAATGTATTTGTGTACATATGTATGAATGTATGTATAACCGTGCGTATTTTTGACCCACATATGCAATTTCACAACTAGATAAATGTGCACATGCATACATAAGTACTGTACATATGTATGTACGTACGCACAGACATGCATGCATACATACATCTGCGTACATGCACACATACATACATACATATTTACATACATACACGCATACATGCATGTACATACATGCATACAGTACATGTACATACATACATACATATGTGTGTACATATGTACGTATGTACGTATGTACATACATACATACATTCATACATACATACATAAATATATGCATACATAGTTTGTACACTGTGAGGACGGAAAAACATTCTTGCTTCAATTATGAAGGAAGTATCATCAGTTCAAGTTTATTTATATTTTAAGTAGGAAACATTGTATTACGTGGAAAGTTTTCAGATGATACAGTAGCGTGTCTTTGTTTAAGGTTTGCTACTTGGCTATGGTTTCTATAACTGAAGTTGCATTCGGGATAATTTCAGAGTGCCAAATTCATTTGTGTGCGTGTGTGCGCGTGTGCGCGCCCGTGTGTGCATGTGTGCGTGTGTGTGTGCATGCGTGCGCGCGCGTGTGTGTGTGGTGTGTGTGAACAAGATTACTGTTCCACCAGAACCTATTCCTCAACACTTTGAATACAACGATACTAGGAATAAAAAGATTTTTTGCACAAAAAACTGATTTATATTTAACATATAACAACATTAGCCATTCTAACTTTTCAAACTGCATATCATGAGAAAAGTGTTTTGTGTAATTGAAATAATTCAATAAGAGAAAAAATAAACGTAAATGTTTTCAAACTATGTCTAACAGCTGTAACTTTCAAACTTCATATCAAGGGGAAAAAATTTTGTGCAGGTTAAATAATTTACAAAAATAAAACAATTATGAAAGGGTTAAGATATAAATGGGAAATTGTTAGCAAGTAATAGCTAAATTAAGTCGATTTTGCTACAATTACAAAAAAGATGATTTGTTGATAATACTATTAATACCAACAGAGAAAACAAAATAAAAATCTTGAATACGTTGAGTTAATATTATTTGAAGTGTGTGTGTACAAAGAAGGTAATTGTTCCATCAGAAGCTATCTATCAATATTTTGAATACGACGATACTGGTGACTTTCCATATCGGTACAAATGTAAAAATGAGATACCGTTATGTCTTTGTCTGACCGAACAGAGAGCGAATGCCGAAGCTCTTTCCATAAATGTCTGCTTAAGAGCAATAGGCCTTGACTCCATATATAGTGATATTAGCTGTGCCACCAGGCGTTGCCCGTGTAATAAAAGAGTCTTTGGACAGAAAATTGATTTGTGTGTAACATATAACAACATTTGCCCTTCTAATTTTCAAACTACATATCATGAGAGAAGTGTGTCGTGTAGTTGAAATAAATTAAGAGAGAAATAAAAACAACTGTAAAGGTTTTAAAACTTGGTCAAACAACTGTACCTTTCAAGCTAATGGCCTGGCAGATTGCCAATGGAAACTCCACTAAGCTAGTTAATAAGGTTAGGCTTCCAATGACAGTAAGAATTCCACGAATTTCCATGAAATTTCATGAATTTGAGTCTTTATTGTTGTCAAGCTCAGCTGTTCTAATAATAGCTATAGCTGGATTTCCAACAGACAGACGGAATTCCAGCACACGGACTTTGAGAAGTATATAAATAGATAACGTTGCAAAAAAGATTTCGTAACACGGCCATCATAGCATGTGGGTGCATTTCTAAAGTAATTAGCGGTAGTATTGGTATATCAACAATGATAACAATGTAGGTCATTGCCTCTTCTATGGCTCAGTGGCAGAGCATCTAGATTTTAAACATATGGCAGCAGTCCCTGTGGGTTCAATTCGATTAGAACGCAGATAATATTATCTCCAAGATTTCAATAGCTATGGCTGGACATACCGAAAGATGACAGACTTGGAGAAATATATATATACACTGTATATAGATATAAACATAACACAAAAGTCTTTCAACAAAAAACAATTTTATATTTAAGATATACTACATTTACCATTTTAACTTTTTAACTTTAAATGGGAAAAGTTCAAATGAATTAAGTGAATAAGAATTTGAAAAGCATTCTGTACTCACCTATTACTGGTCTTAGTTATTCAATCAACGCTGAGAGTAATTATCAGATTATAGATAGCATATTCGGAGCCATAAGATGGACATATAGTTTGTTTGTGTTTTAAGCTATAAGAAAATGGGTGATGCAAATTATATGCATTGCCTTGTAAATGATTTAGAGGAGTTTGATGAATCAAGGCAGAAAATTTGGTGAACAATATATAAAAGCTGCTGTCAAGATTGCGCAAGGATTTGCATTTAATAGCTTTTCAGAAATTCAACTCATAGCTTTAAATTGTTACTTCCGATTGTCGAAAACATGCGATAAAATGGGGGTGTGTGTGCATGCATGCATGTGTGTGCGTGCGTGTGTTTGTGTTTTATTTCATCAGTTAGTAGAAATATAACATTAGGCCAAAATAAAGATATAGTAATAATATTGATTAGGTTGAACAAAAAATGAAGCTTAGTTCTTATTGTTAGGCATGATGAGGCCCATATGCGCAGTAGCACTGCGGCTAGTCGAGGCGCTGAGCCGACAGGAATTGGCAAACTTAAACGGCAGGTCTTCCCTTTAAGAATCTAGGTTTAACAAATGATTTTTCATATTAATTCTAAAACTAGTAAAAGCAGAGGTTTTGCGTAAGTCTATTGGAAGACTGTTTCCATTGTGATGGTACTCTGTATGCGATTGTTTTTTTGACTTGAAGCAGTATAAAATAATGGGAAAGGTAGATTGGTTTCTAACAATCTAGCGTTATTTTGTGAATCCTTCTTGGTTTCATCATCACTTGAATAAAATTTTGAATAAGCTGTCAAGAAAATTTTATACTGATGAAGTTTGTCAAGAGGCAACACAGACAGCCGAACAAGTGTGTTCTAGCTCATATTTTGTTAAACAGTCAATGCATTAAACACTCTAAAAATTAAACCAATTAAATTAAGTTTAAATTAAATTTTAATTAGTTAAAATTTAATTAAAAATTAATCAAATCAATTAAATTAATTTAATTTTACATTAAATTTAAATAAAATTAAAATGTAAAATTGCATAACAAGAAATTTAGCAACTGGTTAGTTTGTACGGACCTCTTACACTTTTTAGCCAAATATATTTAGCATTTTTAAGGAGTTTTGAAGTAATATTGTACATAAATATTTTTCTTACATAAAATAAAGCCTTATATTTATTCTCATTATACTCTGTGTGTTCTATTGTTGTCTGGTTACCTAATCCACTTTCTTCTTCTTGACCCATACAGCCTCACGATTGAATCTCATGTCGCTATTCCTTGTCTTTTTGCTCAATGGCATCGAGAACTTGCTGTTGTATAATTATAAATATAAAATAGCTCTATTGCTATCTATTGCAGCTTCCAGATGGCGTTAAAAGAGTTTATCGGATTAAAAATAATTTGTTATGAACGCGACACTTGCTCTAATTCTAAGTCTAATTTGAATGTACAAAATATATTTTGCACTCTAAATATTGACCCATTAATAGTTTGGTAATATTTTTATGTAAACTAGCAATTTCCCTGTCATACAGCCCATGACCAAAGTGATAATGGAAAAAAAGAGTACTGCCGGTTGAGCAGTACCCTTTTTTATAACCCTTTTTTACCCTGCAATATTAGCAGTCCAATAGCACTGCAGTGCAATAGGAGAACTGCAATGGTAGATACAATGGTAGCTGTAATGTACTGGGTGCTATTATGTAAAACAAACAGCAATAATGAAAGGAAAAGATTATATGTTTATATCGCTTCCCTGTAACAGGAGAAATTCAATATTAGAAGTAAAATGGCAACCTGCTGTGTAATATACACAGGCTGGGGGGCTGTATATCATTGGTCATAGCAACCAATATCAAGAAGTTGTGATATTTATCTAGATTTTTGTATTTATATCTAAAAAATTATGCTGAATTTAAAAATCTAACTAGATTTTAGCTGGTTTTCATAAGAATAGAGGTATATCTATACGAAAATGTAAGCCTATTACTTAATTTGGCAGATATTAAATACGGCTTACCAGTACCACAATATTGGGCACAGCCGCATTATCATCAACAAAATCTTTAGAAAAATAATAACAGTAACATATTGCACACCATCGGTCACTACATACTTTGATCTTGTAAATTCGAAAGATTATTCTTATAACTATATCTTATAATAATCGTATAAAATCAAAAAATTATTCCTACAATTAAATATTGTAATAATTTTATAAGAATCATCAGAAAAATATCATCATCACTTCCTTTAATTTCACTGCTTTGAACATCAGTTGGAATACCAAAGTACTCATTATAAGTGTCCAAAATGTCAGAGTCTGGTAAAATCGGCAAAAATGAAACGATTACTTTTCAGTACTTCTACATTAATTACAGAAACTTTCGGCAACTGGACAATGCCATAGGCTGGTGAGATGTGCATGTTTTTCTTGTGAAATGCGCACGACTTAATGGTTCTACTCTCTGTCGCACGGCTTTATTAGCGTTTCGTTGGCGGGTCTTAATTTTGATTTAAAAAGGCTTGTCAAGTTTTGATAAAAATTTGAGATCAAATCAATATGTGTATTTATGTATAATCTGATCAGATGGGTTAGTTTTAGGATATTGCGTCAACCATTCAAAGACTTGGTAACATATTTAAATATTTTTATATGTGTTTTGTATCGTTATTATATTTAAACGACTCTACACTAAAATGGTTAAATGTTTTGATTGGATTTTGGTACAAGGGTTTGCGACGGTGTTGATGAATAATTTTCGTGAGTTGTGTGCACATATGCATTTATCATAAAGCTCCCAAACAATGCTTCGCTCATGTTTGGTCGTGGGATTAGCAATGAGCAAGTGGTTTTTGTAAAATGCCTTAGTTTAGCAAGTTGCCAGGTGCAGTAAGCAAGGTGCAATTCTAATCACTCTCAATGACCACAACCTTCCTAGCATTAAAATATGACTTTCTTTTATTTTAAAAGCCCACTGCCAATCTCAACAACTTTAGAGCTCACTGATACTAGCTGTTTTTTAAAGTCATTAGTTTCTAGACAAAGTTGTAGCA
Organism: Watersipora subatra; assembly: GCF_963576615.1. Lineage (NCBI taxonomy): Eukaryota > Metazoa > Bryozoa > Gymnolaemata > Cheilostomatida > Watersiporidae > Watersipora > Watersipora subatra. Next base: position 30,821,450 of record NC_088718.1, on the reverse strand, counting down.
TCACATTTAACAAATTGCAACGACAACCATGCAGACCAATATAATGAAGCATGTGTAAAGGTTTTGTGCGGCCTTCACTTTCCTCCACTAGTACAAGACTCGTGCATAAGTACAATACATATATTTCTGCTTAGTTCATCAAGGTGTACAAGAAATGAATCAAGTGACAAGCAATGAACAGGCCCAGAACAGCTCTGCTCTACTAGACAAATGTTCGGGCTTATATAGCTGCTAAACTCCGCCCCTGTTCTGCTTGCTTAGACACGGCTCGGCTCGGTCTAGCTTGGCTCGGTCTTCAGTCGGTACGGCTCTGGCTTGGCTATGCTTGACTCGGCTGTACATTGGCTTGGCTAAATGTAAGGGGCGCCATCCACCACACATGAGCATACAAATCATCAGAGAATTATTTGGTGATTGGTCTTGAATGCCAGTCTACTCTAAATGCTCCATAATCTGGTGAGCATTAGTATTCTTAGTGCTTGAAAATGAGTTGTTCTTCGACTAGGTGCATTTTCCCATAATTAAACCATCGAGTTCTGCTGTAGTAATTACTTGGTGCATGTTTGACGCTGTGTGCAATATTATGAAGCTACAGTCATATTTTTTTGTCATATGTTATAACTAGCTTTTTGCATAGATCTAATCAGACACGGTCTCTGAAAATTTAATAGCCTCCCCTTATACTAAAAAATACGCATTTTAGATGTGCAACTGTATCATGCAGAAGAAACTCAAGAGATCTGTTTTTTGACAGATCGACTTCAACTGTCTGGAAAATTGGTATCATTATCAGATTATCATTGTCAAACTAAAATGGAAGCAGTGCTGACCAAAACAATGCAGCAAAAAAATATAACAGCTTTGCTCAGAGTTACATAGAGAGTGATGTTGGTAGCAAGTTCTCTCTAATTGTACAGAAATCTAGTATGTTTACACGTTTATGCAATCCACAAGCTCTAACTACCAGAAGTGTGTTGCCATAAGTACGATCGACAAGCACTTACTAGTATAAGTGAGCTCTGTACAGCTGTTGCTATATTGTTCAATAAAATATTTAATTTCTGTACTGCAAAAAACTTAAAGTGTTAGCTTTGTGATTTCAAAACAATAGCAGCCACCCTGACAGAATCCAATGAAACCCATTTTTTTCTATTCATTGTTTTTTTTAAATTCCCATCAGTCCTTGATCTATAATTGCAGTTTGATGTTATCATTACATATTATTATATATATCATTATATATAGGCTATATCTGAATTTGTGTGTTACAGTTGTTAGCCTGAACTTACACCTTTAAATTTGTATATAATCTGCTACTGCTGTCATTGTGCACACAATATGCAATTTCTTTCAGAAACAAAGCCTGATGAAGCAGGAAAACACAGTCAGACAAAAAAGTAGGTATATACAGAAATGTGAAACAGGGAAAAATAGCGATGATATCGTCCTTTAATGCTGAAACATGAAAAAATATTTTTGACCAATGCCACAAATGTCCCATCATCATGTTTTCAAAATAATTTAACAAAAACTTTTGAATTGTTTTCATGTAATTCTGAATACTATTATGCAATTTGATTATCTGTAAATCTAGATACTACCAAAGTTTAATTTTACAAGTTCTTTTAAAGTAAATTTACATCAGGCTAAATTACTGTTTGGTCCAAATAAAATTATTGTAAGGTAAAACTGGTTTGTGCAGCTTCACATGCAATATGTATTTTAGAAAACAAAACAAATTTAAGTTAGTGTTGTCACTTTCATTGTCTGAGTATTTAATTAATTGTGAATTTGAGTCGACTATAATTTCATCAACAAAGCCATTCTGTTTCTAACACAGGAGTTGCTTGCAAAAGCCATAACAACACCAAATAGTTGTAACATCAAAAAAATGTGCATTTTTGACCTGAAAATTACTAAACAAAGATTTAAAACTGATTCGCGAATTTAGGCTAATTTTATAGAAAAATGTTTGGACAACATTTTCAATACTATAAAAGTACTAAACATGGTTAGTTAAGTTGTAAACCAATAAAAAAATTAAGTTATTTTGCGATTGCTAGAAAATTAAAAAAATTGGCCCACGGGAGTCGGCCAAAGATTTTGTATGAGTTTGCATATGGCAGTGAAAGGGTTAAAGTACATCAAGTTCAATGTATGTATATACATATATTTACAATAATATACATATATTTAAAAATATGCAAATTTTATGTATATTTATATGCATATATCTATGTTACACAAAATATTTATTTTTTGTTTTCTATCTTATAGCTCATTATTCCAATTTCAAAAATAAATAAAATTCATGAAGGCAACACCGTTTTGGTACCCTCATTTTATGCTGCAACATATAAAAGTCTATTTGATAAATGTCACAAATGTCCCATCATAAAGCTTTCAAAATTATTTTACAAAGGCTTCTGAATCGTTTCTGCGTAATTCTAGATATCACCATGCAAGTTTAAATTTGATTTGGTTATTTGTGCATTCAAATAATACCAAAGTCTGATTTTTAATATTCTGTTAAAGTACATCAAGCTTCACTACTGTTTTTTTCAAATACAACTATTGTGAAGTAAAATTGGTTTGCGTAGTTTCACTTGCAATATATATTTTGAAGAACAGAAGAAGTTTAAACTATATTATCAATTGTTTAGCTACTATTATTAAAGGAAACAGTTTATTGTGAATGTTAATATAGCTATTGTCTTAGCCTGGCTTAAATAAGAACTGTTTTTAGCAGTTTCAAATGAGAGCTTTGAACTAACAGACTAGATGTATGATTTGTGAGACAATCCTTGGTGTGTCAGTAAACCACGCTCAGTTTTGAACTCTTTTGTACAGATACCGATGAGGCACCAGAAATAATTACAGTTTCTGCAGACACCTTTCTTGTTGCTAACATCTCTCTTTTTTGGCACTTTTTTGCATTTACCACACAAATCCAGTTTTCTGTTTGAATTTGTTGTGTGTTCAGTAGTTTGGTGGTTTTGCAAAGCTTGCATTCAGTCAAAAATTCTTTCACACTGACCTATCAAACACCAGATATAACTGCATTTTGGGTTGGGACATTTCATATAACATAATTCAGATTCTATGCACTTTAGTTGGCTGCACATACAATAAAACTCATTATTTGTAGTTGAGAATGTGTCGTGCATATGGTAATGCATTTGGTGATTGTAGATAGTTGACCGCTTCCCCTCAGCAGAGCAGTTGAGATACATGCAAAGATACTTCTTGCATGTCTTACACTTCCATATTTTATTGTCCGTATTTGGAATGGTTGTACCACAGGAGCAGGTATTTTGTCTTACTGGTTTTATTGGAGTTGTCGTATCAATATGACTAGTAGATTTTTCTCTTCTCAAGTGCTTCAAAAGCCGATGAAAATAAACGCTTTTTTTAGTTTTTGCCATGAAGTCGCATTTTGGGAACATGCAGATATGAAGGGCGCAACATTTGCATTCCACCACATATTTATAAGTGCTTGGAGTTCGAGTTCCGCAGCTGTATGTTATGGATATTATGTCTTTCACAGCGTAATTACGATTCCCCAATTGAACAACAATGGCTGTCGTAGAGTTTGCTTCAGTGTCCATCTTCAGTGAAAATGGTGGGACATCAAAGTTTAGGGCTGCCTAAATAAATAATTTTATTTCCGTTTATCAGAACTTTTAGGCGTCAATCCTATTGTTCATACAAAAATGTATATTTTGTATTTTAATCTTCTTTATTCAAAATTCTACACCAATCAACACTTCCTGTGATGATGGCAACAGGTTTAAATATAGTACAACAAAAATTCAGGACAATTGAATAAATTAGCTTGTAGTCCTACATGTAATCTAAACATTTTACTAAATAATTTCTATGGTGTAATCCGTTTGTCATTTATTTTTAAAATGTTTAATTCTGTGCAAGAAGAATGGTAAAAACAAGATTTTTTGCCCGACTTGGTTTAATTTGTGTGCACTATTTATCTTCAAAATAAATTTGCTCTTCTGATTGTTTTTTTCTTTGATTATTTCATTGAATCGGAGCGTTTTTACATAAACTATATATCTTTGCCAAATCAAACTTAAGTTCTGGATTGTTAGTTGATAACGGTGATAATGGCAAAATAAATTAAGGTCTAATGTTTATATACCGTAGCTTACCCATGAGCCAGTTTGCAAAATTATATTATTAATAGTATATCCCTGGCTTGTCACTTCAGTCTGCCTAAAGTTATCAGCTAGTTTTTCAACCACCATCTTCAAATGTTGAGGAGCAAAGCTGACAATGGTTCCAGCCAGTTCTAAAAGCTGAAAACATGACTGATCAGATAATACATTTTATATATATTGTTATGCTATATCATAAACCAAGTATATACTTTTGTTTTCCAATGTTATTATGGTAATCAAAACCATCGAACTGCTTTAAACATTTGTGCATGTTATAAACTTGCTATTTTAACTTGGCTGGTAATTATAACCTGAGAAGAGAACAATAGGAGTTTAGGCCAAGTCTATGACAAAGCTCATTGAAATTATAAAAGCCAATGTCGGCACCGCCGGCTGACCGTAATAATATTCCTTGACCGTGGGTCTGAGTATGATCTTCTGTTGTCACACTCTCACTTCTCATTAGAGGTCGGTTTCTCTCAAAAGTTGAACCAGCTCTTTGCTTTTTCATGCGTCACTCAGTCATTTCTGTTTGACCCTCATATTCAGAAGTTAATGTTTATCTTCCGGAGTCGCCTCGCCGAGTGGTCATTGAGAATCTGTCAAAGCCATTGTCAGGGATAAGGTACAGGTCTTTGAGGAGAGATGCATTGGTGTACTTAAGATTTCCAAAACTGTAGCTTAGCCCTATCAATGAGGTAGATCTTGCTCAAGCATTGGCCATTTGCGCGAGCCTTTCGCACAGAACGACTGGATCTGTTGACACATGCTTCTTTGCTGGTCTTTCTTTTAACATAGAAAACATAAGCCTGAGCAATGCACTCAGCCTTTTTCACCTTCGTTAGCGAGTCATATTTCCCATAAATATTAAGTGACATAAGTTCTTTTGGATTTGATTGGCTGGTGGCTCCTTCTATCTCCGGTTTTTTCTGGCTAGACGACACCACTGCCTTTTTTAGTCTACCACCATTTTGCGTCAGAGTAGTTTTGTGTCAGAGTCTTGAACGCTCTCGGACACAAAATTACAAACTCCGCATTTGTGTCTCAAAGCAAACTAGTTGCTCATCCTTGCCTTATATAAGGGCCTCAGCTGGTTTATGAATGGCTAAGCTCATCTTGCTGATACTCCACAGTAATTTTGCAAAACGATTGTGAAAAGCTTGGCTAAATAATATCAAGAAAGCCTATGCTGAACTCGTTGGTTAGCACTACAAAATAAAGACTGTTTTACAGCTAGGTTTTGAGCTTAGCTGCTTTTTATATTCATAAAAAAGCAGCCAGGTTATTCTGCTTTTTATGCAGTATTATGTCTACTCTGTCAGAATTATATGGATTTAATGGTGTTATCATAAAACATGTCTACTCATACCAATCAGGCTCTCTGGTTGTCAGAGTTAGTCGAGAATAGTGCCAAGTGACATCAGGAAACAGTTTTCCTGGGCATCAAATCTGATCTGGTTGTTTCAAAATACAGATATCCTTTTTATGTGCCTTTAATTTTCTGTGTATTCTCTAAAAACCTTTCAGTCAGTGCACTGGCTCAAAAGGTTGTAGAGAATCTAATTTTAGAGTGCGCAACTTCAACATCTATTCTGACTAAAACTCTGGCTCCTTCTGGTTCAGTCGAGCCCTTTTCATAAAAGGTAGAGCGGTATCTCATTCAAGTGGCCATCTTTTACTACTATGTATGTCCAAGAATGCTGTAAGCTCGTAGCATCAGAGATTGGTCACCGAGTTTGGACACCAAGGGACAAAGCTTCTTTTTAGCTCAAACTGGATCAAGCTTGTAGCCAGTAGCAGAACCCCTGGGAAACAATTTATGAGGAAGATTAGACAGTAGTTATGAGTAGAGAGTTGAAATAGTATGTCTATCTTAGTTCAAACTACCATCGCCACGTCTTCCACAACAATCATTTTGCTAAGCAAAGACTGGGCATGCCTATCCGAGATGACTACTATGTCTGTCAATGAAAGCCACAGGCCACTGAAGCTTAATAGTGCGCTGGTGAGCAGTCAGAAATGGCACCCCCCCAAACTTCATTTTTGCTTATTTAGTTCACCGCAAAAAATTGCCACAGTCTATGGATTCAAACTATCTATTATCAAAGTTTGTAGAATGACAGCCGTGTCCTAATAGCCACAAAGCCTTTTGCATGCTCAAAGGCTGTCTCTTCTCTTTGGCAGATTCTGTGCAACCTGAGAAAGTCTATCGAACGCGTGATGGCAAAGAAAGTTTGTCGTGCATCTAGTGATGATCAGAAACTAGATGGACCAGCACTTTAGTTTCTCTAAACATATGTAGCTTGTAGAATGGGGCCAGCCTGTGGGTCTGTATTCGAATCGGTTTGGCACTAGCCTCAAACTTAGAGACCATGGTGTTCAGCTCAGGCACTCTGAGCTCTGCTGATCTGAAGGGAGGTTACGATTGGGGCCAGCTCAAATGCTTTGAAGGCAAGCTTTAGAGTCCTGGTGTCCTCCGACTGACATGCGAGCCCAATCCTGACAATTATCGCTGATTTGGCTTGTTTAGGCTCAGACTGCTGTAACTCAGCTGGGTGGTGCTTATTTAATGAGAACTCAAGCTTTTCCAAAGTATCGTGGTAGTTCAAAGTTACTGTAGCCAAACATGTGTCACTTACCCATTTTTAATGGCTTTGACTAAAAAAATCTGTTTCACTTTCTTACCTCTTCTTTAGGCTTTTTGTTCTGGAGTCCAGTTTGGCTCTGCGGTTTTAGCCCGCTAGCTAGAATACTGTGTGTTAGAACTAAAATATATAGGACCCACATTGCGGGCAGTAGTCAGTATTTCTGCTTCTGCCCTTAGACATTTCTCTGGCTCAGCTGTTTCTTACTATGGCAGTCACTGTTGGTGTATTTGTGGCACTAAAGTTTCAATACTAGCGTGCCTTGACCAGGATGACTTCTTTATAGTCATGTTGGTCAAAGCACTCTAGTGATTAAACAGCTTCAAGCACTCCATTGTGTTCAACAGCTGCTAAAAGAGCGACATGACTTCTTTGAGGTGATGTCACTCTTTCTGCAGCTCCTGAACCTGTGTTGTCAGCTGTTGTGCTAAAAAATAAGCTGTTGATAGTCTGTTATTGGACCGCTGAAACCTGCTCAGCTGGCTCCTTCTCTAGGAGCCGGTGAGCAGCTGGCTAGCATTCTCTAGACTATATTTAGAAAATCTTTGTGACAGCTAAGGGTGTTTTAGTCAGTGTAAGGTTTTGGTATGACTAGTAGATGCCGTTGCAGGCCTGGGTTGTTAAGTATGCCGCAGAACATTTTCGTTGCCAAATAGTGTTTGTGAAAATATGGCAGGTCACTGTTTGCCACTCAGAATAACTGTTCCACCCAGACAAAATTATTTTGGAGGAGAGCCTGGGCAGTCTTTGTCCGGGTACTCAGTTCAAGCTAAGCTTTAGGAAAAAGGCTTAAACCAGCCATAGCGCATCAATGATGGTTTTTACTTGACTGGCTAGCATGCAGTTTTCCACCTCCTTATTCAGAGCTCTACGTAAGTGAAGTAGCCTGGTTTCTACTATTCATCTTATGGTTTTGACTTATTCTGGGATTAGCCTATGAAGCAATCTACTGGTTTAAATTCTTCGTTTTCTGTGACGTCATTCCTTGAATGCTGAACTGTGAATTATCGTGGTCCACTATTTGTGTGGAAAATTTTTGCCGTTTAAAGCACAAATCTTCAACAATTATCTTTCGCGAACTATGCTGTTGTTTGTAATTTTGTATGGTGACACTGAAAGCTTTTTTCTTTGGAGAATTGCAATATGAACTTGAAACACCGCCAAAACAGTATTCAATAATGTAAGGTGAACCAGAATGACAATTGTTTGTCTACAAATATGACTATGTATCTGCAAATGAGCGCATGTGCATGTAGAAAAAAAACAGAAGGACTAGTGAGCTGGGCCAAGGTCATCATAAGCACCATCATAAACCTTTTCAATATCGAGTCAAACTGTCAGTATCCCTGTGAAAATTTGAAAGTCAGGTAGCTATGCCATCCTTTTTCTCTTAAGAGAAATACTTTTTGAAGGCAAGCTGCTACAATTAAAGCAGCAGCCCCTTCTTAGTTTGCAGGGCACCTCGCTTCAGAATGCCAATTTGCCCAAAGCGTTTTTCTTCTTTATTACCATTAGGGTAGCATCAATAAGTTTATCTAAGGGTCCCCTGGCTTTCGTAGAGTTCAGTATGGCAGAGAATCTTACATTGCCACTAATGTAAAAGATACACTCTGACCTTTCTTTACTTCACAGTAAACTGAACCACTATGTAGCAAAGGGCTTTGTATATTTTGACCAAATATAGGCCTATACATAACATTATGGTAAATGTGTTTGCAAACATAAACGTTGTTACGAGGCTTCCTTGTTCTTTGCCTTTTTTTCATCAGTTTCTTTACATAGTCTTTTTGCTGGTAGGTTCTGCTCCTTCCTTAGAATATCTAACGTTAGTAGGACGATCAAATTGTAGTCAATTTGTTAGTAGGTTTCTCCATTTGGTGTCTGTTTGGTGGCATTTCAATCAACTTGATGCTGGGTCAGTACTAGCCGGCTTGTCTTTCACTGGCTCGCAGCTGGTCATGCTTTTAGCTGGCCCAATTGGATTGAGGGCCAGGCCTGGGTTCTTTTGGTTTTGGTCCAGCTGGGCAGGCTCAAGTCTTTGTCGACTCAAGAAGCCTGACTGTATTTTTATTTTCTGTATGGTAAGCCGGCAGTACCGATCCTCTTCAGCTCTAGGCAAGCTACTTTCTTATGTCACAATAATTGGTTCAGTGGTACCCATGTTTTAAAAGAATTTTATTCATTAACTCGGTTACTTAGAGATCATCAGGGGAATTATTCAAGGAAATTTTTTTTTCAGTTTCAACAAAAGCAGATAATTATATTCATGCTAAAGTACATTTTTTTATTTTGTTTGCAAAGTTCCAGTTTTTCAGTTATTTCTTGCTCAAAAAAATAGTACACAAATTCTTTTACTAAAAAATTGTTACTTGAAAGTATTTAGTGTCTTCTTTAGGTCGATTATTTTTATAAATGACGCTAGAAAAATAAATGCTTCTAGCCACCTTGTGCGACAAACTAAAATCATGCTTTTTACAGTCAAGTTCAAATACAAATTTCCTTTTCGCATGCACAAAAGAAGATAAAAAAGGATTATGAAATTACGATATGGAGACACATTTACTAAGATATAGAAATGCTAGTTCATCAGTATGTTCACATATAAAAGTTTTTGTCACTTGCAAATACTTCCAAAAATTGCTTTGTCAGAGTTAATTTAGGCTTTAAAACTCTGTCATGGGGAAAGTTTTAATGGAACATAAAAGCGACAATATGTGATGGAGTCTTTCTAGAAAATTTTATAGACTATGAAAACTTTGGTCTGTAGTGTATTTACCGCAATAATTTTTCCCAGTAAACTTTTCCATCTGTATACAGAGCTCTGAATGATTCATGTAAACACTCCTCCATTTCACTACTGCTAAACCCTTTACAAAGTTTACCAATTATGTCAAAATCTTCCTTTTCAAATACTTGGAGGGTGCTATTTGCTAAATATAAGCAGATCAAGTATAAACATCTACTGTCATAAACGCAACAAGAAATTGCTGTACAAAAATATATGTCAACTTCATGCTTCTAGAGCAATCGCATTGCATAATTTAATAAATAAAAACCTAGAAAAGTGACTTACAGAATTACACTTTACACAAGTAGTGACCAGAATCGTACAACATCATTGAGGTCTAATGTAAATTAGTATATAAGGATTTTATCTACTGCACTGCATAAATAAGCTAGTAAAAATAATAAAAGGCACCTATAAACATGAGATTGGCAATAAAATTCTCCTGCTCTTGTGAAGGTTTTTTTCAGCTAAATAAAAATGTGTCTATCGCTTGCTTGTTTTCTTCATATTCTTTTAATTTTGTCTTTTGTACCCTGTAACATATCAAATACATGTATATAAAAATTATGTTCTTTCATATATCTGGTTCGTGTAGCCTCAACAGAGTTAATTTTGTAAGGATATTGAGGGATGCTATACAAATATCCAAGACTTTCTTGTGAGTTTTAGTAACTCTGGGGTTGTTTTTAATCAAAAGCTAGTGCATTTAAAAAACTGTTTTTATATAATAAAAAAACAGCAAACTATTTAGCAGGCCTTGCTATGTAAATATACGTATATCAGTACATAATGAAAGAAGCATCTTTTTGGAGAAAAAAGTGAGTGAAGTGAGCTACTTAGTTACAGGGCATTTGTGGAGAAAACGATATTCGGCGTACAGCGGTCTGGGCTTTGTATAGCAGCGAGGCTGCTGATAGCCTTGCACATAAGTTGTCAGTAGGAATGTCACATTTTCCTAGAGTGGGTAGTAGCTATTGTGCTATGAGCATGTATCGCCTTTGTAGTAAAAACTTATGGCAAAGAGGAAGTTAGTGTGCCATCGTTGTAGCTTGATGCTGTTGAACAACTTCTATGTATTTTTACAAGCTTTTTTGCTGGTTGTCATGCACTAGATGTTGAATAATAATGTTTATAAATGAGTTGCCAGTCATATGAGAAGCTATGATAAAAAAGGTAAAAAGCAATAGGCCTTCCACCCAAAATTTAAGTAGGCATATAAAACCCTGTAGGTCGATTATGTTGCTTGTCCATTGACACGAGTTGTCTAAGTCTTCATCTGTTGTGTTGGATGCTAGCATGTTGCCCCTCATTTTGAGCCAGGCTTGTGGGCCAATCTTAGAAGGGATATGGCAGCAGTTAAACCATTTCACTAGCAACTGAACTGTGAAAGTACATGTAGCTGTATTGGTTAGAAACTATGAGAGACTGCACACTGGAGCAACTGGCTCCGACTGACCTACTCCTTCCTATACCTGTTGGTGTTGCTGCCGTCAAGCAGAGAGGAAGAGTGTTCGTGAGACTTCCTAATGGAAAATCATAAACCTGCACTAGTAGTTGAGTATGTCATGTCTTGACAAAAGGAATGTGTAACAAATTTGTCAGCAGCCAGTTTATAGCTGATGGTAGAGTTGGTGTTTATCTGAATCAAGTGGAACAATTTGGCAAAATAGTTTAGAGATTCTCAGCTAATTTTAGCTTCATGGTTAAGTTTCATAAAGAGCTTGCTTATTACTTCCGTATATTACTGAGCGATGTCATCATTGCATGCTTATGCTGCTGATTGTGGTTCTGTGTTAGTCTGGGTGCGAGACAAGTTGGTCTTGTGTGAAGCCATGAATATTTTTGTAGAAAAAACTACTAAACAAAGTTTTGATGGCTGCAGAGAGGCAGTCTGGTAGCAAAAAGTGTTATTGATGTGGTGATGCTCACAAATTCAAAGACTGCATCTGCCAGAAAGCCAAGCCTTTAAGACAAAGGCTACAGGATGCACACCAGCATGGTGTGTCTTTTCCTAGGACATAAGGTAAGGTAGGCTTTTTGATATTCTTCTCACATTTACGAGGAAGATATTTTCTGTAGAGCTTGTATGCTGTGGAACAGACCTTGCTTGTTTGGGTTAGCTGTTGGGTCACCAGCAGTTACCGCTTGCCAGTTGTTTGAGCCATTTTAAATGGTTACTGTTTGTAGTGTCTGGTTGACACTAGGAGCAAATCAAAATTAGCAGATCTACAACTGGTGAAGTGCTGAGCTTTCGATCAAACCACCTGTTAGTAGTGGGTGATAGAAAAACTGCCTACGTAAATAGCAGCTGCCGCATAACCATTGAGATACAAGAGCACAGCTTTTGTGTCTGTGATTTGGTGATGCAGAAGTCTTTGGAATGATGTTATAGATCACATGAGTGGCACTGTGGTAAAAAATCACTTGAACTCCAAGAAATCAGATAGTTGACGGAAGCGTCATTTAACTGGGTGCATTGGTATTGCTTAAAATGGAAATTTTACTGCTTTGAGTTGCAGGTGGGGCAATTATAGCAACAACATTGAAATCTAGTAGTAAGGCACTGCAAATTGTGGATTCAAATTTTGTTGCCATCTTTTCCAGAGTTGTTGAATTGTTAGCTAGCAGTAGTCTGGAAATTGCCTACGTGGCTACCAAGTATAGTGTGTGAGTACAAGTGTAATTAGGTGCTTCGAATCCATGAGCATTTCTCAGCTAAAATTAAAAGTTGGATCTAAAAAATTGATGAAGCCGTAGGACAGTTCTGTTGAAGGCATTATCAGATTGATGGTATTTTTTCAGCCATCAAAAGACAAATTGTGCCCAGCTATTGACTACTGATAGTCGAATACCTTTGTCGAGTGACACACAGGTAATAACAAAATTGCTGTGTGCAGTGATCGTATTAGCTGATGAGGTATCCTGACACTTTTGCAAAGTTCGAATTTTAAACAAAAAAGCCGACATAACGAGATTTGATCCATTAAAAGGGATCACTTTCAAGCAAAACTTCAGTGGGCATTTGCAAATGTTGAGAAGTATGGCTGTCAAAAAATTCAGTTGTAATCCAGCAAAATAGATGAAGCGAAAGCATCTTTCTCTGTACAGAAAACTGGTTAATCACGGCCTGAAGGCCGATTGTTTCCTAATTGCAGTTCATAAAAGCGGTAGCATATGATGTAGCAAAAATGGGATGCTCAAGTCTTGAACACAGTTAAAGATTTAGTTGGAAAGCTCTTGAATAAGGCTAGCCATGAGAATCCTGTTAAGGACACGGCTTGGACAGTTGCTAGTTCTATTGGTATGACTAGGAAAGTGGAGGTTGATGACATGTTATCATTAATGCACCATAGTCTTCTAAGGAGATCGGCTACTTGCAGTTCAATATTGCTCAGTTGCAGGCTCAGGCACAATACGTTTTAGCGCTTGCATGAGGTTTTACAGTTTTCTCGTTAGCCTGAAATTCTTCAGCATTGTCAACTGGATGCCTAACACCATCGACAAGGGCAGTCGTATTAGAATGAAAGGGGTACAGAGGTGCTAGTGAAGCATCGAATTGTTGATATCAGTGACACAGCCAATGAGCATGGTCTTAAAATTTCAGTATATGTTGTACTGATGGTGGAAAAAAGGCTGATTGGATGATTAGGTTTTTAAAAGCTGGGTTAAGCACTGTTAGACAGATGTTCTCATTGTATAAATAACTGCGGCACTTTCTACTTGAGAGGATATGAAAGAAATCATACGAGCAATTCATTCGCCTCAACGCTTGGGTGTTGACAGCCACTGTATATTGCTCTGCAGATTTGAAGTGGACTGTCGTGCAAGCAGGCAAGGAGTGCATTAGCCGGATGTGAGTCATACCAGCAAAGGAACCCGACAAAAAGGGTTGACAACATTGTGGCCGCTGAAAGTTTGGCAGCCGCGAAGAGTTGACGTAGATTTGCAATTGACATGATTTATCATGCTGACCAGGTAATCATTTTAATGGTAGACTTTTGTTCATTGCATTTTGTTATTTGGCGATGTTTGCAAACCAAATTTGCAACAAGCGTAGTGGCTCTACTACATATTGTTGTGTTTGAGCAAAAATCTTGTGATGAGTTGTTAATGGACTACTCAGCAGCTTATAGGTCAGCTGCTGTTGAGCATTTCACTGACAAGTGGGGTATCTGCATTAGATTTTTGGCCACCTGTTTTCCGAAAACCCATAAAATCATAAAAAACACACCACAGCCAAGAAAGTTTTCAAAAGAGAGAAATTACCTCTGAAGATGCAAAATTCTTGTCTAATCTGACACCTCAAAAAATAAGTGTTTTGTTTTATTGAATGTGCTGTTTCAATATCAATGACAAGATATGCCTTTTACTATTAATAGCAAAGCATTTAAACAATATGTCAAAAGATATTTTAGTGTAGCCAATGAAGTATGGGTGGGTCCATACCCACCCATACTTGCACCAATATATTGCACAAAACATTGGACGATCGGTGGGGTTACCAGCACCAGTTCAAATCACCCAGTGTGTGTGGATGTGAGGGATATTAGGTAATGATGTGATGACAATGACAGAGGTAACAGTCATGTCGATCATGGGTTTATCACTGAAATTCTACCTAAGTAGACTATTAGGTTTAGGTGGCAACCACTTCTTGGAAGTGAATGTAGCTGATACACAACCTAGAAAATAGTACTGTCTGCTAGACTTTTAGGCATAGCTGATGTCGAGGCAGTAGAAAGTCAGGGAGGTGACGTAGCTTAACTGTCAGTTAAGGAAGTCAAACTAAGGCCATAAACCATAAACCTTTAGTGTGTGCTGTTTTGGGCATAAAAACTATTGTATATCAGCAAGGCAGCTAATTCACTATTGCAAAGTTTGGCAGTTGAGACTCGCATTTGCCTGGAGTTGGTGGCTATTGCGCTACTGGGGTGTAATGCTGAGTTGTTAATGTTGAGAGTTGGTTGCAAAGGGAACGTTATTTTGCCATCATTGCAGCTTGGTGCTGCACAACTTAATTATGTCGCTTTGTTTACAAACACTTGAAAAAATACTTTTTTTTATCAATTTAAATTTAAAAAAATTAAAACATGTTGAAAGAAATCGCAAAAATAATATATGCAACAGTTTATGCTACAAGTAAACTGATACAGAAACGGTCAATAGCTAAGTCATTACATAGGCCAACATTTGTTCAGATCAAATATGTTTATTTTATTTTTAGGCTATTTTTATGTAAAGTTTTGTCACAGCTGTACTAAAGTCTCTAATGCGATTTAGGCAAGCGACCTTATAGCATTTTTGTAATGATTTTGAATGCCGCAAAAAACAGTCAAAATCGGCACAAAGGTTTTATACAAAGCTTTAGTGACAATCTAGTGACAACGTTGTGGTAGCTTCACATTGAAATGAAAAAATTGTTTTCCGTTGAAGACTATTCATTCAAATGCTTCTGAATTTAATGATGGCATGCATATATTTTCATTTAACTCTCTCCTTTTTAAGGATATTGTATAAAATTGTTAGAAGGTGCTAAGGATAATATATCCTGAATTTGTGCTGACAAGATTAGATTACTTATTAGATTGATGTACATTTAAATGTTGTAAGTAGACTGATTTGGAACATTGGTTTATCAGATATTGTCTAAAATAACATTTCATTCTCAGGTAAACAAGGAAGAGTATAAATTTCAAATGTGGAAAAATTAATTTTCTAATTGTAACGTATTTTTTTCGAAAATTATTATTTATAATAATATAATAAAATATCATATCAAATTTGCCAAAATGAACCTTGTTCCAAAAATAGAAGCTTCAAAAAAAGTTTTTATAACACAAGAAACAGTTTACAGTGAAACTAAATATTTGGTGCTTTATAGCTAAGCCGTATTAAGGCAAAATAATTTCCTATTCTTTTTATGGTAAATTAATGAGTAGTTTGACAACTTTAATATCATAATAACAAGCTTACAGTGAATTACAACAGAATATACAAATAAATATGAGAAATAGACAAGTAATGAGCACCATTAGTTGTCTATTACTTGAGCACCTCACTATTGATAATAACATTATTGTATGAAAACTACACTGAGGCTTTTGAACAGATTGGAAAATAGTTGAAAATGCATATCAATATGTATTCAAGTTTAATAGGTTGGAAACATTACATGAGTTGAAAGCATACCTGAAATATATATAAGACTTTAAAGCTCCTTTGGTTTCAGCATACATGTACTTGTCGTCAGCTGCCTGCTGCAGGATTTCATTTCCTTCTTTTGCCATTATTATATAAAGTACCTTTAGCCAATATTTAATAGTATTATTACATATTTGTCATAGCATATCCAGAAAAATCTGAAGAATTTTAATAAAAAGATACATAACAAAAATAACTGTGGTAGTTGTTTTCTAAATAATTCTGAATGCGCTTATCACACAGGAGCAGTAGCGCAGTCATAGACTTGGAAAGACTTTGGTCATAAAAAAATTGCTACATTTCATGGAACTTTTTGTAATAATTAGACAAACTGTTTTCTTTTATTACCAGTGTCATAACTTACTAGATTATTGGAAGAGTTTAAGGCTATTTATTCTACGTTTGAGGTTGTTTTTCTGTGGGGTCACTACATGTCTGTTTTGTCATTCTGGTCATTGTCATTCAGGTGACTTGCCAAATATAATGCAAGTCATCTGACAAGTGCAGAAGAGGACACGTACATACGTACATACGTACGTACATACGTATGTACGCATGTATGTACATATGTATGTACATATGTACGTATGTATGTACGTATGTATGTATGTACGTATGTATGTATGTACGTACATATGTATGTACGTACGTATGTATGTACGTACGTATGGATGTATGTACGTATGTATGTACGTACGTATGTACGTACGTATGTATGTATGTACGTATGTACGTATGTACGTACGTATGTACGTATGTATGTACGTACGTATGTACGTACGTAGGTATGTACGTATGTACGTATGTACGTACGTATGTACGTATGTATGTACGTACGTATGTACGTACGTACGTATATACAAATGTACGTATGTACGTACGTATGTATGTACGTACATATGTATGTACGTACGTATGTATGTATGTACGTACGTATGTACGTACGTATGTATGTACGTACGTATGTATGTACGTACGTATGTATGTACGTACGTATGTATGTACGTACATATGTATGTACGTACGTATGTATGTACGTATGTACATTTGTATGTATGCACGTATGTACAGATGTATGTACGTATGTATGTATGCATGTATGTACAGATGTATGTATGTACGTATATGTAAATATGTGTGCTCGCACGCACACATATTTACATATGTACATATGTATGTATGTATAAAAGTTGCAACTCTTTTCAACGGTCAAAAAGGACGTTTTTCACATCAATTATCATGACAATTACGTTCATTGTGTATTCAACTAAGCAAAGTGCTGAGAATCGGATTTAACACACATTAGGTGTTCCAACAGCACTTGTGACCACATTTGGTTTTGGTAACAAATGTGAGCAAAGATTGGCCCTTTAGAAGCTGCTCAAAAACAAAGGACAGAAATACATACTTTGCAAGTGTGGAAACTGCGACAAAGTATTAAAAGTGAAATAGAAAAGTAAACCTAAAGAAAACTGTCCAACATTTAGATGGTACTGGGGTTTTGTAGGTAAGTGCACTGCAGAATTAGAAATTGATCAGTTGTAGAAAACACATCAAAGGTTGGGACATAAAACTCTGCTTATTTGAAACATGAATTGATAGTTTTAGTAATAGGCTCGAACCTTTAGTTGTATTTGATAAGACCATATGAATTTTGGTTTGAAATATCAAAATTGATGGTTGAGGACACATCGAAGGCCGGTACATAAAACTGTGTTTATTAGAAAGGAGGATTAGTGGTTTTAGTTAGAGATTTATTCTGAAACTTTCAGGTATATTTGATAAGACTATATGAATATTTGCAATCAATGATTATGTATATCTATTATTGTGAAAAAAGTTACTAAAGCCTTTACGAGGATTTTAATTTTAAAAAATCTTTTTAAGACTACATTTAATCACCACCTACCCTTGCCCATGATCTTTTACCCTTTGACTTACGTTTAGCTAGTAATCTAATTAAATTACTTATCTACCAACACAAGTTGACTGAGTCTGTTAGGAGACTTGATAGCTTGACTTGTCTTGACTTTTTTGCTACTGATTTAATATCAAGTAAAGAGTTGTTATAGCCATTGATAGGTCTTTTATTTTTGTAATTGAATATGATTTTAACACTTTTTATCATGGTCTTTACAAACTAACTAAAGGAAACTATTGCGTTTGTATTAGTGGAAAACTATAATGTACGTATAATGATGAGTTTACAAAACTTTAGGTGCCATTTCATATTTCTGTGCACTGTGTGTTTCTGGCAAAAAAGTCATAAATGCCACATAAGTCAAATCTTATGAATCTGCACACATTTACAACAAACTCAGAATATACTATTGGATTTTCTTGAGCATTGGATTCAACTGAGGCAATGCCAAAATAATATCCACGTCAGTTTATGAAAAGCTTCAGATACTTAAGTAGCTCAAATTTTAGTAACGCCACAGATTATCTACAACACGAATACCCTTTTTGTTTGATATGTAAGTAGTAACATTTATGTTATTTGACTACAATTATTGCAAAGATGATTAAAGTATTAGAGCAAATTTAGAGATTGAAAAATCAACATTTGGCTGATGTGAAAAGAATAGTAAAATAATATTAAAACACAACTTGTCGAATTTACATCCAGGTTCCATGAATTGAATGTGACATCTGAAATGTAGAGATATTGGCTTTTAGGCGCAAACCATTTAAAGACGCTTAGACCAAATAAGAACATTAAATATCTCCGTTCTTCAAACTTAATAGTCAAAACTGACAAGCACAAGTAGCATTTTTCAGCTTGGAACAAAAATTGCTTTGCCTAATGAAATTTACCAAAGCAGAATTTCAAACATAACAGACAAAATGAAGAAACAAAATGACTCAAAAAGATAGTCATAGAAAAAGGGAGTCAGTGTGAAAGGCAAACCTGCAGAACTCTTTGAGTATTAACCCATGTTTGTGAGGTCGAAAAATATTTATGGTGCTGCCAAATTACCTTACACTTGCATGAAAATGCTTATGCTAACCCGGAAACTGGATTCACTGAAAAACTAGTCTGGGGTGTGTCACCAAGAGAAAGCATTATAAGCAATAGCATGAGAAGGCAACACGCAATATTTAAATCTAGGAAGATAATGAATTAAACCTTATAGAAACCTAACTAAAAAAAACTTCCTCTCTCAAGTTTACCAAGTTACAAAACAATGCTGTCTTAAATTGGTGTTTTATGTGCAGCACAATATAGCATAATAAAGTAAAGGCTCTTTTATAATATGGTATATGATAATGAAGTATAATATAACGCAATGAAATAAAATAAAGTAATTTTTTACATTAAATAACAAAATTGAATATGATTATATTTTAGAAAGAGATAAAATGTATTGATAAAGGCTATAAAGTCACTCTCCACTCTGTTTAAGCTGACATCACATATTCATGGTGTCGGTATAGATGTTACCTTATTCTAGAGCTTACCTTTTTGCTAGTAGGCTTGTTCTAACACTTCTGAAACTCTTTGCTCTATAGTTTATGGGGGAATTGTTAGGCAATAGAAATATTGTGTATATTGTGATTTATTTATCTAAAATATTCTCAGCTTGCTGAGAATTTTGTAAAAAAAATCTATAATCATGAATAAAACAAACATGAGAACAATAATATGACTGGTGATAAAACATATATTTTAAACAACAATTGAACACTATAATATTTAAGTTTAACTTTTTAATTTAAAGAAATTAAAGCTGTTTTGATTGGTCATAAGAAAACTAAGTCTTACACAGCCTTTTTTACTTGATGCTGTTTTATAAACTTGATAGTCATGTTACTGATGAACTTTTTTTTATAGACCAGAAAAAAGGTTGCACTCAATAAGAAGGTTTATCTCGATAAGAATAAACTTTTTTTGCGTGAAAATAGCTTTAGAGCCATTTTAAAAACCATGCATGTATTGTTCACTTAAAACTCCTCAAATAATTTTACCATGAAAAAATCTCCAAAAGTCAGCTACTGTTTTTATCAAAATGATATAGGAAATACAATTAAGGAGAGCAACTGCCCATGTAAAATATGTATGATTTTTTTCTATATCAATAATCTACTCATATTTGTTGTAAAGATCGTAAAGTTTATGGAAGACCTTGGCTGTATTTTTTGATGCAAAACAACACTCTCTATATTTATTCACAAAATTGGATAAATAGCCAAAGTAAAAATAAAAAAAAACAGTTTTTGTGTGTGTAACTCAAACCATATATAGTGATTTTTTTACTATTTTAGGAGATTAAAAAACAAGTTAAAATATATCAATGCTTAAGTGTAAGTATCAGAAAGTTTGATTAGAAATAAATGACTCAGTGAGAAGCGTAATACTCAAATTGGTGTGCAATAAATTTTTTTTAAAAGTTTTATAAGTTTCAACGATTACAAGTTTCATGAGCCTGCTGCAATTACAATAAAAGTGATTAGTTAATGATGCAAATAATGCAAAATGAGAAAACAAATAAAAACTAAGAGTTCATTGAATTAATAATAGCAATTGGTGCATAGTAGTGCATTTCAAAAAGGTTACTGTTGCAGCCAAAGTTATCCATTTAAACACACACACAATGACACTAGTACATCTTGGTACTGGCCCAACGTAATAATGAGATGGCAAGCTGCCTTTTGTCTCGTACTTTGTCTGACCAAGCAGAGAAAGAATATAGAAGCAACTCTTACTCGAGATGATACAATTTCCCACATAAAAAATACTCGGCCATTACAAATTTAGCGATCAAACTTTAAAAAAAGTGTAACGATACTTTTGAATTTGCAACGGTACGTTTGAATTTGTAACGATAGAATTTAAAAGTGCATTTTAAAAAATTGTAAAAAAAATTTTTAGAAAAAATTTCAAAAGTTACAAACACAAAAGATAAGACAATAGACCTTTTCCATACAAATTTATTTTCTTTCAGGGTTGGCATTATAAGGCAGAAATGTTGTTTAGAGGAGTATAGAACCCACAATAAATATCTTTAGGAAACACCCCTTGGTAAAAATTTTATATACATGTATGTTGTAGACTCAATCAGAGTTAATAATGAATAGTTTACAAGTACATTATTTTAATTTCCCTCAGTGTTGGCATCATAAGGCCAACATATCATAGAGAGTTTTATAGAAACCGATGCAAAAAATCTGATGCAAACCCTTCGTTAAAATCGTCAAAATCATTGTCATTATATGATAATAACAAAACAATATGCTAACCTTAGTAACTATAGTTACCTACCAAAACTTTAGGCATAGAATTTATCAAGTGTAACTGAAAAAAACTTCATACTCTCAGATTTTGATGATGTTTTAATATGTTGTTGCCCATGTTGAAAAACGCTCAAATCCCTAATTTTGATCTTCTAGGGTCATCGGTTCAGGTGCTATGAGGATTTGAACTTTGACCATTTGTCGCCCGAGTTTGGAGGCATAGCACATCTAGCTGACTTTAGACTCATATAAATTAAAGAATATACAAGTTAGAGGTCTAGATTTTTTGTGTCTACACAATTTTCATAATTACACGAACAAATAGGTTTGAAAGTTTTTAGATAAATAAAGTGGGAGATAACTCCGACCAAAAGTTACTGAAAATGCTATTTTAGCTATTTAATGCTATTTTTAGCTATTTTTAATGCTATTTTAGGTTTTCTTTGATGAATCTGATGAGCATTTTTTGGAATGTATACATACATTCCAGAGAACGCTCTCTAGAATTTATACATACATTCCAGAGAACGCGCTCTAGAATGTATACATATATTTCAGAGAACGCTCTCTAGAATGTATGTATACATTTTAGAGAGCAGTCTCTGGAATGTATGTATACATTCAAGAGAGCGTTCTCTAGAATGTATGTTTACAGTCTAAAGAGCGTTCTCTGGAATGTATGTTTACAGTCTAGAGAGCAGTCTCTGGAATGTATGTATACATTCAAGAGAGCGTTCTCTGGAATGTATGTATGTATACATTCGTGGGAGCGTTCTCTGGAATGTATGTATAAATTCTAGAGAGCGTTCTCTGGAATGTATGTATACATTCCAGAAAACGCTCATCAGATTCATCAAAGAAAACCCATCACTAATGACTCATGTGAATTATTTCAGTGATGGATTTGGCGCCCAATACAAGAATTACAAGAACTTTGCCAACTTATGTCGCCATGAGCTTGATTTCAATCTTACAGCATATTGGAGCCTCTTTTCCACCTCACATAGAAAAAAGTCCGTGCGGTGGGATTGGCGGGTTAGTCAAGAGACTGGCCATCTGTCACTCCAAGCAGTTAGTTATGTCAGTGAAAGAAAGACTCAGTGCTCAGACTCAGTGCTGAGAAACTGTACAAATATGCTAGGGAAAACACTGTTGGAGTAGAAGTGTTTTATGTACCCACTGAAGTAGTCGCAGAACAAGCAGCGATTTTGGAACCAAGGTTCAAAGCAGCACAACGAGTCATTGGTTGTCGGGACCAGCACTGGTTCAAGCCACTCTGTAGAACAGCCATTGAAGTTTGCAAACTTTCACCACTGGTTGATGAAAAATGTATGCTACAAGGATACAAAGTTGGGAAGACTGATGACTCACATGTTACCAGCAATACCTTAACACCTCAACCTGGACAATATCTGGCCTGTATATATGATGGTCGGTGGTATATGGGGATGGCGATTGGCTATGATCAAGAGATCAATGATGTTAATGTGAGATTAATGCACAAAGGCTCAACAAACAGTTTCTCATGGCCAAAGCGAGATGACATCTGCTGGGTACCACAAGAGTATGTTCTATTAGCTGTGGCGCCGCCATTTACCACTAACTCAGGCAAAACATATGCATTTGAAGCTACAACAATGGATAACATTGAGGAATGTAAATTAAGAAAATAGTTTAAGGCTCACTACTATCACAATCACAAACCACAAGAACACAGCATACTTGAACTTGATAGGATAATAATCAGCCGAGTTAAAGCTTGACATGGGGGGATAATCTCATTTCATTGAGTAGATTTACAAAGGTGTTTGGAGAGCATTTGGAACTCAACTTTAAGCATTTTACAATCTGAAACACAAACTTTTGATAGTTGTAATGAAATCTGCTTATGTTAATTGGTGGAAAAAAAGGAAAAAAATGTGTGATTTTGTTGAAACCACAGGTTGACCTTGACCTCTAATTTTGTAGTATTTCGACAAATATATTAATCTTGTATGGCTTCTAGACGCTGACCCAATGCATCTACAGAGAAGATGAAATTAGTTTAAAATAGCTGAGGCCTAGAGAAATTTAGAAATATTAACAGAAACAATGGCAAATTATATGTTAGGGTTGATAATTGCTTTTGAATAACCACTAAATTAGCATTTTCGGTCATTTTTGGTTGAAGTTATCTCCCACATTATTCATCCGAAAAATTTCAAACCTATTTGTTTGTGTAAATATGGAAATTGTGTGTGGACACAAAAAATTGGAACTCTAACTTGTAAATTCTTGAATTTATATGAGTCTAAAGTCAGCTAGATGGGCTATGCCCTCAAACTCGGGTGACAAATGGTCAATGTTCAAATCCTCATAGCACCTGAATCAACCTCATAGCACCCTAGAAAATCCAAATTTTGGATTTAAGTGTTTTTCAACATGGACAACAACATATTAAAAAATCATCAAAATCTGAGACTATGAGGTTTTTTTCAGTTACACTTAGTAAACTCTATGCTTTTAGGCATTTTCTATTTATGATCCGCAAGAAAATGTAACACTACAATGTACTATATGCAAAATTTACCGGGTAGAGGCGTGTAACATAAATACTGAATCTAACATAATTGACTTCAGCTAATTAAACACTTGCAGGAGGTTTTAATCGGTATTTCGTTAAACTTAAAACTTTTAACTAAACTTTTATCACTTATCTGTTTGCTAATACGTTTTTACCGTGTCAGACAAGACCAAACTGAAATGTATACGCAGCATATGCACATCTAGAGCAATGTATATATTTTATTAATGTAAATAATCAATACACCAATTGCTAAATTTTAATTTCGAGAGGATCTTTTGTTGATACCGCATGGAGGGAAAACAAATTTGCCTTAGTATGGTGTAATAAAGATCGGATTTTATAGAGTGAGGCAAAATTATTTTATAATAAGGGTATCTTAACCCATAGGCACGATGTATCAATTAATATGTCATTTAGCGTGTGAAATCGGGGGAAAAGAGTAAACAATATACAGTAAGAGCAATAGAGTCGTAAAAGCCTTTGTAGACTTGTGATTATATAATTGGTTTTTAAACATGTGGGTGAAAGTCCTGCACAATGTGAGCTTTTTATTCCAATATTTTGATAGCAAAAGCTGGACACGCCAACTCACAGAATCACAAAATAACAGACACACAAATACTGAAATTCATACATATATAGATTGGGCTGCTAAACAATTTAAGAGTGCTAAAGCACTTGCTAAATCAATTTTGCAAGCCTAGTGCGATTTAAATCTTTTCACAAAATTCACCATGACCAGATTTTGTTTGTTTCTTGTTGCCAGGCAGCTACATGCCAAGCTGCCCCAAATGTAAGAGCCGATAAAATAAAGCAAAAACACTTAGAACATGGTAAGAATCTGGCGTTCTTGGAGTTATTGTTGCCAATGTTAAAAATAATATATCTTTTGAAAAGGGAGTTGCCTCATTGTCATTTTTTTGTTTATTATTGAACATCATCATGGCACTTGACAAGAAATTGATGAAGTTGTCTTTGCAGAGCGTCCAACACCTGATAAGTCAGATTAAAGGACATATAACAAACAGCCAGATTGAAGACATAACTAAAGTTCACCCTGTAAGATGGATATCAAAAGAAGCAAGAGCTAACCCAGAAACTAGAATTAATAGAGTTCAGTCCCGTTTAATACTTTTCAAAAAATAATAACATCTTTAATAATACTTTTAATAATACCCAAAATATTGTCATAGAAGCTTTGCACACGGTGAGTTTACAGCTAGTATAAAGTTGATAAGAGGACATTTCATGCCGATAACTCCCACAATATTCCTCATAATGCATTTTTATTGCTACACTAACATGCACATATCCTAATTAAATAGTTTATGTCAGCAAAAACTTTTTAATAATTCCATAATTATGTTTACCGATTAGGTGATCAGGCAATTGATTTTTTTTTATAAAGAACGAGATCATGTGCACGGTGATTTTCCTAACTTATTGAAGATGATGAGTTAACTAACTTTGAAATTTGTTGTTATATTGGAGCTTCAAAGGTTTGGCAGAGACTCTTTAAATTTTTTATTTAAGAGTAGAGCCCTGTGATTAAATGTTTTTATATACACTCGTGTACAGGATTTTGTCAGCCTTCACTCATGCGCGATCTAGATTGTAATAGATGTTGCATAAATGTAAAAGAACTTAGTGTGGTTTTTTGTTTGTTTTGTTTTGAAGGAAATTCTTCATAGCCGTGGAGCTACTCTGCCCTCCTATCAAAAAAGATTCAAATATGTATACATATATTTTTCCGGACCCTACAACAAAACTGGGTAGGAAGCTGTATAAGAATGACAATTTATAGAGTCGCTAACACGTTGGCTTAGTTACGGCCAATTTAACAAAGTATTAGTGATGAGACACCTAATAAAGACAGACACAATGTGCAAAGTATGTATAAAAGTAATTATATGCAAAAATATAGAACATCAAGTATAAATTCGTGGTTAGGCGTCTGCCACACACTCCTCTGCATCGGAAATTATATCTAATTAAATTAATAATAAAATGGCGAAGCAACCAGACGAGTCCACGTCTCGTGCAGTTTGTGTAGTCTCTTTAATTATTAATTGGTTCCATTGCAGCCATCCAGTTCTGTTGGAGCTTTGGTCCTAGCTTTTGTAGTGTGCTAATAAAATCTATGTGGTCGGTATGCATGCTTGCAAGGTCGAGTAGTTGTGCTCTTGCCTCTGTTAGCTCCTGTCTTTTCTGTAGCAACTGAGAATCTGGTCCTTTCACCATATCGTGTTCCTATGCACATACTATTGTCTGATAAACCAAGTCACTGTATCGTTCAGGCTTTTGTGTAATACGAGATAAATGATGGTTTGACTCTACTGTATTGGGAATAGGATTATTTTTCTTGGCCTGGGGGGCATTGCTAGGTGTCCAATGTCCTGGTCCCAGGCCCACTCATTGTGGCTCTCTATGAGAGATGGATTTATCTCATCTCCAGATTCGCTTTGGGGTGTGTTGCAGAATGGTTGGAGTTTGAACTATCATGCAATTTTCTTATTTTCTGTGTCAACCTGTAGAGCTGTCTTACCCATTTTGTTAAGCTTAACAGCTGGATTCATTTGAAAAGGAACCTCAATTAACTCTTTGTTATCTTTTACGCTGGCTTTGCATGAGCGCCGAGCCCTTCTCGCTCCTTTTATGTTTGGTAATCTATGAGGCTCAATAGTTGCTCAAGCATTTCTAAGATGTTCTGGGCAAGCATGATAAGGTTTTAGGCTATACTCGTGTTGAGTCGAAGTTTTGACCCTGTCATTCCACCACATAAGTATGATTGGGCCAGGCAGTTCTGACTCAGTAGGTGCCTACAAACTTAGCTTGTAGCTTAGCACTGCCCCCCCCCCTTTATCGCCGCCTGTTTACCAACCACATCCAATCCCAAGGTGCAAACAACTGTGGCTCCGTTTGATCTGTCTGCCAAGTTTCAATCTGAGCCTTTCTAAAAGCCTCGTGGGCATCTTCTAGCTTCTGCTGCCTCTGCAGCACGTTTTCGCTAGTGGGTTGCATCTCTGTGGGAAGGAGCTGGGATTCCAACTGATCAGGCAGTTACAACTCCCTGACAAACATCAAAAAAATTGTGATCTCACCTGTCCCGGTGTGAGGAATGTACATCGGTATGCCCGCATGACCTAGAGAAGGAGATCATTCCATTCCTCCGGTCCTTGTGCCAATAACATACATGTAGTTCTCAATGAGTCGCCCAGGCCCCGATTGGTCTTTTCACAATCCCATTTGCCTGAGGATAATAGGAGTAGTGTGTGTCTTTCTCACTTTCCAGAGCTCACAGAGCTCTTCCATTTGTTGACTCTCACATAGAGTACTTTGTTCTGTATGGATTTGCTGTGTAAGTCCTAAGTAGCAGAACACCCATTCATCGAAAGTGATAGCCATTACTGGAGCTATGGCCTTCAAGATGGCAATGGCATCTTGCCATCAAGTAAAATGATCTAAGAGTACTAAGATCCACTTATTGCTTCTTGGAGGGGTGATGAGAAAACTACCAAATTGGTGGCAACTTTCTGCCATGGTCAGCAAGCATACAACCGCTGCCGACCTTTTGCCAGCTTAGCCCCGCTGCGCTTGGCAGCCTGAAACACCTCACAGGGACGTACTAGCTTGCAAACAGCAGTTGTCAGTCTGGGCTAGCACCATGTAAACCGGAGGCGGCTTGCCATTCTCTCTACACCAGAACGGGTCATGGCATGTGTCTGCCAAGTAACCAGCTCCTTATGGCTGGGAGGCACAGGGCACACAACCGAGATTGACTTTGAGAAGCCACTCTGGTTTCCATCACGTCATCTTTCCTGATTTGCAGAAATTTCCTTCTGCTATGCAAAATCCTGACCTCCCAACTCCAATTGTTCCAAAAGCACTTCAGTGTGGCTGCGAATCGCTCAGTACATTTTTGCCGTGGCACTCTTGCCTTTGCTTTGTCGCCGAGTCAACTGGTTTGCTAGCTGAGCTAATGCCTCAGGCCCCAGGGTAGTCTTGACCAATCTTGAATCGGCTCGTGCCTTCATAGGGACAGGGTGGCAGCCAGTCTGGCCAGTGGTCTCGCGTGCATTTTTGGTGACCTCCGCCCAACAGCCGTGTGGTTCCCGGTAGCAACGAGTAGTGCTTCAGGGGTGATGATGTCAGGGAATTCCAGGATGGCCTTGACCAGTCCCAAGTTGACCTTGGCTGTCACAGTTCAGGCAAAGGGTCGCACTTGTTGATCAGCTGCCTCGTTTGCAGACCTGTTAACCTCTGACAGAACATGGTTTTTCCCTACCACTCTAGTCTTCTTTTGGTCTTGTTGGCCCAACTTCAGACGAGTTGGACACGCGTTGCAGCACTTCTTTTGGCACACTGCCGACAATTTTTGTAGGCCTGTCAGTTTAAGCTATCTGTGTTGCCATTCTTAAGTCTATATGATGCTCTAACGCATATTTTAATTTTGCTATTACTTCAAGGCAACGGGCCACTTGGTGAGAGGGTTCCTTCCTGCGGAAGAGCTATCACGTGGAGGCATGGTCTGTGTGCAGCCAAAACTCCTGTTCATATAAGCACTGACAAAAATGTGTTTCCACTTTTACTATTGCCAACAGCTCTCTGGGTGTCACGCAGTAATTTTTTCCGAGGGATTGAGTGTTTTGCTGTAATAAGCAATTATCCTTTCTTAACTGCCACGCTGTTGTGATAGTAAAGCTCCCACACCTGCTGGCATTTGTGTCCAGGGTATATGCGCTTTCCAGATCTGGATACCCCAGCACATTCATTGCATTTTTCCCATTCACATTCTTCCATTCATTGACTGGGCTTTGCCTTCCCAACCAGTTGGTGGAAGAGCCTCGCAATGGTGGCAAGGGCAAGCAACAAGATGTGCTGCCAATAATATTTAACTGTACTTAGGAACCCTCACATCTCTCGACCTCAACGTGGGATAGGCAACTGCTCAACCACTTCAACTTTGGCTAGGTTTATTGCAACACCTCTGCTTCTCACTATGTGGCTTGGGTAATGCAACTGGGACTGTAACAGTTCACGCTTTGTTAGCTTGAGTTTGAGTTCGGTTTGTTGTAGCCGTTGAAACACTTCCTCCAGCTGCCGGAGATGAGTCTCAAATTCAGGAGTGATAACAGTTACGTCATCTAAATACAATAGTATGGTCCGCTAATAGAGCCCATCTAACACTATTTCCATCAGGCGCTGAAAAGTGGCTAGAGCAGAGGTCTGTTCAAAAGGAAGGACTCTTCACTTCCACAATCCTGAGTAAGAGACGAGTGCTGATTTTGTCCTGGCACCTTTGCCCAGCAAAACATGCCAGTATTCTCTGACGAATCGAGGGCGTTAAAATATTAGTTTCTGGCTAAGGCATTCAGACTTGGGTCTATACTGGGAAGAAGATCGGCATCTTGTTCTGTTACCACATTGAGCCTTCGATACTCTGCCCAAAACTGCCATTTTCCATTTACATACCATTTTCTTTCAAAATTCCATTTTCTTCTTTACCAACACAATAGGTGAATTCAATGCTCCCCGGGCCAGCTCAATCAGCCATCTGGCCAACAGGTTCTGCACTTGTGCCTTTTGTTTGAGAACTAGGCAGTGAAAGGGTTGACGAATAGGTCGAGTTCTATTTTTTATGGGTATTGAAAGTTACCATGAGTAAAGTTCTACCCATATCGTTGTCTCTAGTGCTAAATACTGACCCGCCCTTAGTCAACAAGGTAGCAAGTTTTTTGGCTTGTTCTGTGCTCTGGCACAAAAGTCTTGCAGCATTGTACGGTCCTTAGAGATGCAACAGGATTCTACTCAGGTGATTGGCACGGCAGAGCCTTTCATGAAGGGAGGGGCCGGTGACAGAGGAGGCATTTCCATGCTGGTATACGTGTCCACAGTAGTTCCAGAGCGGAAAGTCAGAGGCTGTGAGATTGGGTTGAGACACTTAACCAACCGTTTTTTATAAGCTCCGAGCTTGATCAAGTTTGTGTCTAGTTGGATTAGTCTTGTTAGGCTTTTGGGGTACAATTCTATTATTCATGATGGACAGAACTTTCGTGTAGCTAATCTACACTGCACCATGGCCTTTGTTCTAGCTGGCACCACTAGGTCTCTAATTACTTGGACTTGATTCTGGAGGAGTTTTTTTGCTCAGTCAGTACAAGCTAATGGCCTCCTATCTACCTTTACCACAAGTCGTTCAAACTCCATTGAGCATCGATGTGCCATAAAGCAGGGCATGCCTAGAATGGCACCTTCACTAATCTGCCTGACTATGAAGACTTCTTTGTTCTTGAGTTTGCCAAGCCTTACTGGGAGCCGGATTATGCCATAAAAAAGCAACCTGGTCTCATCACCAAGCAGGTCATGACTGTCACTCTCCTCCAACTGGTCTCTTATCACTCGGAGAAGTTGGTGAAACACCCGTTTCCCAGCAGGTTGGTTGTGCATTCGGTATCCAACAGGAATTGCACTGCTCGACCTTCAATTTTACAAGTGAGAAAGTGGCTTGTGAAGTGTGGGTGTCCCATCAGGTGTGCTTTAGCAGGCTCTCTGTGTTTGAAGAGAGCTGCCTGAAACTGCTCTGTCTGTGTAGGTAGAGAGGAGGTTTCTTTGGGTAGTGGTGGGAGGCTGTCTTCTGTGGAACAGAGCGCCAAGGTAAACGAAGGGAAGGCATAGTACTCATTGCAGAGGGATTCATGCCTGATTCTTCCTAGGGCAGTGGCTGGAATGTGTTCTGGGTAATTGTGGGAGTGGTTTGAGGTAAGATTCTTGGTTGGATAGGTCCATATAAGTGAGGCCTTTGCTAAAGAGGAATTGGTATTCTTTTTCTTTCTAGTTATCGCAGGGCCTTTTTGCAGCTAGTAGTGGGTGCTACTGCTGCAGTCTTTTTTCGTTTCCCAATCCTTTTCCTTCTGACTAGGTCACTTTTTTAGAGATTTTCAGTACCCCCTCCCCCAACCCAAACAGAGGGTAAGCTTATTTTCTTGAGGCTCGGTTTGCTTGTTCTGCAGCTGTTTGACCTGTCTCGCCAGCTGCTTTACTGTGGATAGAAGCATTTTCAGGGTATCTTGTTAAACGTCGCGTACTGCACTAGGTTATGTACCGACTTCTGAGTCTTCCCCTTCTTTTATCACTGCTTTGTTGGCCCTGCCCAAGGTCAGGTTCCCAGGGTCAATGGGAAATTTTCATCCAGCTAGTACTGCGTCAGCAATTGTTTCTGTGGGCACTGCTAGGAAGTGCTGCTGTAGTGCAGGGTAGTTTAGAGAGTTTGAGAAATACTCCTTGGCCATGTCAGTTCTAAAAGGTTTAGGCAGCTCGGCATATTTTATTTGAACTATCTGTTTGATTTCAGCCGCGTGTTCCTGCAGGGCAGTTTGATTTTCTTTTTTTAAATGCTCAGTTCTGCTCAGGCTTGTCAAGCTAATCCAAATCGGGCTTGGATGGCTTCAAAGATGGCTGGCACCCTGACCGCCCTTCTGCAGAACGCTGCTTCTTTCTTCAATGCCTTTCTGAGATGCAGCATGCTGGCCTCTTCAATCTATTCATTTGCAGCTGCGACTTCTTTAAATTGGCTAATAAAATATTCTGGGTCCCTCAACGCCATTATACTTAGGCACCTTGAGCTGGGAGGCTGGTTTCAGGTTCTGATTTAACCTAAAAAATTGCCCTATAGTGACAGCTAATTGGTCTGTGTCCTGGTCTGCACTTCTTGCCCTCTTTTGAGAGATGATATTCCTTAGACACCAAGATTCTCACCAAGTAAAGGAAATCGTTATAAACAATCTTGGCTAGACTCGGAATTCTCAAGCTTCTTTTGGTAGTATCGAGCGTCTCAACAGAGTTGAGGATGGCTGGCACAGTGCTAGTCATCAACCCTTTTCTAGAAGTGCTGAATCACCTCCTAATCCCACCTTCATGGATAGCTGTAAAGCTATCTTGGCCAGATTCTGAAACCCTGTGCTTGCCGTACTACTATGGTTTTCCTCTGAGGCCGCTTTTGCAACCAGGGCAGGAGGTCCGACGGAGTTTACTTCTAGATAGTGCCTGTACGGTTTGGCACAATCCTATTGTTGTTACCAGTATAAAGGATTTTGTCGGCTTTTACTCAAACATGATCTAGGTTGTAATAAAAGTTTCATACCGATAAGAGAAAGAAGTGTGGTTTGGAAGTGTGGTCGGAGGAGCTTCATTAACAAGAGAGGCTCTTTTTTGTTATCTCTTTCATAATATTAATGAGATACTTTGAACAAAACTAGGTAGAATTAATCAAATATTTGGAAGAGGTTTTGGCAGCAATTAGACGAGTATTGACAGTTCTCTTATCACCATGTAAAATGTTTTATATCAGATTTTGACTGCACAAGAAAAATGGAGAATCAATTTTGATAAGCTGCTGACCATCAACGGCTGAGACTTTTAGACATAAATTTTGATTGATGAATCTGGTAAAGGATAATTTTGAATAAAAACAACAATTGAAAGGAACAAGATTTACACCACTCCAATTGGTGGATATATTTTTAAAGCTAGCAGCAAGCATTCCAAAAATAAGTAGCATCCAGAATACCACATAAATATTTTGCTCAACAACTTGGATAATAAATTCACATGGTACGAGAGTAGAAACTATTCCTTTGTGCTTCTTGCTGCTAATCACGATGCCATAGTGCACTTTAAAACTAATGCTTAAGATAAAGAAGCATAACAAACAACCAAAAAATAAATATTTCCGAAGCATCCAACAAATAATCGATAAAAATGAAAGTGTTTTTGATATTTTAACTTGTACCAAGTGGTACTTGTACCACTTGGTACATGTACCTTTCTGATAAGGAAATTGTTGTTTTCTGTTTGTAAGAACAAACTTATTGGGTCAGCTACAACCTTATCAAAAAGTGCTGCTCACATCTGAAATTGGTTGCACAGCTCACTCCTTATTCAACTTGCCAATAATTATTTACTGTAATTCAACATGCAAACTATCACCGTGTTATGCAACTGGCTATATAGTACTTCATGAACAATTAATAATTTCACTCAAAGCTCCTATGTGTCATCAATACATGTACATATTTGAGCCGGTCAACTGAATATTAGGTGATGTCATGGGTAACATGTTATTGTTAGGCAATATATTGCATATCTTAGGAAAATATTTCAGAAAAATATTTGACTACAAGAAATAAAGCCATGCTCAAGCAAATCACTACATTTTCTACAGATTAACAGGTGAGAACTTGACTCTAAACAGAGTTGATTTAATAGCAGATGTTAATTAAACTGTTTTTTTCCTCTGGTTTTCTCAAGTCTCTGAACATTAATGACCTGCTTCCTATTATCATTACATTAGAAACAGCATCGTCAGAGAAAAATTGTTGTTGAGAAAACTAGAACAGATGAATGGTCATTGTAATGGCGTTGCTCACTGGCATTGCTCATTGGTTCATTGCTCATTGGTTCATTGCTCATTGGTTCATTGCTCATTGGTTCACTGCTCATTGTTAGACAAGTTTTAATAACAGAAACAGTAAATTGACTGTAGCTTTGATTGGATCTAAGCTAATGTTAATACAAATACAAATCTTGAAATTCGACTTAACTTTGTTACCAATGAATACTGGCTTACTATTTTTAAAGTGACGATAACTTCTGAAAAGACATCGTCTGATATCTCTACATACATATTTTTTTTAATTTAGTTGTATGTCATATATTAAGTGCAATAATGAACTCATATTGCTGAATATTTGATCTCAGACCCTCCTGTTCACCTGTTCAAGCCATACAGCCTTGTCGATTAGGGGAACGTTATATGTCGGTATATGGAAGCAAATAGGCTAGCGCCTTTTTGCGAAGATAGTAGCTCTTATTAGTAAGCTTACTAAACTTTTCCTTTGGCACTGTGACAGGCTAATAGCAAGTGGCAGACAGTTCTCATTACCTCTCTTGTTTATAAGCTGATTTTAATACTCGAGCAACGCCGGGTAGCCCAGCTAATTAATGAATAAAAGCCAAGGACAAGGCCTTACAAAATGTAGCAATAATTTACCAGCATCAATATTTACCCGTAAATAGTACTGCAATATGTGGGGCTTCACGAAGCTAAGGACCCAGAACAACTAGACATTTTTTACCATAATAGATTAGCAAAAACTTAGCAAAAGAACCAGCTGAACCGTATAACACTCTGAAACAGAAATCTCGTTAGTTCAGAAACTTTTTACACTGCACCTTTAACTGATTTTCTAAGCAGTATGTTCATAAAATAATAGTTGACTTATTTGGTGTATATTCATTGTTTTGTAACTTAAGATTATTAGTAAACTAAGTCAAGTCAATATTCTTTGAACTGAGCCATGTTGATTACTATAGACTGAGTTACCTTCATAAGATGTTTTATAAAGTTGTGCATTATTCAGTAGAGCTACTATGTGCCATTAATATGCCATCAACGTATTAAAACTAGTATGACTAATTCTAAATATTGTGACCTGAGACGTTGTTCTATCTTTCATGTAACAGTCTCAATCATACAGATCTATTTAAAAACCATGATGTGTAATCTTCAGATTGTTTGACAGATGTTATATTAGCTAGTGACCAAACCTGGCAATATCATCTTGTGGTCGATATAGTGATTGAGACCAAAGGAAAGACAACAAAGGCAAATATAATGCATTAAATTGCTTCTACCTCTAGAAATAGCATAAAAAATATTTTTTTAATTGAAGTAATTTTTGAATTTTAAGCAGATATAGTTAATACAGCAAACATATTTTACTATGGTTGACACAAAAAAAATTTATTTGAAAGATCCTGAAGCAGCAGTACATGATGTAAAACTTATGACAGTGTTAGATAGTGAAAAGTTTTTGTCACTGCTGACAGTATTCGCTCTCAGGCCTCTCACCTATTGATAAACAACTGGTAGTTTGAGCTGCTAAACAACTACATTTAAGTTTGCCTTAAAAATAATTTAACTAGCTGTTTAGAATTTACTATATAAAAAGCATTGGCTTTTAAAATAATTTATGGTAATAAATTTCTAATATTAATTTAGTGTTATCCCGCGAAAGTTAAAATAAAACTTATTAAAATGACACTCAAAGTGCTCCAAGTTCAGCAACAAGCAGCTGATCACAATCACTTGTATGCGGAAACTAGAGAAGTCCTAAACTTTTATATACGGTACAAGTGATATTGAATCTATGAAATGTTATGGAAAACTAAAGCATAACCTTTTCATGGACACTTATTACATTTTTTTCTGCTCTGAAATAATAATGCAGATATCTATATATACTCATTTCACATTATTATTCATTGTCTAATAATGAGGGAAAATTTTCATAACCTTGTATTCTTTATAACATTCAGTTATGAAAGACAAATAACTATGGGATATTATGTTCCAGCAAAAAGCTTATAACATATGCCTAGCAATATCACACTAGAATAAACCAATCTAGTCTATCATGATTAGTTTTAAAAACAAGGTTTCAGTTCAACAATAAAAAGCAGTATTTAAAAACTACAGACTTGCCATCTTATATAAGTATACAGGAAAAAATGGATCCTTGAACAATGTCATTACCCATGCTTTTGTGAATCATTGTTCAGCTGCTGTTGGCAAGTGTGATAGGGCCATTGTCAGAACTGATAGCTACTGGTCCTTTATGGTTGTGTATTAACTTGCTGGACAGAGGTATTTGTTTCTATTTTTCAGTGTGGGAAAATAGTTTTCTTATCGAATGCTCGTAACCTCCGCATAAATTACTCACTTAACCATAATCATAACTGTCTTTCCAGGTTGGTTATTGTGATGTGTTGCATTTATGTGTCAAAAGTTTTGTGTGCGTTTCATATTTCATAATTATTGAATAGTTCACCAAAACTCTTAATAAGCATTAAATACACAACAAGGCAGTATATCTATGAAATCGAATCCAGCACACTATTACTAGTAAAAACATTAGCGTTAGTGTGTTAGGTAACATAGTTGAGGCTGAGCTCCGTGGCCAGGGCTGTAGAAATCAACTTTCCATTTACCATGGTCACCAGATCAAGCCTTCTTACCGTCAGGGAAGGCTTGAAGGAAGAAACAAAGACTGAGTGTAAATAAACAGAGATTTGGACAAAGCCGAACAAAATACACTCAATCACATAAAGAAGCAAGACGCCATCATTATGGAGGAGTTGTCTTGCGCATGAGCTCTCCGCATGTATGCTTATTTTTATGGCATTAACATTCTTGCATATTTATATATATTGTACAAAGTTAAATTTGTTGGTGGCTACCACTTGGTGTGTTTAACACTTAACCGTCTTGTAGAGATTAAATGGAACCTGCAGTTTCCTTTGCAATAGGGCCAAAAGATTTTTTTGCTGCAAGTGATTGATGATGCAATAAATTTTGTTTGTGGAATGAATTGTGTTTTGCATATATTTTTTTTTATAAGTAATCATGTTATCAGGTGACCTTTAGTATTTTAGGCAATTAAAAATTTTAGTTACCGTAAATAAAATTATTAGATTGCAAAACAAACACCTTAATCAAAGTATCTGTGACCTTTCGTTTGGTGAATCCTTAAACTAACGCCTTTTTCAAACACTCTTGTGCAGGTGCTTATGAGGCACCAAAAATAACCGCAGTTTCGACAAACTCCTCTTGAACTTTTTCCATCTCTCTCTTTAGTTACCTTTTTATAGTTTCCACACAATTGTATGTTTTTTCTTGAACCGTCTATGTAGTCGAGGCGACAGTGGCGCTGTAGAAGTTTCATTGTTAGAAATATCCTTTCACATTGGTCTATTATACACCATATGTAATTACATTCGGGGTTTGGGCATTTCATATGAGAGATTCTAGGCTTTCTGTGCTTTTGTTGGTTGCAAACACAGTATTGCTCTTTGTCGATGCATAAGGCACATCATTATCATGATACCGCCTTTGGTGAGATTGTACAGCTTTACGCTTTCCCTCTTTAGTGCAATTAGGGTACATGCAAATATAGTTTCTGCAATTATTGCACCAAAACGCTTTTCGGTTAGTAATAGGAAAGGTGCTGCCACACGAACATATTTTTTGTGTACCTGATTTTACCAGGGTAGTCAGATCGTTGGCACTCTAAAGTATATTTCTTTCAGCATGTAGGTGTTTAAAATGACAATGAGTATAAACGGTCCTACTCAAGTTTGCAACAAACTTGCAATTTGGAAACATGCAGATCAGTATGGTGCAAACTTTGCGTGTCTGTACGTACCAATATGTGCTTTCTGTAACAGTTTCGCACCGACATTCTTTTGATATTACACTTTTTTGCAGCATAACTGCCATTACGCAAAAGGACAACTCTGGTGATACCAATGTTTTTTTCATTGTCCGCTGCTGGTGGAAACGGCTGCATGTGATGGTTCAAGTTTGCCTAACAGAGAAACTTTACTTTTTGTTTTTTGCTGAAAATGGTATCATGTTATAGTTATGTCACATTTGGTGCAATATCTTTGAAATCAAATGCAAAACCTTTTTAGCTCCGGCAAGTATGTGGTTGAGTTGTCTTTAATCAATGGTTTAAAAAATGTTCAGCCTTATTTCTCATAGTTTCAAACCATAACAGTGAATAAATATTTACATGCTTTTAGAAAAAAAACTCGGTTTTAGTCTACAGTCCAACCAAAATATATTAGCGTGCACTTTTAAAATGACATCATTATGTTATCGATTTAAAATACTCTCTGAATAGTTATTTCAATGACTTGAGTCATCTCATACAAAAAAGTGCCTTATAATTAATAAAACGAATGCGTGTTATTGACCACCTTAGAATTGTATAAGAAAACCCTATATTTCTTATTAACCATTGTAAAGTTCTCCTTACTTGCTAGTGTAATAACAAAGACTATAGTTATACCCTAATGGTCACATGCTGATATTTACCCATGAGCCTGTCTGTAAAATACTCTTATTGATGGTGCTTCCTTTGCTGTTTATTTTGGTACACATAAAATTATTTGCTAGCTTGTCTACCACTACCTTCATATGCAGCGGTTGAGCACTGACAATGGCTCCAGCCAACTCAAAAAGCTAAAAAAGTAGAGCTCAAGTAATCTATTATTTGCAAAAAAATTAAATTATAACCAAATTTAGGGTATCATGTATAATACTTTGGTGCCAGAGTGACATCATTTCAAAATATGTTTGGCCATCTTTGGAGCATCACAGCAATTAGTCACATTGATCAGTAGTCAAGTTGGTTAATATCCATTACGTCGAAAACAACTATATGAACTTTGACAACTATATGTAATCTAAACTTCGTTAAGGCTTTGTATTACATATAATAAATTAATGATATAGTACATAATTGAATATAAGTAATGTTCAATATAATAAAACTCATTTCTATCCATCCTCCCATCTGTCTGGAGCCATACTAGAAATGTTTGAAACGAAACTATACCACACAGGAATCTATCACATAAAGCATCTAACACATCTAACTAGCTCTGCTGATAAGCCCCCTACTAACTGCACCGCTCAATAAGGTAGCTGCACCAGGAATCATTGGGACATACCAATTAGACATGATGATCTCTTACCTCGTGATAGATTGCCAGCATGCTAGTGACGATTTAATCTAAAACAAATCTAATATGATGTATTCCAAGCATCTAACTATGGTAAATGCAGTAAATTTGTCTGTAGAATATTTACCGCAATAATTTTTTCCCAATAGACTATTTTATCTTTAAATATAGTGCTGTATAATTCATCTAAACATTCTGCAAGTTCACTGCTGTTGAAATACTGTTGAAAAAAAGTTATACTGTATGTAGACTACTTACCACAATAATTCTTTCCCAGTAAACTATTCCATCTGTAAATATAGTTTTGTATGATTCATGTAAACATTCTGCAAGTTCACTGCTGTTGAAATATATGGATAGTTTTCCCACAGCTTTTTTCTTTTCTTCATCAGAAATTTTGATGCTGCTTTGTGCTACAACATTTATCATGTAATATATATCATGTAATATATATTATAGTAAATGTCATGTTATATATGAAAATATTGTGGTCATAAGTAAAGGTTAAAAATTTTCAAAGAGGAAAGTAAATTAATCTGCTAATGAAGATTGAATTTTCAGCTTTGAAAGTCAAAAAAAATAAAATCAACAGATTAAAGAATTAAAAACTAACAGCAAATACTATCATGTTTTTTCTTCCACTTTATAATACTTTGGAGATCTAAAGTAGTTCTGTCACACTTTTTTACAAAAACACTTTTTCACTCATTTTTGTCAAACTTCCTTAATAACGGTCTGTTAGATGGTAAGCATAAGAAGTTTAAAGTTTTTGGAGCAATTTTATGCCTCCAACAATAATGTTGCTATAAAATTAACTTAAACATTTTGCATACATATCAGGAGTATGATCATTTAATGACCTACTATAATAGATAGTGTAAACATATTGTATTGGACATAAGCAATGTATACAGCAACTATAAATAAAATTTAATACAAACCTATAGCCATAAGGCTTGTTAAAAAATTTTCCTGATGTTTCAAAGGCTCTCTTTCATTCAATAAAAACTGATCAATTTCTTCTTTGTTCTGTTCATAAGCTTTTGAAGTTGCTTTTTGTAACCTACGCAGAGCCATAAGATTTCAAATATTTTGTCATCGAATATTTTCCGTTGCCTTAAACAGGAAACAAAATTTAATTTGTCAATTATATCCTGAGTATCAAAGTATATAAAAAATACAAAAACTGTTGTCTGCGAACAAGTTGTTGTAGCGCTTTTCATTTTGAAAAAAAATGGCAAATTGAAGTGTTGAGTTAACAGTTTTATTTGTGGGCCATCCTAATTTTTTAAAAGCTGTAATTGTATATTAATTTTCTCTGAGATGATTTTTAAAACTTACATTTTAATATGTATAAAGATTTTAAAAAGCTCAGTAAACAAATGTTTACAATGGTTTTTCAATAAGACAAAAAGTTGTCAAAAACGCCATTAAAGTTAAAGGAGAAGAACATTTCATAGTCATGTATTTTTTGCAACAAAAAGATAATTTCCACGATTTTAATTTAAAGATAATTTAATATAATTAAGATAATAATAATGTATGAAACATCTTACTAATTGCTATGGGTGTTTCGGTTGAGCTAACTGAAGACTGACTAAAGTGGACAGCAAATCTATATTTTTAACTTGACTTGGCTATACTCTCATGATTGCTGAGTTGCCACCTGTTTAAACCCCCAGTGATTAAGCCACCTTAAACCATCATGCTAACAACCAGATGATATGACCTGATTTTATTTTATAACTGCTCGGTGTCTGTAAACAAACTAGAATTCGTTTTAGTAAATATTTTCTTATTACCAACAGGTTCATATACAAACAATAATTTCTATCAATCGACAATGTAGAAAAAGTGAGTTTTTCCAACTATGCAGTAATCTTCGAACTTTTCACAAATATGCTATATTAGCAACAAAGTCGAATTATTATTTAGTAACAAAAAGATAATCCACCTTAGTAAAATGCAGCATTAAACATAAAATATACACATAGCACATTTTGTCTCAGAGCATGGTACAGTCTCGTACAAATTTGTTGCTGATAAAAAACAATGTAAATGATAAACAATATTGGGTAACCCAGAGCAGAATGACTAGGGAGAGTGAGGCTGATCAGGTAGCTAACGCAGCAGCAAGGCTAAGTTTTATTATCACAGTAAGAGATTTGGTCATCAGAGAGCTGGCTAGACACGTTGAGCTGCATAATAAAAAAGAGCAATCACAGCGATAAAGAAAGGGGCTGAGCTTATCGATATATAAGGAGCCTGCTAAAATCGACTCAGCAGATAGCGCAGTCTCTCTGCATAATGGTTCTCTGTTGCATGCAATGTAGGATGCCACTGGCAGAGGACTGGTGGTCACTATGCACCACACCATCGCTGGAGTTGTGGAGCTGACACAAAAGCAGTTACAGCTGGGAGGCCAAAAACTCCTGCAGCGGGGCTGGATCCAACCGTTCCTCAGGCTACGATCAGATGGGTTACTGAAAGCCTGAACTTTTCCCATGGCCAGCCTTGATGGTACTCCGTTTGCCTGCTACCTATCAGGGCTGTAACTGTCTGGCAGACTCACAGCATTGCTCACTCTGACATGAGAAGGACAATCAACCAACTGCGAGTGGCCAGGTACTGGCCAAGGATGAGAGCCATGGCAGGAAGGTTAATCAAGAACTATGAAGTCTGCCAAGTGATAAACTACAAGGAGGTGGGAGACTAAGACATTCGACGGTAGTCATAGACTGTATGCTACATGCTGACGCCCATAGCAGAAGGTGGCCATGAACCAGGTGTGGTCAACACCAGAAGTATCAAGAGGGTATTAATACATCCTGGTACTCACAGACCATTACACGATACGGAAGAATGCCCTGGCCTTCCTCAATGTCACAAACTCAAGGGTGGCCAATGCATTAAACAAACGGATGTTTTGTTAAACAGGCCTGCCGGAGCAAATAATCATCAACTGAAAGGCGCAGTTTGAGAGTCAACTGATAACCAAGCTGTGCCTAAACCGGCTTGCGGATAAGACTGGCAACAACAGACTACTAGACAACTACCTTCAAACATGCTTTTGACCTTGGATTAAGAAGGATGGGACAGGTTGCTTTTTCAGCTTATTTAAGCATATCAAAGTGCATCCTACTTGACTACCGGAGAGATCGTACACTTGCTAATGCCCAGAGACTGGCGCTGCAACTACCTGGGTAGCTAGAGTTCAACCAACAACTCACTGAGGTACATCCTTTGCATGAATATGTAGTGGAGATGCCAACTAGCTTAGAGGAGGTGCACATGACCCTACAAAAAGCTCAGGTAGTCATCCATCAAGAGGACTAATAAAAAGCCCGCCACATGCAACGGAAGACTGTGTGTTGCTCCCGAACAAGAGAAGCAGGATGGTAGACAACAGTAAGCTACAAGCCACATTTGAGGCATAATATCAGGCCATAAAAAGCTTGCCCAAACCACACTTACCTGATAAAGTGTCAAAGCCAGTTTTTGGTGCAGAGTGAGCGCTGGTTGAAATATGTTCATGTGTGCCTGGATGAGCTCAAAAAATCACTCGCTACAACAGAGTCCCTTAGAGGGCTTAACATGAGAGGCCCAGTTCCGGAAAGCTAAAGGCTGTGGCTGAATGTAAAATTGGGCTAATATTTGCATAACAAAGGGAAAAGAATTCCACCAACCTGAGTTTAGCAAATATTTCGAAGCTCGGCTAAAGGAGCTTTGAAGCAGCTAGAAAAAAAGAAGTGTGAAGTTCTTGGAGAACCCAACCGGCTTTTTAGAAACCTTAGAAAATCTTTTTAGCTCGGACTCAAAAGCATTTGGAGCCCCAGGCATAATTTCTGGCTGGCCCGGCTCACTTGACAATCCAACCGCTATAGTGAACGGTCAGGGCTATTGGTAGTAACAGCCAATCAGGAATGCCACAGTTGTAGGAAATCAGATGCTGAGGAAAAGAGAGAATCTGGCGGGATTAGTAAGTCAAGGCCATTTGCTTCTGCGCTCTGCAGTTCAGGGTCAAGGCCAATTCTTCTCATGCAGACAATTGCATTGAAATATTTTGAGATCTAAGTATATGCAACACGATGTTTCTTCGTCTTTTTTCATTAAAGCTAAGGGTTTATCTCAATTTTGAATTTTGGCAATTTTTGTACTGATTATCTACGTTACCAAAATATATCTGTTGCTTCAACATCTCGTAGTTTACAAACTTGCTATTTATTTTACAGGAGTGTGAGTTATGAGGTATTTTCTTTTTAGGGGATGCGAGGTTAGAGCAAAATTTTTTCAGGGGTGCAGGAGTGAAAAAAGGTTGAGAACCACTGTAGTCTAGACAGTCAGTGGCACTGTGATCTGTGTCAAGTCAGTCTACCCCCGTTGACAGAAGAGAGTGTTACCAGAGCTTAAGCTGACTTGGGGGACCTACGTAGGTTGTTGCGGAATGACCAAGCATGCCAGAGTATCTCGAGTCTCGGGCTGCCGGTGTGCGCCCAAAAAATGCTTTCACAAGATCGACTAGAGCAGCTCTCCGCTGAGCCAAAAAAGACAGAGCCAGAGAATCATCTGAATGAGCCAAGCGACTGGTTTGCCTTTTCAAAGCCCTCATGGCTGATGAATCTATCATTAGCAGGAAGAAAAAGGTCGCTAGCTATTAAATGATAGCCAGCACTTGCAAGCATTGGCCCTCCAAAGGGCTAGTCTGATTCAGACTTGTCAGTTGAGGGGAGACGACCGTGCCTTTGTTTACTGAAAGGACCAGCGCCTGCACAGTACGAAGCAAAACAGTATCAGCTCTGGTCACAGTAACTCTTGCTGGCCAGCGCAGAATGAACAGCCCTTAGGGCCCTTACTGGGGAGATAGTGTAACAGAAAAGCGTCATTACCGAAGCTAGCAAGGCCAAGCGTGTGACCGTCGCTGCAGCCGGCCGAGTCTCATTATCACAATAGCAGACTTGACTACCAGTGAGCTGACTCTGCAAGCTGAGTTGCAGATCAAAAAGATGATAGGACACAGCCATAAGGAAGCGGGTAGAGCTAGATCAGAGCTAGCGCAGTTTCTCGGCATGATGGTTCTCATCGCACACACATTAACTGCCTGTATATATCTATATAAACATATAAATCTATATTTAAATGTTTATATATATTCTAGTGTTTAATGCACTTGATTCATTTATTATTGGGAAGTTTAGAGGGAGCTAGCAGTTTTGTTAACATTAAAAATATTCAACTAAATTGTGCAGACCACCTTGTCAAAAAAGTTTCAATTTTAGGCATTTTCGCAAGTAAATGGCGTACAGAAACAAATTTGTTCCAGATTACTCTTTGTCATGCTTATAATCGATTAAGAGAGATTAAAAATCTTAATTCCATTTTTCATACATGCACCAAGACCATATGTAGGGAGCAGGTAGCTAAGCATAACAAAGACTGGCAAGCAACATTAATACAGCCAATGACAAGTCCTTGCAACAGCGTACACGGCTACATAGAGTCAGCTCAAGAACTAGTTATGTTTGAGAAGTTATGGGTTTAAGATAATGTAGTATTTATAATAGCACTTTTATTAACCTTCTATCATATACATACATTCAAAAGTAAATAGCCACAAACCATTGACTATTGTGAATAAATTCACAAAAGAGAAGTAACTGTTTCGGTCACATATGTCACAAAAATTATTTTTTCATTCATAGTCCGCAAGTTTATTTGATTGTTGTGTGTTTAAATGTATATACTATTGACATTTTACATGTTTTTTTATTTGTTGTATAGGTTTTCAAGTTATCTTAGTAACTGCGGTACACAAATATCACTGTTGGCAAAATCAATGAAACTCCCAACTCCCAACGCATCATACCTATTTACATAGATTGGTTGACCTCAGCAATGTAAATCAGAAAAATACCATGAATAAATATTTCTACAAAATTCAGTCCCAGACATTTAACTTTACTTGTAACATATTTTTGCACATTGTTATAGATATCAGCCTACAGTATTAATTTTAAGGAGTTTATTGCTTTCCATTTATCTTTTCTATTTGGTTACTATTCATTTATAATTCTGGTCCGCTATCCATGTTTTTTGTT
Source organism: Watersipora subatra (assembly GCF_963576615.1). Classification (NCBI taxonomy): domain Eukaryota; kingdom Metazoa; phylum Bryozoa; class Gymnolaemata; order Cheilostomatida; family Watersiporidae; genus Watersipora; species Watersipora subatra. Next base: position 30,777,159 of record NC_088718.1, on the reverse strand, counting down.
TCTTGAATGCTTGACATGCCATATGACTAGGCTTAAAATAAGTTTTCCTATTTCACCTTTGCTAAATGGTTCAAAAAATCTTTGTAATAAATGTAGTACACAAAAATAACTGCTAGCATTGGCCAAGAAAATTCAATTTCTACACAAACAATTCAATCGAGCAACCAACAACTAAACAGATTCTTACTAACTTTAAACTAAATGATTTTATAATAATAGCAATATGATAAGTTATACTGCAGTGTAGATAAAATGACATATGTCAGCTCTTACCTGTACCATATATACAACATTAAAACTTCTTTAGTTTCAGCATACATGTCTTTGTCATCAGCTGCTTGCTGGTAAAGTTGGTTTGCTTTGCGAGCCATTTTTATATAAACTATTTTGGCTATTGTTGGATACTATTGAAACATTTCTAACATAACTTTAACAAAAATTAAAACTAAAAAGTGCATGTCAGCTGTTTGGCTAAGCAAAGTTAAATAGATTGCTCTCCTAACTCAAAACTAAAAGCTAGATTAGAAGCTTGAGATGAAGTGATGACTTTTTTTAAAAATCACATCATGATTTTGGATAATGTCTCAAGTTTGGATAATTTGCAGTTAATTCAGGCACTTCAAAATGAAACAATGTTTATTTTGTCAATAGGTATATTGTTTTAATTGCATCACTTATTTGCTGAAAAAAACTAACCCTGCTTCTAGTGAGAAATTAACATTTTTGTTATTTAATCTAATAATCCTCCTGGCACTCATCATATATGGCATTAACTGATTTTTTGCCTTTTACTTAGCTCTCCATCATCCTAATATTTAGAAGAAAAATCTTTGACCCTTTGCTAACAACTAAAACATTTGACACAAAGTTGGTATGTTGAGCACCAAAATTCTTGGGCACCATAATTTTAGACTCTACTAGCTGCATGACCCGTGTTTGGGAGCAGATTTACATAAAGCAATAGTTTTACTGCAAGTTGTCTTTCATACTGTAAAACAACTCCAAATATGCAATCTACTGAAATTTTTTGTAATGACCAGACTGCATACACATATGTCGTTGAATGTGTCAATTATGTTGGAGAACACAATGGAGATATGCAATGTGTTTTACAGCTAGTCTACAATGCATCAGTCTCGAACCATTCAAACCGGAATGGTCCTAATTCTGTACATAGAACTGATAATGAAATTGACATTGCTAGGCAAACTGAATTTCTCTAAACTGGTAGTATTGAAAATTTTTACATATTTTAAAAAATTCTAAGCTAAACTGCTAAGCTATCGCTAGCATTTATTGAATTGAGACGTCTACATGCTTAAAACACTAGTAATGACTCACCAGTTCTTCATCTATAGCCTGTGTTTTGACATGGTATATACAAACAGTGCAGCAGTAGTGTGGTTGTGTTGATAAAATTTATTATCAATAAAATCTACTATATAAACTACATATATGGCCTTTCGCCTTTCCAGCATAATGCATTACATCTGGAGCATTTTTGGACATTCGTCCCATAAAAAAATGCGGCCCTATGCAGTGTTGCAGGACTGTAGTCAAATGCGAAGTTTTCTGCCCATACACAACACCTGGTAGCATCTGCTGTAGTTAGTGCATCTTGCTGTTGTCGCCGTTTCATCTGCTCTAAAAATTCAGCTCGCCGAGCAGCTGTTATAGCTAGTGCATCATGTTCTTGTTGCCACTGCATCTGTTGAAGGTTTCTGCACGTCTGGCCGCTGTAACGGCCGCTCTGAGCCATTTGAGTCACAGCTGTGTCAGCTCAGCAGTCTCTGCACTTCTAGCAGCTGCAGCATCTATTCTGGCCTGCTCTCGATGTACCTGTGTTTGCTCTGCAATTTCTGCACTTCCAGCAGCTGCAGTAGCGGTTCTGTTTTGTTGTGGGCGTAGCTGTGTTTGCTCTGCAGTTTCTGCTTGTCTAGCTGCTGCTTTGCAAATTCAGTCTCTTTCTCTGCGAGAATCAATATGTTCTAGCGTTTGGGCAGTAGGCTTTTTGGGATGCATTGTACTGCTTCAAGCGTTTCTAAAAGTGAATGAGATGGTGTGCTTTTTTGTAAAATACGCTGCTCGCTTTCTTCTCACCGTTGCTTATTGCAACGCTCGGAGTGCCAGTGCAAGTTCTGTAGTAGCTGTAGTTCTGTAGTACTCGTAGCTGGTAAAAAAGTAAAAGTAAGTCAGCTGCAGAAGGAAGTAAACATGCTTACTATCACGAACGGTTGCAAATCCAACGTTTTTAAGTAGTAGAGATGTGGCAATTCATAGACAATAGAACATTAAACAAGAAGTACTAACCTTTTCGATGTAAAAATTTAGTAAGTAAAACGCAGTAGCAGTACCCGTGCAAGTTCTGTAGTAGCTGCAATTCTGTAGTACCCACAGCTGGAGAAAAAGTAAAAGTAACTCAGCTGCGAAAGGTAATGAAAATGTTTACTATCACAAACAGTGGCAAATCCACTGTTTTCAACCCTTTCACTGAAGTAGACTCATGCATTTTTATGGTCAACTGCCGTAGACATATTTTTGCAACTTTCCCAGCAATTGTTAGTAACTGAACTTTATAATTCGTTAATAACATAACCAACGATCTTTAAAACTTTTATGTTAGTGACAGTGTTGTCCTAAGATTTATTTATAAAATTAGCCTAAAATATAATTTTAAATTTTTGTTTGAGAACTTTCAACTTAAAAAAAACAATACATTATAGCCGATTCAGAATTTTGTGATTACACAGATAATTAAAATAGCAATAGCAGCACTGACTCTGATGTTGGTGAAAGTAATGGTTTTGTAAGAATAAGGAACATTGTAGAGGATCGTTTTAGCTTCATAGCTTCACATCGCTTTATCAATGCATAAAGTATAGATACAATGAATTTTTTGCATCACAGTGTTTGTTAACATGTTGGCAAAATCTAAGATATAACCAAAACAAACGTTCCAGATAGAGTTTGAAATTAAAAAAATATTGTATACATATTAAGCAATATTGGCAAAATGGCTGGCAGTAGGGTGATAGCTAAATATGTACATGGACGCAAGTGAACGGTTATGTAGTGGAAGTGTGGCAGTTCATAGACAATACAAAATTGAATAAGAAGCACTTACTTTTTTGATGCGGAAATTTAGAAGGTGAGAACTGCGTTTTTTCCAGTGGCCCCAAAAAACAAACGTTTACATGACCTTCTCAGTACACATTGGCAGTAAATATTAATTGCAGGTAAATTACTACTCATTAATTTATTTTATTTAATGAGCAGTACATTTTTATAGCTGTATAGGCACCTTTGTATAGGCCGCAGAACTCAGGACGGTGCTTTTTAACACGGCAGCAACTTTGATGTTGAAAAGGGAACAGCGCCATTGGGCACTGTAAAGAGGCGGGCTAACCGGAGATTACGTGACTTTTGTGTAAAAACGATGAATAGGTTATGTATAGAGGCGCACTAACCGGAGATTCTCGTTAATGCGGCCTAGATACCTAGTACACACACACGCAGGTACGCACTCATTCACACACACGCACACACGCACACATGCACATGCGTGCATGCATACACACACAAGTATGCACACATGCGAGGACACGGCTCCGCGCACACACATGCATGCACACACATGCGTGCACATGCATTTATATATGAGAAATGCCAATATACTGTTACTGTGTCATTGATCTGGTCGATACTACCTGGCAATATGTTTCCAGATGTTCCAACAACCATAACCAATATCATTCAATGATTTCTATTGAACATAATTGTTGTTTAGTCATACCTCAACATACGGGCTTAATGAGTTCTAGGGCTGAGCTTGTAAGTCAATTCACTTGTATTTAAAATCGATTTTTCTATATAAAACAACTACATGTAAATAAAAATTAATCCGCTTTCATCCTCTAAAAACATATCACAAGACGGGAAATTACAATCGAGCAACATGTTTTTTAATTGTTCTAATTTACCACCTATGCTCACAAAGTAACAAGTCCCTATCTAGTGGTTATGTTCTGCAATAAAATGTGACATCACCATAGTAGTAGACATCACTAAAGTAGCATACCTATTTTATGGTTATGATCTGAAATCAAATGTAATACTACTATGTACAGTACTGTATGGAGTTCTTACTTTTGAGACAGACAGTGGCAGCTAATGGGGATGAGAGAGACGGCAAAAACTTCAATACGCTACACTTTTGTGACACTACACGGCGTAAGCATTAAAAGTAACTTAAATGAACTTAGCTTATTAAAACACACACTTAAAAATGAGTATTACTCTTACTTTACATCAAACTTAATTGTAGCTTGGTTTTCAATTAGGGGAAAACAAAAAGCTGAGAGTGCTTCAGAGGATGTTGTTGACTATGCTAAAAATAAGACAAAAGGAGCGTATGTTTACGTTTCCAACTGTTACTCTTATCAGTGTAATAGACTAGAGACTATGAGACATCTTTTAACATATGTAATTGGAGACATATTCGGAAGCTGCAATAATCAACAGCCGTGTCCAAGAAAAGGTATATATTACATGTGAAGCGAAGGTGCACTCACAATATCGGTTTTACTTAGCATTTGAAAACTTTTTATGCAAAGATTACATAAGAGAAAAGTTTTGGAAGACTTTAGAAAACAAAGGTTATTTTATTTCTGTAGCTCTCGGTGGTTTATCAATTGAAGAGTATATTGATGTTGCACCTCCCAATTCATTTATTCACGCCTACAACTTCTCATCAATGGAAGCTTTAGAGAAATACCTCCAACATCTAATGGATGATGACGCTGCCTATAACAGGTACCATGAGTGGCGCCACAACCACACAGTAACCAGAGAAACCGAGAAGTCTGTTTGTAGTCTTTGTGAATGTATCAATCATCCTGAGACACTTCAAACTGCCCAGAGTTACCTCTTTGCAGACGAGTGGAATGACCAGAGTAACTGTAAGAACTTGTCAAACAGGAATGTGTCACTTAACCAGCACGTATTTATGGTGGTAACAATATTTTTTGGGTATATCTATTTGAGCAGTCTTTTCACATAAAATATCTCACATATCTAAGTCAAAAATTATTTCTTCAAAAATAATTTACAATACCTTTGATAATTTTGTAAGTGTCTTTGTATGAGTTTTATATTTAAAGCATGTTGCCAGTAGAAGCAATGTTGTTATTTAAGTACAGATGGTATCATATGTTATAAGGTATTCATTGAACACTTGATTGATGAGTTGTAATAATCTGTCAGCTATAATTGCTTTTAACAAATCATCATTCAGGTTAAGTGTAATAAGTTTGTAGCTAAAGCGGATGGAACTGTAGACAATATCTCTGACTTAGATTAGCCCAAGTATTATAAAAGTATTCAGTCTAGCGGGTAATAACTCTAAGTCATCAATCCAAATAAACTCGTATGATCAGTTGGCTATATATGGCTACACATTATTGAGATTTTAATTTTGTTCTGGCTCCCTAACTTTCATAATTGTTGAGAAATCACCAGACTTTTGCCGAATCAGATAAAACTTCAAATGCTTAATATATTAAAAGCATTCAGGATTATGAAATCAAAATAAAAAATAATACAAATGCTGATCTGTAGTAATCATTACTTTCTTTTGTAATTTCATCATCATGCACTCAGCTCACTCAGTTTTTGATTGGTCTCTCAAATTTAATGAAATGTAATCATCCATAATACTTAGGCTGAGTTAAAAAAGCAACAAATTGCACAAAATATGTCTATTAGAAATACATCTTCCTGTTGTTTCACTACTAAACGCTGGCAGCTAGTAATGGCCTGTTATCCGTAAATCCTGAACTTCATAAGATTTTTTATCAATACTGTAATGTGTTGCAAGAGCAACATAGGACTTATGAGAGAGAACAAAACAATGACAAAAATTGCCAATACAAAATGCCAAACATTTTCGCTTACAATATGATGACACAAGAAGGGTTAATAACTTGACTTGGTAAAAGAAATGTGAAAACTCGCTTTAAGGAACGAGTACTAGTCTACTAAAAATTTAATAAAAGCTACCAAAAAATCTTTTAAACTTGTAGAAAATTTTTTATCAAATCCTATAATTCTATGAAACTCAAGTAACAACAGTTTCATTTTAACACAGGCACTAAAAACAATAGTTGCTTACTTGTCATTCTAGATTGTTTTTAGCAATTAGTTTTATTTTGAGACAATGGTTGTAAAAGGCAGCTGTCTAGGAGTAATCTAGAGATGTGTGCTGCTACTATTGGTGACCATAAATCTACAATTATATAAATAATTATGAATGAACTTTATAATGACTATTACTAGTATTACTGTACTTTATAATGAGTATTACTAGTATCACTACTTTATAATGACTATTACTAGTATTACTGCACTTTATAATAATTATTACTAGTATCACTGAACTTCATAATGGCTATTACTAGTATCACTGTACTTTATAATGACTATTACTAGTATCACTGTACTTTATAATGACTATTACTAGTATCACTCTACTTTATAATGACTATAATTACTAGTATCACTGTACTTCATAATGACTATAATTACTAGTATCACTGTACTTCATAATGACTATTACTAGTATTACTGCACTTTATAATAATTATTACTAGTATCACTGTACTTTATGATGACTATTACTAGTATCACTGTATTTTACAATGACTATTACTAGTATCACTGTACTTTATAATGACTATTACTAGTATTACTGCACTTTATAATAATTATTACTATTATCACTGTACTTCATAATGACTATTACTAGTATAACTGTACTTTATAATGACTATTACTAGTATTACTGCACTTTATAATAATTATTACTATTATCACTGTACTTCATAATGACTATTACTAGTATCACTGTACTTTATAATGACTATTACTAGTATCACTGTACTTTATAAGGACTATTACTAGTATCACTGTTCTTTATAATGACTATTACTAGTATCACTGTACTTTATGATGACTATTACTAGTATCACTCTACTTTCAAATGACTATTACTAGTATCACTGTACTTCATAATGACTATTATTAGTATTACTGCACTTTATAATAATTATTACTAGTATCACTGTACTTTATAATGACTATTACTAGTATCACTGTATTTTACAATGACTATTACTAGTATCACTGTACTTTATAATGACTATTACTAGTATTACTGCACTTTATAATAAGTATTACTATTATCACTGTACTTCATAATGACTATTACTAGTATAACTGTACTTTATAATGACTATTACTAGTATTACTGCACTTTATAATAATTATTACTATTATCACTGTACTTCATAATGACTATTACTAGTATCACTGTACTTTATAATGACTATTACTAGTATCACTGTACTTTATAAGGACTATTACTAGTATCACTGTTCTTTATAATGACTATTACTAGTATTACTGCACTTTATAATAATTATTACTAGTATCACTGTACTTCATAATGACTATTACTAGTATCACTGTACTTTATAAGGACTATTACTAGTACCATTGTACTTTATAATGACTATTACTAGTATCACTGTACTTTATAAGGACTATTACTAGTATCACTGTTCTTTATAATGACTATTACTAGTATTACTGTAGAGAAGTATTTTTAACTCAAGGTTGTTAACCTCAATTGTTCTGAATGCATGGGAAGGCACGTTCATGAGTTTCTAGCTAGATCACTGTTTAAGAGGCAGGTTCTCAAGAACCTTACGAAGTTTTGAAATAAACACTTTTTGTTGAGCTTGTTGAAGGCATGGAGCATATGCGCATGAAGTTTGAACAAAATCAGCCAAAAACGTGGCATGCATAATGCTTACAGAGACAAATTGACACATGCATGCACTGACATAATCACACATTCACACACATGAGCGCATACACAAACATACACATACACACATACACTGTAGGAACCGTTTATTAGTTTAGTGTTCCTAGATTTTAAGCCAGTCAGGATGGCCTAATCTGTGCTATATATATATTCGAATCTGTCCAATACGCCCGAGGGCATTATATGAACATAAAATTTGAGATAAAATGATTGATAAGAACGCTAAAACCTAATTTGTTGCAATACCAAGATCGTATTAAAAACTGAGGGAGTCATCAACGCCCTGACCCACAACATTCGGTGCCATTCTATTATAAAAAGAGTGCTTATATTGGTCTATCCTAAAATGTGGGTGGACTACTCCATGACGGGTTTGGTGGGATGGGTTAAAAGAGATATAGTTATTGAGGTCTAGATCGTATAGACCAAACACAATTCTTTTTAAAAATTTCAAATCCAAATCTTCTCTTCTATCTTTTAGTTCTTGGATGTTATTTACACGCATGCACTCTGTGACACTATCCATAGGCCCGAGTCTGAAAATCCATCGAACCCCCCGTCTTTGAATTGTTTCTAATTTGTCAGTTAAGCCTTTTGCGTGCGGTGACCATACCTGACAGGCATATTCGAGTAATGGTCGAACAATTGTGTTATAGGCGACAATTTTTGTTGATATGCTTGCATTAAAAAGGCAGCGTCGGATAAGTCCGAGTGCCTTATTACTTTTCTTAGTAATGTTTAAAATATGCTCGTGCCACTTGATGTCGCTTTGTATGAAAACCCCCAAATATTTCAGACCATTCGCCTGTGGTATAAAAATTCCGTTCATAAAAAGTTTAAAATCTGGTGTCGACCTGCCCACCTGCATGTGGATACACTTTTCTGGATTAAATGTCATGCCCCACTGTGTGGCCCAATGCTGTAATGCTGTAACGTTAGTCTGCAAAGCCAGCTGGCTGGTGTTTGTCAAATCCATGCACAGCAGAGTATCATCGGCATACAGTCGACAGTCAGCGTCTTTCACACAGAGTGGCAAGTCATCGATGTAAAGAATAAACAATAGGGGTCCCAGCACTGAGCCCTGAGGTACTCCTGATTTAATACTAAAATTATGTGATGTATAACCATTCACTTGAACTACAGAAGCTCTGTTTCTGAGCCACGCTTCTATCCATTTGAGGGTACCTGTATCAAATCTGTAAGCCTTCAATTTGTGTATTAAAAGTTGGTGGGGCACCTTGTCGAAGGCCTTTGCAAAATCAAACGAGACTATGTGATACTCTCGGCGTTCTGCCAGTGCTTTAGAAGCAAAATGTGTAACATCCAATAATTGGGTGGTAGTGCTAAAATGTTTGCGAAAGCCGTGCTGATTGTCACTTAAAAGGTTAAAACTACTTAAATGCTGCCACATAGAACTAGAGATAATGTGCTCAATTATCTTTGAGGTTATTGAGGTCAAACTTATTGGCCTGTAGTTTTGCGGTAGGTCCCGCCTACCACTCTTAAAAATTGGGACAATATCAGCCAGTTTCCAGTCGAGAGGCACATGGGATTGCTCTAAACTGGCCCTCAGCACCGAAACAAACACGGGTAAAAATTTTGGAACGTTCTTACTGAACTCTTTAAGACAATAAGATGATATTTTGTCCGGTCCAGTTGCCTTTCTGACATCGAGATTTGTAACTAGATTTTTTACACCCGCAATATCTATGCAAATTTTACTCATCGGCTGAACTGGCGGTGATTTTAAAGAGAAGTCTGGACATGCAAAGGTGGTTTCATTGAACACAGAAGAAAAAAAGTCTGCTAGAGAATTAGCAATTCCCTCTGGATCTGTGTTTTCTAGACAGCTGATATTGTTTGATTTTCCCCTAGATTTGTTAATCATATTGTAAAGCGGTTTGGTGTTGCCAACTTTTAGTTCATTGGTGATGTGACACTCTATAAAATCGGTCTTTGAATTACTCACTTCCGTTTTAACGGCGATTTTCATTCCTTTAAGGTACTCAAAGTTCTGCTGTGTTGGGTATTTTTTGTAAACTTGGTAAGCACGATCTCTTTTTCTAATATTTCGTAGAAGAGATGATAGTTGCCGGAGTTGAGTTATAAGCTAAAGTTGTGATTAGCTCATAGCTGTACATTTCACTAGCTTTATTAGAAGGCAGCCCAATCTAAACATCTACTTGTCAATTACCATTGGATTATTTACTAGAGATTACAGGTCAGTTGCCTATGCTGTTTTATTTTATTATACCATGTTATATTGTCTTTTGTAACATTTCAGTTGATGTTCAGTACTTTACTTGCTATCATAAGGTAAGTTTCCATGTTTTATTGCATTCATAATTATTAGGTTAAATGAGTTGGTATGAGAGCAGTACTGAGATGTTCTTTTAGGTTTCAAGGTACTCATCAAAAATTGTAACTTGCCTACTAACCCGTGAAATCACGTCTCATATAATCCTATGCATTGAACAAAAGTAAGAGTTACCAACACACCTCTATACACACACGTTTGCGCAGACAAACACGCACACACACACGCATGCACACACGTGCGCATGCAAACATGCCTACACACATGCGTGCACACATGCCAACACACACATTCTGCATTCACTCAGGCATACACACACACACAGAAGCACACACACACACAAGCACACCCAAGCACACATACAAGCACACACACAAACACACACCCAATCACACAGACATATAAGCGCACACGCGCACACACACGCAGACACGCGTGCACACACGCTCACACACACGCACACACATGCGCACACACTCCCACTACTGTTATTATTACCCCCGCTACCATAGTTACTGCTGCTACCACTACCCCTCCTACCACTGGTACTACTACTACTACTACTCCTACTACCACTGCTACTACTACTCTACTACTACTACTACTGCTGCTATTACTACTACTATTACTATTACTAATTATACTACAACTTCTATTACTACAACTACCACTACTCCTTCTACAACTACTACTATTATTACTGCCACAACTATTACTACTACTAAGTCTTTGACAGTTAACTAGGCAGACAATTATCTTGCAAAGCTGAAAGACTTGATAACAACAATAACTAACACATAGAATAGAGGAAGAGTAAAAGAGCTTAAAATCTTACGCAAAATGCGATTGATCTCAAGGAAAGACAACTACAAACTGTGATAATCCTAAATCAGTAATCGTCACTTCCTATTTAAAATGCAAAAACACTGATTTTATTTAGCATTTTTCTAACATCATCAGCAGATTTGAACAACCCGAGGATGATTGGAGCTATGTTTTGAATTTCGGCTTGTCCTTATTATTAACCATAAAGATTTTAATAAAATATGCAAAGCCTATAAGACATACTCAAACATAACCGAAAGGAGTGACGCCCTGTTGTGACTGTTGTAAATTGATTTAGTAGTTTAACATTTTCACTCGCTATTTTTACGTATATAAAACTAGGTATTGTAGCCATTATATACTAGTGGACAGCAGACTGAGTAACTTTCTGTAAAACCATATCTGGTTACCTCCTCAGTTATGGCAGGTACATTTAATCACTTTTTTGCTGCCAGCATAGTCAAGACAAGCTTCATTTTGCTGTATCGTTCCTCGTTTACTCATTGGCCAAAACTGATTGCTGCCAAAGTCATGACATGACCTTTAACCAATAGCCCTTATGTAGATCTGGTTATCAGCAAGGCTGTCTAAACAAAAGTTAATTGAATTATTACAAACCTGCAGTCAGAACTTTACGATTTTACCTACAAATATTTAGGAAGAGAATAAACAACAAAAAGAGTTCTGATTCTGGGTTTGATGCTAATTATTTGATTGTTTTATAAACAACTGAGGCTGGCACTCAGTTAACTCATCATACCGCTCTCTAGTCATGTATATTAGTAGACAGGTAAGTCGTTATGTACGTAGGTACGGTCAAATCTTTTCATACATAGTTAAATTCTTTTGATATTTACTTAACATGTTAAAACTGTTCAGCGTCAAAGCGAGTAATTCAATGAGAATACATTGTATATCATTTCATTCTCTCTAAAATCTAAAAATCTAATAATTTTAGATAGCATTCAAAAGAATGTATTTTATAAACTTACATAACCGAATAAATGTAAAACAAACAAGTTATTTGTTCTAAACGTAATAATTAAAATATTAATAATCAACAAAAAAGGTTTCTATTAATAATTTATTGTAGCTACATAAACAGGCACTGTGCTGCGTGAGTTTGGAGATAGAAATGATTACAATAATAAGTGGCATAGCTTTTTCTAGAATAAACCCGGTGGAGTCCAAACTAATTTAATTTATAATTATTATCAACTCAAATATCAACTCAAATATCAACTCAAATATCAACTCAAATATCAACTCAAATATCAACTCAAATATCAACTCAAATATCAACTCAAATACCAACTCAAATATCAACTCAAATATCAACTCAAAATGATCGAAAGCAAAAACTTGATCAAAATATTTAGAAATTAAATAGGCGTAGTTATGTAAGATGCGAGCTAACAGCTTTGATTTGACTCGATGATAAAAAATTACCAAATTTTATTATTTTGTTTTTAACTTAAAACTTTAATAATTGCCGAGTTTTATTATTTCTCACCCCTTTATTAGTTTCACTTTATGCGGAACAAGCAAGTGACACAAACCAAGTCTCGTTCGCCACAGGCACCATAAATGTAGTTAAACCTTCCTTAAAACATCTGCTAGTGTCCTAAATTGTGGCTCACGTGACAATCCTAAAACTGTCTAACAAAAGTTTGAGGTTCAACTGTTCACAACAGGCTTTGACTGTATAAATTTATCTGATAAATCCCCTATATATCAAAGTAACTAAAATGTAAGCAAAGTGGCTGGCGACTGCGTGCCAGGCTACGTATCTAATCAGGCTGCTGATAGGCAGCGTGTAGTGTATGGCACGAGAGAATAAATATTTACGTAATTACTCTCTGATGATAATAGTTATTCTTTATTTAGAAGAATGCTCGGGTAAAAAAAGGTCCTTGCACAGAAAATTTATTTTTATTTAACATTTACAACATTTACCATTCTAGCTTCTAAACTTCATATCATGTGTAAAGTGCTTTGTTCAGTTAAAATACATTAAAATTAAACATGAACTAAAAAGAAAAAATGAAACAGCTATAAAAGTGTTAGAATGGGAAATAATTCTAATAATGGCTAAATAGTCTGTTTTGCTGCAACGAGTACAACAAAAAATTGTTTGATATTGTTGCAGTTATTACAAACTAAAAAAATAAAATAAAGATCATGATTATGTTAAAGTAATAATATCAATTAGTATTATTACATAGAAGAGTGTGTATGAAAAAGGTTCCTGTTGCAGCAAAGGTTATCCATCAAAACTTTGAATACGATGATAATTGTTCTTCATATAAGATAAGGTAAAATATATTGAAATTACACACGTCTATAAAGCGCACAAAGGTACTTTGTCTGACTGAATGGGGAGAGAATGTAGAGGCAAATGCCGCAAACCCTACTCGAGCGTTTTCATGTGAAAAGGTTTTAGTTTTGCAATTTTAAGTGAATGCCCTTTGGAAAATAAATTTGAAAATGTGTCGTTATAATCACACATTTGAAATTGAAGCAACACATTTCGAAATTACAAAATAAAAAGATAATGATTATAAATTAAAAGCACTTAAAAAAACGTTCGTATTTAATGATTGCGGAACACAAAGTAAGCATCACAAACTCGCTATAAATTAATGTGCTATAATCAGATTGAAGGAAAACTTAGTGTTGCTAGAAAAATGTTTTATAACTGGGGCATCGTAACCCGTAGTCGCTATGTATCAATTAATATATCATTTAGCGAGTGAAATCGAGAAAAGGATATAAAGTATATAGTAAAAGCTATAATATTGTAAGAGCTTTGTAGACTTGTGGTTAGACGATTGGTTTACAAATATGTGGTTGCAATCTTCGTGAGTTCAAACTTATCACGGTGTGAGCTTTTCATTCCAAGATTTTAATAGCTATAGCTGGACACACCGATTTACAGAATTGCAGAATAACATTCACACATACACTGAGATTAATATAGATAGATGATGTAAGGTTGTTGATTGGTGCAGGTGTCAATGTGTCAGGCTACAAAGAATATAACTGTGAATATGAGTACAAAACAATGTTATATCATAGCCTCTAATCATGACTTCGGATGGATGGACAGACAGTAATCGCTCCTATCATAGTAACAATTTTAAGAATTGCTTTTACAGGTAAAGCTGTATGAGAGTTGTCTACAATGGATCAGCTAGTGAAAAAGTTCTGTATCGCTGTAGTATTCTTCATCTGCCTTGCTGTTGTATTACATAGACATACTAACAACTACATGTACAAGGCTTTAGTAAAAAGCCATCAGCGGGAAAAAAGTGAAATATTCTCAACTCAGAGTACAACTGAAGTGATAAAGCAGATGAGTACAATGGAAACACAGTCAAATAGCTCTGAGGAAATAGAGAGGACAGAGCAGGTGAAGCTAATACTGAGCATAGATCAGAGGGGACCATCATTGAGTGAGATGTTAAACTTTAAAGATTGTCAATATTCAAACTGTGTATTCAGACACAGTTTAAATAACACCAATTATGCACAGCAAGCTGATGTTCTCATCTTTGGTCCTAATTTAGAGCAAATAACTCTGCAAGTTCCGGCTGAAGTACGGCAGCGACAACTCTGGTTTGTTTTCAGCATGGAATAACCAGCCTTCTCCCACAACAGATTCAACAAAGTCATCAACTCGTTTAATGGAAGCATGACCTACTCACGAGATTCCATTCCGGCCCACTTTCCTTATGGTTTTATGAAACAAAAAGCTGACAATACTTCAGAGGATGTTGTCGACTACGCTAAAAATAAGACAAAAGGGGCGTATGCTTACGTCTCAAACTGTGACTCTCATCAGTATAATAGACTGGAGGTTATGAGGCTTCTTTTAACATATGTAAATGGAGACATATTCGGAAGCTGCACTAATCAAAGGCCTTGTCCAAGAAAAGGTGATATTACATGTGAAGCGAAGGTGCACTCACAATATCGGTTTTATTTAGCGTTTGAGAACTCTTTATGCAAAGATTACATAACAGAAAAGTTTTGGAAGACTTTAGAAAACAAAGGTTATTTTATTCCTGTAGCTTTCGGTGGTTTATCAATTGAAGAGTATACTGATGTTGCACCTCCCAATTCATTTATTCACGCCTACAACTTTTCATCAATGGAAGCTTTAGGGAAATATCTCCAATATCTAATGAATGATGACGCTGCCTATAACAGGTACCATGAGTGGCGCCACAACTACACAGTAACCAGAGAAACCAACAAGAAGTCTGTTTGTAGTCTTTGTGAAAGTATCAATCATCCTGAGACATTTCAAACTGCCCAGAGTCACCTCTTTGCAGACGAGTGGAATGACCAAAGCACCTGTAAGAACTTGTCAAACAGGAATGTGTCACTTAATTAGCAGTTATTTATGGTGGTAACATTATTTTTTGGGTATATGTATTTGAGCAATCTTTTCACATAAAACATCTCAAATATCTAAGTCAAAAATTATTTCTTCAAAAATAATTTGCAATACCTTATATAATTTTGTAAGTGTCCTTGTATGAGTTTTATAATTAAAGCATGTTGCCAGTAGAAGCAATGTTGTTATTTAAGTACAGATGGTATCATATGTTAGAAGGTATTCATTGAACGCTTTATTGATAAGTTGTAATAATATGTCAGCTGTAATTCTTTTAACGAATCATAATTCAGGTCAAGTGTAATAAGTTTGTAGCTAAAGCACATGGAACTGTAGACAATATCTCTCAGATCCGCCCAAGTATTATAAAAGTATTCAGTCTAGCGGGTAATAACTCTAAGTCATCAATCCAAATAAACTCGTATGATCAGTTGGCTATATATGGCTACACATTATTGAGATTTTGATTTTGTTCTGGCTCCCCAACTCTCATAATTGTTGAGAAATCACCATACTTTTGCCAAACCAGATAAAACTTTAAATGCTTAATATATTAGAAGCATTCAAGATTATGAAATCAAAATAAAGAAATAATACTAATGCTGATCTGTAGTAATGATTATGCTGTTCATAATCATAACTTTCTTTTGCACTTTTATCATTGTGCACTCAGCTCACTCAGTTCTTGATTGGTCTCTCAAAATTAATGAAATGTAATCATCGATAATACTTAGGCAGGATTAGAAAAGCAACAAATTACACAAAATATGTCTATTAAAAAAACATCTTCCTGTTGTTTCATTACTAAACAATGGCAGCTAGTGATTGCCTGTAATCAGTAAATCCTGAACTTCATAAGATTTTTTTATCAGTACTGTGAAGTGTACTGTTGCAAGAGCAGCATAGGACTTATGAGAGTGAACATAATAATGACAGAAATTGCCAATACAAAATGCCAGAAAGTTTTGCTTGCAGCATGACAACACGAGAAGGTTTAATGAGTTGACTTGGGAAAAGAAATCTGAGAAATCGCTTTAAGAAACGAGTATTAGTCTGCTAAAAATTTAACAAAAGCCACCAAGATATCTTTTACACTTGAAGAAATTTTCTTATCAAGTCCTATTATTCTATGAAATCCAAGTAGTAGCGGTACTATTTTAACACAGACACTAAAAACAATAGTTGCTTATTTTTCATTTCAAATTGATTTTAGCAACTGCTTTTATTTTGAGAGAATGGTTGTAAAAAGGCAGCTGTCTAGAAGTAATCTAGAGATGTGTGTAGCTACTATTGCTGACCCTATATCTACAATTATATAAATATCTGTGAATAAACTTTATAATGACTGTTACTAGTATCACTGTATTTTATAATAACTATTATTAGTATCACTGTACTTTATATTGACTATTACTAGCTTCACTGTACTTTATAATGACTATTACTAGTATCACTGTACTTTATAATGACTATTACTACTATCAATGTAATTTATAATGACTATTACTAATATCACTGTACTTTATAATGACTATTACTACTATCACTGTACTTTATAATGACTATTACACTATTATCCCTGTACTTTATACTGACAATTACTAGTATCACTGTATGCATCTCCAGGATTTCTTTCAGCTTTAATCAGACAGCCTGCAGCCCGAGTGCAAACTTTCAATACAAATTGTTACGGTGCTTTCATAACAACAATCCACGATTGCTTTCTTTAAAGGCAGCTGTTGTTAATGCTTGAGAAGGCACATTTATGAGTTTCTAATTAAATCGCTGTTTAAGAGGCAGGTTCTCAAGAACCATGTGAAGTTTTGAAATAAAAACTTTTTGATGAGTTTATGGAAGGCATGGAGCATATACATATGAAGTTTGAACAAAATCAGCCAAAAATGTGACCATGCACAATGCTTACAGAGACAAATTGACACATGCATGCACTGACACAATCACACATTCACACACATGAGCGCATACACAAACATACACATACACACATACACTGTAGGAACCGTTTATTAGTTTAGTGTTCCTAGATTTCAAGCCGAGTCAGGATGGCCTAATCTGTGCTAACCAATGATAGTTGCCGGCGTTGAGTCATAAGCTAAAGTTGTGATTAGCTCATAGCTGTACGTTTCCCTAGCTTTATTAGAAGGCAGCCCAATCTAAACATCTACTTGTCAATTACCATTGGATTATTTACTAGGGATTACAGGTCAGTTGCCTATGCTGTTTTATTTTATTATACCATGTTATATTGTCTTTTGTAACATTTCAGTTGATGTTCAGTTCTTTACTTGCTATCATAAGGTAACTTTCCATGTTTTATTGCATTCATAATTATTAGGTTAAACGGTTGGTATGGGAACAGTACTGAGATGTTCTTTTAGGTTTCACGGTACTCATCAAAAATTGCAACTTGCCTACTAACCCGTGAAATCACGTCTCGTATAATCCTATGCATTGAACAAAAGTACGAGTTACCAACACACCTCTATACACACGTGTTTGCACAGACAAACACGCACACACACACGCACACACACACACACACACACGCATGCACACATGTGCGCATGCAAACATGCCTACACACATGCGCGCACACATGCCAACACACACATTCTGCATTCATGCAGGCATACACACACACACACACACACACACACGCACGCACGCACACACACACAAAAGTACACACACACAAGCACACACAAGCACACATACAAGCACACATACAAGCACACACACAAACACACACCCAATCACACAGACATATAAACACACACGCGCACACACACACAGACACACGCGCACACACGCACACACACGCACACCCATGCGCACACACTCCCACTACTGTTATTATTACCCCCGCTACCATAGTTACTGCTGCTACCACTACCCCTCCTACCACTGGTACTACTACTACTACTACTACTACTACTACTACTACTACTACTCCTACTACCACTGCTACTACTACTCTACTACTACTACTGCTGCTATTACTATTACTATTACTATTACTAATTATACTACAACTTCTATTACTACAACTACCACTACTCCTTCTACAACTACTACTATTATTACTGCAACAACTATTACTACTACTAAGTCTTTGACAGTTAACTAGGCAGACAATTATCTTGCAAAGCTAAAAGACTTGATAACAACAATAACTAATACATAGAATAGAGGAAGAGTAAAAGAGCTTAAAATCTTACGCAAAATGCGATTGATCTCAAGGAAAGACAACTACAATCTGTGATAATCCTAAATCAGTAATCATAGCTTCCTATTTAAAATGCAAAAACACTGACTTTATTTAGCATTTTTCTAACATCATCAGCAGATTTGAACAACCCGAGGATGATTGGAGCTATGTTTTGAATTTCCGTTTGTCCTTATTATTAACCATAAAGATTTTAACAAAATATGCAAAGCCTATAAGACATACTCAAACATAACCAAAAGGAGTGACACTCTGTGTGAGTGTTGTAAAGTGATTTAGTAGTTTAACATTTTCACTCGCTATTTTTACGGATATAAAACTAGGTATTGTGGCCATTATATACTAGTGGACAGCAATCTGAGTAGCTTTCTGTAAAACCATATCTGGTTACCTCCTCAGTTATGGCAGGTACATTTACTCACTTTTTTGCTGCCAGCATAGTCAAGGCAAGCTTCATTTTGCTGTATCGTTCCTCATTTACTCATTGGCCAAAACTGGTTGCTGCCAAAGTCATGACATGACCTTTAACCAATAGCCCTTATGTAGATCTGGTTATCAGCAAGGCTGTCTAAACAAAAGTTAATTGAATTATTACAAACCTGCAGTCAGAACTTTACGATTTTACCTACAAATATTTAGGAAGAGAATAAACAACACAAAGAGTTCTGATTCTGGGTTTGATGCTAATTATTTGATTGTTTTATAAACAACTGAGGCTGGCACTCAGTTAACTCATCATACCGCTCTCTAGTCATGTATATTAGTAGATAGGTAAGTCGTTATGTACGTAGGTACGGTCAAACCTTTTCATACATAGTTAAATTCTTTTGATATTTACTTAACATGTTAAAACTGTTCAGCGTCAAAGAGAGTAATTCAATGAAAATACATTGTATATCATTTCATTCTCTCTAAAATCTAAAAATCTAATAATTTTAGATAGCATTCAAACGAATGTATTTTATAAGCTTACATAACCGAATAAATGTAAAACAAACAAGTTATTTGTTCTAAACGTAATAATTAAAATATTAATAATCAACAAAAAAGGTTTATATTAATAATTTATTGTAGCTACATAAAAAGGCACTGTGCTGCGTGAGTTTGGAGATAGAAATGATTACAATAATAAGTGGCATAGCTTTTTCTAAAATAAACCCGGTGGAGTCCAAACTAATTTAATTTATAATTATTATCAACTCAAATATCAACTCAAATATCAACTCAAATATCAACTCAAATATCAACTCAAAATGATCGAAAGCAAAAACTTGATCAAAATATTTAGAAATTAAATAGGCATAGTTATGTAAGATGCGAGCTAACAGCTTTGATTTGACTCGATGATGAAAAATTACCAAATTTTATTATTTTATTTTTAACTTAAAACTTTAATAATTGCCGAGTTTTATTATTTCTCACCTCTTTATCAGTTTCACTTTATGTGGAACAAGCAAGTGACACAAACCAAGTCTCGTTTGCCACATGCACCATAAATGTAGGTAAACCTTCCTTAAAACATCTGCTAGTGTCCTAAATTGTGGCTCACATGACAATCCTAAAACTGTCTAACAAAATTTGAGGTTCAACTGTTCACAACAGACTTTGACTGTATAAATTTATCTGATAAATCCCCTATATTTCAAAGTAACTAAAATGTAAGCAAAGTGGCTGGTGACTGCGTGCCAGGCTACGTATCTAATCAGGCTGCTGATAGGCAGCGTGTAGTGTATGGCACGAGAGAATAAATATTTACGTAATTACTCTCTGATGATAATAGTTATTCTTTATTTAGAAGAATGCTCGGGTAAAAAAAGGTCCTTGCACAGAAAATTTATTTTTATTTAACATTTACAACATTTACCATTCTAGCTTCTAAACTTCATATCATGTGTAAAGTGCTTTGTTCAGTTAAAATACATTAAAATTAAACATGAACTAAAAAGAAAAAATGAAACAGCTATAAAAGTGTTAGAATGGGAAATAATTCTAATAATGGCTAAATAGTCTGTTTTGCTGCAACGAGTACAACAAAAAATTGTTTGATATTGTTGCAGTTATTACAAACTAAGAAAATAAAATAAAGATCATGATCATGTTAAAGTAATAATATCAATTAGTATTATTACATAGAAGAGTGTGTATGAAAAAGGTTCCTGCTGCAGCAAAAATTATCCATCAAAACTTTGAATACGATGATAATTGTTCTTCATATAAGATAAGGTAAAATATATTGAAATTACACACGTCTATAAAGCGCACAAAGGTACTTTGTCTGACTGAATGGGGAGAGAATGTAGAGGCAAATGCCGCAAACCCTACTCGAGCGTTTTCATGTGAAAAGGTTTTAGTTTTGCAATTTTAAGTGAATGCCCTTTGGAAAATAAATTTGAAAATGTGTCGTTATAATCACACATTTGAAATTGAAACAACACATTTCAAAATTAAAAGCACTTAAAAAAACGTTCGTATTTAATGATTGCGGAACACAAAGTAAGCATCAAAAACTCGCTATAAATTAATGTGCTATAATCAGATTGAAGGAAAACTTAGTGTTGCTGGAAAAATGTTTTATAACTGGGGCATCGTAACCCGTAGTCGCTATGTATCAATTAATATATCATTTAGCGAGTGAAATCGAGAAAAGGGTATAAAGTATATAGTAAAAGCTATAATATCGTAAGAGCTTTGTAGACTTGTGGTTAGACATTTGGTTTACAAATATGTGGTTGCAATCTTCGTGAGTTCAAACTTATCACGGTGTGAGCTTTTCATTCCAAGATTTTAATACCTATAGCTGGACACACTGATTTACAGAATCGCAGAATAACATTCACACATACACTGAGATTAATATAGATAAATTATGTAAGGTTGTTGATTGGTGCAGGTTTCAATGTGTCAGGCTACAAAGAATATAACTGTGAATATGATTACAAAACAATGTTATATCATAACCTCTAAACATGACTTCGGATGGATAGACAGACAGTAATCGCTCCTATCATAGTAATAATTTTAAGAATTGCTTTTACAGGTATAGCTGTATGAGAGTTGTCTACAATGGATCAGCTAGTGAAAAAGTTCTGTATCGCTGTAGTATTCTTCATCTGCCTTGCTGTTGTATTACATAGACATACTAACAACTACATGTACAAGGCTTTAGTAAAAAGCCATCAGCGGGAAAAAAGTGAAATATTCTCAACTCAGAGTACAACTGAAGTGATAAAGCAGATGAGTACAATGGAAACACAGTCAAATAGCTCTGAGGAAATAGAGAGGACAGAGCAGGTGAAGCTAATACTGAGCATAGATCAGAGTGGACCATCGTTGAGTGAGATGTTGAACTTTAAAGATTGTCAATATTCAAACTGTGTATTCAGACACAGTTTAAATAACACCAATTATGCACAGCAAGCTGATGTTCTCATCTTTGGTCCTAATTTAGAGCAAATAACTCTGCAAGTTCCGGCTGAAGTACGGCAGCGACAACTCTGGTTTGTTTTCAGCATGGAATCACCAGCCTTTTCCCACAACAGATTCAACAAAGTCATCAACTCGTTTAATGGAAGCATGACCTACTCACGAGATTCCATTCCGGCCCACTTTCCTTATGGTTTTATGAAACAAAAAGCTGACAATACTTCAGAGGATGTTGTTGACTACGCTAAAAATAAGACAAAAGGGGCGTATGCTTACGTCTCAAACTGTGACTCTCATCAGTATAATAGACTGGAGGTTATGAGGCTTTTTTTAACATATGTAAATGGAGACATATTCGGAAGCTGCACTAATCAAAGGCCTTGTCCAAGAAAAGGTGATAATACATGTGAAGCAAAGGTGCACTCACAATATCGGTTTTATTTAGCGTTTGAGAACTCTTTATGCAAAGATTACATAACAGAAAAGTTTTGGAAGACTTTAGAAAACAAAGGTTATTTTATTCCTGTAGCTTTCGGTGGTTTATCAATTGAAGAGTATACTGATGTTGCACCTCCCAATTCATTTATTCACGCCTACAACTTCTCATCAATGGAAGCTTTAGGGAAATATCTCCAATATCTAATGAATGATGACGCTGCCTATAACAGGTACCATGAGTGGCGCCACAACTACACAGTAACCAGAGAAACCAACAAGAAGTCTGTTTGTAGTCTTTGTGAACGTATCAATCATCCTGAGACATTTCAAACTGCCCAGAGTCACCTCTTTGCAGACGAATGGAATGACCAGAGCACCTGTAAGAACTTGTCAAACAGGAATGTGTCACTTAATCAGCAGTTATTTATGGTGGTAACATTATTTTTAGGTATATGTATTTGAGCAATCTTTTCACATAAAACATCTCAAATATCTAAGTCAAAAATTATTTCTTCAAAAATAATTTGCAATACCTTATATAATTTTGTAAGTGTCCTTGTATGAGTTTTATATTTAAAGCATGTTGCCAGTAGAAGCAATGTTGTTATTTAAGTACAGATGATATCATATGTTAGAAGGTATTCATTGAACACTTTACTGATAAGTTGTAATAATATGTCAGCTGTAATTCTTTTAACGAAGCATAATTCAGGTCAAGTGTAATGAGTTTGTAGCTAAAGCACATGGAACTGTAGACAATATCGCTCAGATTAGCCCAAGTATTATAAAAGTATTCAGTCTAGCGGGTAATAACTCTAAGTCATCAATCCAAATAAACTCGTATGATCAGTTGGCTATATATGGCTACACATTATTGAGATTTTGATTTTGTTCTGGCTCCCTAACTTTCATAATTGTTGAGAAATCACCATACTTTTGCCAAACCAGATAAAACTTTAAATGCTCAATATATTAGAAGCATTCAAGATTATGAAATCAAAATAAAAAATAATACAATTGTTGACCTGTAGTAATCATAACTTTCTTTTGTAATTTCATCATCGTGCACTCAGCTCACGCAGTTTTGGATTGGTCTCTCAAAATTAATGAAATATAATCATCGATAATACTTAGGCAGGATTAGAAAAGCAACAAATTACACAAAGTATGTCTATTAAAAAAACATCTTCCTGTTGTTTCACTACTACACAATGGCAGCTAGTGATTGCCTGTAATCAGTAAATCCTGAACTTCATAAGATTTTTTTATCAGTACTGTGAAGTGTACTGTTTCAAGAGCAGCATAGGCCTTATGAGAGTGAACATAATAATGACAGAAATTGCCAATACAAAATGCCAGAAAGTTTTGCTTGCAACGTGACAACACGAGAAGGTTTAATGAGTTGACTTGGGAAAAGAAATCTGAGAAATCGCTTTAAGAAACGAGTATTAGTCTGCTAAAAATTTAACAAAAGCCACCAAAATATCTTTTACACTTGAAGAAATTTTCTTATCAAGTATTTACATATACATATACATATACATCTCATATACATATACATTTACATAACATATACTCTCTAGAAATTAGATTATATATATATATTTACACTGCAGAAAAAACTATATAGTTAGATTCATCCACATATATATCCAATAGGGTGCAGAAGTTGGGGCGGGGCTTGGTGCTAGGATCGACTCGTGGCGGGTTTGGGGCGCTGCTCGCTGTCCTTTGCGGTTGGACTGTGACCGGGGAATGACGGGGGCGTGCAAATGCTACTTGGTGCTCCCAAAATACTCCTTTAACAAGGATGGCCTTCCCGGGCAAAACCAAATCTTGAGTACTCAACATGAAATAACATAAAATAAAATAATGTACATGTCCTATCAGTAGAGACAAGTGTAGAGTAACTCTTTACACAATCATTATTACAGGTTAATATGATTTCTCAAATCATACTATATAAGATCATTTACTCAAGTAAAGTATCGAGTTTTCGCGCTCGCATGGATGTGTAACAGGGATATAACTTGTGCCAGACATCCAGGCACACATGGAGTCAGTGCAATGGTTCGACCCTCGTCGTTTGTTGGTCTCGTGTCCTCCCGTATTGGACCTTGCTGCGCTGCAGGCTTGTCTCGGGTGGGTCTTGGGGCCGGGCACCGCAATCTACACTGACGCGCAAATTCAAGGATATTTTAAGAAGACAATCTGTCATTATCATTTATCCCTTAATTACATTTATATCTATATTTTTAAATAGTGTTAAGGTCTTTCCTCGGCCTGCAAAAAGAGGCTCTTTGTTTAATTCAATAAAGAAATATATATATATATATCTTATCAAGTCCTATTATTCTATGAGATCCAAGTAGTAGCAGTACTATTTTAACACAGACACCAAAAACAATAGTTGCTTATTTTTCATTTCAAATTGATTTTAGCAACTGCTTTTATTTTGAGAGAATGGTTGTAAAAAGGCAGCTGTCTAGAAGTAATCTAGAGATGTGTGCGGCTACTATTGCTGACCCCATATCTTCAATTATATAAATATCTGTGAATAAACTTTATAATGACTGTTACTAGTATCACTGTACTTTATAATAACTATTATTAGTATCACTGTACTTTATATTGACTATTACTAGCTTCACTGTACTTTATAATGACTATTACTAGTATCACTGTACTTTATAATGACTATTACTACTATCACTGTAATTTATAATGACTATTACTAGTATCATTGTACTTTATAATGACTATTACTAGTATCACTGTACTTTATAATGACTATTACTACTATCACTGTACTTTATAATGACTATTACTACTATCACTGTACTTTATAATGACTATTACACTAGTATCCCTGTACTTTATACTGATTATTACTAGTATCACTGTATGCATCTCCAGGATTTCTTTCAGCTTTAACCAGACAGCCTGCAGCCCGATTGCAAACTTTCAATACAAATTGTTACGGTGCTTTCATAACAACAATCCACGATTGCTTTCTTTAAAGGCAGCTGTTCTGAATGCATGGGAAGGCACATTTATGAGTTTCTAATTAAATCGCTGTTTAAGAGGCAGGTTCTCAAGAACCATGTGAAGTTTTGAAATAAAAACTTTTTGAAGAGTTTATTGAAGGCATGGAGCATATGCGCATGAAGTTTGAGCAAAATCAGCCAAAAACGTGGCATGCATAATGCTTACAGAGACAAATTGACACATGCATGCACGGACACAATCACACATTCACACACATGCGCACACATAAACATGCGCACAAATGCGTACACACAGATACACTGCAGCTAAAGTTTATTAGTTTAGTGTTCCTAGATTTCATGCTGAGTCAGGATGGCCTAATACGTGCTAACCAATGATACTTGAACAGCGTTGAGTCATAAGCTAAAGTTGTGATTAGCTCATAGCTGTACGTTTCACTAGCTTTATTAGAAGGCAGCCCAATCTAAACATCTACTTGTCAATTACCATTGGATTATTTACTAGAGATTACAGGTCAGTTGCCTATGCTGATTTATTTTATTATACCATGTTATATTGTCTTTTGTAACATTTCAGTTGATGTTCGGTACTTTTACTTGCTATCATACTGTAATTTTTCATGTTTTATTGCATTCATAAATACTGTGCTAAACGAGTTGGTATGGAAATAGAACTGAGATGTTCTTTTAGGTTTCACGGTACTCATTAAAAATTGGGACCTGCCTAATAACCAGTGAAATCACGTCATGTATAATCCTATGCATTGACCAAAGTTGAGAGTTTACAACACACCTCTATACACACACGTGTGCACACACACACGCACACACACGCACACGCACGCACGCACACACACACACACAGACAACGATTGCCGTTTATATAGTAGATTATTGTTTCACTAAATCATAGGAATTAAACCATGAGATTTGTTAGACAAGGGTTCATAACTAGTAATGTCTTTTCCTGTTCATTATTCAACCCAAACTAAGTACATGTCAACTCACCAGGATAACGCTCAACCAAAATTTGTTAAGCAAAATATATGTTAAACGGTATATCATCAAGATAACATAGTAATATAATTTATTTTGCCTAAACACCCTCTCATATTATATCTTTAACCAAAATTCAGCTAATTTTATTTCACATACTAAATCTTACACAAACAGTCTAGCAGCATTCCCTATGATTTTCAGAAGAACAACGGTAATAAGTGCAAGCTAGATACCTTTTAATACAATGACTGAACCTTGTGTAGATACTTCCTGTTGTAATAAAGATGATCTGATACAAAATATATATATAGTAAGTAATATAATATAGTAATATGTTATAATATAATATATAATATAGTAAATGCACACACAATATCCACTTCTACAATATTTATATTCTAAACACGTAGACCAGTAGCACAGAGTATGTGATATTATACAAGATAGTCAATAGACACTTGTTATTGTTGCATGTATAATGTATAGAATCCCCTCCATTTTAAAAATGTAAACTGTTCTGTATTGTATACTGGTAATTTTTCAGCAATTTATAAAGAGAAAAATTTCCTAGATTGAGATAAACAGGGGAACACACCAGCACTGCGATTAACTTAGAACCACATAGGAAATAAACTATTAGTGATCAACTTTGTGTTGTTTTAAAACAAATCATCACTTTAAATTTTGTAAATATCTTGCAAATTCTGCTGCAATAGAAAGATTTTGCTTCAACATTCCACCTAATTCTTCATGACTTTTTATGAAAGAGAATAGATTATAATGAACTGTAGTTCTGTTTATGCCATAAGAAGCTCTTACAGGTTGACTTGCAACAAAATTCACATTACAGTCATTTGATATCGAAAGATTCACCATGCCTCACTATGTTGTATCGTAGACGCAAAATATGTAGGAATGTGATTAAAAGCTCTTAAAAGCTAAAAAACGAACAGTTAATCGCAGTTACAAAGACCGCCGTAGTTTAGATTCTCTTTCTAAAACAGCTCAAATGTGACGTAGTTGTGGTAGATGGTTTCTGTTTACACTTTCATGCAACCTTATTCGTCGAAATATTTTTTTCAAATATACTTCACACATTCAATAAAACCATGTCTATTGTTCTTACGCGTCTGTTTTATCATGATTGTAATGCTGTCACTTTTAGCAGTGATATCTTATAACTTACCGTAAAAATTAATTTAGTTTTTTAACCTTAGCTCGAAGGAGTACATATCATTGTCTGATAATCAAGACGAGCCTGTTGGTCACCTGTGATAATCGAAAAGTGCTCCACAAATTATTTGCAAAGTATTGGGTCACATGATCAGATTACTACTTGACGATTTGATCAAGCCGAAACAAAACTGTAAAGTAGCAAACATTTATATTTGATACGGGGTCTTCGGTAAAACCCGAAGTGTTTGTCATAAACTAGTACTACGATAAGTTTTATATTGAGCTTTTTATTGGCCTTTCAATTCACGTAAGAACATCACGTGACAAAACAATAACCAAACTGTCATGACTACGTCAGAGATATAAACAGATTCCAATCTACGGCGGCTTTTCGTTTTTGAGCTTTTAAGAGCTTATAATCACATTTCCACATATTTGGCACCTACAACACAACAGAGTAAGACATGGTAAATCTTTTGATACCAAATAACGGTAATGTAAATTTTGTTGCAGGTCAACCTTTAAGCTTTGGATCAACTACGCAACTAGTTGGAAAAGCCACACTGATTATCAATATCAAGATTAGTCAAGTCAGCTTCTGACTGAATCTGATAAAAATACAGAAGTCACATTAATATATAAAGTTTACATAAGCATGTCTTTTTAACAATCATTCATAGTAAGACACATTGTCATGATACATAGTATTAAGCACAATCTACAGGATTTTTCTTCATACGGAAGAGCTATTTGACAAATCTCTTCATACTTGGCTGGCGATATTTTCTATCTATGCTATCATTTAGGGCATATTTGGTTAAAATAAAGAAATTTAAATTTTGAATCGCAAAGCAATACATGTATTTGTTTTATTTTTTTATATAAAACTGCAGGTTGAGCAAATAGGCCCCTGAGTTTATCTGCTAAAAATGCAAAATTAACTATAGAAAAAACCAATGTTTCAAGCGCTGACAGAAACAACAAGCGAACCTATTTATAAGTTATTTGATATAAACTCAACTTCCCAATCTTAATACATGCGTAAAAAGACATTGATAAAAATGCAAAATAACATGATGAACATGCCACAAAACACCTGTGGTAAAAGCAGAGAAAGATGAATTTATTGTAAAATTAGATCTTCTTTATGATGCCTGCTGATGAGAGGTTAAAGAACTTTCGCACTATAAAATAGTCCTCAAGGTGGCTTTACAAACCAATCAGTGATCAGTGCTAAAATCTAAAGTCATTATAATGATGGATAATATCAAGGTTTGTAAAGAACCTCAAAATCTAAGGTCGTTAGCACAATGACGGACAATAGAACCGATTGTGGCCCCCCCCCCCCCCCCCCCCCCCCCCCCCCGATTGTCGCAAATCCTAAACACCGACCAATTTCTGACTAAATTTGATAGCAAATATGATATAACTCTGAATACTTAACTTAAAATAACTGTGGAACAATTCATTTATGTCCAATTCAACGCAATTTGAAATCTTGAAAAACAGCCTGCTGTTGAGGTAAAATAATAGTATAAGATTGACAATGTAAAATGGGGGTGCAAATAAAAGGACACATATAAGATAAAGGACATATATAAGATAAAGGACATATATAAGATAAAGGACATATATAAGATAAAGGACATATATAAGATAAAGGACATATATAAGATAAAGGACATATATAAGATAAAGGACATATATAAGATAAAGGACATATATAAGATAAAGGACATATATAAGATAAAGGACATATATAAGATAAAGGACATATATAAGATAAAGGACATATATAAGATAAAGGACATATATAAGATAAAGGACATATATAAGATAAAGGACATATATAAGATAAAGGACATATATAAGATAAAGGACATATATAAGATAAAGGACATATATAAGATAAAGGACATATATAAGATAAAGGACATATATAAGATAAAGGACATATATAAGATAAAGGACATATATAAGATAAAGGACACATATAAAATAAAGGACATATATAAGATAAAGGACATATATAAGATAAAGGACATATATAGGATAAAGGACATATATAAGATAAAGAACATATATAAGAATAATGATTATAAGATTGATAGTTATGCTGGATGATGGAGTTTGTTAACAAAACTCGTAAGGATGCACAACCAATAATTGATTTGTGAATGTGCACCGAGGGAAATCATTAACGGGAACTAACAAAGCTAGTCTTTGAACACTTCTAAAAGCAAACACATGTCTGACGCACGCGTACTGATGAACTTATTTCCCAAGTTTGAAGTTTTTATATTGTAAAGCTACCCTGTGCATGCAACCATCTTTATCCAGAAACACTTATTGTACTTAGACTATGAAGTACTTGCCTCACAACGTGTTTGAGTTGGCAACTGCAGCGACATCACCTGGTTTAAAAGTTGACTTGCAACAAAATTCATATTACAGTAATTTGGTATCAAAAGATTCACCATGTCTTACTCTGCTGTGTTGTAGGTGCAAAATACATAGAAATTTGATTACAAGCTCTTAAAAGCTTAAAAGCAAACAGTTAATCACAGCCATCACAAAAATGCCATAGATTAAAACTTTTGAAAAATGTAACTTTTAAAAAATGTGACCGGTAGTCGAAAAAATACAATATACCGACATCTAAGCCTATATAACCACAGCCACGACCCAAAAACATCCTCAACAATATTATTATAAACATAAACAAGCAGATAAGCACACTTCCAGCAAGCAGAACAAATTAGACAAAATGAAACAACCAGACCATGACAAACAAAGTGGCTAGAAACCATTTTCTCTGCTTACAGCTCAAATTTTCTACCAGTCTGAAAAAAGACATTCAAATGGTTTCCAGGTACAGAGAACACCCTTTGCATAAAATACTTAACAAACACACTGTGAAAGTCAGCTACTCATAGTAAGTACACAGAACAACAAACTCGTCAAAGAAAAATATAGTAAACCAAACATAACATGCAATTGCAGACAAAAAACAAACAGTCGCTAGAAAACAAAGGCATCTCCAACACATAATTTAAACATAACTTAATAAATAAAACGGACAAGAAAACAGAATCATATATTGAATACTGCGCAACAGAATTTAAATCTTGATACAGAAACCGCAAAATTTGCCGATTCTACAACAACTGAACAAAATGCTGCAATTTATTTCGCTTAGAAAAATGGTACATGATATTGGAATCAGAACTACTAACACTAAATAAAAGGAGTGAATGGACATCATCCTGCAAGTATCCATGGAGTTATCTTATCATGAGAATTCATAAGCACCACCTACTCCCCAGCACCACAATCATAAATGGAATTTTAAAGCTGTAGAAAATAAATTACATGTTAGAGTTGTAGTACTGAATAATAAATAGAAAAAGGAAATCAAATTCAAAATGAACGCAACTACTAAAATTAAAATGTATCTTTTCTCTTTTTCTATGCTATTTTTGTTTCGATTTTCAAGTTTTATTATTTTTTGTTTGTTGTTAAATTTTGTTTTCATTTGTTTCAACTGCTGCATGTATCATTGTCTTCGCTTGCCTATTTTAGTCCATGTTCACTAACAGCAGTGGTGGTAGACTGTTTTGTAAATGATCAATTTATTGATATTTGTTTTGTCTTTTTTAAAGCATATAAAGTAAATAATATCAAAGTGGAGAATAAAAATGGCAAAAAATTTCTGAGCAATTATTTTCGATGTATTCAGAAATTTTATGTAATTTTTCAATGATGCACTTTTTTGGATGACGGCATTATGGTTGTCTCCTGCAAATATATGCAAGGCCTTGCAGATTTAGAAGCATCTTCCAAAAGTCCTAGAAATATTCCTACGAAAAGACAGTTCATAACTTGGAAATTTTTTATGTCGAGTGTCTTGTGAGTGGAGTCTCTACTGTCTATTGCATGTGAAACTAAGTTGTACCATAGTTAATTTTCATTATTTTGTCTCACAATACCAACAGCATCACTAGCTATTGAATGCTGATACTTGCAGGCACAAAAATACTATAATGAACATTACAATTATCGTGCGATCTTACTTTAATTTTATTACAAAATTAGCAACAAATATATTAAATCCGTAACTAAGTTATAACTTGTGAATGATGCTAATGGATGGAATGAAAACGTGTAACTGCACACAAAATACAAAGCTTTAAAAATCCAATGAATATCTTAAAAAATACAATGGAAGGAATGTGATGAACTAAAGGCACAGAAAAATATAGTACAAGGCTGTTATTGGCTCAGTCAATGTAGAATCAATCCCGCAGCAATTGAAAATCTGTAAAATTACTGCATTAAAACAATCCATGCTACAAACCTGTGCTTTATCGCTATATAAATTTGGAATACAGTAGAAACGTATTTGAAACTGCGAAATAAAAATTACGAACTATCTATAAGAAATCATTTCAAATATTTAGTAATTATTAAAACGAAAAGCTGATCTAAAATTGAAAGTCTCTAAATATCATAAGCCGGAGGATTTTCTTCATGCTTCTTGCAGATGTACTGTTCTGGAACTCTCTCACTCTGTCCATTGGGCAATGCAACCATTCCCCCGTCTCGCTTATCTACAGTAAAAATATCACCTCGGCTGCTCTCCATATTTCAAGAAGCAGTAAGGTTGCAAGTAGTAATTTACAACATTAACTTCTCCGCATGTACATGTAAGTTACTACTTACCGGTACATGCGGAGAAGCAAAACCAAAATAAGTAGATCACTAATATGATCATACATGTGCTTATAGAATTCTGGGTAAAAAGAACAGAAAAATTGACACCGTTGGATATAGTCAGCACCCAGTAAATAGGTTTCTCTATTTTAATGAAATATTTGCTTTGATAATTGTAATAAAAATATCATGGTTGTTTAATTTTGGGCTAAATAACTTCCAATCTATATATATATAAAATAAAGTGTTTAGGTGTCATCGTTCGTATGTCCAGTTGATAACGATGGATTAAAATACGCATGCTGACAGTCCACTGCACCGTGAGAGATCATGGTGTAATGATTACATACACAATTATGCTGAAACATGGGAAGGTGTTTGCATGTAATAGTGGTGGCACGATTGGCTTCATATCTGCGCATCCGAATGTACGGGATTGATTCCCATGATTTGCAACATTTTTTGTCCTAATGCTCTTAGTTGGCTTCAGACATACATGGCTCTTATTATAGTAAAATTAACTAATTAATTATTATTAGTAAATTTAAAACTGTTTTAAATCTAACAAATGTGTAGCACAAGAAGAAACGTTTTTCGACAGTCTGTTTTAGATATGCCTCGAGTCTTCAGATATTAGAATTATGCATTGACCGACCAGACACAGAAATGAACAAACACCATTTTAAAGTTGAAATGGTAAACGTTGTATATGTTAAATAAAAATAAATTTTCTTTGTACAAGCTTTTTGGTTACCCGTGCAACGTGGGACATTCATCTAGTACATATAGTAGTAACAATAATAATTAATTAATTTATTATTAATTAAATTAATAATAATAACATAGCCAATGGCAACTACATTAAATTCCTTTCACTGTTTATAAGCCATTTTAAATCTTGAACGAAAATGTTGCATAAGATAAAAGAAAACATTTTCAACAATCTGTTTTAGGTATGTCTTGAGCTTTCATTCAAATATATGAACTATGCAATGGCTAGACACACACACAAATAAACAAATACCTCAAGTTAAAAGTTAGAATGGTAAATGTTGTATATATGATGAATAAAAACAAATTGTCAATGCAAAAACCTTTTTATTACCAATGTCAAGCATTCGCCTAGTAAAGTTATTATAGACAAGTCAATATTACCTTATCTATGAGCAGACCAATTGTTGAACATAAAATATTTAACTGAGTGTGATATCAAACATATTAGAGTGTCTCAAAAGTGGAAGAGTGTAGAAGAGTATTGATGAGTATTCAATGATACAATTATGATAGGAGTGTGCGGAGTCCCAGAGGTGTGAGGAAATAGGAATAGGAAATTTACCATGTTAGTGCTGAATCACTGTATCTGATAGCCTGTGGATTGAAGATAATGTAAAATTCCAGGTTACATTCTAGGGCTAGTCTTAAAATAAAACAGAGTTGGCCGATAAATTTTTTTAGGTACATTTTTGATGGACAAAGATAACAAAAAATGCTATGACATGAATGATAAGTTTGGCAAGAACAGACAACACCCAACTAACATGCTTTTTACCCTAAATAAATACATGTACAATGGTCCATTTTAGGTTGATAAAAAGGCTAATTAGTAGCTATTCGAATAAGAGGTAGCTCATGGGAGGTAGAAATGCATACGAACACATCTTTCATAAAATAACAAATAAGAGAGCTGAACATAAAGTATGTCTTCACATATTAGATAAGTTTAAAGGTTGACTTGCAACAAAATTCACATTACAGTTATTTGGTATCAGAAGATTCACCATGTCTTACTCTGTTGTGTTGTAAGTGCCAAATGTGTCGAAAAGTGATTACAAGCTCTCAAAAGCTCAAAAACGAAAAGCCGCCATAGATTGGAATCTATTTATTTCTCTGACGTAGTCATGACAGCTTGGTTATTGTCTTGTCACGTGATGTTTTCACGTGAATTGAAGGGCCAATAAAAAGCTCAATATAAACTTATGGTAACACTAGTTTATGACAAACACTTCAGGTTTTACCGAAAACCCCGTATCACATATAGATGCTCACTACTTTACAGTTTTGTTTCGGCCTGGTCTAATCGGCAAGTCATAATCTGATCATGTGACCCAATAATTCGCAAATAATTTCTGCAGCACTTTTCGATTATCACAAGTGACCAACAGGCTCGTCATGATTATCAGACAATGATATGTACTCCTTCGAGCTAAGGTTAAAAAATTACATGAATTTTTACGATAAGTTATAAGATATCACTGCTAAAAGTGACAGCATTACAATGACGATAAAACAGACGCGTAAAAACAATAGACATGGTTTTATTGAATGCGTGAAGTACATTTGTGAAAATATTTCGACGAATAAGGTTGCATGAAAGTGTAAACAGAAACCATCCTGTAAACACTACAGCCCATTTGAGCCGTTTTGGAAAGAGAATCCAAACTACGGCGGTCTCGTGTGGCTGCGATTAACTGTTCGTTTTTTAGCTTTTAAGAGCTTGTAATCACATTCCCATATATTTCACACCTACAACACAACAGAGTAAGACATGGTGAATCTTTTGATATCAAATAACTGTAATGTGAATTTTGTTGCAAGTCAACCTTTAAGTTTTAACTAAAAAAGAAAGGTCGTTAATAGTAACATGTTCCTTAAATTTATAAAGATAAGTTGTTGGTTAGAGGTTTACTGTTTATTGGCACGCTAAATTACATGAAGCTCCTTATAATTATTTTAATAAAAAACCAACCAAGGTTTTAGCTCCGTATGTCTTAATTTACAAGAAATGTTATACCGCAAACATAAAACACAATGTAGCTTACTTTTGGTAGATTTGTCACCTTTCTTTGACCTCTTGGTTTTCTTGGATCCTAGAAATATAATATAATTATTGTAAAGCCTCCAATATAAGTGAATGATTAATACAATTATAACTAATCCCAAGCCAGGAACGAAGGGTCTTCTTTTACCAGCATTACAAAAGTAACTTAAAATTTCAAATGCTCCGTTTTTTGAAAACTAACGGATAAATGTATTTAAAAAAGCAACAATAAAACAATAAACTAAGAAAAACAATAAGCATGATTATAAATAAAATACGATTATGAAATAGAATATATAAAACATTAAATATGAGCATCTGAAGTGTGTTCTGTATGACCAATGATAACCTCGGGCGTATAGATATACTATCATACTACATACTATATACTTGTGACAACCATCCTTGTTGAAGTTTGTTTCAAGCGATGAATCATCACTAACATTATCATTATATCGATTACCATTCATAATAATAATATAACTCATTATATTTCCTACCATCATGCAGATTTTCTCTTTAACAAAAGAGCCAAACTCAAGGTTGTCTTCTCCTAACTTCACATTACCGACACTTATAGTACGCGCATACATCTGAACCGGTTTGGATTCCAGTTCAGATACATGCTAATACACCCCGCTGATATGAAAAGAATGAAAGTAACTTTCAAATAGCACATTTTCTCTCATGAAACGCACTAAAATTTAATACAAACTTGATAACCATAAGCTGCCATAATAACCCTGTTCTGAAGAAGTGCAGTAGAAACCCAAAAGTGCAAAAGTACATAGCAAAACTGCACTAGTTAATAAATGCTAGGACTATGTAGGTCGATTACTCATCTACAATAACTGTGACATAAGGGAGACAGATAAGCGAACTAACCTTTTCCAGCGTGCTTTCTAGGATTTGTCACATCATTGAACTGGCTGAAATACCCATTCTCATATGCACCGCTGTGATGGAGAGCAGTGGTTGTGGTAGCACCTTCAACATATGGCAACAATATGAAGGTCAGACCTTCAACCGGTCAGTATGACACCATTTGTGACATGACAATGTGACACGCATATGCTTCAATATCATGTCATTCAGCGTGATTCAAATGTAGTCAGCTTATTGATATACAGTAACGAATTAATGATTGTCAAAAGTGCTATTTAATTTTGCTTAATAGAATCTATAAACAACTACCTGCAAACACCAAACAAGTTATATCAATTTTATCCAACATTGAGAGGCTGAGATGGCAGCAAATGATTACATTCCTTATTTTAATTTAGTAACCCCCAGGTTAAGAGTGAGCAACTCCTTGCTTGAGAGTGAGCAACTCCTAGCATAAAAGTTGACTTGCAACAAAATTGACATTACAGTTATTTGGTATCAAAAGATTCACCATGTCTTACTCTGCTGTGTTGTAGGTGCAAAATATGTGAAAATTTGATTACAAGCTCTTGAAAACTCAAAATTAAACAGCTAATCACTGCCATCACAAAAAAAACGCTGTAGATTAGAACTTTTGAAAAACATAACTTTGAAAAAAAAAATGATTGGTAGTCGAAGAAATATGATATATCAATATTTAGGCCTATATAAACACTGCCACTACCAAAAACCGTCATAAACAAAATTATTATAAACATAAACAAACAGCTAAGCACACTTCCATTGAGCAAAAAAAAGACAAAATGAAATAGCCAGACCATGACAAACAAAGTGGCTAGAAACCTTTTTCTCTGCTTACAGCTCAAATTTTCAACCAGTCTGAAAAAAAGATATTCAAATGGTTTCTAGGTCCTTCTACAAAGAACACCCTTTGCAAAAATCCTTAACAAACACGCTGTGAAAGTCAGTTACTCATAGTAAATACACAGAGCAACAAACCCGCTCAAGAAAAATACCGTAAAATAAAAAGAGGTTTCGTAATACACAATGTTCAAACTGATCTCTAAAGGATGACCAGCACTTTCTTATGATGAAGACTTTACCAATTCTCAGAGCTATCCATTCAAAACTTGTAATCTAGACATACGAATAGACTACTACTGTACCAAACTGGACAGTAAAAGCCGAAACGAAGTCTATAAATGAGAAAATTTGATAGTTTCTCATCAAAGGGTTGGCATAAACTTGTGTGCGTGTGAAACCCAAATGAGAGTAAGCTGAGTAACGGAAGTGGTGGCAATAGGAAAAGAAGTACATAAGGTACAACTAATAGGCTGGTGACGTAAGAGAGAATATTTAAAATAAAATAACTAGTCAAACCTTCTATAATTCTCCCCGAGCCATCAAGTGGTGGATTTGGAACAAGCTCAAAATCATCCCAGTCACTCGAATCATGTTCTGAACTAGATGAACCCCCGAGCCTTAACCGAGCAGAACTCGGAGGATCACTTTCTCTGTGACTAGCAACTGCATCTGAACATTTTGCTATATTGTATATTTGATGCTCTTTGTTATCTTTATTGGCTAACTCTCCCAACTTCAAAATAGCTGATCTCGGAGACTTTGAAAATTCTTTAAGCTCTAAATCATCCTGCAAGACTTTATCTTGCTGCTGAGCACCATAATTGGTACTCGTTGAAATAGTCTTCTGACTAGTGTCTTTATTTATCACTCCAAAATCTTGGAATGACCTATCTTTGGTAATTGATCCATTATTGGAAGGTATTGGTAAGCCCGATATCAAAGATTTTTGTTGAGTCAGATAAGCTAGTGAAGAAGAGTGTTCAAGGGTGGCTGATTTGTTTTTAAAGACTCCAGATACACTCGGTTGCTGTTCGTCTAAGTGGGACTCAGCATTCACGTTACTGCTATCACCTAGGAAGTCAACATTATTTGTTGTGACATGAACTTTTTCCTTGTCACTAGTATCTTGATTGAAACTACTTTTGCCTTGCTGTTGTTCTATATTAGTTTTGTCCAATTCAATACTTCTAGATGAATAAGTTAGTTCGTCGCCCGAAGACATCTTATCACTTTTTTGTTGAACAGAGCTCAGTGTTTGACCTAAATCATGTCGTTCACTCTGTTCACTAACTATAACACACTCTTCTTTATGGGTTACTTGATTTTGATTATGGGAGGGCTGAATCGCCTCACTAGGTATACGAGCTGCCTCTCTAGTACACTTAGACCCCCTTCTAGGCGAGTGACACGCCACCAAATTGACAAGAGGAAGTTTGAGCAAATTTCCATCACCACCAACTTGATGGAAATGTAGTTCTAAATTCAAAACATAAATACTGAATTAGCGAAAATGATGCATTGGATTGATAATACTGAGTGAGACTAAAATCACTTTAGCTGGAACAAAGAAACATCACTACAGAAGCAAAAGATGCAACACTAATAAATGTAATAGCTTGTAAGCTTCTGAAACCAATTCTTCACGAGTACCTATAAATTAACTCTGTACTTCCTTGTATCCAAAACATGACTGAGAGTCATGGTACTTGAGGTTAAATTAAGGCAAGAGCATATAGACTTGACCATAAAACAGCATGACTTCTTTCAACATTATGTAAGTAAAATGGGGAGACTAAAGTTAAAGATCGACCAAAAGATATCGAGAACCACTGCATTCGTCGTAGATCATACCTAGGACGAATGCAGTAGTAAATCACTGGCATCTGATCGTTTAAAAAATGAATTATTTAGGATGCTCCCTGGTTGAAATGATTTGGGTGTAAAAATGGGCGATGTAAAGGCGATTAGCACCTAATTACTTTTAGTGAACTTTTCAGGTGCGCTACAAATATACATAGACTACATCAAAGGCCTGTCAGTATCTCTATGTTAGTTCATATAGACAATAACACATACGGTCTACCTATGACTGCCCAACATTTGGAGACATCAATATATACTACATAGATACATGTAAAAAAATTTCTTAGTTAATTTATTGGCAGTAGATGTAATAATATCCAAACCCACAATTCCTACCTCCGGTGCTGAAATTGTCCATGTAAGGTTGTCGATAATAGTAACCAGGGTATTGATCCACAGGTGGTGTGTAATCTGGTCCGGTTTCGGCAAGACCTAAAAATACAACCACCATTAACACCATGACCAAGTATTAAAATACTCTGGATTCCAGACAAATGAAAAATGCAGGATGCGCAAAATGACTACTGATAATGAAAAGTACAATCACTATGGCAAGAATTTAATGACACATTCACATGATTCCAGATCTGTAGCATGTACCAAATGGAGGATTTAAAGCTATTTTCCCATTCATTTGCTGGCAGCATAAAACAAAAATGTAAATTATAACATATAACACACAAAAATAGAAACTATTCTGCCATTGTGAATAAGACAAAATAACTGAATCGCATTATAATGCCATATATTCTGATGAATATTTAAGGAAACAAAATTACATTATTAAATTACACCCTTTTTGAATATGATAAAAAACAATAATAGAGTATGAAAGGGATAATTCATCTTTTTACACACATTAGGGTGGAATAAACACACTTGAAACATTATTAGTGTTAGTATAGTCCACAATATCAAGTTAATGCAACGTAGAAAAAGCTTATAGTACATGAAAGGAAAAACATATATACTTAACGTCTTGAGTTGGGAAACAGGTATATGAATTATAAAAATAAAAACACTGTACACACAAAAATATAGCGATTCCACATAAACTAAAATGTTCAAGCTTTTGCTTCTAGAAATGGTAGAAACAACTCAGAATAAATGTCATACTATTTACAACTTTTTTTTATCAAATTCTATTTCATGTACTGCTTGGATTACTACACCATAGATTCATTGATCTACACAAACGTGTGAGGCCTCGTTCCGTTTTAGTTTGTTGCAGTTCAACAAAAGTGTTGTGAAAGAGAGATATAGGGAGAGATAATACTATGGTTAGACATACTAGCAAACAGCGAATGTATATGTGGTTATCTTCCAGCTCACTCAACAAACTGATGAACAACACTCGGCTAGCGACTAAGGTGCACGGCTAGACAGTGAGAGGGAAACATTCTCACACCAGATTCTAACCGTTGGCAGCTCTTCCGTCATCCCAGTAATGGTGGTGTGGCAAAGCCAGCTGCTTGGACTCTGGTTCTGGTTTGTTGAAAAAGTAGTCAGGGATGTTACCCGAGCGTGACTGTGGTCTTTCATGTT
The DNA here is from genome assembly GCF_963576615.1 of Watersipora subatra. NCBI lineage: Eukaryota > Metazoa > Bryozoa > Gymnolaemata > Cheilostomatida > Watersiporidae > Watersipora > Watersipora subatra. The sequence continues at coordinate 30,736,751 of NC_088718.1, read as the reverse complement.
GTCCTTCATAGCTGAATTGGGGAACGTCTGTTGACCAATGAGTGACCTCCCTAGGTGGGAGGATAAGGCGCTTCTGACCTGTTTTTGGTGTCTGATAGCCACTTGCTCGGAAATATTTTGCGGGGTAATGCACTTGCGAGACAGACACTGTATCAGAGTGAACATTCAGATCTCCAGGGCCGTAATGTGCAGTTGCCGGTTCCACTGATAAGTTGACAAATATAAGCCACTTGTTACCATATAATCTCAACTTTATCAATCTTGTTTGAGTCAGACAGAACATTTATTGAAGGCGTTAAGTATGCAATACGCAATACTAAAATGTGATAATGTACTGGTAATAAAACTATGATGGTCCTCGGAATGAGCCATAGCTCCAGTATCTAGGATACCCAGGACAAACGTAGCGGTAAATATCCGTTTAGAATTCCTAACAGATAACGAATCGAAACATGGATATCCAATGGTTGTCTAATGTGAGAAGAATATGTGGGTTCAACCAAAATCTGTGAACCTACAGACTTGTAGCGCTATAAGAAAATAATCCGGTTTCTTTGTAGATTTTTCTACCAGCAAGGGCGTACACATTTTCTGATAAATAAAAAGTTGATTTCGCATCGTTTTAATTGAGTCTTTCATACAGTTTTCAATTAGTGAATTGAGTCGGTTTTGCTTGCTAAACTTAAACATCCTACAAACATACTTACGATCATTTGGTCCTTACTTTAGAGAGACTCCATTCGAGGTTTAATAAACTAACCATAATCTATCAATAAAATAACCATTCAAAGCTGAAGCAAAGAACTGAGGAGGGTGTCTCCACAACATTTTTCAAACCAACAACTTTTGTGGTTAATATTCACCTGCATTTCTGGACAGCCTTTACAAAACAGGTTTGATTGTGACAAAAGGAGGTAAACCCTATAGGCATGTAACTTTAGTTTTAGGGTACTTTCGGATCTCCTGCTGGTAAGGGATGCACAATTGGGCCACACATGTGGTATTTAGACTCAAATCGTGTACCCAAACAATTGTAGGGGAATTATAGTAGGTTTTGTCATGATTGAGATTATAAGGATGACCGGTGATAACAGAATATTGTTAGTCGCAGTGAGCAGTCGCTTGTCGGCGGGTCTTTTGATGCACCATTGAAACTTTAGCCTGAGATATTTTACAAATAGCTCAAGCTTGTAGCCCTGATAATTAAATATCCAACCAGAATAAAGGTGCGTTTCGATCAACCTGCAATACGTTGGTTAGACACTGCATCTAAGTAGGTTAACCAAACAAAAAGCAGTTATGCACCTACAGTAAAACCACTTAATGTAAATGAAGTTAAACTGTTATAGCAAAGACAAGAGATTTAGCACCGGTCTATCCTAATAGATAGTGATGATGCTAATCTGCAGTGCTATGTTGAGGCACTTCAAAATCTGCAGCGGTACAGATGACATTGTCGGTTTGTTTTAATTAGAAATTCTGCACCAACCATTTCTGATTAGTTTTCTTTGGATTTGTTTGTTTATTTTCATCTATAATATAACTACAAAAATAACATGAAGAGTGTTTCTAACAGTATAAAAAGACAAGGGAAATAGAAAAAAATGTCACTCCAGGGAAGGTGATGATGAGGTCCCTGTGCGCAATAGCAAGGCTAATCAAGGCGCGGAACCTGAAAGTAGAGTCAGCAGAAGTATGTCTAGTTGGTTTAGTCGTCTGGTTGTCTGAGGTAGCGCTTCAGTTCATTTTTGAAAAAATTAGCATTTACAATTTTACGCAGTGTAACCGGTAGTAGATTCCATAGCAATGACTCCTGATAATCCAAACAACATTGACCAGCTTTTGATTTAAACAATGGTATTTTTAGGTTTATGTGTGTTTGACGAGTAGTTAAATGTGTTATCGTCCTGTTATTGTTTGTTTCGTAAAATGTGTTGTGTGCTTTTACCAGTACTTTGTATTTGTATAACTTTTTAATAGTTAAAATTCTATTTAGGTTGAATAGCGGATTAGCTGAAAAGTCATAAGCTTTCTTGTTAATTATTCTGAGTAAACAGTTTTGAAAAACTTTAATTTTGTTCAAGTAGCAGTCTGGAGCATTTCCCCACGCCTCAACACAATACGAGAGTTTGGAATTGATGAAGGAATTGTACAGAATTAGCAAAACATCCTTAGAGAGGTACTGAGACAATCGAAAAAACAACCCAGCATAAGGTCTAAAGTCTTTTAACAGTTTGGATATATGATTGCTCCAATTCAGCTGAGGGTCAATAAGTACTCCCAAAAATTTTATATTGTCAGATTTATTTATTGCATGACCATTAATTAGTAGGGATTGTTCATTAAAGTGGTGCGAGTTCTGTGGGTTTTTTAATAAAATGTAGCAAGTTTTGTTGAAATTAATCGTTAGTTTATTTTGGTTGCACCAACTCTGAAGGATTTTTAGGTCTTCATTTATCGAATGCATTTGCTTGTGAAGGTCTTTAGATTAAAAAAAGATTAGTATCATCTGCATACAATATTGGTGAAAGTACTTTTAATTGACATGCTTAGTCATTAATATATATTAGGAACAAAGTTGAACCCAATACAGATCCTTGAGGAACACCACATTTTATAGTTTGTGGTGCTGAAAGTTTGTGGTTTCTATCCATTTGATAGCTGTTGATTTGAAACCAATAGACTTCAATTTTAATAACAATATATCATGGTCAATGGTATCAAATGCTTTGCTGAAATCTATAAATATACCAAGAACACAATTTACCTAGTTAAAAGCTTGGAATGTTTTGTTTGTAAAGGAAATAATTGCATCTCTTGTTCCAATACCTTTTCTAAAACCAAATTGATTAGAGTCTAGAATGTTATTGCGTTCAAGATAGTCCATGATTTGGAAATTTATAAGTTTTTCTGTGATTTTGCTAAATATCGGAAGAACTGAGATAGGCCTATAATTTTCACATTTATTTATGTTTCCTTTTTTATACAGAGGGTTGATTCTTGCAATTTTCATACCATCCGGAATAATTTGTGTAGCTATGCTTTTGTTTATGATGCGGGAGAGTATACAGCTTAAAGAATTAGCATTGCGTTTAATAACGCTTGATAGCGAACATCTGTTAAAAAGTGCACCTTCTAATGAATCCACAGGTACATTGACTACATTTTATCTTTAGATAAACAGCCCACAGCCTGTTGATCGCAATAATAAATACTTACTACATTTTTTTAGGCAGGTCACACTTTATTGATGACACCTGTATGTGAAAAGCTGTATTTGCAAACCTTTTATCAGATGACTATCAAGTTTTCCATGACACAAAATTTAATCCTTACAACTTCACGCTCACATGTTCAGGCTTTTAAATACAAACCTACCAGACATTTAGTAGATTATATCAGAAAGTGTAGGTATTTTTCTATGATTTGCGATTGTTTTTGTTGGCTGAGATGATCTGACTGCCAGGATGTTTCAAGAATAAAATTGACAAAACATTGATTGCGGTTAAAATGATCAGATCAAGCGAAAGTGTGATTATGACGACTATAGTTGTAAAGAGACTCAGACGGAATCGGACAGAATGGAGAAGTGTACCGCTGCTACTTGAACACACTAGTCTACATCAACTATTGCAACGATAACGAGTTATGTCATTTCACATGGATTTATCTTCTGAGATAGTTTACTGGGTTGATTTTAATCTTGCAACATCCTGGCAGTCAAATCTCCTCAAACACCAAAAACAATCGCAAAGAATAGAAAAACACCGATACTTTTTGATAAAATCCACTAAAATTTTGTGTATATTCATCTCTAACCCAAATTATATAAAAAACAACCAACATTAGTAACAATGTTCTTGCTAGTCGGTAATCTTGCTGATGGTTAGCAACTTGTAAATATCTAGCTGCATTACTCACCTCCTCCATTCTTCAAGTGTTCCTTTGAATCTGACACCTTGTTGACCTTGGCATTTTTCTTCCGAATGTATATAGCAATGGCGATGATGACGATAATGATGATGGCCAAGGCTAAGAGAACAACGACCAGTATCCATTCCCATCGGCTCGTTATAGAGCCATCTGTTGTATCCACTACAATACAGATATACATTTATAACTAATCCCATCGGCTCATTATAGAGCCATCTGTTGTATCCACTACAATACAGATATACATTTATAACTATTCCCATCGGCTCGTTATAGAGCCATCTGTTGTATCCACTACAATACGGATATACATTTATAACTAATCCCATCAGCTCGCTATAGAGCCATCTGTTGTATCCTCTACAATACAGATATACATTTGAAACTATTCCCATCGGCTCGTTATAGAGCCATCTGTTGTATCCACTACAATACGGATATACATTTATAACTATTCCCATCGGCTCAATATAAAGCCATCTGTTGTATCCACTACAATACAGATATACATTTATAACTATTCCCATTGGCTCATTATAGAGCCATCTGTTGTATCCACTACAATACAGATATACATTTATAACTATTCCCATCGGCTCGTTATAGAGCCATCTGTTGTATCCTCTACAATACGGATATACATATATAACTAATCCAATCGGCTCATTATAGAGCCATCTGTTGTATCCTCTACAATACAGATATACATTTATAACTAATCCCATCGGCTCGTTATAGAGCCATCTGTTGTATCCACTACAATACAGATATACATTTATAACTATTCCCATCGGCTCGTTATAGAGCCATCTGTTGTATCCTCTACAATACGGATATACATTTATAACTATTCCCATCGGCTTATTATAGAGCCATCTGTTGTATCCACTACAATACAGATATACATTTATAACTAATCCCATCGGCTCGTTATAGAGCCATCTGTTGTATCCACTACAATACAGATATACATTTATAACTATTCCCATCGGCTCGTTATAGAGCCATCTGTTGTATCCTCTACAATACGGATATACATTTATAACTATTCCCATCGGCTCGTTATAGAGCCATCCGTTGTACCCTCTACAATACGGATATACATTTATAACTATTCCCATTGGCTCATTATAGATCCATCTGTTGTATCCACTACAATGCAGATAAACATTTATAACTATTCCCATCAGCTCGTTATAGAGCCATCTGTTGTATCCTCTACAATACGGATATACATTTATAACTATTCCCATCGGCTCATTATAGAGCCATCTGTTGTATCCACTACAATACAGATATACATTTATAACTAATCCCATCGGCTCGTTATAGAGCCATCTGTTGTATCCACTACAATACAGATATACATTTATAACTATTCCCATCGGCTCGTTATAGAGCCATCTGTTGTATCCTCTACAATACAGATATACAATTATAACTATTCCCATCGGCTCGTTATAGAGCCATCTGTTGTATCCACTACAATACAGATATACATTTATAACTATTCCCATCGTCTCGTTATAGAGCCATCTGTTGTATCCACTACAATACAGATATACATTTATAACTATTCCCATCAGCTCTTTATAGAGCCATCTGTTGTATCCTCTATAATACGGATATACATTTATAACTATTCCCATCGACTCATTATAAAGCCATCTGTTGTATCCACTACAATACAGATATACGTTTATAACTATTCCCATTGGCTCGTTATAGAGCCATCTGTTGTATCCTCTACAATACAGATATACATTTATAACTATTCCCATCGGCTCGTTATAGAGCCATCTGTTGTATCCTCTACAATACAGATATACATTTATAACTATTCCCATCGGCTCGTTATAGAGCCATTTGTTGTATCCTCTACAATACAGATATACATTTATAACTATTCCCATCGGCTCATTATAGAGCCATCTGTTGTATCCTCTACAATACAGATATACATTTATAACTATTCCCATCGGCTTGTTATAGAGCCATCTGTTGTATCCTCTACAATACGGATATACATTTATAACTATTCCCATCGCCTCATTATAGAGCCATCTGTTGTATCCACTACAATACAGATATACGTTTATAACTATTCCCATCGACTCGTTATAGAGCCATCTGTTGTATCGTCTACAATACAGATATACATTTATAACTACTAAACTTCATACTATGAAGCGAAGATCAGAACTGTAGACGTAAAATGCTCATAGTCGTTTAAATGCCTGCTAAATCTTATCTAGTTCGTAATTGCGCTATTATTTGAATGTATAGAAATCAGTAACTGATGACATCGCCAATCTTATATGCAAAATCATCTCATAATCTGAAGACACAGACTTAAAATTCACCTGACTTGATGAACGAGTATACATTACTAGATATGCTATTCCTATTAATTATCACTAACTATACATGTATTTACTCTCTTTAACAACAAATGTTTACTTACTATAATAAGTTACAAATTTGTACTATAGCAAGCTATGATTCATTACTATAGCAAGCTATGTTTAATTACTATAGCAAGGTACTAACTAGTGCTATAGCAAGCTATTGTTAAATACTATAGCAAGCTGTGATTCATTACTATTGCCAGTTAGGGCTAATTACTATAGCAAGGCATTAGCTTGTGCCATAGCAAGCTATGGCTAATTACTACAGCAAGCTATTGATTATTTGTACTATATCAAGCTATGGTTAACTGCTGTAGCAAGCTATTACTAATTTTTACAGCAAAGTAAATATAATTACTATAGCGAAGTATTAAGCTGGGCTATAACAAGCTAGGGTTAATTACTACAGCATGCTATGTTTAATTACCATAGCAACTTATAAAATTGTGCTATAGTAAACCATTATGAAATTTTACAGCAAGCTATAATGAATTACTATAGCAAACTAAGGTTAAAGAGTAGGGTAAGTGTAGCGATTTATCTAAAATGATGGAATATTATGAATCTTATTATGATGGAATTTATGAGTAAAAATCAACATTCCTTTCACTGAATGTTTAACTGTTTGTGTACCGTTTTAATGGTTGCTTTTCTCTAGATTGTGGGAAGTCAGCAGTAACCTTGATGATATTCCAATCATAAAGGTTACTGATAATACCGTTAGCCTTACACGGTGGCCCTATTAGTCATCCATAAACAATAAAAAAATTATAAATGTACATTTGATGTATTCAGTTGACAATTTCTTAACTATTAGCTTCATGCAACGACAATCCAGCATCGATTAGTCAAGTTACAAGGCATTCAAGAAGATCAATAATGACACTTGGCTGACAGAAGTTAACAAGCATGAGTACCTACCCTGTTTTAGAGCTGACACAGATAACAAATAACATAACTTTTAAAACTTTTATGACAAGACGACGAGAAGAAGAAAGGCACTGCAATGTTAAAGAGAAAGATCAGCAAAAAGAAATGGGTAAATACAGCGCTAAATCTGTGTGCGGAAGATGAATAGAGGGCAACTCCTCAACTCACTTTGTGCTCCAGCTGTGCCGTCTTGAGGTAGTGTTGTGGTTTCTGTCGAAGCGGTAGTTGCAACTGCTACAGGCTCTGTTGTATACCATCGTAGTTCAAAGCCTTTCATCGCAACCTTCTCATCAGCTGTATAGTATACATAATTCCCATATAAATGCGATGGTAAAGAATGCAGTAGACGGCCTACAAGGTATATATACAGTTGGCGCTCCTACGACTTAAATAATATCTTCCAGAAATGTTTACGTGAGAAGGATTTTAAGTTATAAGAACAGTAAAATACATGTAAATTGCTTAAACCGTTCCAAGATCTTTTCAAACTCACCCCTTTGTCTATGCAAAAAGGAAAAACTTCATGTAACTTTTTTGATTTGTGGGCAGCACCGTAAATGCAGTATTATTGGTTTGCATTAGTGCTGGGCACTTCTTGGCCAACGAGGTTAGACCGCCCCCTTCCGTTCGAGTTTTTCGAGTATCTGGTAGCAGGTAGTGCTTGGCATGAGTACTTCTTGGCCAACGGGTTTCACGGGTATCGGGTTTGTTGATACGGTTTTATGTCTAAAATTTCTAAACATCAGACATATCTTAAAATTTACAATGCAATTATAATTATATTCAATTTGTTTATTTTCTACTGTTTTCTATCGACTGATATTCGTGCTCGCAGCGTTAACAGGCGGGTGTTAAAGAGTGCTTAGAGCGCAAGGCGCAATAGACCAAGTTTTTATCTACTCTACTCGACGAATTCCTGTACCAAAACCCGAAATCGCAAATCAAAACCCGAACCCGCAAGATCGAAATGCTCAAAATTTCTATTAAAAGTCTATTCTGCAAAGTTACACTAATAATAAATATTTTTTGAGTCTACCATAAAGCACAGCGACAAAATATTTTTACTATAAAAAAGTGGTACTACTGGTTTGCCGTCTACCTGTATCTAGGGGTGAAAGTTAGCAAAAAAAAATTTTTTTTGATGATACTCGAACTCATGACATTCAGATTGGTTGACCGATGCTGTAACACCTGCACCAATCGATCGCCTTTATATTTATGAGCAAATGCGCAGTAACCCTATTTTCTGTTTTTTGACATATCTTATGATCAATCATGATGAACTAGAATGTCGCGAAAGTTGTATATATACTAGATATAGGACTATACGCACGTCGATTTTTCTTTTGCAAGGGCGGCGAGATAGCTTAACATTCAAATCGAATTTTAGATCTCGCCTGAATTCACAATTTACGCTATATGGAATTTTTACGTACTACAAAGCAAAATTGTTCCATAAAATTTTTATACCATCTGGAATTTACATTCTAGGAAGTATACGCCATAGGAGCGTTTACTGTATATCTATGTATATAAAATTAAGTGTTTACATGTTGTTCATATGTCTAGTTTATAGCGATTGTTTAAAATATGCATGCTTGCTAGAACAATTGCTGTCCCATGATTATATGCCCAATTAATCCCTAATGTAGCGAAGTGGCAGCGTGGCTTAGTGGGGATGGGCTTAGCCTTGTATCCATGCATCCGAATGTATGGGTTCGATTCCTGTTAGGTGCAATCTATTTTCCTAACTCCGACTTCATACGGGCAGACACGGCTCTTAGTACAGTAAAGATTTAGACTAGCTCAAGTTACCCAAATTTATTGGGTAAAAATACTTTGCCAATGTCAACCTCATAACCTGCCAGTGTTTATAAGCTATTTCAAATCTTGTGCAAATGCGTAGCCTTAGACGTAAAGAATGTTTTTAACAATCTGTGTCAGCTGTGCTTTGAGCATTCGAATATTTGAATTATGCACTGGAAGGACAAACAGAAATAAACAAACGCCTTCATTTAAAAGTTTCAATGGTAAATATTGTATATGTAGATTGAAAATAAATTTTCTGTGCAAAAACTTTTTTATTACCCATGAAAATTCGAGCAATCCGCTAGTATAGTATATATACTAAATATATATATATATTTAGTATATATACTATACTAAATATAAATATTTATTTAGTATATATACTATACTAAGTATATATATATATATATATTATATATAACATATATACTATACTAAATATATATATATATATATTATATATATATTATACATATAATATATATACTATACTAAATATATATATATATTATATATACTATACTAAATATATATATTCCATATTATAGATATATATAATATATATAATATATATTATAGATATATATAATATATATATATATACATTTACTACATATATAAATATTTAATATATATGGCAACTGAGTCTTGGATACTGTTTAAAACAATTAAAAACCGAGTGTACCTTGCTTATATAGTCAACAAACTGATAACTGGTCGACAGCGTATTCCTACATGTCTCTGTGCAGAGAAAATATTGAACAGATAATTGTAATACGCTGGAACAAAACATTAAATCAACTTTGTATGAAATTTTCCCAAAATGAAAGTATCAATAAGACATAGGACAGGTTTAATGGTAAGATATGTTAGAGATGTCTCTGAAAGGAATTCATGGAGCTGGTTAGTCCAGTTATCAGTGAGGCAACCAAGAATGTTGCCCAATCATGAAATGAAACTGAAAAAATAACAAGAAAGAACAACTCCAATAAAGTAGTAATCACCCACTAGTAACTACAGGTAGGATTGCTTTGGAAACCTAAAATTTAATGCTGACTCACCGCTAAACTCTACCCTTAGCCTGTTCCCGCTAGAAATATAAAGTGGTATAGATGGTGTGGTTCCAAAGGCAGTTACCAGAACTTCATTGGTAATCGGGTCAATGACCTACAAATGAAAAATGTTTGCTTTTATATTTCTAAATTTCCCTTTCTGAGTAAAAGAAACATTTCTACAAAAGAAGCTTCATTACAACACCACAGTTTTGTATTTGCATCTGAATAAAGTACAGTTCCTGTAATTGCGATGTGCAGTCATCAAGTAATCTTTAGTCAACACTACTTGATGTTACTGCGAGTTCTGGTTAATTCTACATAAACAGTACTTTACATTAGTAAGACCCCAATTAACTGTTCCAGTTGTTATAGTAATTTCTAACAAACAGCATTCATGCTACTACCATTTATGGCAAGCAGTACTTTCTTTTATTTCAATTTTCAGTTTATAGTAGACTAAAATTTCTAGCTAGTAGGATGTACTGTTGTAGCTATTTCGAGTTAACTGTACTTCCTGCTATCACATATGTTACACAAATAATAATAATTTTAACATGAATTAATACTAATTCATGTTAAAAATACTTCCAGCCATTACAACTACTACAGAAACATACTACTAATTGATGTTAGCAGTATCTCCTGCTATTGCAACTGTTACGGTAAGTTAAGAGTAATTTATGTTAACCATATGTTTGTTATTATAACTGTTACAGTAACTTAACACTAACTCATGTTAACAGTACATCCAGTTATTAAAACTGTTATATTAAGTTATTTTAAGATTATAATTTATGCTAACCGTATTTCTTGTTATTACATCTGTTACAGTATGTTAACACTAATTCATGTTAAAATTACTTCCTGTTATTACAACTGTTACAGTATATTAACACTATTCATGTTAACATTACTTCTTGTTATTACAACTCAGGGTACTCACTTTTACAATGTCACAACAGTCTTCGGTTTCAAGGAAAACAAAGTAGAGCCCGACAACAAAGCCAGGCTCTACCGTGATGTCCCAGATGTGAGAGAATGATGTGCCCCGATTGTTTTTATCATACGACTCTGGATAGAATGGAGAGAATATAGTTCCTTTGGCAGCGGTGAGCACAGTCGTAGCTCCGTCAACTACAAGATTATATTAGTTGGAGTTGCACGAGATTGAAACTGGATTCAATAAACAATAACTAGTACATAAGTGTTTGAGGATATTCAGCAATATCCAAGATTGGCAGTGTAAAATTAACACATTGTAGAGATTGACAGACATATTATAGCGATTAGTTCAAATGTCTTCAAACAGTTATAATAGCTGTATGGAATTGGCACACCTGGCAAAATATATCAAATATTTTTCAAGATTTTCAAATTTGAAATATATAAAAATATCACAATTTGCATGAAATTCTCTCAAAGTTTTTAAAACAAAATTTGTTTCTTCATTTTAATAATATATAATAATATAAATATATAAATAAATAATATAATATAATATAAATAATTATGTTAAACTGTTTTTATAAAGATATTCTTAACGGTTGCCTTGCAAATATTTTCATCCTTAACCTGTGGACTCGGCAAAAGATTACAGTCATATGTATGTTAGGGATATAAGACACTTCTCTATGAAGCCGTGAAAGGCAAATTAAACATTTTTTACTGGAAAATTGAAGACCAAGGAGGTAAGCGAACCCTACATCAGGCATGTTCAAAGTGCAAAAACCCTGGAGAATGTGGACCAATCACAGCTTAAAATGCAGTAGGTAAACCTCTACTACAGTACCTACATCACACAGCAAAAACTGCTGAAATTGTTGCAAAGTGGACTAAAATATAAAAGTATTAATTTAATTTCCTTTGCTTATCAGATTAGCAAATAAATACCAAAAGCTTGATTGCTTTTCTGACAATTTCACATTCTCACGAAGCACTGTAGTGAGTCTAATTTTATTACTTGTATTTTCTGTGCATAGCATTCTTACACGCTCATCATGTAATTCTATAGAAACACTTTTTTTAACCCTAAATAAATCAAATTTCTTATTTTTAGTAGCCCGAAGTTGCAGATGTAAGTACACAACCATCATAAAGTAAATAGTCATGACCGAAATGGTTTAGTCTGGTTGAGATCTGTTTGTATCAGTAACCACCATAAAAAGCTAAACTATTGCAGAAAAGCTAAATGTGTAGAAAGAAGAACAGGTTATATTTCTACTGACTAAAGTTTTTTTTAATTTATCATCAAAAACTTACAGATATCACTCACTATTTAGTGAGCTTACGACTACAGCTCTAATAAGATTCTAGAAACCACGAGATTATTCCTAGCATTTTCCAAACGCCAATACTTGCAGCAAAGTTATAGTTTTCAAAAATATATAAATTTAGTTGAATTTTAGAAAAATAATAACTTGAATCAGTTAACAAATTTCAGTTGACTACAAAAACAACGGAAAAACTTCATGTTTATTCCGGAACAGTTTCTAAAAACTGAATTTAGTTTGAAAGTCAAATAGACGAAAGGGAGAAGATGTAAGACCCAAAGATAGAGAGGGAGCAGATAGCTGGAACATCACAGAAAGACTTACCAAGGTCAGGAGCTGAAGTTGGAGGTTCAGGGTTCCCTGATGTGATGCTCAAGTTATCAAGCCCAAAGTCTCCACCACCATACTGTCCATTGGCATCTTTCTTTCGCTTTGTCGTAATCAGCACATAAAATTCACCTAAATATAAACATATTGTTTCTGTAACTAGTAAAATATTTCAATAATCAGCCAGTAACATAGTAACTAGTAACATACCTCTGTAGTCAGCTAGTAACATAGTAACTAGCAACATATCTCTATAGTCAGCTAGTAACATAGTAACTAGTAACATATCTCTGTAGTTAGCTAGCAATATAGTAACTAGTAACATATCTCTGTAGTCAGCTAGTAACATAATAACTAGTAACATATCTCTGTAATCAGCTAGTAACATATCTCTGTAATCAGCTAGTAACATAGTAGCTAGTAACATATCTCTATAGTCAGCTAATAACATAATAACTAGTAACATATCTCTGTAGTCAGCTAGTAACATTGTAACTAGCAACATATCTCTGTAGTCAGCTAGTGACATAGTAACTAATAACATATCTCTGTAGTCAACTAGTAACATAGTAACTAATAACATATCTCTGTTATAATAGTCAGCTAGTAATATAGTAACTAGTAACATATCTCTGTAATCAGCTAGTAACATAGTAACTAGTAACATATCTCTATAGTCAGCTAGTAACATAGTAACTAGCAACATATCTCTGTAGTCAGCTAGTAACATAGTAACTAATAACATATCTCTGTAGTCAGCTAGTAACATAGTAACTAGTAACATATCTCTGTAGTCTGCTAGTAACATAGTAACTAGTAACATATCTCTGTAGTTAACTAGTAACATAGTAACTAGTAACATATCTCTGTAATCATCTAGGAACATAGTAATTAGAAACATACCTCTGTAGTCAGCTAGGAACATAGCAACCAGTAACATTTACCTCTAGTCTGCGAGTAACATAGTAATTAGTAACAATTCTATGTAATTAACGCAGAAGCCTAAACAAGAATCCTGGTTTACAGTTGCCCAACCTAACCAAATAGCTTAACAATGATCTGTAGTGCTCCAACGTAAAGTTAAATTTTTTTTGAGAACTCAACAATCATTGGTTGCTTTAAGCAAAGGATAGTATCACTCAGATGATCTCTAATATTTCAAAGCTCTGTTAGTAGGATCAACTCTTGTCCACTCAACCTTTCGGAAAAAATAAAGTTTATAAAACTTTCCAAATTATTCACTATAGCTGTTCCTGTTGCCGTATTTTGGCTCATAAAATGGGAAATAGTTAGAAGTAACGTTGTGTTTTACAACAGGCAAACTTAGGGGTGATTTTGGTAGTTAATACTGGAAAAAAACAATAAATGCTTGATCTCACAACGAATCAAAAATTGCACAATTTTCATCAGCAATATTCACTAAACTTTTATACTTAATTTTATATTTATTAGCATTTCTGCATAATGATATTTTGCTATGTATTCGGACTTAACAGAAATCGGTTTTAAAATATTATTTTGTCATTTTGTGACAGACTTGATAAAGCAATCCTAAAAAATAAACAAACTGCTGGTGCAAATGGGTGAATATCTTGCCAACTTGCTTTATGGTTTTTCTCAGGAATGTGACTACAAAAACGATATACATTTTATCCGAATCAAGTAGCTCTTTCTTCCCCAAAAACTTCAACTTTCAAATTGCACTAACATGTACATCTTTATACTTAATATAACAACATGTTAGATTATGGTATTATTCTCCTTACATGCAATATATATAAACATTCATATGATGCTAGCAAATAAACATTTACTATAGCAATTACATCAACACTTCAGGTACACAAATGTATAGGCATGTAAATTGATCGCGTTACAAAACCAATGATGTAATATGCAAAAGTACCAAGCACACAAACTAAACAAGGATGCTTTGGAGTTACCTACACGATAAGCAAAGGGTTAGACTTCAAGACGAACTTATAAAAATTTTAGCAGATTTTATCAGAAAGTATCGGTATTTTTTATCACTTGCAATTGCTTTTGATGTTCGAGGTGCTCGGACCGCCAACATGTTTCAAGATTAAAATCGAAAAAACTTGATTGCGATTAAAAAGCTCAAAAAATCGTTGATGTAGTAAATATCAGCAATTGGGTTCAAATTGCAGCATTACACGTCTCTATTCCGCCGATCTTTTGCAACTATAGACATCATAATCGCACTTTCGCCTAATTTGAGCATTTTACCAATGATTAAGTTTAATCGATTTTAATCTTTAGCATCCTAACAGTCAGATAACCTAAAACGACAAACAACATATCAAATGATAGGAAAACATCTATAGCATTTGATAAAATCTACTAGAATCTGATGTAATCATATATTTAAGCAATCTAACAACAGCACAGTGATTACTCTGTGGATTATAACGTGAACCAAGAACTACTCCACAAAAGGATTTGTTATTGCAAATGGTTGGTTGTCACAGTCTCAATATATTTCCTATTTTCCAAAATCTTAAGCAACAGTTAATAATAATATTTTTATTGGTACTCATTCACAACTATTTATGGCTCCATGGCTGGGTGTCTACTGCACACCATATTGTTGACACAACTCCAAAAATTATTCTAAAGTTGAGAGTCGTACGCGATTAAAACCTCTGAGCTTCTTACGCATGACCCAAATGCATATTTTCAAATTATTACGCATAATGTATCTAAAAAAACTGAACATTAACTCTTTGCATTCTACGGGTCGCATAGTGTGGTTTGGCAGTGTTTGCTTATGGCCAAGAGCGCATGGTGCAGCTTTAGTAGACTTCCTACAAAATGTTTCTAATTAGTGATTAGTTAATTAATTAGCCTATCATATCTGTATATAGATGAAGAGAAACAACCATCTGCCTGTGTTGAGCTAAATAAAAACATGTTTACAGGCGACCCTGAGCTTAGTTTTGCTTTGCGAAAACTTCATTTTATATCAAAATTTCTTCTTCGCAATGGTAAGTCGTGTCAGACACATCACAGCTACGTAAGTCATGTCAGACACATCACAGCTACGTAAGTCATGTCAGACACATCACAGCTACATAAGTCATGTCAGACACATCACAGCTACGGAAGGTTCACTGATTGCAAATAAATGGGCTTTGGATGATTATCTATTGAGCAATAGTACTACTGAGAGTGAGTATTTCATTTTAACAATAATAATAATAACGTCGTAAACTATAATAATATTGTTAACTCCAACTGAGAACATGCTCACAATAGTAGCTAAAATGACCAAACATGTCCGAGCTTATTCTGCAACACAATTGTAGTCATTTTATGGCACCAGCCGGTGTAATATTTTATGTTGATTAATTTGGTATCGAAATATTTTTCAAAGACCATGTGATTCAAAAGCTATGACAATTTATAGGTGTCCTTGTCAAATATTATGTTTGACGGAACATTTAATCATGCCTCGGTAAATAAATTGATTTGTTAGCATAAGATTTAAACGTTAAACGGTAGATATGTAATGTGGAGCAAACGGTAAGCAAACAAACCAGTCATCCTGAATGACTCGCTGATGAACTGCCAATCATTTTGTGGCACATTAGGAGATGTCCAGAGCACCTGCTCAACACTCCCTACAGCCTGTCGTCGACGTCTGCTGCTCTCCGACAATATAGACACAGATATTGAACCAAGGTTGTCACCATTTGCATGATAGGAAAACTCTACTTTATGCAATCCATCCGCGTGAAAGATTGGACCAATCTCCAACTGCCCCAATTCTCCTCCCTTCAAACCGAAAAAACACAAATCAATGAAACGAAAGGATTAGTGGATGCTAGTTTGAACTGAAAGCGGGTAAAGTCTGCACTACAACATACAGCAACTTATGTGGCGACAGATATACTGTTTCCATGTTTCAAAAATATTCTTCTTTGGGGGTCAATGTTCTTTTAAAAAAATAATTGGAAACAGGTTTTCAGACAGTTCATTAAAATCTATGCAGCAATATTTCACAAACATGGGTTAGATATCATACTAAAACCAAAGTACAGTAGGCGGTCATATAACTTAAACCTCCTATATCGTAAATTCCATTTGCGGAAAGAAGTTATGTAAAGTTTTTTCTTCGTATCACATAAAAAATTCCAAATAATTTAAAGCATGAAGTTGGAACAAGCTCTTAAACTCAATTTGAATAACAAATTCCATTGTTAGTCTTGGAAATCATTTTCTCTCTTGCCACATTTGAGAAAAATTATGCATAAGGGTATCTCTATTATATAAACATGTACTAGTACCCTTGCAGTGTATCAAGCGGTGATATATTTTCCGGTGTGCCGTTCGAGCAATGGAACAGCTTAAATAGAATAAAAATGAATAACAAGCAGAGAATAAGTCGCTGCACAAGTATTCAGAAATACTTAAAGGCGACCGATTGGTGCAGGTGTTAGAGTATTAGAGTGTCAGTCTACCAAACTGAATAAATCATTTATCATAACCTATAACCCTGGCTTAGGAAAATACGTACGGACAAACAGACACCGCTGTTACAATAATAAATATATTTGTTTTACTATCTTTTAGATATGTAAAAACTTTTACTTTTCAGCATAAACCTCGCTGCCTAAAAATGTGAAAAGAACTGATTTAAGTTAACATGGGAGGTGTGTGTGCTCCCTTAATTTAAAGGTTCACGTACAACAAAATTCACATTACAGTTATTTGGTATCAAAAGGCTCACCATGTCTTACTCTGCTGTGTTGTAAGTGCAAAATATGTGAAAATGTGATTACAAGCTCTTAAAAGATAAAAAACAGTTAATCGCAGCCACCACAAAAACGCAGTAGGTTGGAATCCCTCTCAAAACAGCTCAAATGGGATGTAGTTGAACACGATGTGCGTCTGTTCACATTTTCATGCAACCTCACTCGTCGAAATGTTTTGACAAACATACTACACACATTCAATAAAACTATGTCTATTGTCCTCACGCATCTATTTCATTATCATTGTAATGTTGTCACTTTGAGCACTGATATCTCAAAACCTAGCCTAAAAATCAATATAATTTTTTAACCTTAGCTCGAGAGGGTGCATATCATCCTCTGGTAAACATGAAGAGCCTGTTGGTGACCTATGATGGTTGAAAAATGCTGCAAAAATTGTTCGGGTAATTTGGCGAGAAATTTTGGCTACATGATCAGATTATGACTAGATGATTAGACCAAGCTGAAACGAAACTATAACATAGCAAGCATCAATATTTGATACGGGCTTTCAGATGGAACCCTAAGTGTTTGTCACAAACTCGTCCTGCGAGAAGTGTTATATGGAGCCCTTTATTGGCTTTTCATTTCACGTGATATCATGTGTCAAAAAATTACAACATAGAGTTGAGTACGTCATCAAAGTAAAGGAATTCCAACCTACGGCCATCTTTTTAACTGTTTGTTTTGGAGCTTGTAAGAGCTTGTAATCTCATTTCCACATATTTTGAACCCACAATACAGCAGAGTAAGACATTGTGAACCTTTGGATACCAATAATCGGTACTGTAAATTTTCTTGCAAGTCAATCATTAACGTAAAATTATTGTATTATAAACCAAAAACCAAGTGAGATTGAAAAGAAAAAAGTGAAAAGTTGTCGATTCTAACCAATAATACCTCAGTTAGTTTATAGTCATTGAATTAAAGGTTAAGTTTAGATTTTTTCTATTAAAAGGGCCAAAGGGATGAGTTCTCAAAGGGAGAATCTTGGAATAAATTAGGCAATTTACATGTATGTTACTATTCATATAACGTAAAATCACTAGAGCACAGACTTTCTTGGAATAATTTCTTTACGTTTGAGGAGGTTCTACCGTGGGCAACTATGATCAGTTTTTCTTGCGACTAAGATTCCATGACACATTTTCTGTGACAAATTTTATTATCTCAAAAATTACACTACAGTAACGATGTTGTTACGAGAATACTAAGCAAACTTTTTAAAAAAGGCTGGAAATACTCGCATACAGCTCTGCGCATATTATGAAACATTATGGTGGCTGCGAGGATGTTCATTTGTTCCTTCTTTCTCAGACATGGCATCAAATGGGTGTCCAAGAAGGTGAAGCAACGCTTTTAATCATTGGCTAATTTCAATCTGGTTATATCCAAACCAATGAAGAGGAAAATTACTTAATGAGAAAATTCCGATCTGTGGATACTCACAGATACTTGAAAAGTTATGAGAATCTTTGACATACGCACCTGAGCCTCTGGAGAACTATCAAGGAACAGATAGCCATCTGTTAGAGAACCGTCTGCATCACCAAATGGTCCCGTCTCAGGATAGTTGGGTGACTCGCCTGCCATCCACATCCAAGTCCAAGAAAACTCTGTATCATTCTTGAACTCAATATCGTTCATACAAGCATCTGTGCTCTCGTCGAACTCGCAGATCATGTAGCCATATGCTATCAACAATCAAAACACAATGTCACTCATCAATGATCTTGACTTTAACCAAAAATATTTGCATTGAAGGGGGTAGGCCATAGTTTACCCATGAACCTTTCAGAACTAAAGAATTAATCAAACCGCCCTGACAGAACTTTTAGTCACCCCATACCCATGATCAGTTGATGAAGTGCAGTGCTCTAGACTCTTTGGTCACTTTATATTGTAGTTAGTGGAACCAGTTTCTACAGGTATTACATATGGCTATAGATAAATATCTATTGCTCCATTTTATATGGGTATGATATAAACAAAATGGCCACACCTATACAATCTTATCCATCAAGAATTCCCTAGATCCCAAGTACTGAGGCCTGAACAATTTGTTACACTGTTAAACGCCGGCAAGCACAAACATACACTAATCGGTAAGCGGCATCAGCTAAACTTTTAAATAACTTTACTATTACAATATAAAATTTGTTTCATACACAAAAGAGGTATTATGGAGAATCTCAAAAATATTTTAGTTTTAAAATATTTTCCAGTAGTCGAAACCTATTGAAGTCGTAATTGTTAAAAAAAATTCTAAAACATTGGTTATAAATGGGAAATGCGAGTGAAATGAAGGTGAAAATGAATAACTGAATTATTCATCTTTAGCTATTGCTCGTTTCAAACCATGTTGTTAAAATAAACTTTTCCAATCATCATATAGGCCAGCATGAAAGTTCTTTAGATTGATTTACTGTTCATATATATCCGCTCGAACGTTACCATTATTGACTTTAGGTTTTCATAAAAAGATTGATAATATCTCAAACAAATAATACATATTTAACAAGTTTGAGACAAAACCTGTGTGTAGTACCAAGACAGAAAACACAACAAAGCTTCGGAGTAAAATCTCTATCGATTTGTTTTCATCTCGAGGATGTATGTTGACTGTCCAAGACTAGGATTGCTCAAGATGTACACATCCTATTGAAATCCTCAACATTTCCAAGTATTTTAGCTGCATGAAAAGCATGGAAACAGCCACATTTTGTGCTATATATAGTCATTTGAAATATCTGAAAATAAGAAATTTAGATGCTTTGTTGGTAGCATTTCAATGGATAATCCTTCAAAATGGGAAAAATCGTTTACTAGTTTTGACAAATATAATAATCAAGAAGCTATCATTGTAAAGAGTGGTCTAAGTTCTTGTGTAATCTTTAGGCAGTGACAAAGAAAGCATGAAGGAGTCATCAAGGAGTCAGCTGCCTCAACATCATCAGAAATATAAAGAGCAGTTCAGCCATCAGCGAATCACAAGAACGATCAGAAACAACAATTTGTTTATAATACTCTACTAGTCTGCTGCTTGTAGCTTTTCATGGCATCAGCTGGTTCAAGATTTGATGCTGAATAATTTGGTATCAAAATAGTTTCATAGACCATATGATTAAAAATATATGACAATTTAAAATGCGCCCTTATCATGTATTAGGTTTTACTGAATATTCAATTAGGCCCTAGTAAAAATATAAGTTTGGTGGTGAAAGATTTAATCGATGTGACTCCGTGTTACACATGCGTTGCATCAACACGGTATAGTACTAATTATTATTGAATTATCTATTTGGTAAAAATGATTGGACCATTATAACTGAAGAGTAAATGAGGAGTTGTTTACTCAATGAAACTTATAATCCAAAAATCTTATGCCACTGTTCTTTTTATTTTAAAATGGTTGGCTTAAAATCTAGAAGAAGCAAAATGACAACTTACGGTCTGGTGGAGGTGTAGTTGTGGAGGTGGAAGTTGTGGGTGGACCCACTCGACTCCATGTTATTTCCCACCCTTCCTGTCTGGTATTTCCATCGGAAGTGAACATAACTGTTACATGTGGGCCCATTGAGTTAGCAGACACCGTACTGGGTAGGTCACTGCCAGACAAGAGAAACATAGAAGTTCCAGGTGTGTCATCAATCACCTAAAAATCAAATAGCATTCTTAATGTATGTTGTATGCGACTCTGCCAAGTCTTAATATTAATACGCTGTGGAGTCAAATCTCAACTTACTATTAACTCTACATACAAATCTTTTGACATACAACAAAAAATGTGAACCGATAGTTGTCTTGCCTATCAAGTAACATTGATCATACATGTAGACATTCTTCCTTCTGTAGACTTCTTGAAGCATTCCAATTTTATAAATAAAAATAGAAAGGCAGACAATAATAAAAGTTATCATGTAAAAATAGTGAAATATATGTAAATTAATTTATAACTAATACATAAATTAGACTAAGATACTCCAGATAGTTCCATCACTAAATTTACGCTGGGTCCGTCCACTCCTGAGTCTACATACTGTTGTAGTGATATTAGTACAAGTACGAGTTATCCTCTCATGTTTACATTTTCATTAAGAGTACACAACTCTTGCATTTAACGAGCACATAATTTGTGTTCTAGGATTAACATGCGCTTTCGGTTGAATACAAAATGAAAGGAGAACGATCTTGTATCGCTCACATAATAATCTAAACCATCCTCTCCATTGGTGTAATACAACACATACTGCTGAGCCCACATTCCCACTACTGAGTCACTTGAATAAAGTGACAATAAGATTATTACTTTATTACTCTTTTTATTTATGATTACTTTATTTATTTAGTTTCGTACATAATTTAACTTCAACTTAGTTTTATACAATATTATAACCTTAGACTACGTTATGCTATATGTAACTACTTGAAGTATTTATTTGTGTCTATTAGGCTTTGGATGGAACCATTTGAAATGCAGTGTATTCTAGTTTCTATCTCTATATATATTTCTCAAAGTATGTCCATGTGTCGTCGTATATCTGTATATCTGTTGGTTTTCCGGCTAAAGCTATTATTAGAACAGCGGAGCTGGCCAACAATGCAGAAGCAAAGTCATGGCTTACAGTCATTGGAAGCCTAGCCTTATTAACTAGCTTAGTGGAATTTTCCATTGGCACTATGCCAGGCTACTAGCTTGAAAGGTACAGTTGTTTGACAAAGTTTTAAAACCTTTACAGTTGCTTTTATTTTTCTCCTAATTTATTTCAACTACACAAAACACCTCTTATGATATGTAGTTTGAAAGTAAGAATGGGAAACCTTGTTATATGTGAAATACAAATCAAATTTTTGTCCAAGGACCTTTTTATTACCCGGGCAACGCCGGGTGGTACAGCTAGTATATATATGTATATATTTCTCAAATTCCCAGCGTTGCATGTGTAATAGAATAATTACCTAATGAATTTGAGTAATTTATCTGGAAAGCTAGATATTTACTAAAATCTTTACTAAAACAATAACTGGGTTTGGGCCAGTTTAACAATCATTACACGTAACAGTCAACAGTGCTAGTTGCTAACCCCAAGCTTTATGCGTGAGTATCTTAACCAATGTAATGACTATTTGCCCAAAAAATCATTGTATTCCATGTAGCTTATTGATTATGTTTGCTGACTCTAGATTTTAGGTCCTGCGATCAAATTCACTGCCTTGCAGATTCTTTCACTGCTAGAATTTAATTGCTAGAACTAGACAAAGGGCTTAAAAAAGACAAACACTGCGACTTATATATAACATCAGAATACACAGCATTTGTACAGTATATATATTCATTAGCCCAGAAATACGTTATTTGTGAAATTTCAAACAAAATACAAGAACGGTTTTGACATTTTGTTACAGTTACAAGATGAAATTAAAACCTATTCAATAAGAGAAGCTTGTTGGCCATTCAAAGAAGCTAAAAGATCACTATTGTTCCTCCAATTTTGTTATTAGCTTGAAATGCTAAATTTCTGGAAAGATAGACATTTAGTGTTCTTTTAAATGAGATAATGGAAAGGGATGTCAAGGGAATATTTGCCTTGAAATGAGAGCCTTGTTCTGCTAGTCAATTGACATTTTTTGCTTCATTCTAAGAAATTACATAACATATTGAATCAATACTTACAACTACGACGTCATTAACAGGCTCGGTGTTGAGTCGGCTAATGACAATGTTAATGGTAGAGTCATTCTGCACAGATATGGTCCAATTGTGGCTGAAGTCATTCGGGTAGAAAAGGGGATAGTTGGGAGACTGAATAACTCCGGCATCACCAGTGATAACTGTCACAGTACCGTTACTGTTCTCTGTTCATAAACAAGGATTCGTATCATACTTGGTATTCAAACCAGCTTCTGTCATGTTGATATTGCCTCAACTTGATATACTGTAAGCTCTACTTACAAATACAGATGTAGGTTAGATTTACTTACAAATACAGATGCAAGTTAGCTCAACATACAAATACAGATGTAAGTTAACTAAATTCACAAATGCATATATAGGTCAACTCAACTTACAAATATAAATGTAGGTTAGATCTACTTACAAATACAGATGCAAGTTAACTCAACTCACAAATACATATGTAGGTTAACTCAACTTACAAATACAGATGTAGGTTAACTCTACTCACAAATACATATGTAGGTTAACTCAACTTACAAATACAGATGCAGGTTAACTCTACTCACAAATACAGATGTAGGTTAACTCAAGTTATAAAAACAGATGTAAGTTAGCTCAACATACAAATACAGATGTACAGTAGGTTAGCTCAGCCAACTACAAAATTATTCTTGTGTTGTAAACTCTTGATATAACTTACTCACTATTACTCACAAATTCTGTGCGCTGAACCAGACCAGCAAATGTTCCATAGTTTTCGGCATTTTTCATAATAAATATGATTCAAGGGTAATTGCAAGGTTAAGATGTGAAATATTTTACCAGTTGCTGTGCTGTCGGGAGACGGAGGATAGAGTGGGGAGTTGGTACAGTCAGTGACAGGAATCACAATGTCATCGAGTGCAAAGTCACTACCACCTGTGGGTGTTGTGCGCTTTGCCTCAAACATCAGCTATAACCAGTAAATAAAGTCTAAAAAGTGGTGAAGACTGACTAACGCTACAGTTTACAACGATGTCTAATAACTTGCTTATTTTCAAGGTCACAGCTATCTAGTTTAAAAATCTAGAAGGCAAAGTAGGAGAAGATTGCTTCAATACTACAGGTTTCAGCGTGTTATAGCAATAAAAATTTAAAGGAGAGACAATGCTCTTCAATTTCTGCTCCAAACGAGCAGATCAGTTGTTAAATAATTTGACTATAGTTTATATATACAGCCAAACCATGACTGAAAATCACATCTACATTCAAATTTTTGACATTTAGTGTAAAATTTGTGTAAACATTTGTCTGAGCGTACAAAAAATTTCTAAAATATGATTTTGTACAATTCATGAACAATTACAGTTTAGACGATTAAAATTTAAAAAAGACAAAAGGTAAAAACCTGAAGCATTCATAAAAAAATATTTGAACTAAATGTAAAACTAAATGAAAAATATAAAGTTTGCTTCTTTAACTTAGATATCTAGAATAGGCGAGAGCAGATATAATGCATGCTGTTATTATAATCACCCAATCTACCACAGAACTTTAGAACTGCTGAATCTGAATTTCTGTTAAAATGTCTTCAAGGTAATGTAAGAACAAAACATCATTGTAATGATTATTGTTATGTAAGAACAAAACATGATTGTAATGATTATTGTTATGTAAGAACAAAACATGCTTGTAATGATTATTGCCTATTTGCCTTAGTAATCTAGTTTTTACATATAAGTGAAGTTTGGTTATATATAAAACTATGTAATGCAGTTGTTTTACATCTTTAAATAATTGTTTAAAATATTTGTCATTATTCTTTTGGTTCTATAACAAATTAAATTGAGTAAATTGTATATTTACAAGACTACCGTAAAACCTCTAATTGAACGCCACCTCCAATTGAACGCCACTAAAGAACAAGGTTTATAAAATAGAGCGCTATGGCTTTCAATTGAAGTTTTTACGGTGTTTTTTTTTAAACATACAACCATTTTTGAAGTGTGAAGAAATATTATACCAGATTAAAGCCACATCGCTAACTTTGACAGTATGAAAACACACAAACAGTCGCAATTAAAAATGAAAATAAGTACAATTCTCTATTTAGGTTTGTCACTTGAGATGCAATAAACAGAGTTACGTTGAACAATAATAAAACAACAGTAAACATGATGACATTCAACTGTGATTGTTTACCATGAATGACATGAAGCTATTGATGAAATGTCCTTAATGGTACTACAGAGTCGAGCCAAGGCATAAACGCATGAAACTTCATTGTTTGAAGTTTTTCAAAGTTTAAGCCTATAAATGATAGCAATTTATTTAAAAAGGTAACAAAAGGGCTCAAAGTAGGTGGTTTGAAATCCTTATGTGACAATAGAAAGATCACAGTATTTGCTGGCCTGTTATTGAGTATACTTTTGCAACCACTCAGCAAACTGGTACGTTTTCTATTAACCTAGATTATAGCAATGCGTTGTTATACTGATTTATACTGTTTTTCTAATAAAATAATAATGATTGCTTATTATCAACTTATGAAAACTGGGAGTGAAGTAAAAACTGTATGAATAATTTTATAAACCCTATTCACTGAGCAGAGTAAAACTCCAAAAGAAAACCCACAGGTAAGAGTAGAAAAATCTTAATGTTTAAAACAATACATGAAATAAACGATATACTGAAAAGCGTACTCCTCCAGACTGCTGACGAGGCTTCTACAAATTGGATATAGCTCACCATCAAGTACTACTATCATCACAAACCTACTATAACGTTTATACAACTGTGAGAGGAGTGCGACAAGAGCCCGTGAGCGCATATGCCTGTAAGGCGTGCTTAAAATATTCAAAAGAACAACAAGGCTGCAGTGAGTTAGCTTCTTCAGCACTTTATCATAGTCCAGATGAAACTAACACAATTTAGAACTATTGATGAAAAGCCCATTGTTCACGTACCTTGAATCTGTCATGGTATCTGAATGAAACTGTAACCTCATCAGTCCAACCATTAGTGACGGTACTGCTAGACCATAGCGACCGGATCTTCTCCCCATTGTCAGTCATTAGCCAAACCCAGAGAGTGCCAGGATCGCCAGCTTTAAACACAAATAGTAACATTAGCAGAGTAGGAGTGAGGGCACAATAAGAATCATGTTATATCGCTTCTAGTCGCCGAATGATGGTGATATCTATAAAACGATAAGTTTATACCAGAATTAATACCCTTTCAATCCACAACTTTTAAATATATTTTGTTTTGTCAGCTCATGAGCAATGAGCACACATGCAGGATGAATATTATCAGGCATTTAACATGTAATACTATTTACATTCGGCTCATCTTACCAAATGATACTAATCTTCATACAATGCCATTAGCAAACATTTTACTACAGGTGTGAAGGTTTTGCCTTACACTAGTACAAGCGGAAGAAACAGGTGAGTGTAGCTCTAAAAAAGAACTGCAAATATAATTTTTAGAAAACCTCATAAACAGGTCATTTTCTTTTAATAGCTTTCAGTAGGTGAGTACTCACCGGATATGCTATGCCGGAATCTGACGCTGTGGCAAGTATTTGGATTGTACACAAATGAATCGGATTGCAGCTGTGCATAGTCTGTGTCAGCCTATGAGATAAAGTGAGTGACACGAGGTTATGGTAAACAGTTATAAATGGTATAGCATAGAACCACTTAAATGAAACTTGTGTTAGAAACCCAAAGTGTGGGCAACTTGTCCAAGTAGTAAGTGAAAGCTAAACTTTCGACGAACTCGATTTCTGCCTGTCATCAGAGTAAGATGATACATAATTAGCTGATAGTCACGATTCAATTAACAATTGACTTTTGCATCTCTAAAAGAGTCATCGATTGCGGCAAGAATTCCGCTAAACACTTAGCTACAATCGGCATTGCAAAAAAAAACACTTAAAAATACAGCGGTAAAACGCTGCCCCCTTAAGTTTGATATACAAAAGCCTGAGTTGAAACTCTAAGGCTATTTGAATATCCGGAGTTAGTTAATAGTGTTATACAATAATAAGAATTACATATAAACTAATGGAAATAGTGAAATGAAGAGAAGACTATGTTGTCGTAATTAGAACGCAGCTTTTTTCACGGTCTTTAGAATAGCCATTTTGCATCAACTTGAAGTGTTCCAGTGAAGACTGTGAGACAACCACTGATATACATATAACTTGTTGACACTGATCAAGTGGACAGTTATTAACCACACTGAATACATTATTCATGATAAGTAGTTAAAACTTATCAAATTATTGCTTGTATCATTAGACTGTAACAACAATACTGAGAAAACTACAAAAATTTAGGCAACCATACTGTGCTGTTCGTTTAGTCATGAAATATACATTAAACAAACCCTGTGAACCCTGACAGCTAGTATTCTGGCATCATGTAGTTTGTCAGAAACCCTTATGGTTGGCATTCACATAGCTCCGCTTTCAAATGATGTTTTCAAGTAACAGTACGAACCAATCACATTAATTCTTACATAGGATGGTAGACGAGAAGTTTTACTTCCAGTTTGTACCGTTTTTGAACATCTTTACCAACTTCCAATGGTTATGAGCGGAATTAGGTATATTTATTGAAATTTGTAAATGTGCGACTTTTTGATGCATTGCCGAGCGATACGCATTGAGTAGGACGTCCAACATTTAAAGGGTAAAACAATTACGAAGAGTGCTAAAATGCAGAAAGTAATTAATGAAAATTTATCAACTGTCTTATACGTCTGCTATTATCAGAGCTGCAGCCGATAAAACGTGGACCTGAGTAATTTCAGATTTCATCTGCATTTAGATTTTGCCCATTCATAATGCATATGGAATCACTTTTTAAAATATTTGAAAAAAGACAAATCTGAGCCAATAGCGAAAACCAAAATAAGTGACAACCTATCTATATACTATACACAGATAGACAACCTATATATGTACTATACACAGATATACAACCTATCTTTATACTATACACAGATAGACAACCTATCTATGTACTAAACACAGATAGACAACCAATCTATGTACTGTAAACAGGTAGACAACCAGTCTATGTTATATATACAGATATAAAACACAATGATAATTTAATAACATACCACGTCATCAGAGTTGACAAACACAAACATTCCATTGCCACCGGTATCACTGGCAGGCACTCGGGAGTTGTCTGTTCCCACACGCCTCCATTTTAGGTTTGTACCAAAAGTGGGTCTCCCAAAACTGCAGAAGCTGCTGTCGAAATTGCAGTCATTCTGACCCACAGCTGAAAAATAAAATGTACTTGTCAGCAGAGCTATGTTAAGTACTACTACATTTAATTTTTATATCTTTTCAAGGGATACTCAAGCTAAATCTTAAAATACTTTATCAAAAAACTTTGATATATTATTCTATCATTTGTGATTTTGTTTTTTGGTTTAAATGACCTATCTGTCAGCATGCTTCATCTGCGACAATCGGCAAAACTTGATAGCGCTTAAAATGCTCAGATCAAGCGAAAGTGCAATTATGACGTCTGCAGTTCAAAAGACACTGACAGAATAGAGACGCTTAACAGCGTTGGTTTGAACTAGAGATGCCCTGATTTTAAATTCGCGAGCCAATTCAGAGACCGATCCGATATACCGATTCTTATTGAAAAATAATCCGATTCACATCTTTTGTGTTGAATAAATAATTGCTCATTTTATTATGCAAATATGAATACAATACAAAGAAAATATAAATATTAATTTAGGGTAATTATTTGTTTGTATTTATGGAAAAAAAAATATATTCACATACTGACATACCGCACATGTAAAACGAAAACAGTTCATGTTTCTTGTAATTTGCTATTAATAAAGGTAATTACTGTTAATGGGACAGCTCTCTTTGTGATAAGGAAGTCTCTCTTCTATTGCTGAACGAATTGCTGCGTCTGCACAAGTTTAGAGCAAATCAATGTTTCTTTTAATTACTGTTAGTGATTTAGTTCTCTTAGTAAGAAGCCTCTTTCTTCTATCACTATAAATGTAGCCAGTCGAAGAGGGAAGAGGGAGAGGGAAGAGGGAGAGGGGAGAGGGAAGAGGGACTCACTTGCCACAGATGATGGAGAACAGGCTAAATACCGATAAGCCACTGGGATTACCGTATTTTGTACCATACAAACAATACATTGTATCGTCAGGATCAAGAGAGTGATAGATAACTTAAAGCATCAACTGCTTAAATTACTTTCGTAATGCTAGTATATAGAAATATTACACTGTATTCATGTTCCCCATCTTTGCTATCTTGTTCGTGATTAGCTGCAATAAATCCTATCGCTGTAATTGCGGAAATACCACACTTTGTAATTACTTCCTGACTAAAGCAAAAATGTTCCTAGGCTGTGTTGATGTATATCAGACTATAGACTTGAAATAAATTGTGTGGCAGGCCCGGAAATAATTAGGTAAAAGTAAGGAACTTGCAGCTGATGATTTTTATTAGTGTAGCAGGCTAAGATACTGTTTTCTGCTAAATAGTTGATTCATAAAAAGTATTTGAAGTTTCAGATTTTTTAAGAAAAGATCGGCCGATACCGATTCAGATACTTAACACCCATATGGGCACCGATACCGATTCCAAAATCGGGGCAACTCTAGTTTGAACGCAATAGCCGATATCAACTATAGCAACAATAACAACTAGTGACGTCATTTCACACGTATTTTTCTTCTTGAAACATATTTTAATATTAAAACATCCTGGCAGTCGAATCACCTCAAACATCAAAAACAATCACAAATGATAAAAAATACCGATACTTTCTGATACAACCTACTAAAATGTTGGGTAAGTTCATCTTTAAATATCATTACATAGTTATTATGATCAGTGGTTCCTCTAAACTATTAGCTGAGTACTAAAAAGGAGCTTTAGCATCTGATATAATTGTGGGCTTTGTTTATCAGACTTCAACTCTTTAAATTTCTACTGTCAAGTATTTGAAGTCTATAATAAAAATTGTAGATGTTTTTGTCCCACTTCCTTTAATAACGCTATGAAGCAATGCGAGTTCCAAAACTACCGCTGATGATGATTGTTATAAATATTATTATTATAATATAGATGCTATTATTATAATAATGTATAACCCACATTTATCACAACAATCAAATAATTGATGTCTATAATAAGCCACTACCTATCAATCTATCCAATAATAAGAGCCATGCCCATACGTAGCCATGGTTAGAGTGATAGAAAAAAGATTGCACTACACAGGAATCAAACCTTGATATTCAGTTTCATAGCTAAGCATGCTATCATCTGCACCACTCACCCACATTTCCACACTGAAGAATATTTGTGCCCACAGTTATTACACATGATGATCTCTCGCGGCACACGAGACTCAGAGCGTACAAGTAATTTACTACTGCTATAGCAGGAAGGCAAAAGTTACTAAGTTTGATATTTGTAATTCTGTTTTTAGTCAACTCATTTAAAAAACAACCAGCACACGCAAAGCCACAGATTTTTAGCTGCACTTAAACTCAGACCAACCCTTTAAATTGTCACCACTAACCCCTTATATAAGAGGAGCTGCTGCTAATCCCTTACTAATCCCTTACTGACACTTCAACAGTTCATTGTACAGAGATCAAACCAGGGAAGACAAAGTGTATCTACATGTATAATTGGTTTTCACGTAAATACAAGAATTGGCACGTTATTCTTTTGCAAAATTGTTAATGTTCTACCACCACACCTCCTTCGCTAGGAAGCAATGCGAGCTCAAAAAGTTATCAACTATTATTATTAATACTATTCTAGTACACCGTGAGAAATCGTCAGGTGTAATAAGTATGTGCACAATTGTTCTTAAATGCAGCAAGGTGGTCAAGCGGCCCAGATGGTAGCATGCATGACTTTTAGGCCGAATGTCTGAGTTCCATTCCCATGTAATGCAATCTTTTTTCCTAACCTCTAAACGTGGCATAGGACAAACAGACATGGCTCTTATCATAGTAAAGAACATTATAATGCATTACACAAATTTATCAGAACCGTCAACTAAGGTTAAACACACTCTGCAGATTTTGACAAGCGACTATACAATAAACTGTAAGAATATTTAAAAATCTATATATATATATTTCTTAAAGTTTGTCTATCTGTGTGTTTATACGGCTACAACTATTAAAATCTTGGAATAAAGAATATGTATCATAGAAGATATAGTCTCGAACCCATCCGTTCACCACCCCAATCCCTTACCAATTAAGCCACACGAGCTTGACGGATTCATTAGGGTGCAAATACGCTATCGCTGTCCATTACAGGGCAACGTCATGAAGAGCGGTAGCATAATTTTATACATGCTCAATCGTGAGAGCAAATAGTAAAGCTATTATTAGTAAGCTTACTCAAATTAGCCATTGGCAATGTGCCAGGCTAATAGCATGTGGCGGGCAACTACATTACCTCTCATCATTTATAAGCTGATTTTTAATACCCGTGCAACGCCGGACATTCCGCTAGTTTGTTTCAGATATTGAACTTCTATAGACAATGAGAAGCAGAGATGAGCTGCTACTTACGGACAGGTGTTGTGGATGCTGGGGTGGTAGTAGAGGTGCTGGTAGTGGAGGCTACAATAGTCATAACAGAATGACAGCATCGGATTAGCTTATGGAAAGAAACGCACAACACCCAAGAGTAAGACTAATAGATGCTAGCGAAATGCAACAATAGTGCTTATATTCTAATAAGATGTCTATCGAGTATCCTATACAGTATTGTTCAACCTTGACACAAGGTAAAACCCTGACAATATTTGCTTAGTCAAAACCGCAGCAGGCTGGAACAAATATTCTTATACACATTCGATACACAGTGTATCATTTGATTCATTTCAGTTTAAAAATGTGAATACTAAATATTTCAAGTAATCATGTATAACATTAACACAAATCTGTTGCATAAAACAGTAAAAAATCAAATGTTAAAAACTACGATACATAAGAAGAAGAATAAACATGTATACTAATAATAAATAGGCAGACGGACAGTGCGAAGAGGGAGGTCATGACATAAACACACAGCTAGTCTAGCATACCCATTGTGAATTTGGAATTAACATAACTTACATATTTTTGGTTTTCGAGTCAAATTTTCTGTAATTTTCATCATTAATTAGCGAGACCAGTGATTCATATTAGCTTCAGACTTATTTCATTCGCATCACTATCCCTTAACGCGTCGCATTTGCTACGGGACAGTTTTATTCATTTAAACAGATCGGTTCAACATTTGTTTACATTCGTTGTTTCAATACAAAGAGGAGAGTTATCTTTTCTTTTTCATCACAGCTATTTACAAGTCTTCTTAGAATCCCGGAATTAAAACTAGAAAAGAAGGATTGAACTTTTTTTAGCTGCGTAACTAAACTGTGTACTCGTTTACCAGACTGCAATGTTTTGAGAAACTTCAGACACTGCAAAGTGCTTTATATTTAATGAACAATATTTCCGTTATTGTTGTTATTTGTTTAGTCGATTTTTGGTCAAAAAATTTATGAATTGAAGTGATTGGAAGTCGGGGTGCGACTGGAAAACTGCCATCAGCTTAATAATATTTGTATTTAGTTTTGATATTTTCATGAAGGTCACTAGATTAAAATTTTTGTAAAAAAAAATTTATTTAGCGATAAAACTCTCTTTCAGACATATATATTAGGCATAGCAATGTGTTTGTCAGTGATCAACCATTGCGGGTATCTTTGTGAAAGGCTGTAACAGTAACAAAAACTATCTTAATTTTTTTCATATTAATCGTGTGAAATGTGAAAACAAAATGGTTTAATCTACCAAATTCAAAAAGCCATGCTTCATCAGTTCTTCATGATATCACCGTAGAGGTCACGATGC
This sequence comes from Watersipora subatra, assembly GCF_963576615.1. Classification (NCBI taxonomy): domain Eukaryota; kingdom Metazoa; phylum Bryozoa; class Gymnolaemata; order Cheilostomatida; family Watersiporidae; genus Watersipora; species Watersipora subatra. The sequence goes on along the minus strand of NC_088718.1, from coordinate 30,703,649 downwards.
AGTCATGACCGAATAGGCAAGCCCGCAGCAACAAAGCTTAATCTAGCCTAAACATATGCATATCTTAAGGTGCTTTCTGATTCCCAACTCACACTCTAGAGGAATATGAGCAACGAATTGTCGAAAAACATATCTTTCATAGATTAGGCTACGCTATAAGAATTTGTCCAGCACCACAAACCTATTACATGTCGCTGAGACATGACCCTTCTAACGATATATCACCAGCGCAGTAATCAACTTATCAACGACCTTTAAAAGAGTCTAAAAAGGTTTTTTAGCATAACCAATTCCAATAGCCTTGAAATATCAAAAGTCCTCATATAGATCTTAGGCCATGACACACGTGACACATGCGCTTATTCATTGTTACGAAACCAAATCTATTTCCAGCTCCGTTACCATTTCAGCTTTGTTATCATGTACTGCTGTGTACCGCAAAAAGCTACTGTAGCTCTTCTATTATTGACGGGTATGAGATTGAACAACTGCATATCCCCTATAGATGCCTTCTACTCATACCTCATGCATATCCCCTACGGATACCTTCTACTTGTACCTCATATGGATATACCCTGAGCATGCCTTCGATGCATACCTCACCTCATATGCACACCCTTTATGCATAGGCCTACCCCCCACAAATAGGGAATTAGAAAGCACCTTTAATGTAAGCTTAGCTACATTTGCCCAGAGCATAGCGCTTTTACCTTCCTTCTCACTACAATTGACAGATTGGCATATGAAGACACTTCAACAAACAACGGTACAAACAGCAAATCAAGTAATAAAAATGCTGTTATGTTTGCATGTCGAGGCGCATGAATAACAGACACAGAGTAGCGGGTATCTGATTACCTCACTGCAACCCTTAGAAACAGCAAGCAGATCAAAGCTATATCAGCGATGTTACCGCTGCCCATTTCACGTGTTTAAATATAAAACAAGGACATGTGCGGAGAATGAATAATTATGCTGGCTTTTTCGGAGAATTGCTGACGGCTAAGAAAATGTGGTGGATAGAGTTTAAAACGTCAACAAGTCAAAGCTTAATCGAAAAATTGAGCGTGAGGTGTGAAATTTTAGCAAAAAAGACGGTAAATTAAAAAGAAATCAAGAACTACTTGTCTGTAGATATGCAAATTAACCCAAAAGAAAATGGTATGCATATCTCAGACACATCAGCATGCATCACATTTATATTGTATTTTGATACTTCAGTTGCATTATATTCCCTCTCATTGTGCAGGAATATCTTTGATTGGTTACTTTAACAGGGAAATTGTTCGCCGAGGTTCAAAACTACTGGATCCAGTGCAACTAAAATGATCCTTAAATGTACATGTCTCGCAAATAGTTGCGAGAAAAACAAACTTTCTTAAATTTTGACCGCCTAAAACCAAATAATACAAATATAATATTAAATTGTTAGGTAAAGCTAGTTTTGTTACGGCAATTTTTTGCAAAAGAAATTGAAGTGTGTTGGAGAAATATCGAGTGAGTTTTGTAGAAGCACCCACAGACACTGAATGCTGGGGCAGACGCAGAGATGAATGCTCAAAGGTGCCTGATATCTACATCTACTACATGTCGTGGTTATTCATTAGTTCTAAGTAAGTTTTAAGATAAAATTCAAAACGCGATGAAAGAAAGTCATCCGCATTGTAGAAAAAGTCAAGTCCCTGCAGAATCACAATACTCAACTCAAAGTAAGAATTGGTTTTGAAATGTCTGAAAACGTTTGCTAAAATGAACAATAAATATCAAAATTTAATAAGAATTTGTATGCATAAATGCTGCTTTTGCAGCAGTGTGTTTTGCAGTGGGCTCAAGGCAGGCGGCAGCTCTAGCAATTTGCAGTGCCTCTCCATTCTACCTCAACCGTACTCTGGTCTTTAGACTGCTTTCTCCATGGTGGCTACTGATAATTCAACTTTGCACACTAAAGGAACCTAGTGGATGAACAACTAAGAGAAACAAGATAGCTAAGAATGCGAGAGGGACAGTAAATCACTTACTACTAGTAGTGGTTGTGGTGGATGGAGGTTGTGTAGCAGGAGGCAGTGTGGTTGTGGAAGTAGTAGCTACAAGACAGCGTTATCAACATTCAAACAAGCTAGACAGACATCTCACCAACTACTAAAAGTATTTAGGGTTATTAAGCGCTCACACAGCCAAATTCACACCTTGTAAAACTTTCACAGACAAAAACAAATTCAAATTAAACAAATTCTTGTTAGAAAACGTTTACATCATTAAGTCTCGGTTTTTGCTGATGAAAACTGTAGAATACATGTTCAAATTAAAATACAAAATAAACTTGCTTAGAAATAAAAAAGCGGTTGCGGGATATGTCATCAGAAGTCAAATAGAGAAGAACAAGGATTCACAGCAAATAAATACGGACATAAACATAAATACAGACAGCAACAGACATCGAGAAAATTAGATCATTGGTTTAAAATTTTATACTTACATGCTTGCTCTAGAATCAAGTATATTAATAATGATTATCAAACGTAAAGATATTTCGTGATACACAAAATATCAAGAAGATCCTGCGCAAATGTTTTAATCAATTGTTAACAATGACGTTTATGAACTGAAAAATGATAAAACAAAACAGAAATTATTAACCTCTGCTGGAGTCCTTATAACAACATTTAACAATGCTTTATTAAGAATGTTAGAGCAAAAAAAGCTGGTTCAAACTTAATCGCCGTATGTTGGAGTTGTCCTCTCAGCAAGTATTCTTAGACTATGTGCAGCGTGAACCAGATATTGTGGATACATTGGGAAAAATTGCAGCTGGCAAACTTTCCTGATAGCCCGCTGGGCATCCACAACAGATTGCGCAATGTTCATCACTTCAGTAATGATGATTGGCTGTAGCGGATTGCAAGATCTATATTTTATTTAGTGAAAGTTCCTGCGGGACTAGAATTCATCGTTTCGTTGACCACATTGTATGATGAAAACACTTAACTGCAGACTATTCGCCGATGTAACCGCGGATAGGCGTGTGATAGCGTGAACAGTGTTATTACAGACGATCAGCGAAGTATTGTGGGATTAACACAGACATACTGAGATATAGCGTGAACAATCCTTAATTGACATTACAGTGAGATGAGAAATTAGCAGTTACTGGCGAAACTAACATTGATGAATATCAGTGATTCGGGAGTCGGTGATATAAATCACCGACTCAGGCGTGCTAATAATGAACAGAAAGCAAACAGCGCAGATAGCAAACAACTAGCTGCCTTGCACCCATCTGGTTTATTACTATTCTATGGCAACTATGCTAAAGGTGCTAACTTGTTACTGACCAACAAATACAATCACTATGTTTTCACTGCGCGGATTATATAGATTTGGAGTTGTGCGCACGTTGAGTAACTATGCAATAAATGTTTTAATGAACATTCGCATGCCACGGCTTAACGTGAATGCTTTGTTAAAGAAGATAAGAAATTCTACATCAGAGGTCACAATGGCGCACTCCTGTCTCACTTAGCAGCACACTTTCAAAATAAGAACGACCAAAACGTGTAAAATGTTTAAAATCAAATCGCTTATGCGGCATTTGTTGGTGCATCGTTCGGAAGCGCTGTTTCCATCTAACCAAGCTCTGTTATGTTATTGTTTCCAGTAACATAATTCACTTGACTTGCGGGGTTTTTGCCATTTCCTGTTTACGTCATGTGGATGGGGCAAACTTGCGAATTAACCTCATGAAAAGAGAGTGAATAATAAGACTTGAAAGGAACCATGTTAGATGCTTCCTACTACATTCTGTTTTTGTAACTAGCAATTTTGTCTTAGCTCAGAAAAATTTAGATTGATATTCCTCGACAGGATGTTTTTACGTCGTAAATTTATAGAGAACAATTCAAAAATGTCTGGAAGGTTTGGAACATCCGTGAATGTTAAATTGTCACACACATTAAAGCAATATGTTAGTGCTCTTCCGGCCAATGACAAAACAATTAATACATTTAAAACGGGACAACAATAGAAGTGAAGATAATCGTGACATAAAACAGAAAGTTCACCACACTGGGCATACCTGCGATTGCGGTGGACAAAGGGGTAGTAGGAGTTATAGTAGTGGTGGCAGCAGGGGTAGTGCTAGTACTAGTGGATGTACTAGTGGATGTACTAGTTGAGGTGCTAGTGGATGTACTAGTGGATGTACTAGTTGAGGTGCTAGTAGATGTAGCTAAACATAAACAAATACAAACGCATTCCTTCAAACAAGCAAACTGACAAGCAGTTCGTTAGAGCAAAGCTAACTTTAGTAAAATGAACGAGTGATAAAAACGGGTGCCAAGTCTAAAAATGGAGCAAAAGGATTAAAGCATTATCAAATACACTAAAACACAAAAGGCTGGTAACAATGGATTTCTGTAACTTAAGCGTGATCATTAATATATGTTTGCCCATATATAACATGTTTCAGCAACTATTCACAATAGTTATTTACATAAAAGTACAACTTTGAAAGTTTCATTCTTTTTAGTGTACTAAAAAATCAATGATACTTTTTATAAACCGTTTAAAGGAACAGCTACAGAGAGGTGAGTTCTATGTCTGTTAGTCTGTTATGCAATTGTCAAATAAAATCATTTGAGAGGGTTTAGCGTGAGGCTGTGAATGACCACAAATTAATATTTAAAGGTTGACTTGCAACAAAATTCCCATTACATTTATTTGGTATCGACAGATTCACCATGTCTTACTCTGCTGTATTGTAGATGCAAAATATGTAGAAATGTGATTACAAGCTCTTAAAAGTTAAAGAGACGAACAGTTAATCGCAGCCATCAAGAAAACGCCGAAGGTTGGTATCCCTCCCAAAACGGCTGAAATGGGACATAGTTGAACACGATGGCTTCTTTTACACTTTCATGCAACTTCATTCGTTGAAATATTTTCACAAATGTATTCACGCATTCAAGAAAACCATGTCTATTGTTCTTACCCATATGTTTTATCATCATTGTAATGCTGTCACTTTAAGCACTGATATCTCAAAACCTACTGTGAAATTTTGTTTAATTTTTTAACCTTAGCTCGAAGGAGTGCATATCATCCTCTGATAAACACGACAAGCCTGTTGGTCACCTATGATATGATAGTCGAAAAATGCTGCAGAAATTGTTCCCGCTATTTGGCAGAAAGTATGGGTCACATGATCAGATTACGACTAGATGATTAGACCAAACTTTAGCGAAACTGTAAAGTAGAGAGCATCTATATTTGACAATGTCTTTTCGGTACAACCCAAAGTGTTTTTCATAAACTAGTGCTACAAAATATTTTATATTGAGCCTTTTATTGGCCTTTCATTTCACGTGATAATATCACTTGTCAAAACAATAACCGCGGCGAGTTGAGCACGTCGTCAAAATAAAGAGATTCCAAACTACGGCGTTTGCGTGATGGGTGCAATTAACTGTTCGTTTTTAGCTTATAAGATCTTGTAATCACAATTCCCCATATTTTGCACCTACAACACAGCAGAGTAAGACATGGTGAATCTTTTGATACCAAATAACTTTAATGTAAATTTTGTTGCGAGTCAACCTTTAAAATATTTAAAAACAAGCAACAAAAAGGTAACCAAAACTTCACTCAAGTGACAGAAGTTATATGACAGCCAGACACACTTACTTGGTGTGGTAGTAGTGGTGGATGTACTAGTGGATGTACTAGTGGATGTACTAGTGGATGTACTAGAGGTAGTAGATGGAAGGTCTAAAAAGCAGTACACATCACACGTGTCAGACAGCAAAGCAGAGTGGAAGAGCACGGCATACCATCATCGGCGATCACATGAACACATATAAAAAGGTTTTGTTAGACAGAAGTGGATGTTTAAAACAATAAATTCACGGAAGTTAGTTACTGAGTACGAAAAAGAAATTGTTCTCAGTTAAAAAGAAGATTGGAGAGAGGACAACTACAAACTACAAGTTATGAGGTTTCCTTTGTGGTTTTGTACAGCATAAAATTGTGAGCGATATTCATAAAATAGCCAATAAGTGAGCTTGAAATGGCCTTAAAACCTTGTATGCAGTTGATAACAGCTAGCAAGTGAAACCTTTCCTAGGAATCCTGTTCAGCATCAACCTTCTCTAAGAACATAGATAGAAATTATTATGCGTGAAACTCCTTTACAGGATGATCTCAATCGATAGATTTGAAAATTCGCGAAATCACGGGCGAAAAATTCTGTGAATGGCTAAAACCGTGGATATTCAGATTTATTAGCTTTTTCCTTAAAGAAAAAGTGGAGAATAACTATTGCATAAAAATAAAAACCAGTCGCCAGGCGTTGTCAGTAAAAATAGCTGAGTTCCAACCTTTTTTGAGTCAATGTCGAGAGATAGAATTGCGCCCATTGCCAATGCATCACAATTCTCTGCAATATTATTGAAGGTTGTTGACAACCTTCAATCATTTTTGAAGAAATTGTGACCACAATTTCTTCAGAATTCAAAGTCGTCGAAAGTCGCTCTAGCAGTTTTTCACTGTGAAATCGCCTCCAACAACATCAAATACTGAAGTTGATGACACTGATATTGATGATTTTGATTTAGAAGTGGTATGCATATGATTTGCAGATACTACTACCTATAGAATAAAAAGTCATACATAAAGTTATACGCCTGTGAAGGTGTTGCACTCTATTGCTAGCTGAATTCACGGATTAATTTATTAGGGTATGTGTTCCCCTGCAAATAAAATAGTCCGTGAAAAGAAATGAGAAGACAACTTTAGCGAAATATAACTCCGTGAATAATATTGTCTTATAGAATATTAGTTGTGTTAGTACTTTGTCACTATTCATCTAACAAAAGTATGGCATACTAGCATAAATCTGAAACAGAGCAGATGAGCATTAATTAAACAAGGCAATAAAACCACATTAAAAAATCTTATTTCCAAGACTGATGACAGTAGACTAAATTGTAGAGACCAACATTTCATCTGCACACAGAAGTATTCTGTAACTTGATAGTTGCAGGCATGAAATTTTTACATACTTGGGCATTCATTGCAAGCCTCTATGGACAAGTCATCGATGGCGATATCTCCAAACTCTGACTCAAGAGTATAGCCAATGATCAGGAGCTAAAACAAACAGACAACATCCCGTACCATATTGAGAACAGTTCAACTCCCAATATATGTGTGCGCAGTCAATTAGATGTCTCAAAAGAGTGTCTGTTACTATAAGCAACCAAAGCAAACAAAGTCCAACAAGAGCCCTACTAGGTCTCAACGATCCACTTCACAGTCGCTATGACTGAGTTTTACCTGTCGAGTAGAAGCAAAGTAAATTTCTCAAGCTAATATTCAAACTGTTCACGTGTGGATTCTGGCATGCTCGTCGTAATGTGAATGTAAACTTTTGGAATGGAGCGGATAAAGCCTAAAATTTATGCCAAACTACATGAGTTGAAAAAGTGTTTGAAATAACCTCTAATTTGAACATTCCAGAAAATCCTAGAAATGCTGAACCAGAATTCTGGAAGAGGTGGCTCCACAGACATGAGTAAATGAAAAATTTTCTTGGTATTTTTTTATTGTTTTCTTTCTATTTTTCTATTGCTTTCTATTGTTTTTTTCAGTTTCTTATATTGTTACGCAATTTCAGTTGTGTGTTTTGAATCACTCACACACAACTGACATTCGCTTAAATATTGTAATACTTGATTTGACAGGCATAAGTTGTCCTAAAAAGCGAGCTCAGGAGCACACAAAGCTTTAGACATTTCAACCGTTAAGAGTGGTTCGGCTGCGATGTAACCATACCTCAAAAGATATTTTCAGTCAATCTAAAAATCTCCGACATTCTCTCAGTCTGTAAACGAGATGTAATATTGTCACGGATGGAGTTTAGTCATTTTTAAAGTTATTTGTGTCTTAATAAAGTATCAAAGAGATGAATAAAAATAACGTAATTTTCTTTTAATGCTGCATAGGATTTAACTCGTGAAGTTAATGGCACGTGTGTAACCAAGCCTAGAAGGTAAATATGTACAGTACCGTGATAATGTGTGCTCGGTTTTCCTTTCAAGCTTTAGCAAAATATGCTATTAACATACCGGAATAAAAACAATGGTTTATTGCAACATGACAGGCACTTCTAAAAGAGCGTGTCCGCACTGTGTCTCTTCACATCATAAGTAAATCAAACAAGTATGGAGCTACACAACTATTGATTCAGTTACTAGATTTGAAATATAGTAGTAACTAGCAGAATGCCTGACGTTGCATGGGTATTAAAAATCAGCTTATAAACAATGAGAAGTAATGTAATTGCCTGCCACTAGTCATTAGCCTGTCACATTGTCATTGGTTAATTTGAGTAAGCTTACTAATAAGAGCTAACTACTTGCTCTCACTGGAGAGCAAGAATTATGTTCGGCCGTAACGGAGAGCGGTAACACATTTTCACCCACATAGTGACATATATCGCCCATTGAATCCATCAATATCACGTAGCTAAATTGGTAAGGGATTTGGCTGGAGAATTTTAGGTTTCAAGATCAAATCTTCGGCGACACGGATTCTTCATTCAAAGATTTTAATAGCTGTAGCTGGACATACCGAAGGACATACATCTACACAAACTCTGAGATTTATATATAGATAACTTAATGTTTTAGTCTCTTCAGAGTTAATAAATAAAATCCCTCTACAGAGGCAACCATAAAAGCCAGTGTTTCTACTTGCATACCAATTGATAACTACTAATAAAACAGGAGCAAATTATTTATTGATTTTTAGTTTAGTGATTATGTTTAGTGATTATGGTTAGTTTTTATGTTTAGTGATTTTTAGTGATTGGATGGTTGAGACTGCTGGATCCCTATAAAAATAAACCTATCAGTGTGATGTACATGAAAAATATATAAAATAATTTATGAAAATATAATTAAAATCTTGATGAGAAATCGTTGTACGAATGTCTAGATATAGCTCGAATAATCTAATTCCATGTAACATATAGACGGGGTCACTAAGCAACGCCGCATAGCAATACAAATGGCACCCAGTACATAAGCTGTATATAATCTTCATACAAGACAGAGAGCCAACCAGCCTTGATATAAATTAAAAGCAAACAAACGACATTGTGATCAATGATTATAATAGTTTGACAAACATTTGTCATGCACTTGAAGGAAGTTACAAAATACCTCAACTAACATAATTTGCTGAGCAAAGGACACTTGAATCAATATGGCATGAGCTAGGAGCAGTCATAGAATAAGTCAACACAAACTGAATTTGTAAATGCTCCAACACGGAGAGGTTTAAAATGGCTGACCATTTACAGACAAACTAAAAGCGAATAAGATCTGAAGAGAAAAGACAAAGCGACACATTATGTTAATTGTGGATACTATGGATGTTATATAGCAAATAGTAAACTATAGCATCCTATTATATATTGGTAGATAACAGTAATAATAACAATACTACTACTAGTGTATTTACTGTTATATTGTGTGATAATACCTCAAAATTATCAGCAATTGTCCACCTATAACACCAACGTAGGTAATAGAGAAAAAAATATGTAAAATGTATTTCTGTTCTGCTCATCACATGAGGTTGGCTCAAGTTAGTTACAGATAGCTCATATGTTAGTTACAGATAGCTCAGATGTTAGTTACAGATAGCTCATATGTTAGTTACAGGTACCCAAAACAGATAACAAACTATGATGTAGTTTGGTGTGAAGCAGGTGCTGCCAGTGGGCAGAGCTAACATTTAAGACAGTAAATAAAAGTCAGCAAATGCATTTGATGACAACGTATGTAGTTGACCCTCATTGCAATGGATCCATAAGCTAGGCTATCGGTTAAGATGTACAATTTTGAGCATAGCAGTTGCAATCAAAGTGCAGTTACGATCAAACAATTGATATCAGTTTATAATGTTCTTTATTAAAAAGAATTAGAGAATTATTAAATGTGCAAAATCATGGTCCTTCGAAGGCGTGTATATAAATCATTCGCAAGACTAGAATACGTTTTTTTTTAATCATATCATTTGTGCGCTATTTGACTTTCATGATGGTGAAATATAATTTTATGATTTATAAATCTATAAGAAAACAATAACATAATTTGAATAAGTTTAAACCAGTAACTTACTTTATAACATGTAAAACAAAACAGTTGTAATATGTTACGTAAACAGGAATTTTTGTAACAGATTTGCCATTACAGGAGTTGTCTAACCTTCATTGCTTTTTAGACATTTCAAGAGCTAAGTAATCTTGCAGAAATTTCTGATTATACAAAGTATTATATATTGCGTTTTGAGCGAAAATTTTGGTGTTTAGACACAATTTATACTTCAATTTTTAAAATGTTTTTGTGAAGCCATCACCATAAAGTAAAGAAAATTAATTTAATTTTTTATTTAGGCTGTAATTTTTTTCCTAGGCTACAAAAATATTTAAAATAGATACAGTATAGCATAGTGCACAGCACATAGTTCTATTTATACAAGGCCTTATATGTAACTCTTTCCAGTATATGTAGACCTATATAAAGGCATATTGGTTTTAACCAAACAATCGTCTAAATCTGACCACCCACCACCTATATTAGTTCATCCTAATGTGGGTCGACTGCATTCTATTCTTACGGTGGTTTCATGGTTAATCTACGATGAACAATTGTGAAATTATGGCAGTTGTTTGTACACGTAAAGAATTCACCAACTGCTTGATGTAACACACATCCATGGAATAACTTGATAGAGTGTTAAAATTTCACAAGGAAATAGCATTTACAACAAAGAAAGAAAGGTTTTTACATAGCTTGTGATATACTCATTTCAAACCTTGTTATCTATGATCATGATGTCTAATGTGGCCTTTAAATAACATACCTCAGTGGGCTCGTCAGCATGGTAGGTACGTCTCATGTGTTTCCATTGGTCCTCTGACCCATGCTGTATTACAAGGTGTGGCGTGTCATACCCTTCCATCCAAACCTGAAAAAATAATGCATTAGAATTTCTGAATGTATTTATAACACATTTAATAAAACAAGAGATGCTGCCACAGTCACTGATTCTAGGCAGCATTTACACACAGCGCTATGATAATGAAGGTACTCGCTCTACATACGCCTGTGTAGATTCTCTCTAGTACTGACCTGGATGTCTCTCTCCGACAGTCATTTTTTCACACTAAAAGTTGTCCATTTAATCGAGAGTTCGTTTGAAAGTCAACCTTTTATTTCCCTTCCATCGGCACAAACTGATTTGAATTTAGAATTTTAGCATCAGACTTAAAGATTTAGGGCTTCCATTGACAAAAGTATTAAACATTTATAGATTTCTGCCATGATCATGAGAAAATCTTGTGAGGAGTCATTTGATATATCGTATGGTCTGGGTGGCACGGAGTGGAGGTAAAAGAGCCCAAACTCAATTGATGTCACAGAATGATGGAGGAGGGGGAAGGGGGATGTTAGTATTTTTGGCTATGGCTGTATATGAAGCAAAAGCCTATACCGCAAAAAACCTATACTGGGTAAAAACCTATTCGGAGTAAAAACTATGCTGAATGGAAACCTTTATCAGATGAAAACTATGTGAGTAGAAAACTACAGGTATCTGGAGTAAAACCAGATAGTTTCTATGTAAAATAGAAACCTACACTGAGCAAAGACTTAACTGTTATAAAGACTTGAAAGTCAAAGTCGCGTTGTACAAGCCTCGCTCCTACACTTTAAAATCCAGACTAATCGACTGTTGTTAGATATTTCTGAATAATTGTGCACATACTTATTCTCTGTGCTTTATCAGCACACATGATGATCTCTCACAGCTTACCAGACTACCAGGGTACTACCAGGGTACAACCAGGGTACTGCCAAGGTACTACCAGAGAACTGCCGAGGTACTTGTAAAAATAATAGAGATACCACTATATATCCTATTCTCTCAAAGTACTGTACTTTTTGAACTATAAACCGCACCCCTATATAAGCCGCATATGCTTTATTTTCCAAAAAATGATAATCAAACAATACATAGGCTGCACCTTTGGATAGGTCCCAGAACTCAGGACAGTGCTTTACAACACGGCAGCAACTTTCCTGTTTAAAACGGAACAGTGCCTAACGGCACAGTTTCGTATTAATCGACGCTTTTTAATCTAGTGCCTAACGGAACAGTACCATTAGGCACTGTTTCCCATTTTCTTTCACCGCTAGAGGCGTACTAGCCGGAGATTCTGATTAATGCGCCCTGGCGATGAAAGAAAAAGCTGCAGAATAGCCACACCCTGATATAAGCCGCATGGCTCAAATCATCAGAAAAAAGTAGCGGCTAATAGTCCGAAAAGCATGGTATGATAAAAGAAAACAATATTTTTAAGGCTAAACAAAATATTTTTATCATTAAAATCGAATTTGATAACTTGCCCGACTTGACGGTTAAAATTTAGAATTTTTTAACTTATTAAGAAACAAAACTTTCCACAAACTCTTTACTTTAAGTGGAAACTCTGTTAAAGGTTTATGCTAAAGGAATGTCTACTGTATTGCCTACCTGATGCGCAAGATTACTGGAGATGAAAAGGAGGGGGACTCACAGGCTCTCCTATTTTCATAGGATTGTTACAAAAAAGTTGCATTTCAATGCAACTTTTTTAGTCAAGTTTAGTCAAGACTATATTTTAGTCAAGACTAAAATATGGCGATGTGAGAAAGAAAGCAAGCTCAAAACTCTGCACATATTCATAAAGTCCTGACCAACCTCCAGTCTATTCAGAGACGATCCATAGAAGTAGTAGTAGAAATCGAGGTAAAAGCAACCGCAGGTCGACCAGAAGCGAGTGGTTCCTATGACAGCCCTCATGTTAGCCTAAAATCAATGAAGGTGTGAAGACACCATCCGCCTTAACTACGAAAAACTCAACAAAACATTCCTTTAACAACATTACTCAAATTTTACAGATTGGCATATGAGAAGAATGCAATAAAACAGACACAGCTTGATATGCATTGAAATCTGACCTACAGCATGAAATGTGAAGCTACAACATATTATAATGCTTTTGTGACCTCTGTTTTATAGCCCATGAAGCAAATGCTTTCCCCAACATCAAATACTTAGAAAAGATGCCAGCAGAATTCTATGTATAGAACCCATGCGCATTATCAGATAATTTTTAAACAAATCACCACAAGTATCGCAATTGCTATGAGAGTCTATTTGATTACTTTTAATAATCAATTATAAATAAGCCATTTAAAAACTTGGAACTATCTATAAGATACAAAAAATAAATGAGACAAGCGTAATTTAAGAACAATAATCCTTATTCCCATCAGCACCTTACTGCAACCAATAGTTTCACTAATTACCTTTAGTGATTAATATTTACACATGATATTCTAGTAGTGCAGCATCACAATGGCGGCCTTACTTTTAGCCACCATAATCTTCACTATAAGAACCATGTTCGTCAGTAGCTACGGTTTTATGTAGGGGAAAAAGATAGCATCACTCATGATTTGAACTCGGACATTCGACCTAGTAGCCAGGCGCATTACCATCTGCACCACACAACCACCTTTCAGCACTGTGGAATAATTGTGCGCATAGCTATTACAGATAATAATCTATCATGGGGCACCGTACTGACGGAGTACTAGTAGAACTTTACAGATAGCTTGAGGAGCCGCCTCAGTTCACTGGTTGGACGCTTTAGGTCGCTGATCAGTTGGTTTAAGTCAGACAAGAACAGCTGGTGTTGTTAGGGTAGGCATCCAACATTAACTGCCTCTGTGCTACACCATAAAAACAGGCAACAGGAAACTACCTCACTATTCTCCCAAAAAACTGACGAGATGTCTAATCCGAGCAATTGGAGAGGATCTTGCCACGAGGACCTGCCTATGACAGGATACTCCTAACTAGATAACTTAGTAATGCTTTGACAAACCCTGGGTGTTGGTGCCTTCATCGCTGACATAAGCAACCAATAGCCTTGATTGGTCCCGAATGTGTGGTCTATACTAGGTCCAGTGTTGGGAGTAGGACGACCACTTGTCTGGCGCTGCCAGTTGAATTGGCTACTGTAGTAAAAATCGACTAGTCCACAGTTTCCGACCTGTGAAGGATTAACAAAATCGGTGAGCAAATGATCATGATGCCTGATCATGATATCAAGTAAATTGTCCCAAAAAGCAGTGTAAAACCATTTATTATCTCATCATCTCAGTCAGCCAAAGTAATTAATTTTATAAAAAAATACATTTACTTTCTTTTAATGTTCAAAATACTGATCCATCATATCTTAATTTAGAAAGAATTTAGTTTCTAAAAAGCTTTACATTTGATGTATGTTCTGTGAAATACCAGATGTATTTAACGGATAAAATCTTTCACTCAAAGATTTCAACTATGACATAAATCTGACCATCAAAAAATTTAATGGAATTGAAACAATTTCAACATAGTTTGAGCTTAATGCTAAAATGCAAACATGTAATGTAGGTAGTTGAACACAAACAGCATCAACAAAATAAATCTGCAGCAACGTGTCCCAAGAATCAGCCACCAATACTCTGATGCGTGCCCATCAATGACTCAGCTAAGAAAGTGTCTTTTGCTCTAAAATTATCTCAAAAAAAAGAAAAACCAGTTCCGATATATATGAGTCTTGATGTTTGTCATTTGGTTAAACCCTGTGTTTAGATATAGGAATTGAAATCTAGCATGAAAAATTGGCTTGACACTAGATTTGACCTCAGGACATCCAGATCCAGGGGCAACAAACCTAACCAAAAAACTAGAAGGAATACAACATATTCATTGGGTAAGCCGTCATTAATCAGTTAAGATGCTTGCACTTGAAGAGCTTGTTTGGAGTTGACAACTAGTACTGTTGACCTTTACATGGAACAATTCTTAAGCTGGCCCAAAACTCGGGTTTTGTTCCCGTAAAGATTCTAGGAAAGATCTAGCTTTCAAGGTAAGTTACTCAAATTCATTAGGTATTTACTATATTACTCGTGTAATGCTGGGCATTTGTTTAACGAGTACTAAATGGAAGGAACAACAACTCCTAATAGAACTATTTGAGGTTATGAAACCACCATTTTATATTCCCTCCTGGTTAGTCATTGAACATTGCATACTAGAATAGCATAAACAAATCTTGGAATATTTATAATGTTTTTCTTAATGACCCTGTAGATAAATGTGGTTAATAAGGAGAGTTCATGCTGCATACCTCGAAAGCGCAAGCGATTGGAAGACCAAAGTTCTCAGGTGCTGCTTCCGTGACAGCTCCACCCAGACGGTTGATATATATAGCATCCAAGGCTATGTCGCTAAACACATTCTCACCTCTCCAACCATCAAACAGTACCTGCAAAAGGTGTACATGCCTTGGATTGCAGCTGCAACATTTAAAGCTGTTGAACGAAAATGGGGCTTTTGGTTTTCAAATCTCTACAATATTTTTTTTTAAAACTGAATTATATATGCAATGAAATAAATCTACTACATGCTTCAACTACCCAGAGTTATTCTCTAATGCAAATAATTCTGGATAGCTAATAATGATTTTTAATAACATCTAATAATAATTAATAATTATCTAAACAAATAAAATGGGCCGGTCCCAGCGCAGCTGAACTCTCTCTCCTGATCACCTCAACGTATTAATTTCCTAACGTACAATCTAAAATTTAAAAATCTTTTGTTCCTCTTCAAAGCCAAAGTAATATCCAACCTACATTTAGAAACTCGCAAAACATCACAGTTTTATCCAAAAGGTACATATGTACACGGTTCTCGTTCACATAGTTTGGCTTTATGGTGTTCAAATAAATTTAAGCAGTCCTTCATACCTTCTGATTTGAAACCAAAAATCACATGAACACTAATGAAAGTCTGCATCTGGTAAAAAAAGCTATGCTTTTTTTAGAACTGAAAAAAATTATAGACAAAATCTTTTAAATGCTTTTTTAACGATTTATGAAGGCATTATTATAACGGAGAAACAAAATCAAGTCCAAAAGTGTTGAGGCTAAAAATGATAATCAAAGACAAAATTTCTGTCTAAATCTCCCACAATCTTCTTCCCGTGCAGGCCATCGCAGGGTGGATTACCAACAGGCCGCCGCAGGGTGGATTACCAACAGGCCATCACATGGTGGATTACCAACAGGCCATCACATGGTGGATTACCAACAGGCCATCGCAGGGTGGATTACCAACAGGCCGCCGCAGGGTGGATTACCAACAGGCCATCACATGGTGGATTACCAACAGGCCATCACATGGTGGATTACCAACAGGCCATCGCAGGGTGGATTACCAACAGACCATTACAGGGTGGATTACCAACAGGCCATCACATGGTGGATTACCAACAGGCCATCGCAGGGTGGATTACCAACAGACCATTACAGGGTGGATTACCAACAGGCCATCACAAGGTGGATTACCAACAGACCATTTTTGGAACCAACACCCTAATACTATAAAAAACAGAAAGTAGCCAGTTTCAAAAAAAACTTAAACTACATCTTTTAACAAGTGAATAAAACCTAATTACTCATAAAAATTGACCTTGATTACGCGATGACGACAAGCCGACGCCACAACTAGCTATGCTAATGCGTATTATGGGCTTCACATCGCTCTTCCAGCTTGTTTTTTCTTCTGTTTAATTACTATGGTTGATGAAAATAAATCATAAATTAATTGAAAAATTGAAACAACTCTAAATATGCAAATATAAACAAGTTACGTTAAGTTCAAGTTGACACAGTTTGAGTTAGTCGAGCTCTATATCTCCATCACCACTCTATTTAGACACCCTCTTGAGTTAGTCGAGCTCTATATCTCCATCACCACTCTATTTAGACACCCTCTATCTCCGGTATCGCCAAGGTTAGGCCTCGGACGGTTTGTGGAAAAGCGACAATAAAAAAATCTTTTTATTGACTAAAAGCTTTTTTAATTTAATTTCTTACAAGCACATTGGCTTTTTACAGTCAGTTGTTTACAGTTTTATATAATGTATTTATTTTAACAATAATATTGTTATATATTTTACAAAATATGTTATAAAATTACATATATTATATGTAATTTTTTAAAGTATTTATCATTAGATTTTTTAGATGTGGAACAACCTAAATGGAATACATAGTAGTCATATCAAAGGACACCTCCTTCAGAATATGACAGTTTTGATATGGGCGAAAACCTTAGAATGGCTTAAACTTGAATAAGTTTATCATGCTGCATAACTCCCTAACCCTGGTGCACCCTCACTCAGGAACCAAGAGACATGAAAACGCTCTTCTTGAAAATGACTCATTGTTTGTGCTCTTCAAATAAATAATTCCTTCAGCACAAAGTGCGTTCAATATTAATTTGTCATAGACGCAATGAATAGACATTTAAGCATTTAGTTAACCACCGTGAAAGGGTTTATAATCTGCACATACTAATGCGCTGGAAACATTCACTATCTAAGTGACTGAAGTTTCAAGCAAAAGTGTGTAAACCAAATATATCATTATAAATGCAATGATATAATATTTTTTACTGTTACATAAAAAAATTTAACTTATTGCATTAAAACGCAGACATTTTCAAGCTCTTCTTTATCTGCTCCTATGATTTTATTAATTAGAAATAATCGATAGTCGGATGAAGCTAGTCTGAAATGAGTGAGCCAGTAAACCATTCTGAGAGAAGACAAAGGAAACACATTGCAAACAGAACAATTTAGCTAATAGTCACAGAAATTGAATGGAATGTGTTTCCGCTAAAACTAGATGCGAGTCGACCAGATTGACCTCTGAATGACCTTTCAATAATATGCTTTCATATATTCCGAATACATCTGTTTTCTAATATATTTTGAGCCTTATTCGTTTCATTCAAAACAAGGGGGTGCGAAATTGCTCTTGTCAGCGGTAGAGGGTTCAGCAATGAAAAGGAATAGGGAAGCGCTGGGCTAGAGTTTCCTTTAACAAAAGCTGTAAACTAATCGCCACCAAAGATATACCTGTCCTATCTCCCATGGTTTTCCCTTGTTGACTGAACACATTACTATGTCCTAACTACATGAAAACATAAATTTATTCATTGCAGCAATATGTATCCAAGTACCAGGGTGTACAGGGTAACGATCAGCCTCGATAGACTCTTTTATATACACATAACTGTTTATTCAGCATTAGTCAGCCATTATATAAACTCTGTATAGTGGCTTATTCATGATTAGCAACGACCAGTATTACATTACAATAGCCTGTGTAAGGCCGTGCTTTACACAGTTGCTGCTCAAATAAAGTTTCATGATGCCGCCTGAACAGCTTCATGAAAGAATAATAGCACTGAATATCTCTTTACAGATACCTATTCACAAAAATAATTGCAAAACAATACATTTTTCGGTCATGCTCTACCAGTGAGCTTATAATAGTGCCAAAGTCAATTTTTATTTTATTCTTATGTTAATTGAGCTATAATGAATACATACATTGTAATGACAACGCATGATTTGCCTTATGATTTGAAAAAGAGAAACGATAACTTAGCAAGAAGAGAAGCAATCAGGGAGGCTTTCAAACAAGTGAGTCATTTTAACATATCACAGACAGCATAAAATATACCTTTACTTTATTGAGTATAGTATCAGTAGTTTCATTGACAAAATAGTCTCATAACAGCCGACTAATTATACTGATGCTGCAAAAAGAAACCCACAAGGAGCTCGACTAGTCAGTTTCCATTAATTAAAGTATTGTCTGGAATTAGCTTATGAGAATAATACGCGGCCACACAAAACCTGTAGTTATAAGACATTTGCTAAATGAAAGTCAAAATTATGATGACAAAGAGATCTTAATGGTTATTTAAATGAGCATCTAGCAATACAAATCAAACAATATATCCATATTATCGTTTTTTACGCAAAAAGCAGAACATTAAATATTTCACACAGACATCGCTATTGTACGCTCTGATACACTCAGTTTGGAAATCACAAAAAATAATATTTGATCTGTTGGAGTTATCATATCAAGATATTCAATAATAGAGCAATTATCTTGACAAGAGCAAAACTTTATATGCAATAAAAGCCTTTTTTTCAAAATTTACTACTTTCGTAACCCATGGCTGACAATTCATGAACTTGTTGGTTGTGGAAACGGAATATTACACTAGTTAACAAATGCTGACTTGCGGCTAGCAGTAGGCCAGGCCAACTGCTAGCATGCAAGTCAGGGGCGGATCCAGGAAAATAAAAGTGTGTGGTGCATAATTTGCGCAATATATCTCACAAAACCTCAACAGCCATTTGGTTTGGCTTTGCAGAAATAAGCTATCATTTCTGCAAACCACCATGAAAAATGTTTTGTAGTATTAGCTACACAACGATGCTCTTATAAAACAGACATAGTAGGGCATACTTTTTAGAATTGTTTTGTTGTTGAAAGAAATGATCCAAAGTTCGTTTTTGGCCTTTCTTCTGAGACATTTTGCTTTTAAAATTGCTTGTAGTACTTCTTTCACAAAAGTTGTGGCTCAATTGGGAGTGTCTATTGGGACCACCCTCATTTGTATATAAACTAAACAGATTCAGGTCAAGATTATTAAAACTTGATCGTTATAACGAGCCCTACTATTTCCTCCCAATGCAAGTTCTCAGTGAAATGAAATGCTATTCACTCAATTCTTGATGGATAATAAAACTTTTTTCTATCTTTTGCCATATTTAGGGTGTTGCATTTGCGCCCTATGCACCATAGTAAATCCGCCCCTAGGCCTACCCACTTAGCTCATGGTAATGAAGACCAGAATGATACATACATGCATGACAAGGGTGCCACATAATGATGTAAACACATCGAATTCTCGTAGATTTTATTAGAAATTGTAAATATTTTTCTATTCCGTGCAATTTTGTTTGTTGTTTTAGGTGATCTGAGCGCCGAGATTCATAGAGATTAAAATGGACAAAGCTTGATCATGATTAAATCGACCAAATCAAGTAAAAGTGCAACTATGATGACTATAGTAGCAAACAGACCAACAGAATAGACGCATAACGCTGCAACTTAAATGCTGCCATTAAGCTAGATCAATAATAGCAACTAGTGATATCATTTCGCGCATATTTTTCTTCCGAGCGTTTTAACCGCGATTAAGTTCTGTCCATATATAATAATGAGTTCGTTAAATAAATAGGAGATGTTACCAAAAAACGGCTATCATCTCGGGAATTGGTTAACTGATTCTATAGATTGTAACTGATTATAACATAGCTATTCTCCGAACATTGAAAAATAAAATTTTCATCAGCGTAAAATTGGCACTGAGCAAAGAAAGCAGAGTTAATTAGAATGATGATGAATGATAAAAGGAGGACAAAGTAGTGCTGACTAAAGCTATCCTAACATCATATCACATAATGACTTAGGTTATGTGTCTAGCTTTCAGGGTCAACATTACATTATGTAGCCCATTATGTAAAAACAAAAGCCTGTGATCCCTACCACAGCGTCGCTAGGTGACAAACGCTTGAATAGCTTTATGCAAAACAGTTTTACAGGCAAATTTGATTCCAAGAATATTGCACACAGCGTGAGAAGGGCTTCGTGTTAGGAATCACGCCACCAGTAAGGCAACGAAATACAAATTATATAACCTACGTGTGCCTAAATGCAGGTTTTTTTTAAAAACTTAAGAGAAATTGAAAGTTATGGTTTAAACTGTGACATCTTTAGAGATGGTAAACCTCGCTGAATTGATTTGGATTCACCGCAATGCAGTGCAGAATATACTTGTATGCAAGTGTATACAAGTATATTTGTATGCAAGAATATACTTGTACTTGAGACTTGCAAGTGTAGCAAAGCGTTTGCAGACAAAGCATACCAACAAGGAATTACTAATTAATAAAAACACTATGGCATATGATCACGGTTTAATCAGTATGCCAATGTCAGGCCAGTCCAAGTAATGGAAAATTATACATCCTATTGGAAAACCGCTGTTTCCGATTAAGTAAGTATCCGGTTTGACTCGCTGATTTCTTGTGTTGTCATTGTTACATAGATACTAGGTAAGTGGCATTATAAACTAATGCACATTCCTTACAACCAACCAGGGACTCTGAAGCTAAGGGATGTGGGAATGAAAGAAAGTGGGAATGATGAGGGAAGAAGCAACAACATTTATTATTCTATCTCCCTAACAAAATTAAAAGTATACTACACCGCAACTATAGCCCAACTATAGCTAACGAGCCCTGTCATGGTCCGGAGTATATACATACATTCAAACTATAGCTAACGAGCCCTATGGTCAGGAGTATATATACATTCATGGATACTGGAAAAGGTTTAGTTGGATGGTAGAATTGAATATTATAGTAGGACATGTAGTACCGTCTAATAGTCGTTGGATATACTATTAGACGGTACTACAAGTAGATGGATGGAACTTCAGTGCAAACACGCAAACAACATCAGGTTTTCTAAGTTTTCAGCGAGCCGACTAAATTTTATTGTAACAGGAAACAGCAGTTTTCCAATAGGATCTATAATTTTCCCCAAGAAATAGATCAGACTTGATGTAGGTCCGCAAGATTATGCAATAACTTCACAAGGTCAAGCATTTTCAGCAAGCTGGCTGCTGCGACATGTTCAGACGAATCATGAACTATTGTACATCAATTTCAAGCAGATTCTATTTAACAGTTCACAAATCCGTTAAAGCCCAAAGTTCTTTCAAACTTGGCCAGTTTGAGCTTTGCACAAAGAAGTTTATTTATTATCGCAGGTAATGCAAGACAAGTGGTTTAGTAAAATATATGCTATGTTTTCCTAGTAGGTTTGACGCAGATTGTTCGATAAGTATTTCAGTTGATATTCGTGGGATGCGAGTTGGTTAAAAAATATGAGGCGTTGTATCCCAGAGACCATAGCGACAAAATCCTGTCTCGTTTAGCGGTACACTTTTGAATTATGATTAACTGAAGTGTGGAACAGCATGCGTGGCAGTTTCTTGCACATCATTCCTAAGTGTCGTTTTCAACTTTCGCAAGTATGAAATATTCGATAAAAAATTTGGGAATAACAAAACTCGATTGACTTGGGAATTTTTGATAGTTTCCAGCTTGATGATGACTCAAACTTGCAGATTAACCCCATCATGGAAACATTGTGATGATGTAGAAGCATGTATCAGCCATGATTGACGCTGCACACTAGACGCGTATTTAAATTCAGTGAAAATCCCATAAAACTGTAACTGCGAAAACAACTACAAAATGAATTTTACTGAAAAAGAGCCAATTTAAAAAAATTAGTTCATCAGACTATCCGGATTGTATAAGACGCATTCTTATGAACCGATCAGACGTTGCATTCAAAAATCTTCAAACTGCCTGCATGCAATTGTAGCAAACCTTTTGAAAAGTAGTTTCTCATTATATTATTCTCATTATTGTGGTACAAAGCACCAGCATCTAATGACTAGAGTTTAACTACTGAGCGATATACTAGCAGTTAGTAAAGACATCAATGGCAGCTGCATGCGTTTGAGTTAGTGACTTGCTTTGTCTAGTAATAAACTTAAATAGCTAATAGATAATGTTTACTAGTCCAACTGAACGTAGGCGCCATGTTTATTAGTGGATGTGCTGACATAAACATAAGTAAAAAAAACCTTACACACCTGAAAGGTCGTTTGCTGATTGACTTCAACGGAAGCTGAGGTCCATTCAGTGGCTGAACCGTTAAACCGTTTGCTGTAATACCAAATGAGTCGATTGAACTGTGAGTCAGCCTTCCTGGTGTAGACATTGAGACCTCCGATGCCATCGCCTCGGGCATGAAACCAAAACTCGATCGAGTATCGACCGGGTCGGAGGTTGTCTGTGTACATCCGCGCCTTATCATTGACTTGCTAAAATACGCATACACGTATATCACATCAGTGCAACAAATAGAGGTATTTTTGTTGATTTCTCTGATCAGAGGGATGAAGTCAAGGTGAAATCGAAACCTTTATGGAGATAGGAGTGGTCTCTATGCACTACTTTAAACTCTAGAAGATCAGTATGATGTCTGCTTAGCTGACTGCAAGCTGAGGCTGTGCGCGTTTTTAAGAGCTATTATTGTACAAACAATGGCTCTGTGATCATGGCTAGACATGTCTGAGGCCAGTAGCAAGGGTATCTCAACAACTGGAGACATGTCCAGTCGCATAGAGCATTATTTAAGATTGGGTGTCATTCCTGTAACCACGGGAATTGGCTGAAAGCCAAAAAAGTCATTTTTGAGAAATCAAAATTCAAACCTGTTGTTTTTAGGTCAGGCCTTCTAGACCACAGATGCTCTCCAACTATAAAGCTGGCATAAGTAGTAAAAGCACCGACAATATTAGTAACTTGAAACACTTTTAGTAAAATAAGTTAGTGATTTGAGCAGGATGTTAGTCTAAGTTCATCCGATGAGTTAACCCTGAGATTACAACAAAATCTAAAATAATTTCCTAATTTGCCGCAACCCGTCAAAACTTGATCCATTTAAACAATATTGTTGTTCACGCTACTAGCATTTACTGAAATTTTATTTTAGCCAGATATTTCACAGTGTTTTCATGCTTTTAAATAATAAAAGCTAATTAATTTCAAAATTTTAGATTAAAATACTGAGAAAGGGTCGCAAGGTATCGAAATCGATATTGAGAAACAAGAGTATGTAAGTAAACAAGTTGAGCATCTCTGCAGTTTGTTAATTCATAAACATTAGTGTGAAAAAATGAAACTGGTTACATATGATCTTCTGCTACTGTATAGAAAACTGTCTGCAGTTAAACTTTAAAGGGTTAAGCACTCCTATGAAGAGTGTCTTCGGAGTATGTAGACAAATAGTACATAATACATCT
Source organism: Watersipora subatra (assembly GCF_963576615.1). Classification (NCBI taxonomy): domain Eukaryota; kingdom Metazoa; phylum Bryozoa; class Gymnolaemata; order Cheilostomatida; family Watersiporidae; genus Watersipora; species Watersipora subatra. The sequence continues at coordinate 30,679,664 of NC_088718.1, read as the reverse complement.
ACTTATATAGTTGAACCGGAATTATCGTCCTTACTTGCGCTGTTGCTTCAACAAACAGAAAGTAACCAGCTGATGTGCCGGTATCCTGGTCCTTATCAGGACCGGTATTCAGGGTAGGAGTGCTTCCCTGAGCGACACTCCATTGGAACGGAAATACAGAGGTATTTGTGTCAGGATAAATCTGGCCACTAGTAGAGCAGAGGTTACCAGTTCCAATATTACACCTTATCGATGATACACCTGGCAAAAACATAATTGGTGTAACAAGGTATTCCATTATTATGACTATTATAAGTATTAGCTGTAAAGTACTAGAGAATCAAACGCTGCTGCAGAACGCTATGAGACGGATAAGTCATAGAATTATCACCAAGTGATGTTGATACAAGTTTTAACTGTTACAGACGGAGTGGCCTACCATTTGAAGCATATATTTAAAAAACATTTCAAGCCTAGGGCTAGGGCTTATTAAGCCTTAGCCATAGACAGTTGAATAGAAGTGAATATATGTAGTTTGTTAGTGGTTAGTTTTTAAGGCTAACCAAAAGCAGAGAAAAAACCATGATACAAGTATTGTATAAAAAAGTATTTTTTTCAAAATTATACCTCTCATTTGCTACTCGTACAAGCAATACCAACATTGTCCATTAAATAGAATAGCTAAATGAACCAATAAGGCATGAATAAAGCCTCCGAAATAAATAAATGAAATATACTAATCCATAAATATGCAGATATTAAAAAAATAATCTTAAATAAAGCATGCACTTTTAAATTGTTGGCACCTACCTTGGCAAGCAACTTCCACGGTCAGAAAAGTTCCAACACCTAAAAGAGTAATGCGTAAATAAACTTCGCGACTAGAAGTGCAAAATATGCTCAAATTGCACAGTAAGCTGAATGAACTAAACAATTTAAGACGTTTGCACTCAAATGTCAAAGTAGCTCGATAAAGCTAGCCAAATTACGACCAGTGTAAAATCTTACAGAACAATGTAAGCATCCTCCTGTTCGATATGCCTTATCACCTTTTTAGGACATAAAAAGCTTTGCATTTGAAATATGTCATTAAATTATCATCTTACGTTGAAACTAATCATTGGAGCCTGTTTGAACTAGTTTTGAAGCAACAATTATTTGTCACAATTAAAAAATTATTTGTGACAGCGTTCTATTAGGCGATATGTACTTACATAATAGGATCTGAAACGTGGTTACTAGATTTTGACAGTAATTTGTGGTAACCATCTTTATTACCCAAAATACTACTAAAATTGGGTCAAAACCTTTCCAACTATATCTTGACCACAACCACGGTAGTTTATGTCATCGCACCAAACGTACGCGAAATCAGAACATGCTTTAAAACGGTTGTAGCGAAGTGCTTCCGACAGACACCCTTTCGACTGCCAAGCGCCGAATGTTTATAATCATTTAACCACAGCAACGCTGTGGTCATTGGTCGGAAGAAGAATTAGACAGCCTTAGCGCTTAACACCAAACTAAAATCATAAAGCCATAAAAAGTAACCATTGATAATATGATTTGCTTTATGGAAATCGATGAAGCGGTAATAATCGATGATGTTGACTACATAGTCTACGCGTCAAAGATTTCCCGGTAAACTTGCTTCGACTAATTCAATACATTACCTATAATGTATTTGCGCGACAATCGCAACACGAGTGTAGTTAGTGGAGGCAAATCGGACGTCGTCTGGGGCTAGAGTCGGTCATAAGAAGATAAACGTCAACGAAACTAAGTAAAGCGGAGTAGTGTTCAGAAATATGGTTCTACATTATACATCGAACAACAATTTCCATCACGACCTTACTTCAATTTTAGATATAGGCCTACATGTAATACATTGGCAGTATCATAGCTCCAATTTACGAATGTAGAAATTCGTAGCGTTACAAAGTAACTTTATAGCTAAGCGTAACCAAGCATGTTGTGGTTTTTCATGTTTTCAGTAGGAGTTACAAACTATGATTTAGTAATGTGGTAAAGATAATATTATGTTTTATGACCGAGACCACGCTGTTGCAAGAGGCCGGCCCGGTGTTTATTATGGTATGTAATGTGTGTTGGATCCTGCGACCAACACGTAGAGGCGACCTGGGTCGGCTTACTAAGGGTTGCCCGTGACCAACACGCGGAGGCGACTAGGTCGACTTACACCACCGGTCTACCTCAACCACCTTACACCAGGAATTGCTCCCTGAGTGATATTATACTCGTTCGACAAGGTCGACCTGAGGTCGACGGGGTCGACAGTGTTTCTATAGCTCTACTCCCAAAGCACAGTCCGTAGACTGAGGCTTGGAGTAAAGTAAGTGCTCAGTGTGATTCTGTTATTGCGCAAGGTAACAGAAGAGTGTGGGTCCAAATGCAAAGCATGTATTGAACGATCTAAATGAGCCGAGGCTCTGCCTTAAATACAACCGAATATGTAAATAAGGTGGCAAAGGCCAGCCTCCTCTAGGGGCGTGATTACATAAAGAAAAAAGAGAATACAACTCCAAATGACACCAAAGAAAAGGAGATGGCAACGCGCGTTTCCATCACACACGCCGCCCCTATAGACGACCATCGGCTATATAAAACCAAAAGAAAAGAAAAAAAATAAAAGTAATGTAAGAGAACGCCAACTAGCTACAACATACAAAAACAAGAAAAATATAATAATATGAGAGACACCAATTAACTAAAACATACCAAGAGAAATAAGGATAAACAATGTCGTTCGTATCTTCTATGGGGTCGACATGCGGTTCGCCAGGTCCTCCAGACGACGAGCCGTCCGTCGGAGGTTGGAGGCCTCTTCCCGCAGGACGTCCACCGTGACTCGGGGTCGAATGTCCCCCAGTCGGCTCTGGACGCTGCCTATCGTGGTTAATTTTCTGGAAGCTGGAATCAGCCGTTCTATCTTGGGCGGACTGCACCACTTCTTCTTCGGGGGAGAGGGAAAGGGTGCCTGGGGCCCTCTTCGCATAGGCGGCTTGGCTTTAACTGGCCCGTAGGGTGTGGGCTTTTCGAATGTCGGGGGATTAGTCAGTTGGACCTTCTGGCTCCATGCTGGGTAGCTAGCGCGGTCGACTTCATAGATGGTGATGCCCTTTCCGCCGTGAGCTTTTCGTGTCTCCGCATCTTTAATTCGAGACTGATGCTTCGTAATAGTGTCTCTGGACGTGGAATTTCTCCCACATTTACAGAAGAATCGGGTGAAATGTTGAGCTATATGTATTCTGCGCCGTCGAGGGGTAGATAATAGCTGTTGACATTTTTTGAGATTTTCTTAGCCGTATCCTCCGAGATCCATTTTGTCGGCAGTGGGGAGTGTGGAGAGTGATTCTCCTTCAATGAGTCCGTCTCCGAGTCGTCCAGGGTCTCGTCAGGGGCTGGGTGGAGCTCCAGTGGAATGGTCGTCACTTCGGACAATAAGGGCAAGGCTCCGATGATCGGTGAAGCCCTCTTTACTGTCTCTTTAGTAATTTCCATGTTTAGAAGAGATATAGGTGCGTGCGCTTCGAGTTGACAGCAAGCAATGAGCGCGCTCTGTCTGGGGCCCAAGATGGCCGCCTTCTGACCTTGAACTCTGATGGCTTCTCCCGATTGGACGGCGCTGGTATCATAGTCGGCCAAATACGCGGGAGGCCTTCTTATTCGTTGGGGCCGTGATGCATTCCCAGCCCCGGTATTACTAGCCTGGGCTCCTATATTTCCCGTGGTTCTTTCCTCCTCGGTTGTCAATTCGCCGCCAGGGTCGGGGTCAGCCATCGAGTTAGGGTTGCGTTCCCCTGGAGAGACCAAGGAATCTTCGCCGGGAAACCGAAGTGCTTCCAATCTTCCCGGCGACTGGGGTATTGGTAGCTCCGTTAGTCGGCTAGGCAGGAGTGGTTCTAGAATAGCGGCATCCGGATTATGGTTTCCTCGTGAGACTCGTCTTCGGGGTTGACCTCTCATGTTAGGACGTCGGGCAGGCTCGACTTCAACTGGGGCTCGTCCTTGTTGCACCGGACTGGGGCGACAGAGTCTTAACCTTCCTTCAGCTTGAATGGATCGCTGTCCATACCTTTCTATTTCGTAAGTATGATTTTCGTGACTCCTTAGTACGCGATAGGGTCCCACATACTTGGCCGCTAGTTTCGGATTTTCCCCTCTTCTCCGCCGCTTGCTTAGTAACCACACGAGGTCACCCTCATTGAATAGCGGAGGCTCTCTCACATCGGTTGACACAATTTCCTTCTGTCTATCTCGGAGGAGAGTGTGGGCTTGCATCAACCGGTCGTGGACAGTCTGGACATACTCGTGTATGCTTGTAAATGATTCCAGCCTGTTTCCATACAGCAACTGGTCAGGAAGACGTAGCTCTCGACCCAACATCAGGTAATTGGGTGTTTCCTTAGTGGCGGAGTGCGGTAACCCTCGCAGCGTCCGCATGATTTGTGGCAGTAACTGATCCCAATCTTCCTGTCCTCTGCCCAGTAAGAGAGCTCGTAGGGAGTCACCCAATACACGATTATTTCTTTCAACCACACCATTCCCTTCGGGGTGGTACGGAGTGGTCCTAGATTTATCGACTCCCCACAAGTCACATAGCTCTTGGAATAAAGAGGACTCGAATTGGCTCCCCTAGTCGGTGTGGATAACTTCGGGCAGACCGAAGTAGCTAAATATTCTCTCGTCCAGGACCTGAGCTACCGTTGGGGCCGTAGCGTCGGGGATGGCTAAAGCATCTGACCACCGAGTGAAATGGTCAGTGAGCACCAACACCCAGCTATTTCCTCGAGGGGTCTGAGGTAGGGGTCCCACCAAGTCTACGGCTAGGCGTTGCCATGGCCTCCCGGTGTACAGCCGTTGTCTGTTCCCGGAGGTCCGGCCTTTTCCTGTTTTGGCCCTCTGGCAAACTTCACAAGAGAGAACTGCCCTCCGGATATCTCCAGCCATACCCGGCCAATACCAGTCCAATTGGACGCGTTTCAAGGTCTTCTCCACACTGCAGTGCGTTTGCTCGTGGGCTTTCCACAGGATTTCCTGTCTCAGCGTTTGCGGGCATACCACCACCACCCTTTCTCGCCCATTCTGAGTGAGACGAAGGGTCAATACACCTGACTCGTCGAGCTGGAGCTGGTGGAACATCCGGGCCAATCGCTGCAGCTCGGGGCTGCCTACTTGCAGCACGGCCTCTTCTATTCTCCTCCGGTTCCTGACGGCCCGGTAAATGGTCCCTAGGTCGGTAGCGGCTCTCTGTTGTGATGCCCGTACTTCATCCAGCGAAGTCTGCACCACTGTCAACCGTTCTGGGACCTTTGGGACCGTGCTTTCACCAGCTCCCTCAACGACTCCGGTTTCACCTGCCATCTTGATGGCCCGTAACCGAGGATCCTGAAGCCTTCTGGGAGGGTCGTCCAACACTCCTGGTGACCCCGCACCGCCCGGCAGCCGTACTGGGACTGGACTGGCTGGTGTGGGAGTCGGGAGGCTGGGCCCTGAGGCATGTCCGCTGCCGGGTAGTCGAGGCCATTCATCTTCATCCAACTGGCGGATGTTGGGACTGGATGTTCCTGTACCTCTTGGTCGCTGTACTGGAACCTGGTCCACTGGCACAGCAGTTTCCCAATTTGTCCCTGGGGTTACTAGAGAGTCACACACTTGTGACCTCGTTGGCCCCTGATCCCGCTTCTCAATGGCCGCACACTGCCGGCAGTCGACGCACTGTCGTCGACACAATCCATCGGCGTTACCGTGCTTATCGCCTTTTCGATAGATAATTCGGTACTTGTGCTCGGCCAGGCTCTCCAGCCACCGGGCCACTTGGCAAGAGGGTTCCTTCCTCCGGTGCAACCAAACCAAGGAGGCATGATCGGTCCGGATGGTAAACTCTCTGCCATATAGGACAGCCAGCACAACTGCCAGCAACTCTCTTCTAGTTACGCAGTAATTGCGTTCGGCGGAGGAGAGGGTCTTGCTATAGTAGGCTATGGGTCGCTCCTTGCCTTGCTGGACCTGGGATAACACAGCCCCGGTCCCTACGTTACTAGCGTCGGTATCTAGCACATAGGGCAAGGAGGGATCGGGATATGCCAGTACTGGAGCGTGTGTCAGCGACCATTTGAGCCTAAGGAAAGCTTCCTGTTCCTCTTCTTCCCACTTACTGGGGACCCCTTCGCTTGTCAACAAGGTGAGAGGTTTGGCGATCGAGGCGTAGTCAGGTACGTATCGGTGATAGTACCCAGTGGTACCCAAGTATGACCTTAACTGCGTCACGTCCTGGGGTGCTGCCCATCCACTGATGGCCTGAATCTTCTCAGGGTCGGTAGCCACTCCCGTGTCGCTGACTATGTGGCCCAGGTACTTGACTTGGGTCTGGAACAAACTGCATTTAGAGGGCTTTAGCTTCAGCCCGGCCTGTCTCAATCGCTCCAACACCTCTGCCAGCCTAGTGACATGACTAGAGAAGTCTGCTGACATGACGATGATGTCGTCCAGGTACAGCAGCAAGGTTTTCCAATGTAGCCCTTGGAGGACGCGCTCCATTAGCCGCTGGAAGGTAGCCGGGGCGGAGGTCAGTCCAAAGGGGAGCACCTTCCACCTCCATAACCCACTGCGTGTGGTGAACGCCGACCGCTCCTGGGCCTCGGCGGAGAGGGGTACCTGCCAGTATCCGCTCATCATGTCCAAGGTACTGAAAAACCTACTGCCGGACAAGGCGTCCAAACTCTCGTCAATCCGGGGGAGGGGGTAGGCGTCCTGGCGAGTGACACTATTAAGTTTTCTATAGTCTACACACAATCGCCACGCCCCGTCCTTCTTCCTCACCAAGACCACCGGAGAGCTCCAGGCCCCGTGAGCGGGCTCAATCATGCCTTGCTTTTCCAGGGCCGAAACCTGTCGTTCGATTTCGGCTTCTTTCTCGTGTCCTACACGGTATGGGTGTTGACGGATGGGTTGTGCCTCTGGAAGGAGGGGGATCTCGTGTTGTACCAGGGTGGTACGCCCCATGTCCTCGCTTCCTTGGCTGAATACATCCGCATAACGGACCAAAAGGTCTTCCATCCTTCGGTGCTCGGTAGGGGACGAGCAATGTGGTGCCGCCTGTTGGAGCAAGTCCAGCATGTGGGGAGGTACGTTGGAAACAGGAGGGGGAGTTTCTTTGGAAATCTCGGCTTCTCCCTTCGCTGTCCAGGGGACCCCTATTTCATCCGGCCCGACTCCAGTGTATTGTCCCACGACCGTTCCTGCCGTCACACTGACGGGATGGTCGGTGGGGTTCATACAGCGGATGGCCACTCTCCCCTTCTCACCGGGTTGGTGTAGGCTGGCGGCCACCATATACCCGTTTCTTATTCCCTCGATTAACCCGACTGGTTGATAGGATGAGGACGTGAGACGTCCGGCAACCAGGACCTCGGTTCGAGGAGGAAGCGTTGTGGCTCGCATTATTTGAACTCTGCTTGTCAGAGGTCGACCCTCTCGGTCAGTGCAAGTCAACTTCTGTCCATTTAACACCAACGTGGGTTGCTGAAAGTTCATCTCACAGTGGTGGTCGACCAAGAAGAGCATGCCCAGGATGGCGTCCTCCTTCAAGGCACACACCACGACAGATACAGTAACCTGGACACTCCTGACTCTGACCGGGAGAGTGATGAGTCCGTGAAACTGCAGCCGGGTACCATCTGCCATCCGTCCATAGTCCTCCCGAACCTCTAATTTGCTTTTGACATCTTTAGGTAATCGCTCAAAGACATGTCGTCCCAACAAATTAGAGGTGCATCCGGTGTCCACGAGAAACTGGACGGGCTGACCTCCGATGCGACCTGGCAAGAAATAGCTGCTATTATGCGGCTTCCATGATTCGTCTCCGTGAGTTCGTCTGGCTTTGCTCATCCTCTGGGGGCCTTTTTTGGAAGGCCGAGACGGCTTTGGCCAGACGTACGTTTCGTCCTTGGCTTCTGAGGGTGGGAGACCTGCACACTCAGGTAAGGGTTGATACTGGTTATGCAAGGGGACCGGTGGCGAGCAGGGGGGAGCCTGTGTCGCCTAGTCCGTCGTGGCCGTTGCCACTGGCCTTGCAGGGGTATATTCGATCCACAGTCAGTACTTCCCCCTACTGCTGTGGATGGTAACCGTTTCCAGACCTCGTGACTTGAGGCGGTTGTCCTTGGGAGGCTTGGGGGCACCGGCGTTGGGTGTGCCCTGTCTGGCCGCAACCCCAACAATTTGGTCCCCTTTTCTCCACTCCCCGTTGTCCCAACAGCTTTCCTTCCCTTAGTCCATCCGCTAATCCTTTTATAGCCATCAGGACGTCATTCAGGGTGGCTGATGGGGGATCCGAATGGACGGGGGCGACTGTAGCGGGGGTAGCCTCCTCCTCCTCCACCGTCATTATTAGGGGTCGGGCACCAGGCCGAGGAAGAGTGGGCTGGATTTGCAGGAACTCATTCCCTGCCTGCACTGCTTCCTACAAGCTCTGGGCCTTCATTGCTAACAGATGGCGTTGGAGGGGCGTGTTTCCCAGGGTCAGAGAAAACGCATCCATGGCCATACTGGACTGGTAGGAGTCTGGAAGGTCAGCGTACGCTATCTTCACCAGACGCTCCATTTCTGTGGCATGTTCTTGGAGGCTCGTCTTTGGTTCCCTCTTGAGGTGGAGCCTACTCTTAGCCTCTCTCGGGGAGAGCCCGTACTTTGTGTGTAAAGCCGAGAAGATGGAGGCAGGTGAGTTCCCTCGACTACAGCTTCTGGCTCCATCCTTCAGTGTCTCACGCAGGTGGAGGAGAGTGGCCTTCTCACTCCACTCATTAGCTTCCGCAACCTCTTCGAACTGGAAGATGAATAACTCTACATCTTCACTCCCATCGAACTTCGGAGGCTTGAAGCTAGCTTCCTTCCTGGGTATTCGTAAGGCTCTAGTAATAGCCTCTGTTAGTTGACCAATCTGGTCGACCTGGTGTAACTCTGCCTCAGCCAGATCTCTGGTAGCACTCCGTCGGCTGCTTGGCATGGTTACAAGGTTTATCTTAGAAGTCCGTGGTCAAATCCCACCGCTGCCACCAGTGTGTTGGATCCTGCGACCAACACGTAGAGGCGACCTGGGTCGGCTTACTCTACCGGTCTGCATTCACTCTCCACAGGGGCCGTGTAAGGGTTGCCCGTGACCAATATGCGGAGGCGACTAGGTGGACTTACACCACCGGTCTACCTCAACCACCTTACACCAGGAATTGCTCCCTGAGTGATATTATACTCGTTCGACAAGGTCGACCTGATGTCGACGGGGTCGACAGTGTTTCTATAGCTCTACTCCCAAAGCACAGTCCGTAGACTGAGGCTTGGAGTAAAGTAAGTGCTCAGTGTGATTCTGTTATTGCGCAAGGTAACAGAAGAGTATGGGTCCAAATGCAAAGCATGTATTGAACGATCTAAATGAGCCGAGGCTCTGCCTTAAATACAACCGAATATGTAAATAAGGTGGCAAAGGCCAGCCTCCTCTAGGGGCGTGATTACATAAAGGAAAAAGAGAATACAACTCCAAATGACACCAAAGAAAAGGAGATGGCAACGCGCGTTTCCATCACAAATGAAAAGGTACAATCGCACAGACAACGAATACGCATAGTATTTATATATCATCAACATCAAACATTTTTATTAAGTGGATTTGTACTAACCAACTAAATGAGTTTGTGAGTAGAAATAAAGAATGTCAATTGAAAGTATATAATGTCTTTTTGTGTGGCTGCTTTTGTGTGGCTGCTCCTGATCTCTTGGGCTGTTCTGCAGGGCCGTTGATGTGATGTTATGCAACAATTAACATCGGTTTGTATTTTGGTTAAAAGCAAACTCAACAATGTATTTCGGTCTCGTTAGTTTCCATGCTTTTTCAGAACAAACCAAAATGAGACACATAGCTAGTCAACTAAAAACTATAATAAACAACATACGGTTTATACAAATACATAACCGTTGAGTGTGGATTAGCTGCCCTCAAGGACCAGTGGGCCCCAAGCCAGTCTGTGCTGAAATATGTGTGTCTAGTTGTTGTGAGTCATATCAAAGTCTTTGAGTCTGCGGAGGGGGGGGGGGGGTTTGGATTCGCTAACTGGTTGTGTTCTGGGGCATGCGACTGGCATAACTTCTACTGTGCTACTCGTGTCACCAGATGCTGGTACATGTGTCACTACTGGCTCCTCATCTGTAGCAGGGATCAACTCATCTGGTATGGGTGCCATGATGGCCGGTATCTCAGAACTAGTAAGGCTGGTTTGAGGTCCAGTCTATTTCTACGAACTATGGCGTCTGTATTCTCATTCCAGACAGTATATAATCTGTCTGATAGCTGGTCCAGTATCCTTCTATGACACCAATTGGAGGCCTGGAAGTCCTTCAGTAGTACTGTATCACCAAGATTTAAGGTGTGTAGGTCTTTGACTCCTTTGTCATGACTTGTTTGGGTAACTAACTTTTCTTTTTCCGTTTGTCGTAGAGCACTGTTTCATTTTTCTCCCTGTTCTCATTGTCAACTCCTGTTGGTAGTATAAACCTTGTAGATCAGCCCAGCATCCTCAACTGGTGATGTTGACATAACTGCTAAACATTGGTGTGTGTACTCTAGTAGTGCCAGGTAAGGGTCTTGAGGTCTTCTCATCAGCCTTTCAACTATCTTGACTGTTGATTTGGCCTTGCCATTCGATTGTTGATGACCTGGGGAACTGATTGCGTGAATGACACCCCACTCTTGACTAAAAGAAGCAAACTCTCCCAACGTGAATTGAGGTCCATTGTCTGACTGAACCTGATGTGGTGTTCCATATCTGGAGAAGGTCTTTTTACATGCTTTTATTACTGTGACTGAGTCTGATTTGCTTAGATGCTCCACCTCCAAGAAATCTGAAAGGTAGATATATAAAAGTATATATATTATATATACATGTATGTGTATATATATATAAAATAGATATAAAAAGTGTGAAAGTTTGATAAAAGTGTATTATTCAAAGTTTCATTGTAAAAACAATCTTCAGATACAGTATGAACATAGCAGTTAAACTACTGTTTCACTCAGCTAAAATAGATAGATGGCTAGATAGATAGAGAGATGGCTGTATATTAGCACGCAAAGTCTCATGCTGCTACAAACAGTTCTTTAGTAATCGATGGATAAAATTCCACCACGTCAAACATCACAAAACTCTGATCTTTCTTGTTGTTGATGTTATTAAACTACTGTAGTATTGAAATAGTGTTCTGCCACAGGTTAGCATCGATTCCTATCTTTACTTGGCAGATAATGTTATCCAGTAGTAATTTACTAATTTTTCCTATTTCTTGTTTGGTCGGGTTCATGAGTCGGCAGGTAGGGTTGTTTAGGAAATTGTTTTTATGGTCTTTTAAGGTAATGTAAGCTGGTTTTTCTAATAGCTTGGCAACTCGGTCTTCTATATTTAGCTTGCTGGTTATATCTTTAGCGCGCAGGTTGATCTCATTTGTTGTATTATCCGTGGCTTTTTTGTAATCTTCGGTGATCTGTTTATTGAAAAGTCTATCATATTGTTCGTGATTTAATTTGTAAAAGTTGGTCGTTTTGTCAGCTTTCATTAGTAATTTGTCTGATGATCGTATATAAGCAATCTCTTCATTTAACTTTTGTTGTGAGTGATTATAGGTTGGTCTAAATTTGAGTTCACCTATTAGGTCTCCTAGACTTTTCTCAAAGCCCTCCATTTCTGGTATTACTGGAGGGGCGAGTCTAGATCTTGTTTTTAAAGATTGTTTTCACATGAAACTTTACACACTTTTTATGTCTATTTTAGACCAGCTCAAGAAACTTTGAAAACTTTTATAGACAACGTGACCATAATTTTTATATATAAACCCCAATTCTTTTATGTATATATATATATATTTTTTGAAATGTATCATACTTAGAACTAAAATCAGAGTGCTCAACATAGGATGGAGCGGTATAAATTAAAAAATTAAATAGTTCACTTTTCTTTTTTTAGCTACTTACAGTTTCATGCTAGCGTATTCCTCAGGCTGTAGACTTCAACTGGAACAAGATGATGACTTTTCAAACATCCCACTCTTTTACGTGATTGGTGGATTTTGCCGCGCTCTGATTAACTTGTTACTAAAATTGCAGAGAAAATAACTCTTAGAATAAGGACGGGATGAAGCAATTTCTGTTCTTTTATTAAGTGTTGACATGTCAGGTTTTTTAATAATGTAATATTTTTTCAGAAATACGTAAATTGCGCCTTTCAATTAAGTTGCTGTAGGATTTAGCGTGTTTTAGTATAGTCCAGTCAAGATTGAAGTTATTGTCTCCAACCGTAAAAGAAATGACACAGTTTGAGTTAGAACTTATTAAAGTTATACAAAATTTAGAATTTCAAAGCACTACAAACCATTTTCAGGAGAAACTGAAGAATGATTTAGAAGCAATAAATAAAGACAACAACATACCTGTCAAAGCCGACAAAACCACTAATTACTACAAACTAACACCTGACTTTTACAAAAAACTACTAGATAACATTACCATAAATTACAAAAAAAACTACAACGGACAGCATTGAATCAATAGGGTTGACTGGCCAACAAATTGCGCGCAAATTACACCTTGATGACAGAATTGAACAGACTGCAACAAAAGAAGCATTTATAACATTGAAAGGCCATGAACCCAACTTTCCCAACAACCCCGCTTATAGACTTATAAACCCAACAAATGGCAAAATTGGAAAAATAAGTAAACAAATACTAGCTATTATAACCCTTTCTTTGCGATCTAAAACAAAAGCAACTTTATGTCGAAACACGACAGAAGTTACCAGCTGATTTAAAGACATTAAAAATAAACACAAACACCCCGTTATTTTCGACGTTTGTGACTTCTACCCATCTATAACACCAGAACTTCTACAAAACGCACCAACTTTTGCCTCAAATTACGCCAAAATCAGCAATGATAAACAACATATAATAATGCACACACAAAATTCTCATCTCAGCCATAACAAAAAACAACAATTAAAAAGGACTCTGCCAACAGGTTCGACGTGACGACGGGTAGATTTGACGGGGCCGAGACTTGTGAACATTTGGGGACTTACATCGTATCTCTACTACCAGACAAACTAAAAAGTAATACTGGACTCTACCGTGATCACGGTCTGGCAATATGCAACAACACAGCGACCTAAATATGTTGAAAACATGAAAATGACGATTTGCAATATATTTAAAGCTAACAATTTGAAAATAACAATCGAAGCTAACATGCAAATTGTCAACTTTTTAGACTTGACTTTTGACTTAGCCAAAGGCTCGTACGGCCCATGCACCAAACTTAACAATACTATTTTATATGTACATAGACTGAGCAACCACCCCCTTTGCATAATTAACAACTTACTACTTAACATTAATAAAAGACTGAACCGACTTTCTTCTAGCAAACAGATTTTTGACAGGGCATTACAACCATACCAGACACACCTGATAAACAGCGGATACAACCACATACTTTTGAAAATACAACCTCAGCTAACAAAAGAAAAAGACAAACTAGACAACGAACCATAACATGATATAACCCACCATTTGATTCAAATGTGAAAACTAACATAGAAAAAAGATTCCTGACTTTGATCGACAGGTGCTTCCGAAAGACAAACCCTCTACATCAGGGGTGTCCAAACTTTTTGCAAAAATGGCCAGATTTGGTACAAAATGAAAATGTGTGAGGGCCAAACATTCAGCCTGATCATTTTTGAAACATTAACATTGAATACAAATGAACATTTTTGGACTTTTTTCAATCACAAATGGCATCGTAGTACTTTTGCAGTTTGCATTTTGCAAACAATGAAGAAACTTATCAAGGATATCTAAGTTCATGTGGAGCACTACATATTATTCACAATTAGATGCTCACTATAAACAACATTCACAACAGTGATCACAACATATTCAAACTGCGATTTTGACCATCACAAAATAATACTTTAACCGAGATCAACAAATTTATTCAACTCAAGAGACTTGACAAATATCTTGACTGCACTAATGTAAAAGATGATACTGGGATCTTGACTGCAGTGTGTAGTCCAGGCCCGGCTCAAGTTCAGTGGTTTTGATTCGTAAGACATCACAAAGGTGAGAGTCATTCAGTCTTGTCCTCATGCGATTCTTGTTAATGTTCATAGCAGAAAATGTCTTCTCACACAAGTATGAGTACTATTCAGGCTTTGGTCTAAGAGCAAAAACAAAAGGTACAAAAAAGCTGAAAGTATCACTATTTGGTGAAGGTCATTCTTAAACTTTCTTTGAAACAGTGTTGTCAGTGTTGTCTTTCACTTTCTCGCCCTTTTTTGTATTTTATTATAGGGACATTTCTTCAAGTTTCACCGAATTGTGTGCTGGCCCATCACAGATTGTTTCAAAACTAGTTCCATCTTAAAGAGCATGTCAAGTTTGGTACTGATGGAAGTTTTTAGGTTCATAGTTAGGTTGCTATATCGCAACTTAACTTATCCTGAAGAGCCCAAGGCAGTCCTCGGAAGCATCTATCGTTTCCTGGATATAATAGAAACTCCAAGCTGAGACTAGGTTGTCGACTGGTTTCTTTTGTTGACGAAGGCTAAGGATACGGAAAGAAGGGTAAAAAAATCTTGACTGTTAATTCAGCCGTCAATAAAGGTTGCGCGCCAGCTATTGCGCGCTAATTTCAAGGACCATTTTAGAACGGAAATTCTAAACCCCATCTCCACATAAATAATAAAATTTTATAATTCTAGATTTCTAGAAACCAGCATTAAACAACATTTCCTGATTTACGACAATGTTTTGCTCTTTTGTTACAATTTGTTTTTGTTCAGTTACTCTTACCAAAATTGATTGCTCTGATAATCTATTAGAAATTTAACCAACATGAACTTGACAACGATCCAAATTTAAGCCAGATAATTATACCTAATCACGTTAGTTTTATCGGACAACCTCAAGCTAATTACAAATGTACGTATAACCCATTAAATATTTTAGCCACTACTATTATTATGAAATAGCGTAACATGTGTAGCCTATGAGATTAACACAAAAAATAGGAGTTGTGCTATCTTTAGTGTATCAAGATTTCTGGTGGCTGGCTAATTTGAAACTGTTTTATTTTTACCTCACAAGCAATATATATGTGCATACAAGTCATCAGTGGTTCACCCTAGTGATGATTTCAGGGGCAAAGACAACACCACAAAGAAACAAACATATTGCCACATTATTGCAATTGTTGGCAGTATGATTCAGGTCGCATATTTATGACCCTGATACACTACATCCCTTACCATTTTTACAAAATTGAAAACTCACGTAATACAAGTATATAGGCTACAAAGAAGTATATGACAATCTTTGACAATTCAATAAACATATTCCTTCTTTTTCTCCCAAAAAAGGAATATTCACATGAAACAAATGCAAGATCTGTTGAGAAGTTCACACAGTACTAACTCAAATTCTGGCTTGACTACACTAGAAGCACTACACACAGTAGATAGCAGAGAGGCATCACACACAGTGATTGTTTGAATAACGTCGTATTTCAAAATTAAGCAAATAGTGCTGACTGGCTAACTGACTAGTAGATTTACTGGCCAAGCTGACTGACTTAAAACAGGAAATCGTCGTCCTCGTAGTCAAATAATTTCTGTACCTTCTCAACAGCTCCGATGGTATTCTTTGGGCAGGCAGAGGCTTTTGTTAGATGACCGTTGCCCCCACATTTAAAACATGTGCGCCCTTTTCCTGGGCACTTGTGGTTAATCTGTTGCTCTAAACCATATTCACGACAGATTGCTTGTTCCTTGCTGAAACCATTCCTCTTGACTGCATTCATTTCATATTTCACATCTGGAAGTGTAATCTGCTCTATTGCGACTTTGGCATTCCATTCTTGCAATAACACACTAAATCAGTTAGCTTTGATTCCTCAAGTTCGATTAGCTTTGACCTCAGCAGTGTCTCGCATGCCTCGTAGAAATTGGTCCACCAGGTTGACCTCCAGACTACTGGCAAACTCACATTGGCGAGCTGCCTTTTTCAAGCGGCTGACATATTCATTGAGATTCTCACTCAAGTTTTGTCTCATCTCTCTGAATGAAAGTCGTTCCACCAGCCAGTGCCTTGACATACCAAAGTGCTTGCACACAAGGTCAACTAGGCCTCTGTATGTAAAATCCTTAGGCTTCTGTGGGGCTGCCAGATCTCGTATTGTATCGTATTGATAGCCTTTCAAGCCCATGAGCAGTAAGTGCTTACGAGAGTCTCCCGTAGCCTCGTTCACCGCAAAATATATCTCCAACTGCTCCAAATATGAATCAACACTCGTAGAGTTGTCAAATTATGGCAAATTACTATGGCTTTATTATCCGACATCCTCGTCGCCAATTTAATGTATCAAGACTTCTGGTGGCTGGCTTATTCGAGACTGTTTTATTTTTACATTGCAAGCAATATATATATATATATATATATATATATATATATGTGTGTATACAAGTCATCAATGATTCACCCTAGTGATGATTTCAGGTGCAAAGACAACAACACAAAGAAACAAACATATTGCCACATTATGGCAATTGTTGATGGTATGATTCAGGTCGCGTATTTATGACTCTGGTACACTACACTATCTATAATATAATTTGCTTTGTAAGCATATCAATCATTTTCTCTTCTTTTTTTACTGAAAAACAAATATTGCAATGTGTGTGTCTACATTGGTTCCACTAAACATTAGGATGTCATCCGAAAATCACAAGCAAATCTTCCGATTTAAATTTGCCAGAACAGTAGAAACTGTGCTCTGAAACACCCGAGGGGAATTCTTCCAGTCATAAGGAATTGTTTTGTATCTTAACACGCCATTATACATTACAAAAGCACTTTGTTCTTTATCTTCCTCATTATCTAGTCCAGTTTGCCAGTAAACCTTCATCAAATCCAAAGTGGTGAAAAGTGAGCTTCATGAAAGCATTTCCTTTACGCTATCTTGATGAGATATAGGAAAGAGTATGTGTGCAAGCATTCGCTTTACGGTAGTCATTACCAATACGCATACTGGGACTATTCTTTTTCTTTACAAGAATAACTGGCGATGCCCATGCACTTTGTGGGGCAGGTTCTATCTTCTCAATCCTGCTTTTAGCATTTTTTTTAAATGTATTCATCCAAGGGGGCTTTATGAACCACTACAATAAGGAGCGTGCCGGATAAAGGCAGCTTATTTCATATCGCAAACTTTACCAGATGAGCCAGATACTTTGCCAGGTCAAATGAATAAGTGGCAAAAACGTTTCTTTTTGTCTCAAAAAAAGTTTTCAAATCATTTTTTATCAGCTTGAATTAGTGAAGAGTTGGTCAAATTTATTTTACTTATTGTGTCTGGGTTCAGTGTTGACATCCTTAACCCTTTCGCTGCCAACCATGTACAAAATTAGCTATCGGCCTAGTGCCAGCCATTTTACCCAAAGTTGCCCATATTGCTTCATGATATGTATACAATATTGTTTCAATTTCAAACTCTAGATCATTTTGTGTAACATATTTTATTTTGCCAACATTTTAACTAACACTGCTATGCAAAAGATTCAATGTATCTATACTTTGTCCGATGATAAAGCTACATGAAGCGATCGCTACGAAGCAAAGACGATCCTCTACAATGTTCCTTACTCTTACAAAACTATTACTGTCACCACTATCAGAGTCACTGCTGCTACTTAAACTATTTGTATAATCACGAAAATTTAAATCTGAATTGGCTATAACGTCATCAACATAAGTAATTACCTGTTTTCTGACTCGCGCAGGGTAGTTAATGAACTCAAACAAAAGTTGTTGTTTTTAGGTTAGTTCTTTTCAAACGAAAGTTTAAAATTGCTTCGTTATTTTAGGCTAATTTTATAAAGATATCTTCGGACAACGTTGTCAATATCTTAAATGTCCTAAAGACCGTAGGTTATGTTGTCAATGGATAATAAAATAAAGTTACTACGCAATTGCTGGGAAAGTCACAATTATGCGTCCGTAGCACTCGAATCCAAAAAATATATAAATGGGTCTTTGGCAGCGAAAGGGTTAAATACCTCATTAGTGTTAACCATATGTGAGTCATATGTGGGTAATGGAAAAGCTATTCCAAGTGGTGTTCCTTTGAATACGCTGATGTAGTTGTTAGGTGTAATAACCACACGGCGTCTCAGGTGGCTGTCACCTCGATAATTGTTTTTTTTGTTGCAAATAATCGATCTTCATGTACTATAGAAGGTTCAAAAATCATGTGATCGTTGCTATCATTCCTCCTTGAGATGCAGAAACTACTATTACCACTTGGGGGAAGTATTAATTCTCGGTCCGCAACACATTGCAATATGTTCCAATTTCATCATGACCAGTCATGGTACAGTTATTAGGCAATTGCCTCCCTGTCTTTATTTATTTTCTATTTCCCTGAGTGATAGTCTACAAAAAATTGTCCAAGCTGCTTAAGGTTATCAATTCATGATATCAGTGAATATTTACATGAATATATTACCAAAAGTATGGCTTCAATAGGAATATTGCCTTTACACTGGATTGGCACCAAAATTTTTCCTAAACCTTTTACTATGTGTCCACTCATAGCTCGTACTGATCGCGTGGCTTCCTTTATTTTAGACTGATTGCCTAGTTGTTTACACAAATTAACACTGATTTTGAATACTTGTGCAGCGGTGTCTATCAGAGCATTGTGCTCTTGAACAAATATCGTTATGCGTACTAAAGACTCATGAATTATGTTAGATACATTACACACAATGTCTTCTAAAGTTGGAGCTGGTCGTCGAGTGTATAGTCGTCGTGTTTTTATCCGAAAAGCTACAGGCGTAACAGTTGACCTAGCCAATGGTCGGGTACGAGTCCTCTAAGTTGATCAGTTTGCTAGTGTAAAACTCGTTCAAGTCTTTTATACGCCATCAATAGGATCGAGGTGGGATTTATCTCAATCCTCATGTTTTCCTCTACATCACTAGTTCTTATTATTCTTAATATCACTATTCTTATTCTTACATCACTTAGTTCTTCAACTATTTTGCTGTAACTCGTCAATATGAACCTTTTAAATTTTAGTTTGCTCGACTGGAATCGGAGCTTCCTCTATTGTTTGGTTTATAGCTATAGAAATTTTGGTGTTTTTATCCACCTCCTTGGAACCAAAAAATATATCCTCGCAAATTTTATTTAGGATGTGATTTGAAGGTTTTTAGTCCAGTGCACATATGCATCTCCATAACAGGTTCAAGGTTATGTATGAGCAACACAAGAAAATCCAAAACTGTTTTATATCCCAAGTTCCATAAGCACTTAGAAATGAAAATGTCCTTTGATTCACTATGTTATTGGCTAGATTTCCCGATTGCTGGGAAGAGTCACTGGGAAAATTTGATGTTACTCTTAGGTGTTCCAAAACTTTCTCATGATGTGACGAAGAGCAAGCCATATCATTTAGTGAAAATTTGTCTTTAAGGGTGTCCCAATTTTACAGTAGCAGTTGGGGAATTACTACCTTGTCATGTTCTATGCCCAGAGGTGAGTAATCTAGGAATAACAATTTAAGAGTGTCAGTCTCGGTAATAGGGGTCATGTTAAGGTGGTGGTAATAATACAAATTATTCCACAGCAAAACAGGAATTTCCTGGTTCATTGCACACTCACTGTATTCAGTGTCATGAAATACGATATTTGTACAAGTATCGAGCCAAGCGGTTTGATTGACACCTATAACGTGAATGGTCAAAGGAATTCTACTAGAACATGTTTCCGCAGACATTACAGAGAAATTATCAATTGGTTCGTAAGAGTAAACGGATAGAAAGCTGTGAGTTTATTTTGCATATATGTAGCTATTGTTGAACAGGTGTCTCAGCCATTGTCGGATTTCCGATTCTGTGGAATTTTCTGTTTTGCTACATTATCTGTTTGCACAATGGAATTAGTTTGTACCATTTCATCACGCGGAAATGTGTGCCACTTATGCAAAGAGTAGCAAGTGTCTCGTAAAACTACTTGGTCCAAATAGTCATCAGTCCTGGTTTGTCCCTCACAAAAAAGTCTAGAGTGTGTTACAATCTTAGTCTGTACAGTTTTACAATGAAATGCTACACTTTTGTATTGTATTAAATTAGTTTTGTATAAAGTCAAAGTCAGGTTGTACGGTTCATGTGCAGCAGCAGTGTCAGGCAATATACAAGGAGAGAACTTTGGCAATTAAAAATTTATCCAAAGTATGCCCAGCCCTACAAAGCATAAGAGACTGAGCTTGGCCCACAGCCAACAGTGCAAAAAATGACAACTTGAAAAGTGTTGCCCATGACATGCCAAATCTACTGTGTGTTCTCCTATTTACATTGTGGCCTAGAAGGGTGATAATGATCATTGTTCGCATCATTTGCTTGTCTACTCAAGCGATTCAAATTAGTAGTCACTTTGCTTACACTCACTTTGCCATTCCTTGCTAATTGTCATTTGTCTCATTCAATGAAACAAAATCGTGTCTGGTTAGGCTTTCCTGACTCGCAACAGCTGAGACCACTCCACTATTGCTAGCTAGCACAACCTTTTCAAAGGTAATGCTGACTTTTCTTACCTTTGCACTCACTTGAGAATTCCTAGCTACCTCAATCATGACAGCTTGCACAACAGTGGCCACCTTGAAAGTTACTGCTTCAACTAGTCTGATTGTTACCTTCTCAACAGGCATATCAATGACTATAATTGTTTTCTTGCGCTTGGCTGGGTGCTGCCATAGCTCATTGTTTCTCAGTAGTTGCTGTAGGCACTTCTGCCGAAACATATGCTACTGGTGGCTAATATTCGCCTAGCCGTTGAGCAGTTTGAGGCTTTTAACTGGCCAACCAGTCCTTAAACCATCGTGGCACCTCATGTTGTTGATCAGCTGCTCTGCTCAGACCTCCATTCGTGCCGCTGTTATAGTTGGGTCTAGATGCAGGCTGTTAGCAAGCCGGAAAACCTGCCTTTATTAGCTAGATTTGGCTGACTTTTTCGGCTAGCTTCCCACTTGTCGCAAAAATGAGCCAAATGTTTTTTTGGTATGCACACCAAACATTTACTCACATGCTTATCAAACCTTTTGTTTTGGCGAGGGTGTAGTCGAGCACTTTGAAAATTTGCTGCAACATCGGGTATTGTCCTATCTGCCAGCAGAGCAGTTTCTACCTCAATGGCAGCACGCAAAATGTCAGACAAGTTCTTAGAAGGAATGCCCATTATTTTCTCCTTGGTATGGGGGCGTAAACCCGATCGAAAGTGCAATAAAACGTAGCGGCTGTCTTCCCCGGCACTCCCACAGGCCACAATTTTGCGAAAATGTTCTTAATAGTTGCGAAATTTTTTGGCACCACTTTGTCTCGCTGCTGAAACTTTCATTGCCACCTGTTCTTCCCCATTTACTGCATTCAATTTAGATCTCAAAAGTATTTTTACTTTATCAAAGCTCATTCCCTACCCTCAGCCTTTATTATTTTTCTCAGATATGTTACCGCTGAATCTTTCAGATACAATTGTAACTCTAAAACATATGCAGATCTTGGTACTTCATTCAAAAGACAACAAGTCTCGATTTGCATGGCAAATCCCTCAGAGTCGTCATCACTGCGACCTGTAAAACTGAAACCAAATTTTACCCAGTCACTCTTGTAAGATTTTCTTTGGTCACATTTGTCTCGTTCTGGTATTTGTCTAAAATAACTTAGCTCATAGCTTTGTTGTGGCAAAACAGGCTCTCTCCTCTAATTTCTAACTCTTTTGTCAGTCGACTGCAACACTTGTGAGTCAGTGTTCGAATAATTTCCAGTATCACTTCAGCCTTTCGATCTACCGCATCAAGAGCATTTTGCTGCTGATCTACGGCATATCCCATGGCAGCAAATCTCTCATTCTTTTATCCATTGGATCATGGTGGCTTATCAATGAATTGTCCGCACTATCTCCCATTGCTGCCTACTACATCGTGTTGGCAAAAACTTATGACACCAAATGTGATAGCACGTTATTTTAACTCTGCTATCCTAAGGAGGATTTATGTGGAACCCCAGTGTTGTATCAAATTGCTTACTCAATGAAATAAGTTGGAGTTCCAAGTTCTATATATTTTTCCTATATATATAGATATATATATATATATATATATATATAAATTGTATTTATGATCATGTTGTCTATAAAAGTGCTTAAGTTTCCTGAGCTGATGTAAAATAGATATAAAAAGTGTGAAAGTTTGATAAAACTGTATTACTCAGTTTCATGTAAAAAGAATCTTCAGATACAGTATTAACATAGCAGTTAAAATATGTTTCACTCACCTAAAATAGATATAAAAAGTGGGCATGTTTGATAAAACTGTATGACTTAGAGTTTCGTGCTGGTGGTAAAATAACATGCACTTGTCAGAACCCGGTGATAATTAATGCCTGTTGGTTCTTATATATTATTATAACCAAGTAATCCAAGGTAAGCTATACAGTTAAACTCATTATAGATAATTATGAAGGTTGAAATTTAGAAAGCATGAATTTACTTAAATGACGGGCAAGATGAGATAAGACCTCATTTGTTGTTAAGACTAGCCATTTCTGGTTTGCATAGGATGTAATACTTCTCAACGATACAAAGGTTGCACACATATTTCTCATTCTAGTTTGCAGCGGCCTTGGTGATTATTTGCCAGTCGATGTTGTATTCGATGTCGTTGTCTTTAAGCTGCCAAACATATTTGCTGAGTTCGGTTGCCAGCCTTTTACTTTGGTGCCGAAGAGATGCGGTATGATTGCTATACTTTGTTTTGAACATGGTCGATGTTAGGCCGATGTAAGTTTTGGTCGAATTGCTGGATCTGATAGTGGCCTGATAGATAATATTACTAGCCATGCAGTCACTGCCCATTGGGCAGTCGGCTTTCGTTCTAGCACGTTTTTGTGGTTGTTTTCAGTGTGTGTTTGTTGTTTGTTTAGTAGTTTGCTGTTGTCACTGTTTATGATGGCTTCATATACGGTTTATATTTGCCATCATTAAGATCCAGGGTAACATCTAAAAAGTTTATTACTTTTAGGTTTGCTTTACTGTGATCGCTTGCTGGTTAGCTTTGAAGATATTACACAGCTTTTTCTTGATGTTATCTATATCTCTAGGGGTCCCGCTAATTACTCCGAGTCCATCATCTCTCTATAGCCTGTAGTTTCCTTTTATCTGTCTTTCAATTTGACTAAGCAGAAATAATCGTATAATTTCACACTTTCAGCTCCATCATAGCTTCCCATTGTTACATCGAATGATGAATTTCCATTTTTGTATCACGGTTTATTGTCACGCACCAGTATAGAAGATCTGGCCTGTAATGTAATTTCTTTATCTTTAGGTGAGATGGCTGTATATTGGCACGCAAAGTCTCATGCTGCTACAAACAGTTCTTTAGTAATCGATGGATAAAATTCCACCATGTCAAACATCACAAAACTCTGATCTTTCTTGTTGTTGTTGTTATTAAACCACTGTAGTATTGAATTAGTGTTCTGCCACAGGTTAGCCTCGGTTCTTAACTTTACTTGGCGGATGATGTTCTCTAGGAGTAATTTACTAATTTTTTCTGTTTCTTGTTTGGTCGGGTTTATGAGTCGTTGTCGTAGGGTTGTTTAGGAAATTTTTTTATGGTCTTTTAAGGTGATGTAAGCTGGTTTTTCTAATAGCTTGGCAACTCGGTCTTCTATATTTAGCTTGCTAGTTATCTCTTTAGCGCGGAGGTTGATCTCATTTGTTGGATTATCCGTGGCTCCTTTGTAATCTTTGGTGATCTGTTTATTGAGAAGTTTATCATATCGTTCGTGATCTAATTTGTAAAATTTTGTCGTTTTGTCAGCTTTGGGTAATACAGTTTTATCAAACTTTCACACTTTTTGTATCTATTATATATATATATAAATATAATAATGTCACGCTTCTCTAGCATAGTGCTCTATTACTGGAAGTAAAAGCTAAAGTATAAAAGAAGTAGGAGATGACTAAAAATGAGTTTTTATTACTAATAGTTTCATGTACAAAGTACAATCATCAGACAATAACTCATGCTAAAATGGCTACTTTATTGCCAATGTTAGGGCTCACATTCAAAACTGCATCATTGAAATTAAAATCTGGGTGGTACAAGCCTGTAGCTTACGAATGAGATAGAGAGCTTATAGAAGTTACTATCCAAAAACAAAGTTATATAGAAAGTGTTTATGTAATACTGTCACCTAAAAGAAATTTCCTATCATGTCTGCAGGTTGATATTATTTCCTGTCGTTTATTCCGACTACTCTTTTCAGGGTGCATAACAATGTAATACTTTTCTAGTAGGCACAAGTTGCACAGATTAGATATGTTGTTGTATGCAGCAGATTGCTTGACGATGCTCCATTTAATGTCATACGCAATGTTATGATCTTTTAGCTCCCATATATGTTTGCTGAGGCTGGTTTTATTTCTCTTGTTGGTGTCATTAAATGTGTGGTTAGAGTGGCGAGTCTTAAACGTTGTTTTGCAAAGTCCAATGTATGACTGGTTTTGTCGGTTAGCATCTGTGACAGTCGCTTGGTAGATAATGCTTTTAGATAGGCAATGTCCTATCAGCGGGCATTCCTCCGCTCTTCTGCAGTTGCAGGTTGTTCCCGTGGCAGTATCTTGATTTTCTGCGGTCTTCTTTAGTCCTTTATTATGACTGTCTATGATGTTGTTAATATTTCTCATACAGCTGTAGCTGAGTTTCGAGGTATTTTCATTGAATATCTTCCTGAGAGTGTGGCCTTTATAAAACAATCTGCGTACCATAGTTACAAAAGAACGGCCGATATTCGTACTCCTGGTAGCATTTAACAGTGGGTTGTACCATATGATTTTCTTTCTATTAGTTTTACGATTTCTGTGTTGAGTTGGAGTGTATACCAGTCTTTGGAGGTATCTGCTTTTGCTTAAGGCCTCTTGATATATGCCAACTGTTTTTTTGAATACAGTCTCACTTGATGATATAGTGGACACGCGCTTGTTGATGGGGTGTGGTATGTTCTCTAATATCTGGGGCAGGTGGCTTGATTGGGTATGTATATAACGAGGGGCGTTGTTCAGTTTATTGTAAGGCTTGTACGTGTTCTGGTTGATTTCGAGTGTGATGTCCAAAAAGTTCACAACTTTTCTATTTGCCTCCATAGTTATTTTTAAGGCATACTTGCTAAACATTGCGCAGAGTTCTTTTTTTATCTTCTCAGCATGCCTGGGGTGCACCTAACCATTCCTAAGCCGTCATCTCGGTATAAACCAACGTTGTTATCATACTTGCTGCTGATCTTATGCAACATAAATAGTCCAAACAGCTCGCAGGTCTCGGCGCCATCATATGACCCCATTCTGACATCGAAGGAGCTGTCTCTACTGTTTTTAATCCAATAATTGTCATTGTTTACCGGCACAGATTTTTTAGCATGTGTAATTATATTTCTTGTGTCATTATCTATTGGGGTAAATTCTGACGCATAGTCTAGTGCTTGGTTCATTAGGTCTAATGTGATTGAAGGGTAAAAGTTAACGACATCAAATATATATAATATATATATATATATCAAACTATGCATGACATGAGCCAAACACAAACTACTAAAAGATACAATAACATTACAACACTAATTTTGTTTCAGACACACAGGCAACAATCAAGCAAAGATAAATGTCTTTTGTATAAACAGTTTTCGCTATTAGAGCTGACATGTTATGACTATGTTTGACTATCGGTTGTCGTCTAGATATACTTATCTCACATAGGCCACTGGTTTGCCTTCCTGTATAAGACCCACTGAGCTAGCGTCAGTCTGTACAACAACTGGCTTTCCTGTTTTAAAGTATTAAAGGACAGACTGTTGTCATGAGTGACGTAAATTTTTCAAAAACCATCTTCTGGTCTTGTGCCCGAACAATTTCTTTGTCTGCGGTGCCGATCAATCTTCTTAGTGGTTCACATTCTGCCAAACAGTTGGGAATGAATTTGCTCAGGTAGTTTACATGTCACAAAAACCGTCACACCCCGTCGCTGTCTGTGGGAGGCGTCATGTCTTGGATAGAACTTATCTTTTGTAGGTCCGGCTTAACACCATCCTTGCTGATCAGGTGACCAATATATGGCAGCTCTTCTAGTAGGAATCTGCATTTATCTTTGTTCAGCTTCAAGTTTACCTTCCTCGCCCTGGCTAAAAGCTTATCCAGCTTGAGATTCTGGTCCACGATTGCTTCCTCTTTGGTTTTCCCTTTTCCATAGATGAGAATATCATCAGCAACTACAGTGACGCCTTCTAGACTGTATAGAGCTTCTGCTAGCATCCGTTGGAAATCTTCAAGTGATGAGGATAATCCAAGTCATCCCCAGCCACTTGTATTTGCCTAAAAAATCTAGAAGATTGTTAATTCACTTGCTGATTGTGATAGCTTTACTTGTAAGAATCCGTCTTTGCATCACACAGTGCGAAGACCATAGCTCCGTCTAGTTCACACAGGACATCTAAAGTTGGCATCGGATAACGATTTGTTTTGATCAACTTTTTGAGGTTGGATGGATCAAGGCAAAGCCTCAATGTTTTTTGGGCTTTCTCACCACTACTAGATTGCTTATCCAATCAGTAGGGTAGTCCACTTTAGCTATTACTTCCTTTGCTACCAGTGACTCTAGCTTGGTTTTCAGGTCATTTCTCATCAATTGTCGCACATTTTGTGATTTCTGTGTGGTTGGTCTCGTTCTTTGACCTCGATGTTGTACTTTCCCGGGAGACAGCCTATGCCATTGAACACATCATCGTACTCCTTGATAACATCATCCAGTGCAGCATCAGATACCAGATCTATCGACTCATTGTTGAATGTAGTAAGTCCCACATCCAGGCAAGTATTAACTAATAACAAACTCTGGTTGTGTCTTCTTAGTACAAAGAATGTGAGCTTTAATTTGTCAACTTGAATTTCACAAGTGCCTAGTGACTTGACTCTAGAACCATCAAACAGCTGCAGACAGGTGTTGTCAGGTTTGAGACTCGGTTCCTCAACCTTGTAATCCTGATAGCTTACTATGTCGCATGAGGCTCCAGTGTCTCACTTATATTCAATCACTTTCTTCCTTCTTCCACTTTTGGTTTCTATTAATGCTAGTAACTTCTTATGTTGTTTTGTGACTTTGATCACTATTATCGACTCATCTAATTCTCCTTCGTTGTCTTTTTCTGCTAACTGATGCTTAGCTTTAGACCTATATAGCTTTTGACAGTGATTATATTTACTACATCCATGACATACCTTGCCATATGCTGGACATTTTCTGGGGATGTGGCTTGTTCCACAATTTCCACATTGTGCTCTTGCAATGAAGTTGCTGGATTCTGGTCTCAGAGTTCTTCTATTGGATTGCTGGGTTCTGTTCTGACAGCTGTTCTGTTCGTATTTCTCACTCCATGCACTTTTTGTTCGGGGTTGATTAGTTTGAAGTCGTTGCTAAACGATGCACTAGGCTTGTACCACTTGATTGTGATGGCAAAATCTAGATCATCTATTTCTAATAATTTGTGCCTTGTACCCTAGTTGTTGATAATGAGACAGACTAATTTCGCCTTGTTATTTAGTAAATGGAAGTGTTGATGTCAGCGATAACCTAATTTAATGGTATTGATAAGTTTTTCATTTTGTAGTCAGTTTTTACTTTTTTGCACAAAATATGTAATCGAATCTGCAGAATCTGCGGTAAAAATTAATTAAATTTTGTGATTAGTTCTTTTAATATAACCATGAGCGGTTCTTTTGTTTTGTCAGTTTTAAGCTTTTTGCATGGCCATTTAATTAGATCTGAGAATTTTTGAATAGTTGCTTAACAAATTTAAAGGTAACATCAAGGCTAGCGGTAGATTTTATGAAATTATGTGATTGAAACCATATAACATTCCTACGAACAAGAACGAAAGGAAGAGCGAGCTGACAGACTCCGGAGAAGCCCAAAGCCCAAGCGGATAGAAGATTTCGAATATTACGTATAGCTACAGTTTTTACCTACACAATTGGCACAAGATTTTGGACTAAAACGGATTCTTCTTTAAGAATTAACTTCACCAGGACTACGATTAACGGAACAAGACCAGTAGAAAACATAATATATTTTATTTTTTCTTACAACAGCTGCAACAGACAATAACGATAACAACCACGGCTATACCTCCCACCACCAGGGGCACCACGAGCTCGAGATCTGAAAGAATACAACGATAGCTACTACATGTTCGAGACAACCACTTTAAAAAATAATTTTTTTATATTTTCTCGGAACTTAATTGCATTCATACATGAGACCACAAACAAAGACAAGTTTAGTAACTTACCGACGACCACTGGAAGGTCAGACATGACGGCTTCCCCTACCACCATATAGAAAGATCGCCCTGAGGATTGTCTCAGAATCGGATCGGTGGAAACATCAGGCGCTACAAAGAGCCAAGAGTGACAACAAACATTAATACTGATATAGGAGAACAGACGAACACGGCAAAAAAAATTTCCCATTTACAAGGAGTACCCGGGACAGTGACATCTGTTACGGTGGCGTCCACTATGGGAACGATGGTGGTCACGACAACGCAAGCACTCACTTTACTGAAGCAAGTACATCCGGTGATGTCACATGGCTAAGAGAGATAATTCAATTTTTTTTAAATCGTCCACCGAAACCAACAACCATTATCTAGGAATTGCTCATAGATATGTAATTAAAGAAATGAACTCACCGCTTCCAAGATAGGATAGAGACGAACAAACACCCAAAGGAAGGACAGAATAAAAATAACTTGGCACAACATGTTTCGCCTTTGACCACACAGAGAAGACTGAAGGGAACAGGACTGAGAACTTGCTGAAGGACAGTATAACTGATCGCATGACATCAAACGGGTTCCGTCATTGGCTTCTATCTGCCATTGGCATCATCTATCTTCGGGTTTTTCTATCGAAAGGCAAGTTCGCTGAGTTCTTCGTTGGTGAACCAAATATAGCTTTTGGATTGGTTTATTGCTTGGTTTATAATCATTGAAGTTCACGTGCGTAATCAAAGCCTATATGGCTTCCGCGATTGCTAAGCAACAATACAACTGCTCACTACTACCTCCTCAAGTAACCAACTCATGCAGTTACTTTGCTTGTAATGAAAGCAAAATGACATAACAAGCACTCAAGGAGTGAACACCTTGATGTACTGTCCCTCAACCAAAAATATACATGTTTTATATGTTTTAGTATTCACCACTAATAAGTTCTATTGCATTTAACCAAAGCGCTCTACTATTTAGTAAATATAACTCTTTGGAATGCACAGAGATGCATTTCAATTTTTTATAGCAGAGACGTTTAGTAGCTTTTATATTCAAATTTAGAGGAAATTCAACCAAGAAAAGAGTTTTTCTCTTTGGTATAACTATTTCTAAAGGCCCAACAACTCATTGGGTTACTTTGTTATGTATATATGATAACAAGCTCAATAATTTGACAAGGAAGGAACCACTTTAATTATTACAAGAAATTGGTTATATATTTATATACAGGTATATGTACAGATTTATGCACAGTTTATACAACTAAATATATTTTCAAGTGAAATAGACCATATAAAAGTTGAAAATGCAGAAAGTGAGTTGAATACTGCTAACTAACATGGGACAACTTACTAAATATATCTGATGGTTTTGAATCAGCAGGGAAAAATTCAAAACAAATTCAAACTAGTGGAAGACGAGCACTGCCCACAGTAAGCACAAGTATAAATGGAATAAATAATATAATATTTACTACTGGAAGTTTAAATATGACAAACAATTGAAAAGATGGGGAATACATATGAAATGGTTTTCCAATCATCTTCAGAGTTACTATTACAAGTTCAATTTTACACATCAGCATGTGAAAAGTAACCAGGAAGAGTGATACTGGACTGGGTGTAAAAGTGTGTAGATTATTATTTGCAACCTATGTCTGTAACCAATGGCTGTTTGATCTTTTCATTGCGTTTCTTTTGGAAGTTTCTTTGTGATCAACTAATCTGTTTCTCATGGCAATACTAACACTATACTATGGAGTGAATCTGATCTGCACAACACGGTAGAAATAAACTAAAATATTGGGCAAACCATAACTTTGATAAGATGAAGACATTTAACTCGATGATTACAATCATCACACAAATACTTGGCTGTTTTCTTGCTGCATAATGTCCCTTTGGCAAGCCAATGCAAGCCAATTGATAATATTCCTTACACACATCACATTCTATGCCTTCTCCTTCATTCATCCAATTAAGTCGACAGTGACAGTACACCTTCGTAAACATTTACACATAATTAGTTTTATGAAGCTATCCATATATTCCGTAAAAATGAGTGCGTATTCAAAATAGACAATATGGTGCAAAAATAAAATACCTAAGCAATACGCTATATGTATAATTCTATGTATACTCTATGTATGACATGTATTGCTAGAGATGTTCCTGCTACGAAAACAAAATGACCAATTTAATATTATTAATAATTAAATTTGCTTACCTTCAAAGTAATATACCTAGATTTAATTCTTCTTTTCTCTTCAACACTTCGTGGAAATGGAGAAAACTTTCCATAAGTTAGACATTGATACAGATGACTCCTTAGCTTACATTGATCATATGTTATCTGTATAATGACAGCATTGCAAGGGAAGCAAGCCTGTATGACTGTTAACAGTTAAAAAAATACTAAGAAAAGAATCACACACCAAGAACTCCAATGTCAAAAGTTTCAAGTTCGACAGTACACAACAATCCCTTACATATACTCCAATTAGATTTGTTAAAAACCACTATGCAAGCATGATTTTCATTGATAAAAGCTAATATACAAGACATGGTCCAACATTTAAAATGCATCAAGAACATTATTAATAAGAATTTAGGTAAAAAGTCTGTTGTTGAAGCATTGTAAAACATTAAACATGTAAAATATTAAGATTAAGAAGCTCAGGTTTTATCTTAGTTGGATTTGATTCCATAAGAACATCAACTAGAAATGCAATAGTGAAAAGTCCGCAATCACTTGCGCCAACCTGCCGCTGTACAGCTTCCCATCGCAGTCTGAGATGGGTGCTTGTGTCAAGTGAAGACCTGAACAAATATTTATAATGCACAGGCATTAAATATATTTATTTTCAGTTACCCTTATGAAGGTTTCTAAATCTGAATATTTTGCTATACTAAGATATCTTGTTCCACTTTCCATTTCTTAGATAAATCTGTTATTAGGAGCATTTTGAAAGATCAGTTGTTCATATTTATCAGCTCGCAACGACTTTGCAGCGGCGTTATCATACTGTCTTTTCAAATGTACCTGGATCTCTTGATTTGTAAGCCTTTTGGGCTAATAGTTCTAACAAGATTTCGGACTAAAACAGATTTTTCCTCAGCAATTAACTCCACCAGAACTATGTCTAACGAAGCAAGACTAAAAGAAGGCTTAACAATATTTAATTTTTTTGCAACAGCAGATACCAGCAACAACAACAGCAACAATCATGGCAAACCGCTAAGGCAATGAGCCACCATGAGCTTTGAATCTAAAACAAGACGACGATAGGCACGGCATTCTCGAGATGACTACTTAGAAATTAGAGAAACCTGATTTTACCCATGGCGGACCTGAAATACGGATTACGAGTTTATCTACTTACGGACAACGACTGGGAAATCTGGAGTGAACACCTTCTTCCCTAATATCAGGTGTGTCCAAAAAGTTACGTACCTGTTTAGAATGCTAAGAGCTGCAACAATGTGACAATAAGGAAAATTAGCACTACTTACGGCAAGGTGAAAAAATGGACAACGCAACTAAGGAATCACTTGTTTACCTGAAGTGCCCAGAACCATGACCTCGCATTTAGTGGTACACTGCAACACTAAGCAGAAACATGTGCATCGAGTGATGTCACATGGCTAAAAGAGAAAAGGAATTCATTTGACAAGGATATCTTGCACCAACTCGATAGATTGTAGACTACGGAGCGCTTATGCCCAAAGAAACAGAAAGGGTAGAAAAAGCAAATACATTGTAGTACTCTCACTGCGCAGAATAAAATGAAGAGCTAATGATTAGAGTCAGCCAAATAAAGCCACACATAATCATGTGACACCAAAAGGGTCCCTCAATGGCTATCACTTTCCCTTAACGAATGATATATTCACCCTTTTTCAAGGCTACAGGTTGTGCAAGCTTCTGAATGACCTCCAGACAGGAATGGACCAGGTGCACTTCAATTGTTGTGAAGGCTACCCTTAATTGGGAAATGTAGGAATGACTCTTATGTGAGAGCAGAGTGAATAATTACAAATTGTTTCCACTAAGGTCAAACGAACTGACACCTGAGCTATTGACATCCTGAAGACAGCACTCAAGAACTGTTAATAGCTTTCCCCCAACATTCTATTATTTCTCACAATGGACAGCCTCACAATTATGGCTCGATGTTTGAAAGACACAGATTTGCAATAGCTTATTATTTGAAATTACACGCCATCGGCGCATTCTCACGAAAGGTCTCGAGTTGTAAATTGACTACAATTTACGCAGAATCGATCCCTGTATTAGCAACGGATGTAGTCTCGACAGATGCGGTCCAAGCATTCAGTCCCGCACTCCGTTTCGCCCTATTCATCATCTTCCGAAAATTCCTCGCCCACAGGAAGGGCAGGCACAGACTGCTGATACCTGAAAGATGAACATTGCTGAGCTACCACCAGATCACAAGACAAACGAACAAGGTCAAGGACAAGTACATGACTCGAGTTTTCATCTGGGTTTGGTTGAGACCATCCGTTGGAGCAGGTCCCATACCCCCTACTACGAGCAATGTGTAGAGGAGACACTCTGGCCAGCCTGCTAGGTACAGAGGAAAATACGGTCTCTTGCCCCCTCCCTTCTGACATCTTGAGTTATTGCCCTGAAGTCACATGTCTTGATGTCCAATACCTTCAGTTTAATGAGTGAGCTGAGACAGTATTATCTCTTTTAGCTGCTATCAGTTGGTCTCTTCTCAATCATGTTACATTTCTGTTTGTCTTAAACCGTTGTCATTATGGTGTAGTTAGTCTACTACACTATAATATTTTTCAACCTGATTCAAGTCTCTTGCCCTCAGCTTTTCTGATAATCAAGTTGCAATTGCTTCTGCTCAATGCTTATGATTCTTTTATTTCTCGATAGTCATCTGATGTATCTTAACTGCTTTTTTTGCATGGTAGCTTTGCTTTATCTTCCCTAATAGTTTTTAATTACAAGCCGCCTAGAACTAATTTTTTGTTATAGTGCAGTTATTGCGTACTATCATCATGACAGATTGTTTTTTGTTGTTTTAAAGCTAACTCGTAACATTACCTAATCGATGCAACAAAACCCTGAAAAATGTGTGATCATCCCATTTTCCAATCCATGGCCTTAAGTGGTTAGATAACATTAAATTTTTTTCCATAGCAGTTACTGTCATATATATGCTCATCTTAATGAAACCTAGTTACATGTATCTGGCTTTGATTGTACTCACAGGAAATATGTGCTTGTCATTTTTAGATATCGATTGTTTCAGTTTTAGGATTACCAAATAACATTGCCTGTCTGCGTCAATAAAATAAAAATAACACTAATTTTCTATTATGTGTTTCATATACAACATATTCCATTCCCTGCTTATACCTATTTTAGAGTAATTTATCTAGTTTTTCAAACTTTGTTCATACTCAATTCTTAAGTTCTGTCACCACAGTATGTGAGTCTTAAAATGCCCAGCCAGTGACTTTTATTATCTATTTGCTTAGGTTGTGTGCTTGCAGCTATTCATATGTACTGGTTCGTTTGACTTTAGTTCTTTTATTTGCTGATTTGATGGTCTTTCCACTCTTCCCACATCTTTACACATT
Organism: Watersipora subatra; assembly: GCF_963576615.1. Taxonomy (NCBI): domain Eukaryota; kingdom Metazoa; phylum Bryozoa; class Gymnolaemata; order Cheilostomatida; family Watersiporidae; genus Watersipora; species Watersipora subatra. The sequence continues at coordinate 30,645,559 of NC_088718.1, read as the reverse complement.
TAAAACTTATAAAACAAAGTCATTTTTGCTGTTCAAGTTTGTCAGCCGAGGGAAAAACTTGCCTAAAAATTCAGCGCCTTTTTGACAGTATTAGCTATTTTTCTTTTTTAGTGTGTGACTATATTTCATTATTGTATTGCTGTGGTAGTTATGTGACATTTGCACCCTCCATTCACAACACTTCAAAGTCTCAGTTTGGAGAAAAGATGAATTGCAATGAACTGCATGCGACAAACGAACAGCATCTTGGTCACCACTGTGTCGTTTGTCTCATAAATTACAGACGACTTCCCCTTTTTAGGACCGATTTCCCTATATATATTGCTCACCTGCTATAAAAATTCACACACGTTTCCTGATTTGAATTTTGTGCTTTGGTAATGATAAGTCTGTCTGTGTCATGTTAAATATTCTGTCTGGGGTTTTTTAAACAATTCTTTACTTGAATACCTTCATTACAAAACATTTTAACCAATGACCATTATTCACTAATCACCATGGCACATAAATTTTCCAAGTCACAGCCTTGAGGCCAGAGGCCTCACGAGGACATATTCGTCAATTATCGTTTTCTGTTAATGGGTTTTAACGATTCTTCAGTTCATATTAAAATTTTTGTGAAAGTTTCTCATATCTCTGCAAGCTAGTCAGTTATAATATCAATTCAACAATTGTAGAAGTTGTGTCAATTGTCACAATTGTGTCCAATGATTTTGCGGCAGGAAACTGGTGTGAAATTTGAATTCACTTATTGTAGGTCTTGCGACAAGCAGTTCTACTGTGGTTGTTGGCTTTTGTAAAGCGTGACAACATCTGCATATTTATAGTTTTACAGTGTATCTATATTTTTACTAACGAGCAACTGTTTGTTGCCATTAACAGACAAGTTACACAAAATAGACACTAACATTAAATTAGACAAGGTAGCCTTGGTAAGTCGTCAATCAACATTTCATTTCTTGCAATTTAGAACATTTTCGGTGGTGTGTAGTTGCCTCCTCTCTACTCTTTTTACTCACCAATAACCATTCAATAGATATGTTTCTCATTAGTAATGATTGATTAGTTGGAATCACTAACTTATCAGTATTTTACCAGTTGACTATAACTACTCATGCCTTTGGGTTATATACAAACATATTTGCCTACATTCTCCGGTGATGTGGAGATAAAGTTCAATACCTACTGGCACTATTAGCGTTCAATTTGGGTGCCTGTTCTGTTAGACTGAACTTTCTGTTGCACACTTTGTACTTCTGATTGGTAGAAGCATCTGTTTTTCTTGCTCACTGATTCTATTATTCCTCACACCGGTAATTTATCCACTAAAGTTGCTGATTTAGATGTATAGCTGGTTTAGCAAATGTAGCAGCACAATTAAAAATGCATGTTGCAGTTTTCCTACTTTCTTATAATACAAACTTTCTTCATTTTAATGCTTTATTCTTCAGGCCTTTAATGCACCTCAAGGTTTATTTATTTTCAGTCAACTCTTATAAATGTTTTTAGATCCTTTGAATATTTTGGTATATGGGTCATGATCTCAGAAAGTGGGTTAAGTTGGAAATTATCAAAATTTAGATGGTAGCTCAGCTTAACAAAGGAAAACCTACACAATTCCCTGCAGAAAAAAATTTGTTTCTACATTGATTAGAACTGATTTTATAGTCAACAGTCTACATATACCTTTTTACAACAGTTAAAACACGAATCTTAGAAAATTGCCCTTAAAGTTTCGAGTCACGTAACTAGTTGTTTACAGTTAGAATTACCATAGCAACCACTACTAAATTTAGATGTAATTACACAAATACATAGATTCTAGGACAGAATTTTATGCTGAATCTGAATATCTAAATTAGAAAGTTGTAAATACTTAATGTCTATAGATAATATTAGCTACAATTTGATAACCAAATTGTGTTGATATCAAAAAGTTTGATTTGTTATTGCAATCAATCAATTGTCAATGCTCCTCACAAAATTCTCTTATATTGTTGTACAGGTAATGCTGTCGATCAACTGGCAATCCATGTGGCATCAGCTGGTCAGGCATGGAGTTATCGATTGGTTTCATATTGAAGGGTTGGGTAGCACCGATGGTTGAATTGCTGAATTGTCTAATTGTTGCATTTTCTGGTGATTTACTATCAAATAGAAACTGATGTGCTGTTTTGATTCCTGGATTTTTTCTGTAGTAAGGTTGAAGGTATGAGCTCCAATCATACGTAGGTACAAGGACTTTTCCATCTTGTGAGGCAACAAGGACTCCTAAATTAAGAGTAGAATATCTCTCAATTAAATCTTTTATTTCATCTAACGACGAAACAAACTCTTTCTGGTATCTTCTTTTGAATTTTCCAAAAAAGAGACCAGGCCCAAACTTTGTGTGTCCCGCTATCATAAAATTTAACTCAATTCTTTGATGACAGCCTTTAGCCACTCTCCAAGCCAGATACATCAGCATGTAATTATTTTTATTTTGTCCTGCGCAAACTGGTTTGTCTCCAAGTAGTGATGCATATAGGGTATCAAGCTGTTGTACCCTTTGCCTCTGCTAATTGCTTCATCAACTAGGTAGTTTGTCTGACGGGGTAGGGATTCATCTGTGATTCCAAATATCACACATTTTCTTGGTGTCTTAAAGTATACAGGATCTGGCTGTAATGGATTTGATGGATAATGCACTTGCTGCGCCATATCAAATGAAATGTGCATGCATTTTTTTTATTTAACTTTAGCTATCGTATCTCTGCAATGCAATCTAGCCTGGGAGGCAACTGCTAGGTGATCTTCCTGTTGCAGGACTGCTTCTTTTTCCTTATCATATTTATATGTACTTCTAGGATAAACAATATCAAGCCTTTTACGCCAAAAAAATTGATATGAAAATAATTGATTATTAAGTCATAGCACAGACTGAAAATTAAATTATTGTATAGAAGCACACTAAAGATTCTCGTATAAAAATAATTGAAGTTTTAGCTACATCAAACATTAGACTATATTAGCAAACAGTGGCATACTTACTGGTAAATAAAGGTGTTGTCCCGCTGACAAGTCCAGCACAGATCTGACATTGGTTTACAGCACTGTACTCCTGGGAACAGCAACTTCCACAGTCATTAAAAACCAGAGATGCTGGCTTTTAAAAATTCAGCATTAGAAGTTGCTTCACAATATTGGCTGTAGGCGTATTTTTAGTCCTGTGTGAAGGCAACACGTCCTAGCTTCTCTTGATATTCTGTTCAATCTACCAGCTAGCACTAAGCTGTGCTGTTGCAGGAAATCTTTCATGAATCTTTGAAAGCATACGGACTGTTCATATGTGATCCTTGTTTTGCTTTCACGATTTAGCTTCCTTGGAATGATTGACTGGACCGACTTGTAGTGATTTACCATCTTGTTCAGCGCGTTGACACATGGTGTGCATATATGCAAACATAAGTCTGCATACTGGCATATTATAGTGTTTATACTCAGTTCTAGCTTTCTGTCTAAGTAGGTAACTAGCTCTTTTTGTAGAAACTGTGTGCTTACTAGCATGAAATCTACATTCAATCTTTGCTAAAATAGCAATATCCAACTCAGTACTGGATAGTTCAGAGCAAGCATATCTGCAGAGACTGATTTCATTGTTCTCAAATTGAAGTATGCACTTGGAGCCTTCTGGACTCAATTTGCAGGAACATTTACAAAAAAGGGAGGGGTTTGGAAGGTCGAAATTTTCATTACCAGCGTGAAGTTTCGAAGGTATCATTTATATCTTTATTATCAATCGTGTCAATGAAAAAAAAACGCTCATTCATTTTTTGCGACGCCATGTTTTATTATTTCCGGTTTGCATAGCAATGGCTTCGCGAAGCAAATTTAGGCTGTTTCAAGTTTCTACACGATCAACAGAGTTCAGATTTTGAAAGAGCATTCATGATTGGCCTAAATAAAAGTATTTTTCGAAACAACAAATGCACGTGGAATTGAGTTCACTAACTTGCAATCACTATTACGCAAATTCAATACGTGCGACCTAACCCCACTTACCGAGATCGCGACACACATATCAGAAATTTTTGAGTAAAGGTCACTCTTGTTCAATTTTTCATTTTTTAGATAGATCTATTATTAGGACCATTTGGAAAGATCAGTTGTTCATATATGTCAGCTTGCAACGACTTTGCAGCGGCGTTATCATACTGTCTTTTCAAATGTACATGGCTCTCTCGATTTAGAAGCTTATTGGGCTCGTAGTTCAAAGGGTTTTCAGGTCTTTTATTTGGCCTATCTTTTCACGTTTGGAGTCTGCACTAAAGTCACTGTACCAAATCTACAACTTCTGCAGCAAACTTAGACAGCAAGCAGAATCTTAGGTTGTTGAAATAATATTGCCGTTGTTTCTAAACTATTCCTGACTCTTTGTATTAAAAATATTTCTGAGCAATTGTATTTAATTTGTGATGTAGGATTACTCTTGAAACATTTTAGATTTGTAATCAAATGGTATGTAATGTTACGTAATGTCAGTGAAATACATGAAATCAAAGTACCTACATGAGTACCACTTGACAGTCAAGTGGCTCAAGCACTACTCGAAGTACTGTCTGGCAACTCTCAGGGACCGCTAACAGAAATCGCTATCCTTTGTGTTTACCTTGTGTAACACCAACTAAAGATCAGCTCGCTAAAACAGGTCCGAAAGGGTACGTAAAACAAATATTCTGCAGGTACTGAGCTTCAAAAATTATAGTGAGTAACCGCACTAAAAATTTATGAGCAAAATGATTTTGTAAACTAACAGACTTTCAGGAGTAGAACACAGATTTACCGGTTGAAATAGACAGGTTGAAAGTTACAACAAATTGATGGCAAACACGTTGTCACACTTCGTAAACCCAAGCAATCATGAGGACTGGCCTCAATACATATCATTCTGCCAACTCGCACACACCTCATCGAAGCACACAATTCTACAAGTTGCACCGAGCTCACTAAAATTGTGCATAGAGATTAGACTACCTTACAACTTGACAAAACCAGAACCAATTTAAGCAGATGATGGCACATGCAAGTTCAAGCTATATGAGAAAATGACAGCAGTTTGTGAAAAAGTTGGGGAATTGAAGGAGAATGAAGAAAGGGAAAGCCAGACGAAAAACCGACCAGGTCACATCCATCTCTCTACAAGTAGGAGACTATGTTCTTTACTACGACTAAAAAGGTTACACGAACAAGACATCAAAATTGATCAAGAGATGGAAGGACGCTGACGCGATCAAGAGCAGAACAGACGCTAATTCAACCGTTGGATCGCCAGTTGTTCGATCGGTAAGTTGTGACAAAATTCACATTTTGGTGCTTAGCCTATCAGCTCTAAGAACTAACTGTGTGGAAATCTACACGCTTAAACACATACATATGACAAACAATTAAGCCTGATACCAAGTAATTTCAAGCATATAATTTTCACAATTAATGCTTTTGTGAACATCCTCAAGTGGCAAATCTGATCACGTTAGCAGGTAAGATGTGCCATCTATAATTTAAGAATGGGGTAAGTTGTGCCACATATAAAAATGTAAATTTTTGCATTATTTGATCTTTATAGCATTTTGTTTTGTAGTTTCATAATATAATTTTTACATGTCAAGTTAATAAATGTAATACATGACCTCTCTTAGCTCTACTCTGCCCACGTAATACTTTAAAGATTGTCTCTCTGTTTTGTACTTGACCAATACATAAAAATCTACTTCTATATCATCATAGTTATCCTCTTGTCTCATTTTCTCCTCCATGTCTCCTCAGAATCTGACTCCCCTATCGGCTCCCCAATATATCCTTTTCATCTGTAGTAGAATCAACAATCTGTTTTTTTGTTTTCGTTTTTTTGTTTTGAATAGGTTGACTTTTCTTTCCCTTCTCCTTATCCTCATATTCTCTTTGTAAGCGATCTTTTTCAGGTGTATCAGTAAGGGTTGTAAATTTGACATTTCTTCTGTTTGACGTCTTTTTCGGGCTAGCATTCGGCAGAGGAAGGACCTGCTCTTGATTGATAGCATCACTGGTCTGGAGTACTGGCACATCATGCTGCACGGAAACTTGAGATGTCTCAACAATCTCATCTCTGGTCTCAGTAAAGTTGCTAGCAACAGCTATACTATCTGGAATATGGTTATCAGCTACTGGTTGAGGCTGGTCAGTTACCATCGCTGCAGCAAGTTCATGATCTTTGAAAATTGTGGAATCCAAAGGAAAGATTCCAGTACACCAGAATTCTCTTTTCAGGGGTCATATAAAGAGAAATACTTCGGCCTGGATTGCACCTCCTCCACTCATCCAATGATCTGTGTCAGTATGTTTTAGCTCACCAACTACACATCTGTCTAAAGGTTGAGTCTTGTGTGAAGTATGCGGTGGTAGAGTAAGCAGATGAATCCCAGATTGTTTGCACAAAGCTACAATGGGATATGAGCAATGTCAGCTGTGGTTATCAAGGATCAACAAAACAGGGTTTTCAACAGATTACCCAGTATTCTGAATAAAGAAAGGAAGATTGTCTTGAGCAAATATTTTGGTGTTCATATATCCCGATTTAGATGCCACGCCCTTAGCTCCTGGTGCAGCATTATTTAAAAAAGACTCCTTCATGAAAACACGTAGGAAAATATAGAAAGTAAGAAGATGATTTCCTGCTGCATTGACCACACATTAGATAGTCACTAATTCTCTTTCTTGTGAAGTTATAGAGTCCACTTGCTTCACACCCAGCTCTGTTACAACTGTACCAAGATTTTGTGCAGTTGTAATTCCTGTTTCGTCTAAATTATAAATTGCATTGGCTGCAAACCTGTGCCTGGCCATAAGATCTGACAAGTTTTTGAAAAAAAGTTCAATGGCAAGCTTGTTGAGTGCTGTCTGACGTGCAATTGATGTGGCTTCCGGTTGGCGAATCGAGAGCTTTCTTCTCTTCGTGAACCCACTCAACTATTCACAACCAGTCATCTCATTCTTAAGCCAACTTGGTGAGGTTTGAAGCTTGTTTGCTGTAGCAAAATCAAATGCAAATTTTTGACATTTGCTTGGAGTTAACTCGTGAAAGCAATCAGCCAGCACAGTAATGTGCTTAGCAAGCTTAGCTTCTTGCTCGTCTGTAAAAACATGATGAGCTGCAGCCGTTCTGTCACACTTGTAACCAGCTCTGGTCGTCTTTAGATACCTTGCTAACGTCATTCAGTTAATTCCACATTGTTCAGCAGCAGCTCTGATGCTCATATTGTGTTCATTTCATTACCAAGGTTAGCAGCTTGCTGAAATTGTTCCTCCAATGTAGAACCTCTCTGTTTTTCTTTTATAATGACGTGGCATTGTGATCGTGATTGTTAAGCTGCAAAACATAAATATAATGTCTAGAAGTATGATGTTTAAAACCCTAAAATAATGCAAAAGAACACACTGGGGTAAGTTGTGCCATGACACAATTTATCCCAATTAAGCCGTCACAACTTACCCCAGACAGGGTTCAGTAACAAATTCAAGAAGGATTACAAAAGAAAGAGTTATAACAAGATTCTTCATTATGGAAGACATACAGAATGAATAACCAAACTGATGTATTAATAATAATTGCTTTGTCTACAACAGTTGGAGATAATATTTTGGATCAATTTTGAACCCAGAATTTAATTTAAGTCAAAAGTAAAAAAATTATGTGATAACTCACTTATCAAATTAGTGAGAGGTAAAGCATGTAGAGAAAGATTTTGTCGAAGAATCGTGTTTTCTAACTGATGGAGAAGACAATTCATTCAAATAGCGTTTTGATGTGAAAAATTCCTTGGCACAACTAATCCCATTGTACAACTTACCCAGCGTTCTCCTACTGTGCACCTCAACATGCTTTAGCCACATTTTGAACCACGGATTAGAGGAGAGCACACAAACATCACTGTTGAATTACACTCACCAGATGGAACAAACAGTGAACAGGAAGAAACTGAACAGTACAGGATAGAGACACAAAATGAGACTACACGCTATGATCACGGAGGATTTAATTCAGACTCGCCGATTGATATGACGACGGAAGCAGACAAACTTGAAAGTACATTTCCAGCTTTCAGAAGAAATAACTAATCCTGATAGACAAGATCAGCGCGAGGATTCACCTTGAACAGAAAATTTCTTATTGTTGACAGAAATGAGTCCGGATTCAGATGAGTGTAGACCTCAACCACAATGCATGAAAACAACGGCAAAACATAGCCAGGCCCTACCACCTAGCTATAGCCAAAAGCGGAAAGAAGAGAGAGCGGACTCTGAAGAAACCCTAAGCCGAAACGGATAGAAGACTGAATACTACGAATAATAATAGTTCTTGCCTACACAACTGGATCAAGATTTTGAACTAATACGAAGTCTTTCTCAGGAATTAACTTTACCAGGACTATGACTAATGGAGCAAGTCAAAGAAAACTTAACATTTAATTCTTGTTGCAACCGATAACAGCGACAATGACAGCTACAACCACGGCCAAACAGCTAAGGCATGGAGCCACCACGAGCTTTGGATCTATAATGAGACGATGATAGACACTACAGACTTGAGATAACCACTTGAGAATTGGATAAAGTTGATTTTACCCATGGCAGACATGAATTACGGATCACAACAGGTATATTCATTTGCTGGCAACAACTGGGAAATATGTGACCACCTTCTCCTCAAATAACGGGTATGTCCAAACGGTAACCGACCTGGTTGGAATGTCAGGGGTTGCAACAATGTGACAATAAAGAAAATTACTACTACGCATGGTAAGCTGAAAAAATGGACAACACAACTAAGGAAACACTAGCTTACTTGAAGTGTACGGAACCATGACTTCGCGTTCAGTGGTGCACTGAGACACCAAGCGAAAACATGTGCATTGGGTGATGTCACAGGGCTAAAAGAGAAAAGGAGGTTGGTGCACGATTCATTTGACAATGATATCGTGCACCAACCTGATCGACTCTAGCCTACCGATCGCTTATACCCAAATAAACATAAAGGGTAGAAGAAGCAAATACATTTTAGTACTCTCCCTGCACAGACTTGAATGAAGAGCTCATGATTTGAGCCAGCCGAATAAAGCCACACTAAATCATGTGACACCAAAAGAGTCACACAATGGGTTTCACCTTTCTGCCAACGACCGTTAATTCCACCCTCCTTTCAAGGCCACTGGTTACGCAAGTTTCTGAATGACCTCCAAAGAGGAATGGACCAGGCCAAGATCAATTGAACCGACACCTGAGCTATCAACATCCTGAAAACCAGCGCTTAAGTACTGTTAACAGCTGTCTTCCTATGTTCTATTATTCCTGACAATGGACAGCCTCACAGTTATGGATCGATGTTTAGAAGACACAGATTTGCAATTGCTTAGGACTTGATTTGAAATTACACGCCATTTGCCCATTCACACCATAGGTTTTGAGTGGTAAATTTGTAAGATATTATATCTCAGCAAAGAAGACCGCCAGAGTTGACCTGAATATGTCAGCCTTATACGACATCCGTTATCTCATTATAATAACATCGCTGTAACATTCCAAGAACTACACTCATTTACACAAGCTATGCAATGTTTACTGTTTTATTTATACTGACAGTCATTGCTGACACTAATTACTATGAACAATGTCTAAAGCCAACAATCTCATCCTGTCTCTGCCTTCAATATTTATTCTTGATACATTTCATCATACTTAATGATATATTCTCCTGTGAACTTTGGTCATGCCATCGGTGTCTAAAAACATACAATGTATATTTTGTCTAATGTTGTGCGCCACATATACCACGTTGTGTTTGGCCATGTTTATACTTTGACGTCAATCATGCTGTCACAGTTTTTGTATATAAGAACGGTTTTTAGCTTTAGATCAGCAGTTATTTTACAAGTGATTGCTTTGTACACACTGTATCTGACTCATAATATCTCGCTTAATGCTTAGAGTGAACATCTTGTTTCACGCCGAACCCACAAGTGTGAGGACAGCACCCCCTCACGATCTGGTGTCAGAAGTTGCGGAAAGAGTTGGAAGAGAGAGCGCTAGTTGTCGAGAAAGACAGAATTAAAGAGATGGCGGATCGTGACCAGCAAAGAGCTGAGGAGAGGCAAGAGGATGACACAGAGACCATGGTAACGCTGAGTGAGGTAGAAGATGAAGAGATAGATGCCATCGAGGCACTAGAGAGGATGGAAGAAAGACACAAAGATGCCCGCCTGTATGCGGATGAGACATACAGAATGCTGACAGACCGTGTAGAACGCCAGTTAGATGAGCGGACCAGATGCTTGGAGGATATGCTAGAATCCTTAGCGGTAAAAATTGACAATATGGACAGGAGAGTCAGCCTTAACAAGTTCTCCTCTCCGTAGGTTCCGGGACAATAATGATGACAGGAGGGAGCCAACCAGCACAAGCTGTCGCCTCCGTAGGATCAAGGAAAGTAGGAGTAAGTACAGCCATTATACTATGCAGGCCAGTAATAGAAAAGACTGGGTAAAATTTGGCTTGTCCTTCACAGGCAAGTCGATAGACGAAGATTTCGAGAAGTTTATCGAAAAATTTGAAACGTGTTGTGTGCTAAATGATGTCTCTGGAACGAAATACATCGTTATTTTGCCAGTTTATCTAAAAGATTTGGCCGCAACATACTGCAGAGAGATTGTAAAAGAAAAAGGCGAACGTGTTAGTTATGGCAGTTTGAAACGTTTATTGAAAAACAAGCTAAGCGCTTCCCGAGGGGCCGAGCAGGTGGCAATGGAAATTTCGGCAATTAAACAGGGTGAAAGCGAAACCGTGAAACAGTATTACGAAAGATTCAGAAAAATTGTGAGCCAGGGTGAAGAATCGGAGGAAAGTTCAATCGTATTACTTCACTTTAGAAAAGGCCTTAAGCCAAAAATTCGGGAGAGTGTGTTAGCTTTGGCAGGAAAATCTTTGCCCGAGCTTTTGCAAGCTGCCACTGGCGTAGAAACCGGTCTCACGAGTAATGAAGTTGATGTTGCTCTCAACTACAATTCGAGTTCTGATAGCTATAGAAGGTCAAACAGATTTCCTCCTCAGAACAATCGCTTTGAGAAACGTAGGGAGACAAAAAGACAATGCTTCGAATGTGGAGACGAAAACCATTTGTCTTTTTAATGCCCTATTTGAGGGTCAAATACAAAAAAGAATTTCAATGCAAATAGCTTTCGAAATGAGAGAAAATTTCAAAGCGGAAACCCACAAACAGGCGCATTCCAATCCAATAGCTACTCACCTCAATCGTGGGAGCCGCCGAGGAAACCGCCACAAATGGCTGGATACCCGTGGATGCCATCTCCGTGGTGATACGGACAAATGCCTGCAGAATTTCAAGCCACTAAACCAGTCTCTTCTGTTGCTTCCAGCAGTAATAATCCTGATAAGGTTTCTGCTGAAGATAAAGCAGAACTCATTGATAATTGTACCATCTTTGCATCTTCTGCAAATGTTTTGATTGAAGACAGTATGAATGAGATAGAATCTCAATACGAAATTACTTGTTTTGCCGATGCCGAAGACAAACTTTCACCTGAGTTTGATAATCTTGGTGACAATCGAAAAGGGTAATAATACTGATGAGACAGCCGCGGTTGTAATGACTCATAACAAAGCGCTTAGTGTCGAGGTTGAAATTGAGGTTACGTCAAAAGCTGTTGTTGAAGCCCCTATAAACAATTCGCTTGAGGCAGCTGAGCCACTCCCTGTAGCTTTAATTCTAGAGAGCAATATAGAGCTTGAGGAGACAGTAGCATTCAATGCTTTGAAAAATCGGACAAACAAGTGAATATTGTAACAGAAGAGTGCGCTGCTATGCCGATGTGCGCTGAGCAACCCCTATGCCCTAAGCAAGGGAATTCCCAATTAAACAATCAACTTCATTCATGCGTACCATTAATGCATGCCAAGCTAACAGAAAACCATTTAGAAAAAACCCATGCTAGCTCATTTGATTGGTATCCTCTGCTGCATAGCGGCTGTGAGTGGGCAAGCACCCATGATATGCAGGACAGGGCACACTGTCGCACGATTTAAAATACCAGAATCTCCACCATGTGCATTACCCGATACTACAGCTGCGCACAAGCCTTACGAACTCAATTTCAAACTTTACAAACCGAACTTAGTACAGTACAGAAGTGAAGCATATCACTGTCGTATTATTCAAACAAAAATCACAACCCATTCTGGTTTCTTTGCGGAAGGTCAAACCAGACAAGATGATTACCTTGACCAAACTGTTTCAAAGGATGTGTGCTATTCAATGATGAAATGGCACACATCACCACATGGTGATATGTCACTAATAGGCTCTGTGTATCGAACTGACAACTTGGCAGACCCCGTATACCATACTGGTTTTAAATGCTGTACAGACTACCAGATTACCGCTTATAATTCATATTTGTATATGACCACCGTCTTCAAGAGGCACAGAGACTCGGAAAAAGTAGAAAGCCCTGTCGGTGTGGTAGGTCATTGCACCTACCTCTCAGGCTTCTGTACCTTGAGGGATGGATCAGCCTTGATATGGGAGCCTGACATAAAATAGGAGTGCCAATACCTACCACACATATCATGACAAAGATTATACTTATTGTGCACTAGACCTAGATATCTCAGTAGCATTGCATGGATAGCTATTTTATTACCATCACAGAAGTGGCTCCCTTACTCCAATTACGGAAATTGATTCAATTAATCTTGTCTTTTTGAACTACTCTGGATTCGCGATAAATCCTGATCAGATTGTGATTCATGAACTGATGCTATATGATTGGGATATATTTCGTGATAAATTTAGGTTAAATGATTGGGCAGGCTCCGCAGCCAGCCAGAAAAACATTTTAAAACATTTTGGTGTAACTTCTGGCTTTGAAACGGATTATTCAAAACAAGCAGACAATTTAGCAAGCACAGTAGTGAACAAAGGAACTTTTGCTTTCCTGTCTGGAAACGGAAATTGAAGCTTTAAACAAATTTGGATATTTCTCTGCTGTATGATAGTCACTTGCACAGTAATTTGGAAATGCTTGTTGATATGTACTGGTGTCCGTAACTTTATGAAAGACCCCCGATGTGGAATAAAAACCTATTTTCTTGGTGATGACGAAAAGAAAGCAAAGACAAACGTAGATAAAAACACAAACATATCTATAGCTCTAAATCAAACCTATAATGCAGCTAATACTACTGACTCTGAAGCATTAATTAAAAAATTTGATATTCAGCGTTTAGGGAAGCAAACCGCTGAACCCAGACCATCTGAGCCATTATTAATTAATACTTCCGAAACAAAAAAACCCAGAACTTGGCAGTCAGTGTCACAAATACATGCAAGTAGACGCCGCAAGCAACGACCAATGAGCCAAGCGAATAAAGAACCTCTAAACAATCCCAGCAAGCCAATAGGCCCATTTGTAAGAAGGGTCGCAGGAAGTCGCCGCCCGAGTTGCTTTACTTACCCTTCTCAGTTGAAACAGCCAGCATTGAGTGATGTCCTGTGTGCCCTAACTTCTTGCGTACATGAATAATTAGTACATACTATGGTCGCAGGCATAAAACAATCAGTTCTGATTGATAGTGGAGCTCAAATCTCTACCATTACTAAATCCCTTTGTGATTTTCTTGGTTTAGCATCTAAAATGAAAGAGACAATTCGAGCAATTAGGTCAGTAAGTGGAGATTTGGTTAGAGGCATAGGAGAAGTTTACATACCAGTACAGTGCAATCAAAACAAACTAATTACAGCCAGGCTATTGGTTATAGCGGAATTCCACTACCCATTAATTCTAGGAGTAGACAATCTGAGGTACATGGGCACACTTTGTTTAGATTACTCGACTGGTAAATTACATTTGTTACCGCTGTCAAAAATGAACCCAAAGCTAACCTGGTCCGTCAATACTGTAGCTCAAGTCTGTGGAATTAAACGCACTGATAGCAATAGATATTGTAATGTTTTTGCGATTAGAAACATATCGTTACCCCCAATGTCTGACAGTATTTTTAGTGTCTCATGTCCAAACTTTAACACCCAAGCGCTTTTTGAACCAACCTACGTTTCCAGCCATTTGCTGTTTGCTAAAACACTAAACACACCAAACGGTACTACCCATTGTCGAGTTGTAAATACAAGCAACAATTGGATCCAAGTATTTACCGGAATAACATTAGGTATAATTGAAGCACTCCCAGATAGAAGGGTGGCAGATGTTAACATACAGGAAGTAATGTCAGGAATAGATAGGCATGAAACCAAAATAGCTGACCCGATAGCAAACATTAACATGAGTAATTCTGCATTGTCCGGTGATGATCAAAAGAAGTTTTGAATTTTTTACGAACTGAAGAAGCAGCTTTTGCAAAGCATGATTATGACCTCGGAAAAGTGAGCGGAGTTGCAGGCCGGTTGTGCGACACTGGTGATACTAGTCCGATTAGAAAGGCGCCATACAGGCTGCTGGTAGCACACAAGTTGCCAGTGGAAGAAGAGATCGAAAAAATGCTGAAAGCAGGTGTAATTGAACCAGATAATCGTAGCGCTTGGGCTTCACCAATTTTGATGGTTCAAAAGAAAATATCAAGCAAATTTAGGCTTTGCACTGACTTTCGTAAAGTACACGCAGTCACTAAGACCTTGTCATATCCTTTGCCCCACCAAGACAGCGTAAAAGAAATGTTGTCTGGACATGGCCTTTTTACGACTCTAGATTTAGTTAAGGCATACTGGCAAATTAAACTTGACTCGGAGGAGGACCAGGAAAGGTCAGTGTTTGTAACACACAATGGTACCTACCGATGTAAAGTAATTCCATTTAGGTGGAAAAATGCTCCTGTGCAATTTCAATGCGCAGTATCAACAATTTTGGACAAATTAACTTAGTCAGTATGCCAGTGTTTTTAGACGATGTGATTATATTCAGAAAAATGAATGTCAACGAACATATGAAGCGAGTAGGAGCAGTTTTGAACCGATTTATTGAACATGGAATCAAGATTAACCCAGAAAAATCAACGTGGGCTAGGTCAGAAGCTCAGTATTTACGGCTTGTGTACAACAAATTTGGGAGTCGTCTTACCAATGAGTTAGTTGACAGAATGAGATGATTCCCCTCTCCAAGTGATATATCTAGTTTAAGATGTGCTTTAGGGTTGGTAGGATATTATCGCTCATACAGTCCAAATTTCACAACTTTGGCCAAGCCTCTCTTAGAGCTTCTGAAACAGGATAAAGATTTTAAGTGGACGTCGCAATGTGAGTCTAGTTTTCAATTACTGAAATCAAAATTATACGCCTTCCCTGTACTCCGATACCCTGACTTTACCAAACCATTTCATTTGTTCACTTATTCAAGCGGTTTCGCTCTGGGAGCACAACTTTTGCAAGAATTTGAAAATTCTGAATTACATCCCATTGCATTCCACAGTAGGGTTTTCAATTCTGCAGAGGCAAGGTATTCTACCTATGAACGAGAAGCATTGGCTATTGTCGATTCAATTGAGAAATTCAAACACCCTTTGATTGGACATGCGATAACTGTGGTAACCGATCATGCACCGCTAAAGTGGCTAATGACGGCTGACCATAAGTGTTCACGTTTAGCGAAATTTGCTTTAAAGTTACAAGAATATGACTTGGCCATAGTTTATAGACCGGGTAAAACGAATGTTGTAGCTGATGCATTGTCTAGGGTATCCATCAATGACAACGACTTTGTAGGGGGCCACTGAAATGTATTTATCTGCGACAAAATCGGATCTGCTAGCTTCTGGTAGGGAACAAAGAGAGGACAACTTTCTAGGACAAATTATTAATTTCATCCAGTTGGCAATAAAACCTTCTAGCCTAAGTCCTACTCAGCAGAGACATTGGGAAAATCAAAAGGAAAACTATTTCATTCAAGACGATGTTTTGTACTACAACCCACCTGATGCTGTGCGACCCCGGTTGTGTGTTCCGAACACTTTACAGTTTGATTTGCTAAACACATATCATTTTTCATTGTTTGGGTGCCACACTGGTAGGAATAGAACCTACAAGCGCTTAAACTCAAAATATCACTGGCTAGGCATGTCTAGGAGTGTAGCCGACTTCGTGGCGGGATGCGTACCCTGTAATCAAAGGAAAAGAGCACCAGTTAATTCCGTATACCCTCTAAAACCCATTGAATGTGAACACCCGTTTTCCAGGGTGAGCATGGACATACTAGGACCTCTACCTATTACCAAAAATGGTAATAAATACCTAGCAGCATTTCAATGCAGTTTCACCAAACTCGTAATTGCCAGACCAATCCCTGATAAAAGTGCAAAGACAGTAGCTGATCAGTTTGTGGAATACGTAGTCTTACAACATGGTACACCTAACGTGATCTTGAGTGATAACGGTTCGGAATTCACTGCAGACCTAATGGTTAACTTGACAAAAATTCTAAAAATTGACAAACGAGCTCGCAGTGCTTACCAGGCTAGTACCGATGGACAAATCGAGAGATGGTTTTCAACTTTCAGTAACTTGATATCTACAATTGTCAACGAGACCTAGACTGATTGGGATATTATGACTAAGTACGTGGTTCACAGTTACAACATTACAGAGCATGCTAGCACAGGTTTTGCTCCTAACTACCTGCTACTTGGACGAGACTTAGACATACCCTTTGACTTATGTGTGCCAACAACTATGCCTAAATCTTATAGTGATGACAAAGACTATAATCAAGTTTTGATAGAATCTTTAGCGCATGCTTGGGCATTGACTAAAGACAACATTGAAACTGCCCAACACGAGTACAAGTACTACCATGACTTAGGTATTAAGGGACCTGACTACACCGTAGATGACGTAGTGTATATACTCGTACCTAAATTTGCGACTGGTCAGGTGAAGAAGTTCACTAAGATGTACCATGGACCATATATAATTACCCGACTACGTGGACTGAACGCTTATGTTAGAGCGCTTGGTGCATCTGGTTCTCCGGTAGGTGTCGAATTCGTAACACACTTACAAAGACTGAAAAAGAGTAGGTCACCACTGACTGATGGCTTTCAGACACCAACCTACGTATCGGTTAAACATACTGACCGTAACATACAGGCCGACAGTGACAAAAAAATAATACTACGTCGACACGTCCCACCAACGCTGACCTGACACAACCTCCAGCTCCTAGGTATAACCTAAGGCCAAGGAAACAATATTAATAAAAATTCATTTTGTTTTGAGTATAAGTGTACTTACACCCTCTCTTAATTCATATTCCTCCTGATTCTGGTGCGAAGCCTTTCATATGAGCAATACCGCAATTAATCATTGAGTGGAAGTTATCCGCGAAAACAATTTGCCTCACAACACCTTTATGTTTTGAGTTACTCCAAAAAAATTAATTAATTAATTTTGTTTTGCTGACTTTATTGTAAAAATTGGCCTTCTAAATTAAGCTAGTCTGTGATTTACAGGCTGAGTCCGCTAGAATTTAGCAGGCGTTTTCGGTTCCCCTTTTCGTTCTCTTGTAGCATGGATCGCAAACCCGGGGTTATTCCAACCTCGAATGGTTACATCTCACCAGGATGATCAGCTGACATCGTTAACTGGTAGAAGATAAGCCGATGTGGTCATCATTCTGCTAAAAGATGTGCTTTATTCTAACGCAACCCATTGTCACTACAGTACAGCAATTCAGTTAAGTTGCTATTTTTTTTACATCTACATTTTAGTTCTAATATACTACAGCCCGATTGTGTGTAACAGAAGATGGTGGGAAGTTTTATTTTACCTCGATCCTCTTTTGGACAGGCATCATAATATCAATTACAAACGAAACATTAGTTCCCAGTAAACAAAACAAAAAAAAATTTAGATGGAGAAAGCTGTTAAAGTAATAATGAGCAAAAATGTTTAGGATTTTGGAAATTTAATTTATAATTACCCTTGTTCTATTTTTTTTAATTTTCTATCAATAATTTGAGACCTGAACAGTAGAGTAAGGTCTCATCTAGCTAGGAGTTACCCACTTTTATGTTTATTCATATCTATTCAAAGATTACTACACATTATGCTATATCTTTTCTTAGAGCTCACAGAAACCACATGGGAACATCACAAACGACTTGTCAGCGACAACATGGTATATGAACGCACTGAAATTTTGTGAAATTCGTTAGACACTCAGGCACCAAAATATCACATAAACAAGAAGGACATTATATGAGACAGTACCAAAGCTTCCAATACTTCCTTTCCAACACCCACTTCAATACAGTGCTACTTCCGTACAGCCAACTCTTCAGCGACTCGTATGAAACGACCTTTTCAAAGAGGGAAGGTGTAAGATATTATATCTCAGCAAAGAAGACCGCCAGAGTTGACCCGAATATGTCAGCCTTATATGACATCCGTTATCTCATTATAATAACATCTCTGTAACATTCCAAGAGCTACACTCATTTACACAAGCTATGCAATGTTTACTGTTTTATTTATACTGACAGTCATTGCTGACACTAATTACTATGAACAATGTCTAAAGCCAGCAATCTCATCCTGTCTCTGCCTTCAATATTTATTATTGATACATTTCATCATACTTAATGATATATTCTCCTGTGAACTTTGGTCGTGCCATCGGTGTCTAAAAACATACAATGTATATTTTGTCTAATGTTGTGCGCCACATATACCAAGTTGTGTTTGGCAATGTTTATACTTTGACGTCAATCATACTGTCACAGTTTTTGTATATAAGAAGGGTTTTTAGCTTTATATCAGCAGTTATTTTACAAGTGATTGCTTTGTACACACTGTATCTGACTCAAATATAATATCTCCCTTAATGCTTAGAGTGAACGTCTTGTTTCACGCCGAACCCATAAGTGTTAGGACATCACCCCCTCACAAATTGACTACAATTTACGCAGAATTGAGCCCATGCTGGCAACAGGTGTAGTCTCGACAGATGCGGTTCGAGCATTCAGTCCCACACTCATCCATCTCGTCCCATCCATCATCCCCCGAAGATTCTTCGCATGCTGGAAGGGCAAGCAGGGACTGCTGATACCTAGAAGATGAACATTGCTGAGCTACCACCAAATCACAAGACAAAAGAAGGTCAAGGACACCCACAAGCACACGACTCGAGTATCCCCCTGGCTTGAATTAATACCATCTGTTGGAGCATGGCCCCACGCCCCTACAATGAGCAATGTGCATGTGAGACATTCTGGCCAGCCTCCTAGGTACAAAAGGAAGGACGCCCCCCCCCCCTTTGTC
Organism: Watersipora subatra; assembly: GCF_963576615.1. Lineage (NCBI taxonomy): Eukaryota > Metazoa > Bryozoa > Gymnolaemata > Cheilostomatida > Watersiporidae > Watersipora > Watersipora subatra. The sequence continues at coordinate 30,626,211 of NC_088718.1, read as the reverse complement.
TGAGTGCCAACCTCCGCCGAGGTGGAAGGTCCAAGTCTCCTCAATGCCAGCTCCCGTTTCGTTAAGCCGACAGAGAGCAGACATGCAAATGGTAAGTATACATTTGTAGTGATTAGTCTCTTGATACTCAATGAACACAAGCCTAATTGAGGTAGTAACCCACCTCCTTACAAATTTTAGAAGCTCTGCTGCTACTGCGTCGATAAACGATTGTGTAGCCGTTTTCGTAAAAGTGTTCTTGAAATGCTGTTGAGAACTAATAACAAATGAAAAAAGGCATCGTATTTACCCTAGGACACTTATGTATTCGCCTCATCTAACTTTCACGTTTTCGCGGAGTCATCCTCTCGCGAAAATTTCATGAGCGAAACTAAACTATCATAACGAACGAGCGAAAACGCGGAATTAAATAGCTTTGTTCATTGATACTGTAGAATGGAATTTCATAACGACATTTATTTCAAAGTTTTAACGACCACTATAGCATCGTTAAAATATAAGCCAACAAAATAATTTGACTGTCAAAATTTATTACGTTATTATTTTGCAATTAATTATGATTATTTTCTCATTAATAATGATTTATAATGATAGGAACTTGATGTCAATGCACACACATTAGTAGCGTTATTTTTGTTGGGGACATCAATCAATGCAGTGAGCACTGCGTGTTGAAAGAAAATTAGGCACACTGACACTCACAGTACTACACAAGCAGCATGGCTCTGGAAAGGTTTGGATTCACCACTGACACCTCTTCAATAACTTTTAATGATTCAGAAGATGAGGCAATAGAGAAAGAGTTAGCTCTGATAAATAACACTAATAAAAAAGGAAGAGAAGAAGTTATAATAACTACACACTGTGCTAGTATCTGTAGCTGTAGTATTACTAGCAGCTGTATCATGTATGTATTTGTATACAACTTGTAATTACTGTAATAAAGATGTTCAGCAATTATTAGCAGCAGTTGAGTGTTTGGGAAAACGTTAAAATTAATACCTATACATAGCCCCGTTGATCGTCAAAATTAAAATATGTTAATATAAAAACCAGCTAAATTGTGACAAAAACGTTAAAATTTTCAGCATAATTAAATTCCATTCTACAGTAGTCCAGGAAACAATTGGCAGCAAGCGATCAAATTACATTATCGATCTCAGCCATACAATTCTACCTGCGGTTCACAATTACAAACTAGTCCCAAATTGAAATTTTTTTCTTACCGGCGAACCGAACCTGAGGAATATAATTATGTTTGTTCCACTGCATTTATTTTCACATCGTTATATTTTCGCACTTATCAGAGTTGTGAAATTAAGTTGCAGCGAAATTTGACTATGTATGCTACTCACGAAACTGAATACTAGCGAAATATAAGTGTCCTAGGGTATATCGTACAGTTGCCGGTAATTTCTAATGCTTGGTCATTTTGATTAGCCAGAATAAATTTTGTATTATGCCACTCTCTAACATTTACATTCCGTTGACAGGTCCTGAGTGCCGTAATGGTCTTGGCCATCTTAGCAGAGTGGCTAACTAGCTACAAATAATGATGAGTCATGCTCATGATAGCTTAACCTTGTGATAGGGATTAATTGCAGCCAATGTAGGAAATGGTGGCGTGCCTCACTGCATGTAATGAAAATGACTTTTGGATTTTTTAATATAGACCTTAGTGTTAATAGGAACGACACATACCAGAAAACAAACTGACTTTAAAACTTCCAAATTTTCGTTACGGCTTTGTCGTTTTTAGGATAGGACTGGTTAGTGATAAACACAAATGCTTGAACAATTTTCTTTGTTCTTGTAGGTAGCTCCTATAGTGGAGAATGACAATGCCTTATTCACAGCTCAGTCGAACTTGCTGTAACATGTAATTTTGTGATTTTAGAATTCCAGACGCATGCCAGTTTTTGCTATCATGTTATATGAAGTTGCTATTTCAAGAGTTAGCTTCTTGCTTTGATCATTTGACTAACCACTACAGCCCACTGACTACTACCCATACTCACATAAACGGAAGGACCTGTTTACTTTGCCCAGGGAGATGAGATACAAACAACAGGACAGTAACACACAACTCCGAAATGACAATTGACACTTGCCAAAAGTACACGGCAAACTAGCAACCATACCCTTTTATTACTCTTCATAAATGCCTTCTGCTTTGAGAAAATCCCAACAAAAATTTTGTTGTTTAATATTATGGTTTTGGATTTTAACCCATGGTTTTAGTCTTATTAATTGCGTCCAACTTTTATTAATACTGGTGCATGGATTTTAGATTATCAATATTCAACAACTAACTTTAACTGCTCCTTTTAAATTTGTTATTCTATATTTTTCCTTTTTATACCCTTATGCCAGCGCCAACTCTACCATAGAACGCCGACACCGATATGAAGACATATCGTTCTTTAACAATAGGAGAAATTTTATATTAAGATTTCACTAAAACTCTATACCGACAGGGAATGGGACAGATTACTGGATATACATACATTATGCCATTGCTAAAAGATATTAGGACACCGCCAATGAATGGAGTAAGCCAAAGAAGATACAATGCACACATCGAGATGTTCAGATAGCAATTTGCCACACCAGCAACAAAGGCAACATCCTTAAATGCATCCAAAGTTCAATAATCATAAAGCAGCAACAAGCTAATTGAGAACTCTAAACTTAGGAGAATCAACTACCAAGAGAAGCTGAAAAACATTCTCCTCCCAGCTGACACCGAACATTGACAAAGTAGCTGAATATATCACGTCATCAATCTGGTGAATTTTCCTGGTGTACACAAGTGCCAACAGAAGCAATATTACGCAACTACAACATCTACCCCACTAGGACAGCATTCTTTTGATGGCGTACTTGAAGACTGCTTCCTCAATGACCAACCTCAGTAACCTAAAGACACAACCCTTAACGCATATACATCTACCTTCAGGCTAAACAAAATGTCTATAAAAGAGAACACTTATACATGTAGTAGTTCATCCTCTTTTGACAGTGACGCGTTGTAGATGTACAAGACAGTTTAAGGGCAGATACAGCTGTTGGCGTAAGATATATTTTATTACTTAGCTTTGACTACTTATTGTTACTTTGCTTTATTTTAGAATTCTGAAACTTATGCATTAGGTTTTGGTTCATGAGAATAAAAATATTTCTATTGCTACATTAACATCTAAAAACTAGCATAGTTAGACTTGCACTAAAGATCGAGTCAAATCCTATAAATTGAACTCTCAACTCTTGACCACCATAACAAAACAAGGCAGACTTGCCTTTGAATTACAGACTTGCCATTGATCATAAAAGCATAGTCTGGATAGAGCGAGACATCGTAGTTACTAATCACTGATTTTAGTGAGGTGTTCGAGCAAGTAAATTCCTTAAATACCACGCATAACAATGCAGCCAGACCACCGGACAAATTGCTAAACTTACCAATAAGAAACGTGAGAGCGAGCCGTGGCGTTGTTACGCGTAACACAGAGTTGCACTATTGTATCTCATGTAGCCTAATGGGTTAGCCTGTCTCCTTGTGAACGGGGGGGGGGGGGGGATATCTCGGAAATCTTGTTCCGAGATCAAGTCTTCTGCAGCATGAACTTTTCAATGCTAGATTTTCTTTGCTATAACAGGTCTAAAAGACAAACGTTCAAACTTGTATATATAGACTAGCTGTGTTGCTTGGGTTTTAAAAATTGGCTTATTGACAATGAGAGGTAATAAGAAATGCCTGCTACATGCTATTAGCCTTGCACCTTGCCAATGGATAATTTGAGTAAGCATACTAAAAATAGCTGCCTATGTTACCCCATGACTGTGTCGTTACTGTAAGCTGTTGCCAATTTTGCTCCTATATAGCAACATATATTGCCTAGAAGCTATCAAGCTCGTGTGGTTTAAGTAGTAAGGTGTCAGACTGGTGAATGGGAGGTTCTGAGATCAAATCTTCTGCTTTACAGATTCTTTATTTTATGATTTTAATAGTTATAGATTGACATATACAATGACGGACAGACATCTACACAAACTTTGAGAAACTTCTATATAGATTGTGCAATATTCATATATACATCGTATACAACTTTAGCTAACTCTTATCAGCTGGTCATATATTATTCAAAAGCCTGTTAAGAAGGTACAAATTGAAATTTCTGTTGTAAGACGCTGTTTTCACCAAATAAATATATATAAAGCAATTCCTAGAGCTTCGAGCTTAATGTGTCCGGGCCCAACTGGTATGTCTATGAGCCTCCCAGGAGCAAAAGTATTTCTGTCTTGCTAAAAAGTTAAGTGGATGGCCAAAAAGTATGGAAGCGAAATGTTATTCACATGTAATTTGGTTTTCTGAGTAATCGTTTCAACAAAATCATCAAGTTCCATTAAGTTTAATTATTCAATTCTTAAAGAAGATCTTGAGCCGCTAACATTGCATTAACATCGGCAAAAGGTCCATTGTGAATGCTTCATGCTTACTTTCGTTCCTTGAACATATAAATAGAATTCAACCACGTGAATCAGCTTTTTTTAGTCATTACAGTTTTATCTCTCTCAACATGGCCTCACCCAAGTTTTATGTTTATGAATGATATAAACTGAGATTTGGCAATAAAGCAAGTCTAGCAGACCTAATCAATTGATTAAGCTTAAAAAGGTAGGTTAATTTAATGAGTTGGGATGTATTCACAGAGTCTACTCCTGATTCTGGGTAAAATGCAATGAAATTCGTTTGGAGGATTTTTATTGTGTCTAGCAAATTTGTAAATATGTCCTTTCAGTAAAAGGCATCTGCCATCTTCCCTTTTAGTATTTGAGGATGAGGCCATTAAATCACGAACATTGATAATTTTATGAAGTGTGTTCATATAACATCCCTGAAAAATGTACCTGAAGATTAATGCAAGGCCTCACTCTACACGTCTTTTCCACATTAATGTGGCGTGTAAATCTTTTGAGTATATAGGGCTTATAGGGACAACATCACTATTGTACAGGTTTTAGCACTAGCCAGCCAATCATGATAAATAAAGATCATCGCTTGTCGTATTTATTTTTGCACGTTCTTTGATTTCATATCAAAAAGGATCACATGTGACGGAGACGAGTATTTACTTACTACCGTATATAGAGTCAAAACTGTATGTTTGAACTTTCTTATTTTGTATCCTTCAATAATATTAATATATATATTATATGTATAGTGTAATAATATAATTTATCCAGCACAAATACCAGCCTATTTTGTAGAAGCGAGGTTTTTGTCTGTTTGTTTCATTAAAAAATTAGATAGCAGTTAGAAATGCAAGAAAAAGAAGGTGCAATGTGGACCCATATGCGCTGTAGCATAGCTAATGGCCTACGACCCTGGCTAGCAGTTACTTAATTAGATGGAAAAAGACAATGGCTACTCGAGTAAGTCAAGGTGCTGTTTGAGCCTTGATTGGAATTGTTCAAAACTGTTTATCTGTCGGTGATCGGTTGAAAAGGAGATAGTCCCATAGTGCCGACACCTGAAACATGACCGCCTATGACATGATATAGAGGAGGAAAGCGGAAGTGGTAGAACCATCAAGGAATGACGTGTGTTACACATGAAGAATGGAGTAGTGTTGTTGAAAATATGGAGGCTAAGAAAGAGATGTGAAATTTGTAAATTGTATGAATGGCTAGAAATCTAGATATCGTAAGTATTGAAACTGATGGAAGTGTTGCTTTTTTGTGATACGTGATGCAAAGAAGACATTTTTGTGTTACAAGAGTTTTGTTCAGATACAGTTTTGGTACATTCCTCCAGCTTCTAATGAATAAACTAATTCACTCTATTATATAAAGCAACAACAAGGAATCTAGAAGTAGCACAGAAGAAGCCTAATAGCTAAGTTCTAAGCTAAATCTTAGTTCGGAGTTTCCACCAACCTTGAGGCCACAATTACTTTTTTATGAGTTGTTAGTGGAACAGATCAGCAATAAGATTCCTAGTGTAATCACCCCTTCTTGATCATGAGGTGAACAAGAAGGCTACGTATTTATTCGATTTAGCTATAGAACCAGGATAAAGGTGCAGTATGAAAATAATTTACCATCCACTAGATACAAGATGACAAACATTAACCTGCAAATTCACCTGCAAGTTACTGATGAAGGCTGCCCTATGTGCTTACACGATTCATCATCCTACTCCTGATACTGTAGACTTCTTACATATAACGTGTTAAACTGTAAGACTTCTATTTGTTACATGGTCGGGTCAAGGACGAGTCTTGGAGATACAAATAGTTTTAGTGTGCTTCAGGTGTGAGCCATCATCTGCCTCAGTATGGAGTGAGTACACAAGTGGGGGGCACTTTAAATGAAAAAAGGGTGCGTACCATTAGTTTCATTGATGACCACACATCATTCTTGTTCGTAGTTTTGAAGCTGCTAATAGAACTAACATAAAATGCCATCGCTATTAATTAAACAACAATGCTTTAGGTCAACGTCAACAGTAATATCTGACGAGATAGCAGTCATGTGACCAGAAGATGAGAATATTTGATTTCAGGCACCAAAAATATATCAGGCTTGACGAGCACATTTTTAATTAATGTGTTAAATAAAAGTTTTTGTACGGTCCATATTTTTTTAAGAGATTGAACACACACATCGCGTGTCTGATAATAAAGGTGAGCAAAATCCTAAGTTCTGCTCATCGTTGGACATTCCAGCAAGTTCAACCATATTGGCTATTTTGCTGCTACAAATGCCAAATCCTGATCGTTTGCTGGATAGATTGGTAATACTTTACTTCAAGTATTATTTTAATAGTTGTGAAGACAAAATTTGTAAGATCAGTTGTAAGACAAGTGCTATGACTGATCACAACCCGTCTTTCATCAAGTAATCATGTCCTGGTTTATGTAGTTTGTAACTTTCACCCAGTCAGTTCTGGTTGAGCTTCAGCATTTTATACATATTACTATATGTATCTTTCCTTAACGATTCTAACGATTATTATAAACCTAAAATAGTAAATGAGTGAAATTGGTAGGAATTAAACTTTTTGGCTATTAGAATAAAAAATCCTTGTAATAATTATACTATATTAACCATTGTATTAATTATGCCCTACACGATGACATTTTTCATGTGCGCTTACTGATTTATAAAGCCAAATGTTTTTAGATCCATTCCTGTTTGCAAGAAACTTCTTACCCTATAAGTCTGTATGAATATTGATGAGTTTGCAAAGGACTTTGATTTTTTATTGCTAGGCTACAAAGAGCCTCTTAGATGACACACATTATGTTTCCATGATGCGGTTGATTCGCAAAATGAAAACGACAAAAACCGGCAAATCAAATTGTTTTGTGACTAGCGAATGTTTATTGAACGTTTCATGCATGCGAAAGATGGAAACAGCATTTGCGAATAATGCGCAAGAAACTGCCTCACAAGCTATTCCATTTTAAACATTTTCCACACTTTGGTTGTTCTTATGTTGAAAGTACATTGCTTTGCGAGACAGGCGTATACCGCTATGACCTCTGGTGTAAAATTCCTTATCTTTTTTTTTAAAAAGCGCTAGCATTGATCCACAACATATGAATATCAATTGAAACACTTAACGCATAGTAACTCACCGTGCACACAACTCCAAGCCCACGCCATCCGCACAATGGAAACCGTGACAAGTTGTATTTATAACTACATTTTGTATGTAATTATACTTAAAGCAGTGTTACCAGCATTTCAGACTTGATTCAAATTCGATATAACTTGATAACTTAATATACTTGATTCAGAAACTTGAAATTAAGAATGACTATCAAAATTAATTGTGAGGTGCTCATCCAACTTGGTCAGTAAAGATATACAGCCGTACAAGAATATTATTTTTATGGTTGGCAACTCGGTTGAGCAGAATTTAAAAGAATGTGTATATTTCTGGTCAAAAAGCATGAGTTCAAAAATAACAAGTATACAAAACAAACATGAATAAATATACTAGAAGTCAATACTGACAATCGAATATAGATAATGCCTCAAAGAATTCATGTAAATAATAGCACCCAAACATCACAATTTTAAAATAGAAAGCTATAAAACCATGCTAAAAGACAGCTAGTTTAAAAAGCTGGAATTCCAATTATGGTGTCACCAAAACATCTGGCATAAACTATGGTTGAGACACAAGAAATTTTGACTGGAGGAGTTGTGTTGCACTGTTTCTTTCACTTGGATTCCTGAAAAAAGAGTTACCCCTGATTAGCAAGGGAGCAGAATGTCGAAAAACTGGTAAAACTGCTAGACAAATGCACAACTATAAGTCTATAACCACTCAACCAATGTCAATGTCGTTTGTGAATGTCGCTGCCTTCAAACATGGTTGCAGAAAATGAATACTTGCAACATTCTTGCTGCCAATATAGCTTTTATAGCTTCTTCGTAAATTCTATCTCCATACTAAATGCATGCTGGTTAACTTGTATCACAGACAACCTGTTTAAAGTTCATTAGTGTTCCAAATTATGTAATTGCCTTGTAACAGTATTCAGTTAAATGTAGGTTTAACTCTTTCACTACTGCAAGCCGATGTATCGGCTCGGGTTATCTTCTCTTTGTGGCCGAAAGCCGTTACATCGGCTTTTAGACAGTGCGTTGGTTCAGTTATAATTACTCAGCTTACAAGCTTGTTGCTAACGATATAGACTAAGTAGCAGGCCTCTCACTAGTGACTCACTGATTATCAAACAGAAAGTTCATCACGGAAAAAGCATGGACAAAAAAGAATACCGCGATCGTTTAAGCTGTAGAAGCTTCTAACATTCTTAGCCATTGGAACTCCAGTGACTTTATATCGAGCAATTCTGACACTTCTAGTGCATGTATTCCACGTGAAAAATTGTAATAGTAACCAAATACTATGGTGACACTCAAAATACGACTATCGAAATTGCTGGCAAAATATTGTCGGTAAAGGTTGTAAAATTTTTACCGATTTTTAATGAAGTTAATTTAAGTGGATATCTTCATTCTTTCTCGAGTTATCACAAAATTAGTGACGATATGTAAATAGTTGTATGAATAGAAAAATAAAGAAGGACAGAGCTAGAAATAAATTTGGTAGCGAAAGAGTTAAAAGCTACTTTTTTTCTTAAAATGGTAGAGACGATTATCTGAAGAAATTTCAGAATGTTCAAATGTCATTAGCCTCAAATTTTAGGATTTCATATCTTTGTGCAGAATAAACTCCAATTACTTCTATCGAGACCATGTCCATGCTTTCTGATCATTGTTTTTCTAAGGAAAACTATTACAAATTCACTTTTGTCCACTTAAACTGCTCCAAGGACAATCTGATTGCGTTTGCAATATTTCTAACCTTTTTTAAATATTTATACGCTATTTTGCAGCAGCTGTTAGAAAAAAGTTTCTCTTGATAGCCACATGAATATTTTAATAGATCCTTAGTGTTCAAAAGTAAACTCAGTAGATTCAGCAGAGTCAAACATCTACATATGACTGTCTTAACATAAAAACATAAAGCGCTAGCAAATATTTGACTCGATACAATGATTGCTGGAAACAAACCCAGATGCAAAGTTTTATGGAGCAGCTCATTTTAATAAGCGAATGTCAAAAAGTAGGTGACATTCAAAAAGAAAACACGAAATTAGTTTGAACTTCACCTAGCCTGAGTTCCAGTATGGTTACCCAAATAAAACTAGTACAACCACCGAGCATATGTATTGCTGAGTTTGAAATTTCATTTTAGCGTCACTAAGGTGAAGCAAAAATAAAATTTGCTTATAAATTATTGCTTAATTCAATTCTTTTCCAGTCTTATATATGTTTGTTTTAAAGATGTGTGTAATCAATACGGTTTTACATACCATAAAACCTCTATTTGAATGCCAGAATGCTTTATTTTTCAACCCTTCCTTTAGACTGGCGATTTATTAGAGGTGGTGTTCAGGTAAAGGGTGGCGTTATATTTTTCATACACCTCATCAAAATATTGGGAAGGAAAATCTAATACCTGCTAAATATCAACTACTAACTACTACATACCAACTTCTAAGTACCAACTACTAAGCAATTATTGCATTAAAAGGTGGGGTCAGCAGATGACACGTGAATGCATCATTTGAATTGCTTCCATTACAACACTACCCAAGACATTCAGAGAGAACACTGAAAAAAGTATTGGTTTCACATTTTCCTTGTTCTTTTTATCTCTCCAAAATATTGATACAGACCCTCAAAAGAATTGCGTTTTCACATGCAATACAACAGAAAACATTTTACCTCTTCAAGCAGAGGCATACAAACTCTCTTGCAGCAGAACTGAAGTTATCAGGGAGGCCTGGAACTGGCTTTGCATCTGTACCAATAGCGAACATGGCAGCCATTGGTTCCATGTCAGACCTAAAACATACAACAAGGAACTCTGAGAAATAAATACGCGTGACCTTCGGAGATCAGTCATTATAAATTTAGCCTGTCTATGATTTTAGTAAAATACAGAGCATTCTTGCGTAACTTGACACAGAAAAATAATTTTTAGAAATGATACAAAATACATTAATCCAAAATTTTGCTTTGCTATAGAAACTATGATGTCATATTGCCTATAGAGATGAGTCTATAACATTTATCTAATTTTTCAGTACTAGCTCAATCATGTGATTTATTATCAAGAATGGTTTGAATCATTCGGCCACTGCTAGACAAAAATATTGAATACTGATGCAAGCAAAAATGCTCTAAGATAGTTATACAAAATGTGTGATAGAAATCGACAAATACAGACTATAAACTGGTAGAATCTATTAGTATTTGGACCATAGACACAACACATTAGTACTACTGTTACTTTATTGAGTGTCATTCACTGTATGGTTATAACAAAAAATACCATTTGATAAAGATTGCCAGTTTTGAACTTCAGGTGAGTTGAAATGATTTGACTGACTTTAATATTTCGACAGCAAGTAATGACTGATTTCATTACTTGACTTCATTGATTTCATTGATTCATTACAAAACATCATTGATATCTCATCATTATTTGACATATCATAGCATTATTTTCCTTCGACATTTAAAAGTATCTCAAATACCACTTCGACCAAATTAAACTGAGTGCCATATATATAATACAGCTCACAAAACAATCTAAGCTATGAGCCATATGTCCAGATCCACCCAAGTTCGGTAGTCGTTTTGGCGCTTCCATCATAACACATTTCTGGAGTGTAACTGCAAAGCCAGATAATGTGAAATCTTAACATTTCCAGTTTTAAATAAGTATTTCATTATTCACTTAAAAATAGACTCAACTGAAATACATGTTATTTGTTCATTCATGCATGAGTGCTGAAACCTGTACAAAGCCTTGTCATACCCACCATGGAGGGCTGGTGGTTGCCATCTCAAACACTGTACATCCTATACTCCAAATGTCTGACTTACAGCCGTGTCCAGTTTCCTTTATCACCTCTGGGGCCATCCAATACGGTGTCCCTAGCAACGAAACAACAGCCAACATGGAGTCCCTAGCAACACAAACAACAGCCAACATGGAGTCCCTAGCAACACAATCAGCAGTAAACATGGTGGCCCTAGCAACACAAACAACAGTCAACATGGTGTCCCTATCAACACCAACAACAGTCAACATGGTGCTTTTAGCAACACCATCAACAGTCAACATGGTGTCCCTAGCAACACCATCAACAGTCAACATGGTGTCCCTAGCAACACCATCAACAGTCAACATGGATAGTGTTCCATGACATTCTCTCATCTTATCCATCACATCCATCAACCAAATCGCAGTCCAATGAGGTCTCAAGCAAAAAGAAATATTTAAAACCGCATTTAAGCGTGTTGCAACTGATGGAAATGACAAAGATGATATTATTATTAAGACAAATATTAAAATTATTATTACAAATTATGGTACTATTTTAAGACAAGTAGAACTTAATTCAGGCTTTACTAAACATATTGTATACAGGTAAGTAATTTAAAATGTTATTAAATTGAGGGCATGATGAAATCTTTTTTTTTAACATGGTCGCACCAATATGACACAGGTTCAAAGCCAGCATAGCGAATGTGTGGCGGATAGTAAACATATCAGTTATAATAGTGATATGACAGACCTTTCATAGACTTGAGTAATTGAGATTGACTGACACTGAGATTAAAGCACAGTCGTTTAGCGCATCCAAAGTCTATGAGCTTGATGATTCCATTGAGCATGAGCATGATGTTGGCGCCTTTGATATCCCTACAGAAAGAGAGAAGCAGATGTGGTGCTGATAACGCTACCATTTCAATAATACAAACATTTCTAGCGTCCATTGTAGGACCGTTCAGAGATAAGAGAAAATATAAAACAAACTAAAACCCAAACCATGATAAGCATTCCCACAAATTGTTATCTTAAATGCCTAATTATATATAGCCTATCAATCTTTATATACATCGTAATATATATAACATTATATATGCATACATACATATATATATGATGTACATATATGATGATATATGTTATATATACATGACACATAAAAAATATATATAAGTAATACAATTTGTTTCTCGCTATGTAGCATTGATTTATATTATGCTTAGTGCCAAAATCACTAATAATTCATTATCCTTTTTCAATTGAAGATAAAATCCGCAGGTCAGTGCAACCTCCATCTAAGTGTAAATTATGGTACCAGCTTTCTGTTTACCCAAGTGAGCTCTATTAAAGGTAACATCTATTTATACCAGTATTAATCATCCTAATTCATTTACAGTAATGATTGTGATGTTGGAATGTGCACAAAAATCAGTTGTGACACATGGGGTCATTTCTTTGGTGAAACAGGCCTATGACAGGAGATGTCAAAGAGAGGGTTAGCAAATGCTTGAACACGATGAAAAATTACTTATACAGTGCACCCTCGAGATACGATGTTAATTCGTTCCAGGGTTGGCATCGTATGGTGAAAAATTCGTATATCGGGGTATAGAGACCATTGTAATTAAACAATGCAAACACCCCCTGGTAAAAATCGTCAATTTTTTTATCAAAATGTGTACATATTGACAATTACCAACAAAATAGTATGTTAACTTTAATAATTATAATTACCTACAGTAACTGTATTGTATTTAGTGTATTTTAATGGTTATGATATGCAATAAAACGCAAAATTATAATGTGCGTACCAAATGCAGTACGTACGTTAAGGAGTTCTTGCCTCCGAAAGGTAACGCATAACATAAACTTTGAATTCACTTCAAGTAAGTTTAGCTTGCTAAACCTACACTTAAAACTAAGTTTTAATATGTATCAACTTTTTTATCACGAAATTTTATTCTTCAGCAGTTCCTATCTTCACTTTCACTATAAACTTTAGCCTATCTGTTTGAAACCTTTTTCAACCTAAATCAATAAGGCCGAGCGATGCAGTTATAGAAAGTGGCCCCTCGCACACTTGACCATTTAATGGCTACCGAAAAGAAAAATAAAATTTTATTTTCTATACAGGACGTACATACCTTTGGAGTAACGTGACTTTAGCTGGTACATGTAGCGAGTAAAGCAGAGATGAGGCAAAAGCGTATCAATGCTAATTATGGTGCTGTACACTTGAAAATAAATTTAAAACGTAATGAATTGGAATTTTTTAGCAAGCTAAAAGAAGTTGTCCATTCCTGTCAAATTCTTCTACCTTTTCTACGAAAAAATTGATGGTGCAATGCAGAAAATTGCTAGCTAGCGCTTGTAAAAGGATCCAGAAAATGTGGTACAGTATTTTGTCTTGTATGAAATGTGCACAAGAATCAATGTAACCATACATACAAAGTTTGTACGTATTTATACCCTAGGGGGGACATGGCTTTAGTAAGTTTCAGAAAGTAATGTGGATGCGTCAACTATCCTGAGTAGCTAGTTATATGAGTTACATACATACATACGATGAATTGTATTCACGTAGAAGATAACAAGCCCATATGCAAAGACATGGTTAAACAATAGAATAAAACATAAAATCAAAAGGAAACAAATAAAATATGAAAAAACATGCCACACAAGAGATAGATAATATATATTATACATGCATTGTTTTAATGTACCAGTCCACATCAGTAAATTAAACACTTAAATAATGGAGTTCTTGTTTTAATAATAATTGCAAATGCTGATTGGTTGCGATCATATTCCTTGACAATGTTGATAATACGGGTCCCTTCTTATTTACGACATCCAACTTTGTTGACATAGAAATCAATTTTCCTTCGTTTTGTAACGTTTGTATCGGTCTCAGATTCTATAGATAACGAATTAAATGTAGATACTTGTAGTTATATACGTATGCTGACTTAAAAGTTTATAGTAAAAGCTATAATAATGCTACAAATGAATATTTGATCTCGCTTGTGCATTTACACGAAATTTTCCACGCGGATATGAGAGAAGTCGATTATCGTGTCTCTTCTAAACGTTCTAAGAATGTTTTCGGCAAACTAAATTTCGGTGTCTTTTTTATTTCGACGTGTGTTATGAGCACACCGACGGCCAAATTTTAACTCGGGCGTAACTTTTCTCAAATTCGTATGGTGAAATAAAATTCGTATAGCGAGGTGAAGATATCACAATGTTTGACTTCGTAAGGTGAAAAAATCGTATATCAGGGTAATCGTATCTCGAGGGTGCACTGTATTGGCCGTCATTCTAAGGCATTTTTCTCATCTAATCACCATACCACATGTTTTGGTTGGCAGCAAATTACAACGCAAATAAGAGGCAAATTTCATGAAAACTCGAAAGGTCCATGCCATCTTTAGACATCCTGCATTAATTTCCGAGTGGTGGTTATAGAATTATACCAGCTGGCTTGTGCATACATCTTGTGGGGTGCACTAACAAAAAATTTTTCCTTTGCACAAATTTAAAAAAAATTGTTCGTAAAATTAGCCGTTATTGAAAGTCACCTGTTCAAAATCTATCAAGGCCTGCTGTGCTTGTATGAATAACGATCTTCAACAGAGAATCTTTAGATAATCTAGTTCAAAGAATGAGTGATTTTAATATATTTATATAGCAGGTGTTTCTGGTTCATATATTGCAAAGAACACAAAACTTTTTGTCCATTTTCACGTCAAAAATGTTGATAAAATCTGGCAGTTCGTCAAAATCACATAAAAATATTGTTCAAACACCAATCTGTAACGTACTCCGCTACAAGAAATGCAATAAAAATTTCTGCTGTCAGTTCTTGCTTTAACCAGTATTCCTTATACATGGCAATTGTTAGCACATTAGCAAGAATGAGCTGAAGCACCTGTGAATGATGTCATTCTGATGAAGATAGTTGACACCATCGACTATTTGCAGGGTGAACCGTTGAAAGACTCGCTCTTCAAAGGCTCCAAATCGGCTGAGCAGAGAAGAGATGGTGCCACCAGGTATGAACTGCATGAATATACTGACCACATGATTCTCAAGAGATGTGCCGAGGAACCTGGAGATCAAGAAAGACCAAATAAATAAGTAATAAAAATATATATATATTATTCTAGAACCTTAAGTCTTTTGCACAGATATGTCTGTAGCAAGTGCCCTCGTCCTCCAGTGCACAATCTATGGTAATAGTAGACACCAGGTTACGATATTGCAAGCAATAGTTGCCTGTACCTGCAGAGATGGCTTCAAGTTTACTTTTAACTAACTGTACTTCCTGGCGTTGCTCGGGTAATAAAAAAGTCTTTAGACAGAAAATTGATTTGCATTCAACATATAACAACATTTGCCATTCTAACTTTCAAACTACATATGAAAAAGTTTTGTGCTGGACAACTAAATTGCAAATAAATAAAACAACTGTAAAGGTTTTCAAACAACTGTAAATTTAAAACTTCATATCTTGAAATAAGTGTTTCGTTTAAATAAATTAGAAGGAAAAATAAAAATGTAAAAGTGTTAAAATGTAAATGTAAAATCATTAGCAAGTAATGGCATTATATAGTCTATTTTGCTACAATTACATTCCAAAAATATTTGTATACTATTATATGATTTCAGTTCGTTTCGGTGTAAGTGTTCAAAAATTGGCATGTAGACTAATATCGTAAGTTACAGGTACTAATCATCATCATTAAAAAGAGTGCCAAAATACTATGTTTACCTTAGTAACTATATGTACCTACAACAACTTTGTGCATTTAGTGGTTATGATCTGCATGCCCAAGATAATATAAAATTACAATGCACTACGCGGAGAGTTTCTACCTTTAAGACCGACATGTAACATAAACGCTGAACCTAACTTAAATGAATTTAGTTTACTAAACACATACCTAAAAGAGGTTTTAGTATGTATTTTAGTTAATCTTAAGCATTTAACATTAGTTTTATTATTGCAAAGCGTTTTTATTTTAACGGATACTGGATGTAACGTATAACGGATAACTTGCCATGGCAAGTTCGGTGACGCATATCTTTTAATAACGTATATAATCAGTACACAAATCGCCAAATTTTAAGTTCGAGATAAATTATTGCCGATATCGTGGCGCTTAAATATCAAGGCTGAAATAATTAGTAGGCGCATGAGTTATAGGGTATATGATAATTAACTGATCACGATGTCGTTCTGGCTCAGTGGTAGAGCGTCCGTCCCAATAGGAACCCTGTTGGTGCCTAGAAGAAGATATAAGTTGGTAAAGTGTCATTTTTACGCTTAACACTTTGCCCCACTATATAAATTTTAGACAGTTTTTGAGCATACATATAGAGACTGATATGTTAGATCAATGCATTATGAGAAACATTAGATCTGAATTATTTTGTGGTCTAGAAAGTGAACTAGTCTCCGGGTAGGTGTGTTAAGCCTGGTTCCCATATGCGTCACAAAGCACCGGCGCCAGCTCCGCAGGCTATTAGCGGTGAAATGGGAACCTACACGCCGGGTACAGCCGGTAGTTGTTGGCGGCAACGCAATCGTTTAGCGCTGTTCAAATTTCGCAAAAAGGCGGCAGGCAAAACCTTCCCGAAATGCATTGTACAGGTGAAGGTCACCATTACAGAAACCGCATGGCGAGCAAAAAATTTTATTTGATTACGCGATTATGTTTAGCGATGCACCTTACTAATATGCTGTCGAGCCTAAGCGTCACAAGCGTTTTTCTGCGCAAGTTACCGCCAGAGTCTCGCAATCGATATGGGAACCAGGCTTAGGACTTGCAGTGCAGACAGAACGTTGATAACTTTCTCTATTAAAAAGCCAAGGTATGCTATACTAAAATACTATTAATGTTGCCAATGAAGCATGCACTGATTAATTACTAAACTTTAGATATTCTCATACCCAACAATATTTTCATGAGAGAGATTCTTCAGTAGCTCCACCTCTTCCTGTATCGAGTCATATTCTAGCTCCGCCTTATCCCAGTCATTTACGTTCAGCTCAATCTGCTTGACAGCGATAAGGTGGCCATCATTTGTAAGACCGCAATAAACCTGCAGAGAGTGTCAAAAATGCAAGCGTCTGCTGCAGCACTGCTAATTTTAACGAGACAAGCATCAGCTGGAGCCTTACAATGTCAACTTACAACATGTGTCAGAAATACAAGTATCTACTGCAAACATTTTCATGTAAACCTGCAGAGTGTGTCAGATGCACAAATATTTGCAGCGCTACTAATTCAAATTTGCGTGTAACTAGCATTGTTTTTGATTCGCAAAATCTATTGTTTTTCTGAGCATTTTAAAATACAGATACATCTGCTGTAAAAAGTGGAAACAATTGGAACATTCAACTTCAAAGAGTCAACCAATTCAAAGTCGTATTAAATATATGATAATATGACCTGAAAATCTCAACAAAATAATACAGACAATAACAGCAAAACATTAAATAACATACAGTGCCATAAGCTCCTCTTCCCAATATATTTCCCTTCCTCCAAGTTAACAGCTTAGAGGAATTGTCTTCACTATTACTTGAGTGAGTCACATCCAACTCAGAGTTGCTCACATTGGGTGTGCCAATCCGACTGACAGCAGGCTATACAAAGCAATGTCATATAAATAAGCTGCACAGTAATATGATAGAAAACTATAGGTCAAGGATCGCTAGATCACCCATATAATAGGTTGCTATTCAGTTGTATCAGAAATTTGATGCAAATCAGGCAATTCAAATAAAACTACGAACAGGGTAACATTTGAATCGCTACAGTTTCCCTGTCATGCAACAACCAAAGCCATTCGAATATTCAGCAGACTAGGTCCCCTCAGAGCCCCAATGAGTAAATGACCAGCAATTTTTGCAATAAGAATCCATAAAACCTATATATAAGTTACTGCTTTATGGCAAAACCTTATACCATTGACACTTAATATAAGAGACTGTTGAAATGTTATCTAAGAGCCTATTGAAACTTGACACAGAAACCTGTTGACACTTGTCAAAAAAACCAGTTGAAATTTTATTTAAGAGCCTAATGATTGCTCAAAAACTCTCATTGTACCTGATTGAACAATGAATGAACTAGCTACAACCTTACAAAATGCATTTTGTAATAAATCTGATTACGCAGCTAGATGTGGTTCCATTTCCTTTTATTGGGTCCTCACAAATATACCAGAAAATATGAATAAATGCTTACTTGCAAAAAAACTAACAATTCAACGTGAGAAGAAAACATATTTTGGTCTATCCTTCACTAAACAAGCATATCTTAGTTTGGATAGGGTTCTGCATAATAAAAGAATAATAACGCTTGGCATACCTTATCGCTACCAACACTGAGACTATGGCTGCTGCTGCTATGGCTACTGAGGTGATGATGTTTGGATAAGTCAGCGTGATTCCATACGTAGCCATCATCTCTGAGTGATAGACTTCTCTTCAACATTGTAGGAGATATTGAAGTCGTTGGCACAGGGCCACTTGACCTCCTAGACATAATAACTGGAGAGATCTGTGAGATATCTGGTTCGCCTGTAGAGATAATTGTAACCTGTGATACTAAAACTGTCCCTTCTAAGATTGCCTCTGTTCCTAATTATTAGCATAGTTCATGAAGAAGACGAGAAGCAATACTAACAGCTTCATATTGATTACAGGCACATGTTCTTTTTTAAAAGAAGCAATAAACCTGTGTTTCCTGATTTTCTTGTTTTTTGTTCTACATTCTTAACGATGATCATCATGGAAAACCCATTACGAGAAAGAAACCTTAAAGGTTGACTTGCAACAAAATTCACATTGCAGTTATTTGATATGAAAAGATTCACCATGTCTTACTCTGTTGTGTTGTAGGTGCAAATAATGTGGAAAGGTGATTACAGGCTCTAAAGGGCTAAAAAACGAACAAAAAATTGCAGCCTCTTGAGACCGCCGTAGTTTGGATTCCCTTTCCAAAACGGCTCAAATGTGATGTAGTTGTGAGAGATGGTTTCTGTTTACACTTTCATGCAATCTTATTCGTCGAAATATTTTCACAAATATACTTCACGCATTCAATAAAACTATGTTTATTGTTTTTACGCGTCAGTTTTATCGTCTTCGTAATGCTGTCACTTTTAGCAGTAATATCTTATAACATACCGTAAAAATTCATAAAACAATTTAACCTTACCCCGAAGGTGTACATATCATTGTCTGATAATCATGACGAGCCTGTTGGTTACCTGTGATATTCGAAAGGTGCTGCAAAAATTATTTGCGAAGTATTGGGTCACATGATCAGATTACGACTTGCCAATTAGACCAGGCCGAAACAAAACTGTAAAGTAGCGAGCATCTATATTTGATACGGGGTCTTCGGTAAAACCCGAAGTGTTTGTCATAAACTAGTACTACGATAAGTTTTATATTGAGCTTTGTATTGGCCTTTCAATTCATGTGAGAACATACGTGACAAGACGATAACCAAATTTCGTGGTTACGTCATCGAAATAAAGAGATTCTAATCTATGGCGGCTTTTCGTTTTTGAGCTTTTAAGAGCTTGTAATCACATTTCCACATATTTGGCACTTACAACACAACGGAGTAAGACATGGTGAATCTTTTGATACCAAATAACTGTAATGTGAATTTTGTTGGAAGTCAACCTTTAAGGAAATCTTAACAGATGGAGGTAAAGAAATGCAATCATGTGAACAAAGCAATCATGTGAAAAGACCTGATACAGAGCAAAGAGAAGAAAGCAAACTGAAATATCTTTTCCGATGCAGCGTGTCAGAAACTAGACACTTTACGTGTGAATATAAAAATAAATAAAGCAGACTGCATGATGATAGTATATATGAGGATGTTTTCAGCTAAGAAATCACACACGAAAGCTAAAGGATTATTTAATTTTCTGTGTCCTGAAAACTGCAGTCAAACCAAAAACTCTTTAAAGATATCACAGCTTGATAACAATTATGAATCATAAACTACGTGTATGGTCTATGAAGATGTTATTCCAAGCGCAAATAGAGTACTCAATTCATTAAGGGAATGGTAAGTGCTGCCACTGCTGGGGTCAGCAGAGCTTTATACGTGCATGTAACCATAAAAAAGGAGAAAGTTGACGTTTGACGTTGACGTAAAACTGCATATTACTGTCTTGCTACTAGATTATTAATGGAACACCCCTTAGTCAGAAGCTCTATTTTATGATGATGACATGAGTGATAACTCTATGGCTCAGGTTAAAGACCGGAGCTTTAATATAAAACTCACTAACGAGCTGGCGTGTTTGTCTCCACTGATCATTGATCTCCTGAAGTAAAGTGTCAGTGAGTGGAGACTGGGGGCGGAGCATGGAGGTAGCCGTGTTAGTTATGGTCAGGAGAGGCGTAGTAATACGAGGAGTGAAAGTAGTGATCAGGAGTGAAGAGGCTGTTTTCCCTTGACGTGAGAGTGGAGCCGGGGTAGTTAGTATCTCATCGATGATATCTGACATAGCGGTGCTAGTACAACGTTCTAAAACAACGACCATACGACATCTGTTGACGTTTGCACAACGTTATAAAACCTCTACCTTAAGATAATTTTTCAAGTTCTTACAAATGTTTTTAAAGAGACATTCATATGACATATGACACCTGTATGACACCTGTCAATGCGAGCCAAACATTCTAAAGCCTGAAAAAGCAACATCATGGCATGTGTCGACAAGTAGACTTGACATGTAAACATGGGACTTAAATATCAATATTCTATGTCACTAAAGGGATAGTCAGAGAATTCATTAGTTCCACTTTTTAAAAATTCTAACGCAAGAATTTTGATAAACTGCTGCCTCTTTGTCTTGACCAATTTTATATGAACTATCAGTCAACTAGTTCAGATGCCACCATTCTTAGATATAATGAACATATTATCCAAGTAGTTACGTAGTTTTAATCAACTTTAAATAAATTTATTTCAATCAATGTCATGTTGAGATGCCAAATTATCTCGAAATAAACATAAGATGCTTTCGGGAATTAAAATAGAGCTGACATATGCTCAAACCATGCGAAGAAAAACAATCATTTATCTCTCTCAACAACAAAGCTATGTCTACACTAACGTGAAAAACACCCAAAACTCGATACTCAAAGCAAACAAAAGCATCGTAAAAAATCAGTGTAAACAGTAAAACTCTTTGCTTTAGCGATAAAAGTGGTGGTCGTGACATCTGATGCAAGAAATGAAAGTGACCTATTCTGAGCGTGTAAACGCAGTTTGGTGACCAATCAGAGCTTGCATTGCCAAAGTATTGATAAGCATTGATATTGCTCCTTTTCTCAACTGCTGTCACTCATGTGTATATTTTAGTTCATATAATGACTGGACTATAAAGAAGCGATTGAATTGAAAACACCATTTTATTGTGGAGTTTTTTAAAACAGTATAGTTGGAATCACAAACTTCAACAACGTTTGTTAAATTTATGATAATAGTTACGTAAACTATCGATGCACAATTCAGCCTCCCTACTTCATCTTCTGATGACTCGTAAAATGCCAAAAAGTAAGCCATCGATTAACTAAACTGTATGAATATACAGTTACAGTTATCACTGTGAACAGCGATATATTGACTGTCTCCATTCACTCTTGTAACAACTTCATCTGAAGCAGAACCAGGCTATCAACCACTTGCCTATCGACTAAATTGCCTATCGACTAAATTGCCTATCGACTAAATTGTGAGCATTTAATTAATTAAACGGACAGACACTAAATGCTTTTGTAAAGGGGTCATCTTTTTATAAAGAACTTCTATACTACGTAGGCGTAACCGCAAAAACTGGAATGCTACTCAAATGTTAGTATAAATGTGTAGCTTAACCGTAAATATGATAAAAGTGACCATAAAAAGGTCAACTAATAAAGAAATAAAGGTCAATAAAAAATCGACTTTCATTGTCAAATAGTTGCATCTAGAATGCAGCAGAATCTATGAATCTCATATATTCGCATGATGGAATCCTAATCATAAACAGCGTCACCTCTCTAAATCCTAACTACATGAGTGATTCAAGGAAAGTTAACCAAAAATCCAAAGCTGTTAGCTATGGCTACGTTTATCAATCCAGCTAAAAGTACACAAACAATGGACAGAAGAATTGTAAACACAGAACATTGTTTAAAATCTCCAGTCACTCATCGAGCCACTAACAAGTATTACTGAGTATACAAGAGAAAGAGAGGTAATAGCATAGGATTATGATTACTAGGACAAGTCATAGTAGTAAAAACATTACTAGCAGTAGTATCAGAAGTAATAGTAGTATTAGTAGCAGTAATAGTGACAGTAGCAAAGGAACTTGCAATAGAAGCAGTAGCAATAGTTCTAGTAGAAAATATTAGTAGTACAGTAGACGCTGCTATAACATAACTCTTGCATGTAAATTCCTCTGAATGTAAAGAATTTATGTAAAGTTTTGACATCATATTATGTAAGAAATTCCATTTAATGTAAACGCCGGGTCAGTGCAGGTTTTTAAATTCAATTTGAGTAACGAGAGTCCCACCGTTAGCCTTAAAACATCGTTTTTCTTTTGCCGCGCTTGTGAGAGAAAACGACATGTAACGGTATCTCTATTATACATACTAGTGTCTTAGTAGTCTGGTGTGCTGTGAGAGATCAGCAGTTGTCACAATAAAACACAGTGAAAGATTGCTGCACACTTAGTCAGAAATACCTAGAGGTCGATTGACGTAGATGTTAGAGTGCCAATCTCCCAGGCTGAATGTCAGGAGTTGGAGTATCATTTGAGTCACTCTTTTATCTGAACCTCTAACCATGGCATTGGACAAATGGATGGATAGACAGACAGCTATTACGATAGTAAATATATATATATATATATATATATTTGGTTTATGTTAGGTTATGCAATGACACAAAAATGATACCTAATTCTTCAATGATCTCTTCCTCGACATCAAAGTCTGACCAGACATCTTTCTGTCGTTCCTCGATGATCATTGCTGGTTCATCATCCTCACTATTTACCTGTACGACCATTTCACTCACATCTGGTATCGATTCTGACAAAATGAAAATAAAATGTAGTTTATCATTACTGTTGTGGTAATAAAAGCACTTTTCTTTACTATGACATAAAACTTAAATTAAATGAAGGAATGAAATGTTTCATTTAAAATGGAAGTAATCTATTTCAAGCTACCACTGACAAAGAAGCAATAATGTAAGCAATGTTTTATAAAACTTTTTGCATCACAATCTGAAACAATTAAGCACACTCAAATTGATAGAAGCTTGTAAGAGGCGTTCTGAACTTCAAATCAATAATTAATATAATCTGAAAGATGTCAAAAAATGAAATTGGTGAGATATTTAAAAATGGACCACAAAAACAGTTTCTTTCAAATACAGTGCACCCCCGGGTTTTAATTTTTTTCGCCTTACGACGTGGAACACGATGTTTTTCCGACCTCTCCATACGTCATTTTTTTCGCCATATGACATCAACAAAAATGAAAGTAGAATTTGGCGGTCGGTGTGCTGAATACATTGAAATAATGGAGATGCTGATGCGCTAGTCGCCAAAATTTTACGACTTTACGCTGACATTTTACGACACTGGTGTTCACAATAGTGCTGGAGTCTTGATTTCTGGGTGTTCTTCAAACTCTTGTAAACGTAGCTTCACGGCTGATGGAGATGAAGGTAAGTCTTTTTACGCAGGTTTTGAGTTTGTATATGAGCTGTATTTTGATTCCTTGAGGCACTTGCCATTATTTCTAGCTAATTTGCTATTTATCCAGCATATCACTATCACCTCTAGCTCTGGGCCTGCTCAATGGGTTGTAACAAATGTCTAATTTAATAGATTACCAATTTAATAACTAGGTTCTTACAAAAGGCTTTGATTTTTCACAAGTTTGTACAGTGGACCCTCGCCATACGATTTTAATTCATTGGCGAATTAAAATTTGTAAAAAGTTGCATAGTATGGCAAAATTTCTGTATCGAGAGGTATAGAGACCCATAGAAATATTTAATGCAAATCCCTAGTAAAAATCATCAAACTTTTATATACATACTGTACAAATTGAAAATTAGTAACAAAATAGTATCCGAACTTTAGTAACTTTAGTGTATTTAGTGGTTATGATCTGCAATAAAGTGGAACGTTACAAGGTGCTATGTGCAGTACATACCGTAGGGATTTCTTACCTTCCGAGGCAGATGTATAACATACACATTGAATTTAACTTAAACGTATTTAGCTTATTAAATACATAATAAAATAATAAATTAAATACATAATTTAAGTCAAGTTCAACTATATATTTTTAACTATTCTACTGAGCTTCAACTTTTGCATCGGTTAAAATTTCATCACCAATCTGTTTCCAATTTCATTTTCAGTGTAACTAATAATGAACAACGTTGAATCGAGCATCGTATCTCTTTCAAGCATCCTGGGAGGGATCTCGGAAAATAGCATATCGGTATATTCATTATTCCGACATATTCAGCACCCCGATTGCCAAACTTGAACTTTGATACAAAATTTTGTGAAAAACACCGTGATCGTGAGGCGCCAAAATTGATAACAGGGTCATTGCAACCTGAAGCGCACTGTACATGTTTGGCTCAAACGTGCAAAAACATACCTAGAGCGTATTGAAATGTTGATATCAAATTATTAAAGGTTGACTTGCAACAAAACTCACATGACAGTTATTTGGTATCAAAAGATTCCCCATGTCTTACTCTGCTGTGCTGTAGGGGCAAAGTATATGGAAATGTGATTACAAGCGCTTAAAAACTCAAAAACAAACAGTTAATTGCAGCCATCACAAAACACCGTAGATTAGAACCTCTTTCCACAACGGTTCAAATGGAATGTAGCTGTACAAGATGGCTTCAGTTTACACTTTCACGCAACCTCATTCGGCAAAATATTTTCACAAATATACTTCATGCATTCAATAAAACTATGTCTATTGTTTTTACGCGTCTATGTCATAGTCATTGTAAGGCTGTCACTATCAGCAATGATATCTTATAACCTACCGTGAAAGTTCATTTAATTTTTTAACCTTACCTCGAAGGAGTACATATCATTGTCTGATAAACATGACGAGCCTGTTGGGCACCTGTGATAACCGAAAAATGCTGCAGAAATTGTTCACGAAGTCTGGATCACATGATCAGATTACGACTAGACGATTAGACCAAGCCGAAACAAAACTGTATAGTAGCGAGCATCTATATTTGATACGGGGTCTTCAGTAAAACCCGAAGTGTTTGTCATAAGCTAGTGCTACGAGAAGTTTCATATTGAGCCTTTTATTGGCCTTTCAATTCACTTGAGAACATCACATGACAAAACAATAAACAAATGTAATGACTACGTCAGAGAAATAAACTGATTCCGATATACGGCGGTTTCGTGATGGCTGCGATCAACTGTTCGCTTTTGAGCTTTTAAGAGCTTGTAATCACATTTCCACATATCTTGCACCTACAACGCAGCAGAGTAAAACATGGTGAATCTTTTGATACCAAATAACTGTAATATGAATTTTGTTGCAAGTCAACCTTTAACATAATGTACAATTTGGTTGCTATAGATATACATATGATACGGCTATTACCTTTTGCACTACAACGAATATAAGACAAAAAAACAGCTCACATCTAGTAAAAAGTGGATAAGTGACCAAACAGAGAAAAGGAAAATAAAATGTGGACAGTTCTTACCATCTGAGCTTGCATCATCCACCATTTTATCACTAATCTGTATCGTATCCAGTGCAAACAGTTTCGTAAGCTCATCTTCATTAGGTACTGCTGCCACAAACTCTTGTATAGCCTGCAGTGTATCACCTATAGTATGTGACCTTTTGGCAGCATATTGTCTGGTAACAGTACATCGTCTGGTAACAGGATATAGTCTGGTAACAAAATATAGTCTAGTAACAGGATATAGTCTGATAACAGGATATAGTCGAGTAATAGGATATAGTCTGGTAACAGGATATAGTCTGGTAAAAGGATATAGTTTGGTAAGATGATATAGTTTGGTAAGAAGATATAGTCTGGTAACAGGATATAGGCTGGTAACAGGATATAGTCTGGTAAGAGGATATAGTCTGGTAAGAGGATATAGTCTGGTAACAGGATATAGTTTGGTAAGAGAATATAGTCTGGTAGGAAGATATAGTCTGGTAACAGGATATAATCTGGTAACAGGATGTAGTCTGGTAAGAGGATATAGTCTGGTAAGAAGATATAGTCTGGTAACAGGACATAGTCTGGTAAAAGGATATAGTTTGGTAAGATGATATAGTTTGGTAAGAAGATATAGTCTGGTAACAGGATATAGTCTAGTAACAGGATATAGTCTGGAAACAGGATATAGTCTAGTAACAGGATATAGTTTGGTAACAGGACATAGTCTCGTTGCAGGGTATAGTCATGCGCATGGCAAGCAATCACAAGGAGTATAAACTATACTGGCACCTGCATAGTCTCAGGAAGGAGGCTGGCCGTAGACCCGTCCCGAGGAATAACTGCTGAAGCATGCCCAGTATTTCTCATAAGAAGCAGCATATTTTTCAGCTCTTCCCTCCGCTGACGAGGTGACATATCATGGAGAGATCGAGACCTGTTGGTATACGAGAATGCCTTTATAGTAATGATTGAAAGCAGGCACAGAACTCAACCATTACAAAACTCTCCAGAATCAAACTTGAAAACCGCATACATAAGTGATAGACTCAGCTATCAACTAAACTAATTAACGCTTGTACGCCATATTTCATTCTAAATATTTTAAAAAATTATTTTTAATAAGATTTTTCAAGCTTATGCCTATTGATTGTATTCCCTTACAACTGATCTGCATCATTTTTCTCAGTAGATATTAAGATGTTTTATTCATATGGTTGCTGTACTCCCAGGTTGGCTGCGACATTTTGCGCACTTTATTCACCTCTATTTTCATCCATATAGTCTCCTAGAGACATATTGATGGTTTTGAACTCAATTATTTCCAATGTTCTTGCTAATATATAGAGGCCTGTCTATGTGCAGTTTATGAGTAAAGGGAGCACAACTTCCGTTGCAGCTGGTCATGGGTTGAACCATTCATTGTCCTTGATGCTCGGTATTTGGTTATTGATGTGGCTCTTGAAGGTGGCACAAGAGAAACAGGAAGGCCACAACTCCACTTCTAATGGGTTATGAAACAAGATCTTAAAGACTTCAAAGCTAATCCCCGTCTCATGGAAAATCCTCTCCAGAAATTGTGGCAACTGGAGGTCAAGAGTTCATGCTAGTTGGCTTTATCATAACAGGGGCCACCTTGAGAGTTTGCGTCAGAAGCGCTTAAGACGCCATTGAAGTGAATTGATATCAATACCAAGCAATGTCATTCCTGACAGAGGGATGCTAATAAACACATATAAATAATTTTCCTGTACTACCTTACAGCAGTAGCATATCACTTAGAAAGTTAATTACCAGAATTTTTAATTTACATATATATTGATAATGGTATTATCATGATATTGCATTTATCAGCAATTATTTATTATAGTTTTTGATTACTATTTTTATGTTAGAGCAAAAACAAGTTTTGAAAAAAAACATGTGCGATGCTCCAAGCTATGAAAGAGAGGTCATTTTTTTTGGAAAAATATAGACATGAATTATGATGTCGATGTCGAATACTACTCAGTGCATGAACATGAGACAAAGCACTTCTATTGACCGCAATACCTTATTCATATATATTCACCATGCTAGGCTGTTTTGGTTACCCAACATTGCAGATAATTATAACACAAAACCGAAGCAGATTCTACAAATACTATGAAGTCTGTGCAATAATCATATGGTCCGCACTATTATTGAAACAGTGGTTATAGAACTGCACCAATCGGCTTGTGTAGCGCACTAGTAAGAAAACCTTCAAATTTTAAAAGTTGTTTGTAAAATTTAGCTATTCCCAAAAGTCAGCTGTCTAAAACAAAACATATCAACTAATGATCTGCTTTTAGGAATAAGAAGTTAGAACAGGCATCTTTTAGATAACTTAGTTCAAACAACAATCAATTTTAATATAACTATATCGCATCGCAACTGCTTCCCAACGACTTCTGCAACGATAGAAAATCTTTCCATTCATTTTCCAGACTTGAGAATGTTGATAAAATGTTTTTTTAATTGAAATTACAAAAAAAACATTCAAACCAATATGTAATTTTATTTGCTAGTTTTAAAGCAATAATATTTTTGGTGCTAGTTAAACTTCAACCAATTTAGCAAAATAGATTTATTTAGATTTTCTATTTCTGCGGCCAATTCCATCGCTAGCCCTGAGGATGTTAATCTACAGAAAGTTAATTTACAGACTATCACGGGTCTTTAGCTGATAGTCTCAGCTGTCTCCCCTTATATGCAAGATTGAGTTGAATCCAACCTTAGGCTTATACTTTGGAGATTTCTTTGCTTATTCCACTCAAATGGATGAAAAAACACACGAGTTATAATTTTACTAAGTGCCTTAATAACATATGTAGCAAGTGTTCATGACTGATATTATTTATCTTAGAAACAGTATGCGTTGTTTGTCCACCACTAGCACATTTTTCCTTGGCTGAATGGTTAAAAAATATTCGTGCTTAAATGTTTATACATTCCTAATATATTTTAGATTTCTGTATGCAAATTGTGGTTAGAGATGTCCCGGATATTCACCCCTGATAGTAATTACTATTGTTTTGTTAAAAAACTGAAGTCACTGCCCTGATAAAGGATCAACAATATGCACTTTCACCAAGAAAGTACATATGAAACTATATTATTTCACGCATATTATTCTTCACTTTTGTTGAAGAATAATAAGATTTTTTTCACATTAAAAGTATAGGTATACGTTGTACTGGTGCACAAAATTAGCATCATTATGTTCTAAGAACAAAACCAGTACAATACATGAACTCACAAAAACCACCTATCATTTCATAAAGGCACGGCCTTGTAAATCTGGGCAACTTTGAGGCTTCTGCTGTTGCCTTTGAGATACCACTTATGTGTCTTGACCTCTGCCCAAACCCCAAAACTGATTCATCGAACCCCTGGGCTTTGATCGAACCCAGGTTAACAACCACTGCTCCAAACCAATGTTTAAATTTTAGATGAGTTCTAACTAAGTGCACTATAGGAAGAAAGTTGATGAATAAAGTGTAACAGCGTACCTATTCACAGCATGTTTGGAACTTGAGCCAGTCTCCGGCTCACTATCTCCAGCATCAGTTTCTGACAAAGCAACAGCGTCATCTGATTAAAAAAAGATTCAGCATGTGTCAGCATGAACAGGAACAGCTAGTGGTGAACAACTAACATGCCTAAGAATAGCTAGTGGTGAACAACTAGCATGCCTAAAAACAGCTGGAGGTGAACAACTAACATGCCCAAAAACAGCTGGTGATGAACAACTAACATGCCTAAGAACAGCTAGTAGCCAACAACTAACATGCCTGATAACAACTGCTGGTCAACAACTACCATGCCCAAGAGCAGCCAGTTTATCAACAATCCTAGGAGTAATTGCCTTCCCTATTGATATTCCAGAGAAAATGAAGGCATCGATGTTTTTCCTGAGCTTCTTAACAAATATGAGAATAGCTTATTCAAATGAAATAAACTAAAACTTGCATTTAAAAGCAAACAACATTTTTAAATAAAAAGTATTATGTTGGGGTAAAATTGGTAAGACTTACAAAAAATTTGGAAAATAAGAAAACAAAACACAAAAATGTTTTGTTGCACCAAATAGAGGTTAACCAACAACTTCCAATAACTATTACTGTTATAATTTTATTTCTTGTCGTAATTTCATTCTGGTTCTCATTTTAATATTACGAGTACAGCGGTAGTCTAGTGCGGCGCGAGATATCGTCAGGTGGGCCGATAAAGTACTGCGAATCACTTTCTGCAAAATTATTTTAAAATGTTCGTCAGCAGTTGACTGGCACAGATATTAGAATGTTCCTCTACGGAGACAAAATTTATGAACTTTAATTCTGTTAAAGGCTATCTTTTATTGCAACCTCTAACCATGACTTCAGACAAAAGGATACGACTCTAATTATAGTGGGTAGTAGTAAGAATAAACAAAAATGCGATAACAGTTACAGGATTCATTGATTTGAAAAACTTAAACCCGTCGACAAACTTGACTTAGACTAATTAGGAATTGTGTTCTCATCATAAAAGAGGCAATCATTAAAAATAGAAATTAATAGTTTCTTACAAGGGGCCAAGTTGCACGATATTTAGTATAATAAGAGTCGTTTCAATCCATCCGAAGCCACGCTAAGAGCATTATGAAAAAGGATTGCAACAAACTGGAATCGAACTTGAATATTTGGCTTCCCAGCCAAAGCGTTCTTACCATCGGCACCACTCAACCACCTTTCCACATTTAAGAATAATTGTGCACATAGTTATTACACATGGTGATCTCTGGAAAACTGGCACAAACTAAAATCTGGAAGATTTCACTCACGAGGTCCGCGAATGATTGAACATCACAAAAGCAATGATAACAAAAGCCACAACTAATCAATAATCTTAATATTACAATATTATATGATTAAAGTTGTTTTGTACAAGTTAAGAATATCATTGTTTAGCCGATGTTCAGGGTTAAGAACTGCATAAAGGGTAGACAACCCTTGTTTCTCGTTAAACATGCTCCTTGAATTCTCAGAATGCGTACCAACTTTAGTCCTGTAACAGACCTGATAATACAGCTGATGGCTCTGGATCTGCCTTCTCCGAAGCCTTTTCAGTGGCCTTTTTATTTTTGCTTTTTGCAGCCTTTGCACCTCTTTTATAACTAGACTTGGATCCACGGGTCACTCCGGAGCTAGCTCTAGAATCGCCTCCCTTTGCTTGCATCTTTTTCTTTTTCTTGCGAGCTTGATAAGCTACGAAAAATTCCAATACGGTAATACCTTGAGATATGAGCTTAATGTCTCTCGAGACCAATTTTTCTCGAATAAAATAACCAAATACAAATTCATTCATTCACGTCTCCTAAAAACATCTAAAAAATAAAACTGCAACAGAAAGAAACATAGTTTTAATTGTTCTAATTCACCATCTACGCTCACAAAGTAGCAAATACCTATCTAGTGGTAGAGATCTGAAATATAATGTAACATTACTACGTACAGTTTGGGGTTCTTACCATCGAGACAGACGCTAGCGGCTAATGGCGATGTGAAAAAGACTACACTACAGAGAGCACGCCACACTTATGTGACGTTATATAACATAAAATTTAAATTTAACTAATGAATTTAGCTAATTATACAAAAACTTTAAAATGAGCTTTATTCTTACTCTAACCTAGAATTCTAATTTTGCTTCCATTTTCATCTTTTCACTTTGTTTCTTCAGGCTTGACTCTTTTCGACTCCCTTTTTGAGTCGCTTTTGCCTTCACCTCTAGCCGAGCTTTAAAAAGGAACTTATTTAGGAATGTTTGCTATTGTCTGCCTTTCAAAATGTTATGAAAACAATGATGCATATGAACGTCGTCGCAAAAAGCCAATGCATAATGACTAGCCAACTTTTCTTGTTCTTGTCATCAGTCTCTTTCATATACTCAGCCACCTAACGACCACATCGGGAATCGTCCCCTATGCTCGTATCTAACATTTGTCTTGCATTTCATCGCAAAAAATTTGCTCAGAATCTTGCATCTCAAATTTCTCTATGTTGGGACACTCATATGTCGAGGTATGACTGTACTACACATTACATTCTGATTGAATGGTACAAGATTCTGAACAAAAGGTATGAGATTCAGAATGAAAGATATTACAATTGGGAAAAGTTGTTCCATCAAATCTGCACTTTACATGACTGAAAGAAAAGAAACCAACAGATTAAAAATTAGAAAAATTACAGAGCTAATGCAGTCACTAAGCCAATTGTTACCGAGATTCAAAGGCATGAGTTGCCTTGCAATAACCTCATTGAATATAATAGTAAACTACTTACAAACATCCTGTAAGCTAAGCAGTGGCAAGTTGGATGATGTAATCAATACAGTGGAATGTCTAGTGATGTAATCAAAACTGGGATGAGTCAGATGATGTCATCAAAAGCTACAGCTTGAAGGTTTTATGCACAGATATAATAAACCCGGTTTATGATATATAGTATATCATAAACTGGGTTTATATTTACTATATATCATCAATATATCTAAGTATATTATATAATAAATAGATATAATATACTCAGTTTATTTATTTATATCGTATCTTACTATATTATATCTATTGAATATATATTATATAATAAGATATAATGTGAATCGATATAACAAAACCAGTTTATTATATCTGTTTATATTACATCTTATTATATTATATATTATATAATACATTACATAATATTTATATATACCTATTATAATAATATATATCTATTATTTATATATATATTATGTTTATTATATCTATGGTTTTATCACTTCTATTCTAGTCTGCAATGACCTTGGAGTACCTTACAACACTACGATTATCAATGACAGAAAATGCTGTCATATATTAAACCGCCACTAATTCTCTTAGTGACACCATATATTATATAGCGATTTACCTAAAAACTATGGAGCAAAGGCTAACCTTTCTGGTTGGCTGAATCCTGAGCAAGAACAGCAGCAAACTCATAAAGAGGTCGAGGAAAGTTCTCAAAAATGTCTTCAATCACTGGTCCATTATAGTCCGAGAGTTTATTTTCATTAGCTGGCTTGATATCTCCTGATAAGGACGTCTCCTAATAAAGAAGAAATGATTCAACGACAGTATGAAACAAGGTTGGATTTTTTCGGTAATTATTGAGTTAATCCCGGATGGTTAGCAAAAAATGACATTTACCGGTAAATACCGTGGGAAAAATGGGAGAAAGCGGCTAATTGTATTTTTATAAGGGAAGCATGACCAATTTCAAAGTTTTACAGGGAAATTATGGGTTCGTGTTGTTTATCAACCTTTCAGGAAATTGAAGTGTAAACAATGAACCAGTTGATGCACTTTTGTCAGCTCTACCCCAGCAACTAACTCAGGTTTCACGACTTCATACAACCAAAAGACCGTATTCATAGCGTACTTGGAAGTTTAGCTCATCCCATCAGCCTGAATAACAAGGATTGGATTTATTGTTACAACTAGCATGTATTTTGCTGAAGTATTTCCCTATATTCAAATTTTGGTCAAAAAGAATTTTACTCAAAACAAGACTCCTACAAGTTAATGTTGCCAGGATGTTTATAATCAGTTACTGGTACTATTAGCTAACAAACAATATCTTCAAAGTGTACTGCCTATAATTAGTTATTTTCTTGATTAACTACAAATGCATACTACTTGGCTATAAAAGTTTTGGAAAGAAAACGAAGTCCATGTCAGCATTTGCTTGAAATTGCATCTTGTCTCACTCTTGCTTGGCTGTCATCTATTGAGGCTCACCCCGACTTGAAAATTATTCAACTAAGGCTAGTGGAACTGTGGAAGACTATCTGATAGCAACCTAAAATGCTTTCAGTGCTCTTAGTTTCAGCAGAAATATATTAGACCATAAAGAGACAGCATGAAGCAAAACAGTTTGAATTTATTGCTCTATGTCGAGTTTTAATATTTTTTTCGTTTAATTCAGGGTATTAAGGACGGACAGTAAAAACTGTATTTTCCCAGTGGTATTTATCGTCTTGGGAAACCATGCAGCCCGGATGTAAACAGATTGTTACATTGAGTCTCACGCGATTTTCTCGGTCTGTACTGGAGGACAAAACATTTGCCACTTCCAGATTTCAATAAGATATTAAGTAATAACATTTTTGAGAACTCCATTGACAACCTATTACGGGTAGTTGAAAGTGGGTAAAGAAAACAGTTGTCACCTGTGGTAAATCGGAGATGATTTTTGGAGGCTCACTCGAGCGAAGACTTAAAGAAGCCATCCGGTGATAACAAGGGATTATAGAAGCATGTACATAGGCAACAACAATAACTTTTAGGACAACATAAGAAGCAAATGGTCGCTGATAAATTCACTGTGGACAAACAGATGGATATGAGCTTTATTGTCATTCGTCAATATGATTCAAAGCCAATAAGATCGCGAGGCAAAAAAAAATATTAAACATGTAGTAAAGTAGAATTATGCCGATTGAAAAAAGTTCTTTAAACATAACGCTGTTCTATAATATGGATTGGCAAAGTTTTGGCGTTTAGTATAAGGTTTAATAGATTTTCTCATGAAGTAGGAATGCAATGGATGCTCAGGTCGAATGGAGATGCAATCGGAGCATTCTAGATATTACATATCTAATAACACAGTTAACTCAGACTATGCGCCGCATGGAAACATGTGATTGGACGATTTGTCACCCGGATGTCTTATCTTATTCTTTTGATTCTTTTACAATTAGGAAAGGTACGAGACAAGGAGGGAAAACAAAATGTAGAAAATAGAGACTTTAAGAGAACTATGGTATGTATTTATTTTAGAACGTAAATTTGAGCAAACATTTAAGAAATATGAAAATTTAATAAAAGAAAATAAAATGTAGAAGTGATGCTCTTTAAAAAAAATATGCTTACAATTTTACAGCTATAACAACATTTTCAAGGTCGTTTCTTATCTGTAAAATTAGTCCATATCATCTAACCGTGACAACATTCAGCATGAAATCGTAATTTTTACTATGACATATTTCACTCATTTCCTTTAGGAATTTCTTGAAATATCTGAAAGGAAATGAGATAAGGAAAATAAGGAAATACGCAGCTCAACAATATTAGGGCTGCGTGTCTACCCCCTCCCCCTCCCTTGACTAAACTATGATTAATTTAAAACTAACAACTCACCTGTCGAATCGTTTGATCATTCTCCTTTGACCTCTCACTATTCTGTGACACATTGGCAAGGGGAGAATTGAACAGTAAGTGAAGAGGTTTATACGCTGCTGAACTTTCTGAAGCGGTCCTAGCCTGAAGTCCTTTGTTTTCAATCGGCCTTGAAGCATGACCACTGAGCAACTTCGTACCAATGTTTGTCGATGGATTAAAGGTTTGTACAGTTTCTGCATAATTCGTTGTCTTTGAGTTACCAATATCGTGTTGTAAGCTTTTAGCGTCTCTGGAAAGTTGTGTTTCTGGAGTACAGGGACGGTCTATAGTCTGAGGAGTAGGTATTAAGTCTGTTACGAGGGTGGGTGCTTCGGTAAAATGACTATTTTCCTGAAGCGAACCTTGTTCAGATCTCACCTCTGGCTTATTTTGAGAATTCCTATTTGTTGGGTTACCGACTTTGGAGTTTAAAGGCATGGTTTTAGTTTTGGACTGAATGTTACTGCCTGTAGGGGTCTTGCTTAAGTTAGTAGGCTTAAGAATTCGTTGATTTTTTGTTGGTAGATTTGCAGCAGACTTGAGCTTCTCTTTACTAGATTTATTAGATAAAACTGTTCTTTTGATTTCGCTTGGCTGAATTTTGCTAGTGGAAGAAATATCTTTGGAATTGCCTGTCACGTTATTTAGACTACTAGAAGACAATTCTACAGGTTCACGAACAGTACCGGTTTGATTGACTCTGTCTTGTCTATCAGCAGTGGACTCTGACATTAACAGAGGGTGATTGTCTTCACTTCTTGTGTCAGCAGCCGATGCTGACACAAAAGAAGCATTATCTCTTATGACTGGAAGAAGGCCTGGTAAGTCGGCATGATGCACCGTTATTCTACCGGCTGAGGAAGATGCCTCGGCATCCTTAGAGTTATGTAATTCAATAGATGACTGAGTGTAGCTTTGTGTGGAATCTCTTTTAGCAGTCTTAGATAGAGTCTGAGCTCGTAATGAATTTTCTCTAGCCACTGATTGTAAATTATTGCTAGCTTTAAGTTTCTTCGCTGGGATTTTGTTGGTAAGAACAGAAGGCTTGATATTCGACATTTTAGATGTTGTGTTTTTAGCCTTTGGTCGTGTAGTGGGATCGCTTTTAGCATTCATAACCTCAGCCACGGGAGCCCTGACTGGTGCCAAGGAATTCTATAAATAAGCCAGATCATAATGGTTGCAGAATAGACTAGAGAAGGCTGGCAGCATACCTACAGAAATGATGATACAGTAATAACCCATACAGCGGTAGTTATGCTCTCTCGGTTTCTCACTAAGCAAGCACGCATGAGCCTTTGGCCTAGCGCACAATAGGATGAACCTTAAAAGAAACCTGAACAAAAATCCTTTTAAGTGAAAATGATGGATATGGTGAGGTGTCAACATGATGAAGCAATAATTGGTTTAATAAAATTATTAGGGAAGAGGATCGATATGATTGGATATCCATAGCTTTTGATTCTTCCTTATTGGATGAAGCAGATCTATGCTATTACTCAAATAGTTTTGGAAAATTAATGTTGTTCAGGTTTCCACAGAATATTGTTTGCATTATCATTGACTGAACTGGAGTTGAAATGGTCAGAGATATTTCGATTAGGTGTGACTGCCCAGACGAAATCATTTCAGTTAGTCAGAGGATTCGTTGGAGATTTGTGGCCATACGAGCTAGGCATTAAGAGATACATACTCTAGCAGGTAAGTTAATATTATACTTTTGTTAGAGGCCAATTTTTCACAAACCAATATGCAAAGTAAGCAAACATTTTTCAGCCGATAACATAAGTGATACACATTCCTTACTTTACTTTTCCCTCTATTTTGCTGGTTACAAGTGCATACTGCTCGAAGGTTTAACTTTTTCCCCGTACAGATAACCAAAACATTGAGCTACAACGCAGTGTTGCCAGAGCAAGGAACATCATTGATAAGAGAAGTCCTTGCTGCGAATTTCTCAAATCGTAAATTTTTTATATGCATTCGATTGGATGTGCCAGGTGTTATCTATTTAAAGTGGTATTTATCAAAACCGTTAGGAGCATTTAATACTATTAACAGACATTGTCTTTTGGAAAAATAACCAAAAATTTTAATAAAACTAAAATAAATAATTTTGTATATTAACATTTTAGATAAATTTTGGTGACTTACACTCAGTGACTGCCTACTAACAGCTTATCAGCAAGTAATAGCAATGGATACTTCTTGTTACAGTGCCTACCGATCAGCTGCAATGTAGGAGCAGCTTCCTGTACTGTTTAGAATATTGAAAGAACTTTGCTCCGAATAAAATAGTTTCTGTTAAAAACTATATGCTACTAAAATTTTACAAAAGTGAAATAGTTCCTTTTAAGTGGCAGATATCTAGTGAGTTTTGTAACTCTTTGTTCCCAAATCTAAATGTTAGAGCAGTACTTATTTTCATTAAGGTAAGAAAAATGTTACATGTTATATGTTACATGTTATCTAATGTTACATGTTATATGTTACATGTTATCTAATGTTACATGTTATATGTTACATGTTATCTGGTATTACATATTTGCAAAGAGTGAATGTCTTTGAATTTTGACGACTTTCCTGCTTATTACAGAACATTAATAAAAAGTTAACAATTCCTATTATTTTAATATTCTTGTATCACATAACATAGAAAACATTTCTGTTTGAAAAAACTATTGCCAATGAAATAATATATGTATATAAATAAATATTATATTCTACATATATTATACATATTTTATATATAATATATATATTTTATATATAAAATACATATAAATTTGCTTCTAGACCTCAAACTGAACAGTCACTATTAATAATTGCGATTCTAAATGATTTTCATTCATATTTTAAACACATTCCGGCGTAGTTGTTAAAAAAAGAACACTGCGATTTTTATGTAGTTTTACAAATGTTGAAATATGTTATTCAAATTTTTATTATTGCAGCATTTTACAATATTGGTGTTAAATTACACTTCATCAAAAAGGTTAAGGTGCTGAAACTAAATTTTCATCAAATTGTAAATGTTTTCACCTGACCTGACGCAGTAATAGGATTACAAACTGCATTTACAAAAACAAGAAATCCTTCGGCCCCCTCACTGACCTTGGCATCTGCAGCACGAGGAGAATCATTTGTAAGACTTTGTCGTAATTGCTCTACAAGAAAACAGAAGAAATTTTAGAATCTGTCAAAAGAAACAAACCATCAGCAAAATAAATAAACTGAAACTAAATAGATTCAAGACAGAAGATATTTCAAAGGCTGTCAGCGTGCTAGCAAGTTAGGCAGATCTGTCGTTTGAAAAGCTAGGTTATTGTTATCATTCAAAGGTACCTAAAGTGGCGAAGCCTCCAGCTAGATGTTGGCTAAAATAATTGAGGTCGAGCAGGAGTTATCCATGCAGCACATATTGTTGACGCAACAACCAAGGCTACAGGATATCTTTGTTTCCGAGCTGTTTTGTCAAAGTAAGTTTCCTTATTTCATACTGCTTGTCATTGTTCATAACGTAAAAATACTTGCAAACAAAACCTTGCTAAAACGTCAGCAAAAATAGCAAAGGAATTACGAATACCATCTTAACATCAGAGGCTATAATAGAAGTTAGGTTGTTTAATGCAAGTATTCACTGCATGTAAAAGATCAGGATTAAATGAAGACTTAGAAACTTCAGTACCAAATTGCGATACAACAGAAGTATAATGTAAAAGCTATTTTTGGTACAATCAGTAGGCAGGGTATTGCAATACCTGGGAGATGACTTCGGCTAAACTCTCATTGCTACACAAAAGTACAAAAAACGTGTTAATTTTTCCAGTTTCTGTTACAAACAAACTGGAAAATCTGACATCAAAACAGAATGTTTGATGCCAAAATAGCAAACTACTTCTACATGTATGATTGGTCCAAACCAACTAATCTAATGTTAACATCATTACTTCAATTGTGAGTGGAAACAATACTTAATTATTAAAGGGACACTACAGTGAATCACAATGTGTCTAATGTAGTGCTATGTAAGCACAAAAGGCAGTTTTGTTTCATTTGTGACTAAAAGTTGTGCTTTTGTAGTACAGGTTATGCAATTGTAAAACTGGGCAAGAATAGACAAATCCCATTAAATGCACCTTGGACCATTCATAAGTCATATTTAGTTAGTTTGCACAAGCGGTGGGGCTGATTTTTCTGATCTGATCCCTACACAATACTTGTTTATGAATACGTGTAGGTGAAATACATAAATTATAATAGAGATCAATGTGTGAGTACTAACTAATAAGATGACTTTGTGGCCCAACCTAAGATTTAATATACACCTGAAACTACAACATTTTCAAACACACTCAAATTTAGCAAAGCTGTTATTACATTTCATGAAACATGAATAATTATTTTTGTGCCAACAAACCATCAATAACTCTGCATTCCTCACTTAACAAGCAGGAATTAAAAGCACAACAATGAAAAGTTTAGAAGAGAATGAACAAATCGATATTTTGTTTCAGCAAGAATCACCGAATAAAAACATTGTCGTTTCAGACAAACTGCCAAAAATCTCTCTTTCTCGCTGTATGAAAAGAATACTTATTCTTATCATAATTATACTAAAACATTGTATATGCACATATATGGAATGAGTGTTATGAACTTGAAATATTTAAAAAGTGCTTGTACTTTAACTTGGTGTTGTTAGTTGAGTTGCTTTTATAATTACAGGTGGAAAACTGTTGATGGGTGCAAAAACTGGAGTTGTGTGCCCCTAATAAACTCTGCCTCAAACAAATATGAGTCTACTTGAAGAATTGCATAGTACTACGATAGGTAAAGCAAATTGTATAAAACACAGAGTAAACTAGAAATGAGCAGACTTGTGTATATAAATCTATGTTATGTATAAATAAATGCAAATTTTAAACTATCTTTAATCCAGAAGAAGACATTTAGCATAATCTTTACTCTCACACCTGTTTGAAGTCACAGTTACAAGTTGGGGCAAAATATTGCTTTGAAAAGGATTTGAATCCATGACATTCAGCTTAGTATCCTGGCGCTCTAACCCCTGAGTGAATCAACCACCTTCCAGCATTACCGAACAGTTGTGTACACAGCTATTCTCTGTGCTTTATTAGAACAGAGAATAGCTATGTGAGAATAAGTATAATTGTGCACATAGCTATTACACCTGGTATAGTAGACTGCCAAGCTGCTAGTATACTTCTTTTTCCGGTCAAACTTAAACATAGAAAAGATGCATTGGTTGATTGGTTGGTGAAGGGCCAAATAAAATATATTATAAACACATCTTCCATGCATTATTGAGTACATAGATGAGCGAGAGGAAGCAAATCCAAAGTTAGTTTCAGATTAGGTGAAAAGAAGTTAGTTGCGGCTAGTTAAGCACCCTGAGCCAAGGTGAAGTTGATGGCATTCACCATAGACCTATTAACTATACTAGACTGGGCAATCTAATGCATCACGGCTCAGCATTGTGTCCTACTTAAATAGCCACATTCTTCGTGATGTAACATAATTGCTTTGTTGTATAGTTAATAGGTCTATGGCATTCACTACACTACTGCACTGTGCGGCAACTTACCTGAATCAATCATGACAGATCTGGGCAGAGAGTCAATATTCTCATGAATGGTGGAAAGAGGTGGAGAGCTTGATGGGATATCAGGGAGGTTGCTGTATGGACTGATAGTTCCATGGCCTGGTGACCTCAGAGCTGTTAGCTTTGGGTATGGGGACACTGGGGAGAGCCCCCTCGCTTGAGCTGCAAAAACGTAATAATGAGCACATTCGCTTTGAGCATTTATTTTAAAAACCCACTGAGAGGTATTTCAGTATGGTGGAGTTACAGTAATGCTCGATACTTTGTAGCAAATACTATGACCACGGTGAGTTGACCACTTACACCGGTTAATTTACCATAGTTATGGTAAGTTACCAATGTAAGTAAACTTACATTGGTTATTGTGAAAACTTACCATAACTTACCCAGTGGAAGCTTACCATGGTTATGGTAAGTTACCACTTACCACTTACAGTGGTCAACTTGTAGCCGTTATGATAAAAGAGCTATTGAATACCTGTCTAAAGTGTAAATACTATTTGCCTTTGTAGGAAATACGTGAAGTGGGAGGAAAAGCTAATAGCCAAATCCTTAAAACACTACGTGTCCTCTGTATGGTGAAAATTTAGTTGTGATGGTATGACGGGTGATGTGACAAATTTCCACACGCGATGTTGGTGGTAAAATACCACACATGATATTTTAATAGTTCTGGTGTCATGTTATTGTTGTCCCTAGATGAAAATATAGAGCAATACGCTAGAGATCTTATGGAGAAATAAATCAACAAGCCGGCCTTTTAGCATACCCACCAATTATACAACTAGTTCAGGGAAGTTGTGTGCTCGTTAAATAACGAGCACACAACTAACATAATAACCCCATAAATTAAAGAGGTTCAGTTATTACCTATTTTATAACAGTTGCAAAGCTTAGACATGGATATTCAGAGACTGGACCATATACATGTATATTCAGACTGAACCAAATACATATATATGAAGCATATACACATATACATACGTGTTGAAAGAAAAACATCATCTGTGGGAGTACGTCTACCAGTAGATCCAGATGACTGTCTAGCTAGCCTAAGGATCTCTAAAGCTGCTCCATCTCTAGGCTGTCTATCTCCACACGATGAAAGCCTAGTAAATGCTACAACCATCGAAGTAGACTAGTTACCACCCACAATATGCACAGTAATATTATGTTGAACTTTATACAGAGAGCAATCATACAAGATGTCATAGCATCTCTGCAGACCAATATATTAGATACATGCCAGGAACTTACATAAATGCTCATCTGAGCCATCAGCACTCTATATAATGACCTCAACTGATATAACTGAAGTTTGCTAGAGGTGTGAAGATTTAAGGCTGAATCACTGATTATTGGACTCATGGTTTAGCTAGGAATATCCAGCTAAACCATGAGTGTTAGTGCCTAAATATTCAACACTTCCAATAGTTTGGTGAGGAAGAGCAAAGAACAGAAAGGAAAACACTCAAGTATCTACTTATTGTGAGCTCTTTCTCTCTTGCAGTCAGTCAATGCGATTAAAACTTTAGAGAGTCTTAGTCGCTTCAGCTGAGATCGGAGAGAGAGAGGGAAAAAAGAGGAAAGAGAGTGGGAAAAGAAAAAAGAGGGAGGGAAGAGAGAGAGATAGAAAAGGAAAAATAAGAGAGAGAGCAGAAAGCAGCAAAAGAGAAGAGAGTGGAAGGAGAGAGAGGAAAGAGAGAGGAAAGAGAGAAGAGAGTGGAGAGAGAGGGAAAGATAGGGAAAGAGAGGTAAGAGGAAGAGATAAGAGAGGAGCTATTTAGAAATCTCTTTGTAAATATACAGTCAGACAATTACAGTCATACTTTGAATGATAAACCTGATATTAGCAAGACTTCTTTACTTTCCTATATTTACTTACACCTTGCAGAGTTATGTGCTCTTTTTTCAACTGAACTAGTACTATGACTCCTAGGGCCTTTTCCATTGGTAATACTGATATGGGCGGGGGTGTGTAGTGCATCC
This sequence comes from Watersipora subatra, assembly GCF_963576615.1. Taxonomy (NCBI): domain Eukaryota; kingdom Metazoa; phylum Bryozoa; class Gymnolaemata; order Cheilostomatida; family Watersiporidae; genus Watersipora; species Watersipora subatra. The sequence goes on along the minus strand of NC_088718.1, from coordinate 30,583,129 downwards.
CTCATCTGATTGAGGGCGTATAAAGATCCAATCGGAGTGTGTTCAGTAATGTCTCCCAACAAGCGTGTCTTCTCCCTAAATACACAGTAAACTCTCAAACCAAAAAGGAACACGATATGTTTGAATGGAATACTTTACAAACCTTTTAGAACATGTAGCGCGTCTTCAATACGTATATATATACATTTATATAAAATATGTATAAGCTTCCGGAAAATGTTTCACCTTAATGTGGTTCATCTAAATTTTCTGTGATATACCATCTGAAAGGCGATTGGTAAATCTTCTGATAGCAACCAAGAAGTCACAAGCTGGTCATACGTGTCTGATTTATTTGCAGTAAAACAGCTGACAACTGACCGATAAGCTGCATAGTTTGTTTGAACAATTAAGATCACCACTATGTCTTTGTAGGTTTGGTTGGAATAATGGAGGTGAATGAAGGAAACATAAAATTAAAAACCTGTTGCAGAACATCAACAAACCAAACAAATAAAACAATAAAGTTATATTAATCTACATATTTTAGTAGATTTTATGAGAAAGTAAAGATATTTTTTCATCATTTGCGATTGTTTTTGATGATTGTGGTGGTCTGCCTGCCAGGATGTTTTAAGATTATAATTGATAAAAATTGATTGCAGTTAAAACTTTCAGATCAAGCGAAAGTGTGATAATGATGTCTATAGCTGCAAAGAGACCGCCGTTATATAAATGCATAACACTGCAACTTGAAGACAGTAGTCAGAATCAATGACAGCAACGATAGCAACTAGTAACACCATTTTGCACAAAATTTATTTGTGAGAAATTTAACCGCTGTCCAGTTTTGCCAATTTTAATCTTAAAACATCCTGGCAGTCAGATCACCCAAATATTAAAACAACCACATGCAATAGAAAAATACCAATAATTTCTGACAAAACTTGTAAAGACTTTGTGTAAGTTTATCTTAATACATTTATCGTCAACAGAAAGTTAAATCGAAAATCAATAGCTGTTTGGGTGAAAGCGTGATTACGATGTCTATAGCTGCAAAGAGACAGACAGAATAGAGACACGTAACGCTGCAACTTGAACGCAATAGCCTATATCAACGATTGCAACAATAACAGCTGGTGACGTCATTTCGTGCGTATTCTTGAGGGTTTTATCTGCAAGCAAGTTTTTCGATTTGAATCTTGAAACATCCTGGCAGTCAGATCACCTCCAACTTAAAAAATAATCGCAAATAATAGAAAAACACCCATATATTTTGATAAAAGCAACAAACTTTTTGTGTAAGATCATCTTCAAGTCTGCAAAGAAACCAGGAACTGAAGCTATGTGTAGATATTATCAAGTTAAAGAGTAAGGGGGGAATATGCCCATAGTACCCTCTTCCCAACGATTTCCTTGTTTATGATGGTTAATGAGGATCAGAACTGTGCGCGCAATAGGCCAAACTCCCCAAAGTAGCATCACCACTAGACACATGTATACGTATAGTTATTATCTACTTTTATCTTGTCTTATAAAATCACTCTTTTGTTAATGATAAGCATGCTATTTTTCTTAAGTTCATTTGATGATTCTGGGGTTGAGAGTGTTTACTAAAGTACTTTGCACTTCTACACTTCACAAAACTTAAAGGTTGACTTGCAACAAAATTCACATTACAGTTATTTGGTATCATAAGCTTCACCATGTCTTACTCTGTGGTGTTGTAGGTGCCAAATATGTGGAAATGTGATTACAAGCTCTTAAAAGCTCAAACACGAACAGTTAATCGCAGCCACACGAGACCGCCGTAGTTAGGAATCGCTTTCAAAAACAGCTCAAATGGGACGTAGTTGTTACAGAATGGTTTCTGTTTACACATTCATGCAACCTCATTCGTCGAAATATTTTCACAAATACACTTCACGCATCCAATAAAATCATGTCTATTGTTCTTACGCGCCTGTTTTATCGCCATTGTAATGCTGTCACTTTTAGCACTGATATCTTATAACTTACCGTAAAAAATCGTTAAACTTTTTAACCTTAGCTCGAAGGAGTACATATCATCGTTTGATAATCATGACGAGCCTGTTGGTTACCTGTGATAATCGAAAAGTGCTGCAAAAATTATTTGCGAAGTATTGGGTCACGTGATCAAATTACGACTTGACGATTGAATAATGCCAAAACTAAACTGTAAAGTAGCGAGCATCTATATTTAATACGGGGACTTCGGTAAAACCCGAAGTGTTTGTCATAAACTAGTGCTACGATATGTTTTATAGTGAGCTTTTTATTGGCCTTTCAATACACGTGAGAACATCACGTGACAAGGCAATAACCAAACTGTAATGACAATGTCAGATAAATAAAGAGATTCCAATCTACGGCGGCTTTTCGTTTTTGAGCTTTTAAGGGCTTGTAATCACATTTCCACATATTTGGCACCTACAACACAACAGAGTAAGACATGGTGAATATTTTGATACCAAATAACTGTAATGTGAATTTTATTGCAAGTCAACCTTTAACAGGAAACAGCAAGATGCGGAAACTGGTATAACAATGATGCTTGCAAAAGGAGCATACAAGTCCAGACTATGGTGGAAATTAATATATTATACAGGTTTTAGTTTCTACATATTTCTGTTTTCAATTTTGTAATGTATGGTTTTTATGTCCCGAACTACTGAAACGAAAGCAGTGTTGGGAAGTAATGAGGGATTATTGTATTTTCGTTGTCTTCACATGCACTACTCATCTTGTGCAAGGATGAGAAACCGTACATAAATATACTCAGGACATCAATTTTGATCAATATTCTGTTATGTAGTGCTTCACAATGCTCAATGATTGCAACTTTTAGAGAGCTTCAAAGACGACAAAATTTTTTTAAATTGCTGGATTATTCGCTGGCTGAGTCCTGGTCTGTGGTGGCTGCTATTACAGTGATGCTCGTGGAGGTATCTCACTGAGCCGGAATATAAGAAAGATTCATGTATTTTAGTTGTTTTTCTCTATTCTTAATGAATATTGTTTTACTCTGCGAAGTACTGAAACTACGAAAAGCCGAACAGCAAACTAACACGGCATTAGTGTAATCCAAGACGTTATTTATGAGAAATCTCTGAGCGTTAGATAAAACAATGCTGAAGAAAATCGCTGAAGCCTAAAAATGATCTATTGACATCTGACACAGAGCTTGAGCTCCTTGATAAGACCAGCTTGTGAACCAATATTTAGTGTCAGGGTGTGAAGTACAAATTCTATTTTCAGTGAAGCACAGATGGTCTCAGCTAAGCCGTTAGTTTTACATGGAACATCTTTCGGTTGAATTCAGAAGTCAGGATTATTCTTACACCCTAGACTGAGTGCCAAGTGATTAAACAATGAACTTGTAATACTAACCGATGGAAGGGCTTGGCGCTGTTCTCCCGAGATTCACCACTGGCTGACCTCTGTGATGGAGCTTTAGAATCACCCAACTAAAACGAATGAAGTTGACAATCAGTTGACCTTCACAAAGAATTTGCTAAGATTTCAAATTCAGTTTGCACAGGATGTGCTAAAAATGATAAGTTTCTGTAACTAAGGGAAATGTCCAAATGTAATTTTCATATAGGAAATCGAAAAATTAGAGCCGGGCGTACCTGCGTGATAGAAGATATGTCCGTGACTTTTAGTGGAGTCAGCAAGTCTGATGCACCTGGATTGGCCTTGGTCTGTTTCCATGATCGCAAGAGAGATTTGAACTTTCTGTTGCGAGCTAACAAAAGGTAAAGAACATCTCGAATGGAATGTTTTATATTAAAATTACTGCCATCCCTACTTGAGTTGGCCAGTTCAATCCAAACTGTTGTCATTGTCAAAACATTAAGTATACAAACAAGTCAAATCACTAGATGACTCGTTATCCCTCAAGTACAAATGCAAGCCAATACTATAGAACTATAATGGAGGGTCAACTGTTGCGTAGGGCCATGTTCACGCAAGTTCTGATAACTGGCAGGCAAGTGCTTGTGATGTCCACAAAAAAGATGGCAGATATTAGAATCTTCTAGGTTTTTGCAGTGAGTAGCATTGCAAATAGTCAATAAACTCCTTCATGGTTGTATAAATGTGAAACATGATGGCTCGAACAAAATAAAGGACATTTTAAACGAGATGTAATTGCAATGCATACAGAGGATAATCTACCTGTACCACAAATGTTTATAATGTTAAACTAAAGACTGCTGATATTATAATCTACTCAGTGTTTGCTGTGTTTGCTACTTCATGGTAACAGAGAGAAAAATAAATTGTGCAATGTGTATCTCAATATTCATATGTATTGAATTGCACTAGTGGATTCATATAGCTGCCCCGTGTCCACTAGTGTGCTGTTGGTGTTTTTCTACATTAGTCTACTCAAACTCTGCTTAATTATACTATTTATCATAATACTATTATACTATTTTAACATAACACTATTATACTATTTTAACATAATACTATTATACTATTTTAACATAATACTATTATACTATTTCTAATTATACCATTTTGTTCAGTTATTGTCCTTTTCTACTTAATCCATGTATTAAAATTTGCTAAGTTACCAGTTATTACTAAATGAAATTGTGCAGTGATTTGGAAATTAACAAATGCTATGAGGCTTACATGAGATTAAATAATCCCATTTGTAATGTCATAAACTTAAAACTAATATAATGTGTTCTTCTGTGTACTGCGAGTGCCGCTTGCCCCGACCACAAGATCAATGAGTTGTGGTTCCATTCAACAGGAATTATCTACACTTGACTATAATAAAATGTAAAATTTTCCCCAAACCTGTGCTCATATTCACAGACCGAGGCAGAAACAAAACAGTAGTTGATATTGAAGATAAGTGACCCTAACTTACCAACATCTATGGGTGTTTTTCCCTTGTCATCGACAGCCTGACAGCTTGCTCCATTCTCTAGCAGAAGTACTGCCAGCTGTTGAAGGCTGTTGAAGGCCTGAAAGAAACCAGATTACTTGCATCATTAAAGACAACTACGGTGATTCATTCAAGCTGTTCTCCGAGTTTATTTTTGAGCAATCGGTATAGGCAACAAAATGAAACATGATTATTAAAGATATTCAACCACGACAGAATTCATTTGGCAAGAAAACCTATAATATTACATAATATCATAAACGAATGAGTTACGTGAATCCACACCTTCAACTACACAGAGACCCTCTAATCTGTCTCTAAGACTACACCTTTGTTTTGACTGTCTCTAATCTTATTAAATTCATGGTTATCATTTTTAAAATATGTTTTTACCTATAATATTAATCATAAACATATAGCTAATCTTAGCGTTTGTAAACAGCATACTATGACTACAGTGTAAACGCTGTAACAGTGTTTACACTGGTTACTTCTGTAGTTCCTGATATTCTCATCTACAGTCTACAGTTGTTACTAGTTGCACCCAACTGGTAGACTGGAGCTCATTTTAACTAAAAGCTCAATTTCAAGTGCATAGATCAATGCATGGACTAGAACACTAAAACAGGGATCAGGAACCTTGTTGACTGAGAGAGCCAAGAAACCCACATGTTTCAAAATTTAATTCTAGGAGAGCCATATGTATAGTTTGAATTTCGGAAACATAAATGGAAAAGGAAGACCAACAAATTTAGTATGTTTGAGCAATTTTAGATTATAAAAAAACTAGATATAATTTTGAACAAAATTGTTCAAAGAACAATTTTTTAGTCATCTTTTGGTTTGAAGGGTTTTACCTTTTGATCTAAAAATGATTCATGCAGTCTCTGTGCGGCCTGCGCAGAGCGAAGTACAGAAAACACTAGCGGCTCTTCGCTGCGCGTGCCACATCAAAAAGTTGCAAATAAAAATATATTTCTGTTAAATGGACATTATTTTTTATTTTGTATACTGTTACAGTAATTTCAGCATTGTTTGTATTATTATGTTAATTAAATTAATAGCCAAATTATGGATTATTTCTCTACGGATTTATCAAAGAGCCAGATGCAATCATCAACGGAGCCACATTTGGTTCGGGAGCCATAGGTTCCCTACCCCTGGACTAGAAGATAAATCCATTTAAAAACTTGAGTAAATTTGTAGATCGAGTGAAAATGAAACCTGTGTTTAATATTTAAAAATTAAATAGAAAACATATCAAAAACACATAAAGGAATACATAAAGGTATGCTAATAAGCAATATTTTTCGATTTTATTATCTTATTAAAAATAATAGAAGATAGATGATCCAAAGTGCACCAGATGGTCGCTAGTCGTAACCATCTGGTGCACTTTGGGACTCATTTCTACTAAAAGCTAAACTTAAGTAGGCCTACCTGAAACAAAGTGAGTAGGACAGAACAAATTTTGGTAATTTCTAAAGGGAGTTACAAAGACAACCAGGATATTATACTGGAGTCACTGGAGTTGTCTTCTATTTTAGATTCACTTAGAGAAGCTTACATGCCTTGATCAGATTCAGAGGGAATGTTAAAAATAAAATGAGAACTGTAAGCATATGGAAAAACTGAACCAAAGAAACGTTTTAGTCTAGTTTAATAGCCAGTTTTAAATTTTGTTTCACTGATGAAATATTGGAGCAAATTTATAGCTCTTTTGATGGCCCACGGGAACAATAACACAAATTAATAATAGTCTAGTCGTTTTTAACCAAGCAGAGCCGAGTGATGACCAAATATTGCCAAGTTACCATACAGTGACAGTGTAGAGACTCCTCAGCGTATCAGTGCCGAAGGGCTACGCTGGGCCAACGAGCAGATCATGTTTTTATAGGTTATGCCAAGGTCAAGTAAGACGTACGCGCATGCACAAGTGTGATGTCATTGGTTCTCCTTAGCACAAAAATGGGGCATTGCACGGGATTTCGCTTTCAAACAGCGATACTGAATCATGGCAGAATGAGAGTAACACGGCTGTTTCCATGACGGCATTGCAGTGCAATCTGGGGGTGCGTTGGAAACTTCGCTGTGTCGAAACTTAGCATATATTTAGCAGTGGTAATACCAGCATACGGAGACACTATATTAATCATACTTCTGTTACTATTACATCACGGAAAAACAACCTCTAAGAGTCATTGTATAGTCATTCAAACAACTATAAAATAAAATGAGAAGTTCAAAATAGGAAGAGAGGAAACATCAAATATTGATTTAAGATGTCTGTTTCTTTAGTATATATGTTCAGCTGGCCACAAAATTAAGCATTTTAAAACCTTGAATATATTAACACTGTGTCAATACTCACAGCAATATGAAGAGGAGTCGTCCCACCAAAGCCTCTACTGTTAACATTTGATCCATATTCCACGAGCAGTTTGGCTATAGCCAAGTTCCCTGCTTGGCAGGCATAATGAATAGGGGTGAGGCTTCGACGGTCCTTAACGTCTATAAGATATGAATTGTACCACTTTTACATTATAACTATGCATTATAGCAGAAATAGTATTTTTATAAACAATATGTTAGATTTTAAAAATGGAGTGAAGAAGGCCTGTCAAAACGTAGTTTGAGAACTCCAAAAAGTTGAAAGTAAACACATATTAGGTACATCCAGTACCAGTGCACCAAGCACTTGTTTAGCTGATTTATATATTAGTCCAGTGAACAAGTCAGGAATACATGATATGCAATATTATATGAATCACTGTGTCCTGTTTAATTTCAGCAAAAACGGAGGAGCAGACAACTATTCCTATTGCAATGTTTGTATTTGTCAAAGGAATATTCCAGAATTCAATCAGTTCAAACGCTTAATGATCAGGTTTTTTCTATAACATCGTAGATATTTAAAAACTCAAGAGAAAAAGGCAAGTAAAATTACTGAATATTCAACGAAGTGTGCTACTATAATATGAAATGAGAGTAGTAAATGTTCATATATTTCCTTTGAACTATCTGTGAACAACTGATAGATCTAAATTAGCACCTTTCAGTATACAGTGGACTCACGCCATACAATTTTCATTCGTTGCAGTGTTGGAATTGTAAGGCGAAAAATTCATATAGAGGGATATAGAAACCCATAGTAAATATCTAATGCATACACCCCATGGTAAAAATAATCAAAACTTTCTATACAAACACCCCTGTTACATATCTTTGTTACCTATTAAAATTAATAACAAAATAATATGTTAACCTTGGTAACTATAGTTACCTACAGTAACTTTAGTGTACTTAGTGGTCATAATCTGCAATAAAATGTAACATTGCAATGTACAATGTGCAGTATGTACTGTGGAGAGTTCTTACCTTTGAGGCAGACGTATAACCCAAATGTTGAATTTAACTTCAATGAATTTAGCTTACTAAACACATACTTAAAGATAAATTTTAGTATGTACTTTAACTATTTCACTTAACTTCAACTTTTCGATCGCTAAAATTTTATCACTCATCTATTTCTGGTTTCGTTTTCGCAATAACTAAAAATGCCAAACTGTGCGAGACCGAACATCGTATCTCTTTCATTCGTTGTTAGAAGGATTTCGGAATATTTGTTATTCCGACGTAATCAGCACACCGACTGCCAAACTTTAATTTTGAGATGATTTTTTGTTGATTTTCTCCGGCGAAAAATATTTCCTATAAAAAGGGCAAAAAAGCATCGTGCTCTACATCGCAGGGCGAACAAATCGTATAATAAGGTCATTGTACCCGAGGGTGCACGGTGCAGTAGATACTCCTACAACATAAATAATCTGTTCCGAGAATATTTACATTGTAGGGTTTTAACATGTAGGCCTATACATTACACTTTCAATGTCAATTTAAATCGATTTTTTCTCTTCTTTCTCCCCAGAGAAGTTTATGCTGCAAAGAAATAATATTGTATATGCCTAAATAAAGTAAAAAATATGTTTATTATTGATATCCCTATACGATACTTTTTCTCCAAAGTGCGGCAAGAAAGACAACAATATCTTTAACCCTTATTATAAAACTCTCGTTATTTAAATTGAAGAACTTGCACCGACCTCACACTTTACATTATATAAGATTTCTTACGTATTACAAAGCAAAAACTTTCCATCAATTACTTACATTAAGTGGAATTTACGTAAAGGCGGTTTCCGTTATAGGGGCATCTACTGTATTATGATGTTCTAATCGTAACTAGGCGTCTGACTGCATTCTTATCATTACAAACCACTGCACAGGACTGTATCGGCTAGTGAGACTTCATAAAAAACTGTTATCTTATAAATTTATGTTAACAGTACAAGTTAGAGTTACATCGGTACGTAAATGCTATATGAAAGTCAGGTAATAACGATTAGCCCCTAACAACAACACTTTTGCTTGTCTGTCATCTTCATTCTCTTCAAATACAGATATTCCTCAATTAACGCCAGGGTTATGTTCCAAAGATCTCATCATGAAGCGATTCAAACGCTGCCTTCAAGCTTCTGTTGCAGACGTATAGGATATTTACACTGTACTTCCTCACCTTTTCTTTTTCTCTACTTTCGATTGAATTTTTTCAATAATAAGTTTCAACTATTAAATATGTATATCAAATTATAACTTAGCGTGAAACCTCTATTTGAACAAACCTCTATTTGTTTAAATAGAGGTTTCAATAATAAGTTATAATTGAATGTAGTAATTAACCAAAAATATTTAACTACTACATTAAATCATAACATATATACATGTATGTCTTCTTCATTTAGCTTTTGCATGTGCACGAGCATGTAAACATGTTAGCATGTAAACATGTTTACATGCCTAGCATGAGCGTGTTAAGCTACATGTATAACTACATTTAACTATTCTCTGTTGGCTTTTTGACATTTCTCTTTTCATTTAGCATGTGTATGTACCATATGCATATACATGTGTATGTACCACATGTATATACATGTGTATGTACCATATGCATAAACATGTGTATGTACCATATGCATAAACATGTGTATGTACCATATGTATATACATGTGAATCATACGTATATACATGTGTATGTATCATACGTATATACATGTGTATGTATCATACGTATATACATGTGTGTGTATCATACGTATATACATGTGTATATACCATATATGTACCGTATGTTATATACATGTATAAATACATACCATGTTTATATACCATATGTATATACATATGTATATACATGTGTAAATACATGTGTAAATACATATGTATATACATGTGTATGTACATGTATATGTATCATAGATCTTATAGTGCTTTAACTACAGCAGATATTATCCTAACACCCAACACGATAGTTGCGTAAAAATAATGTCACTGCTAGCGTACGTGTGTAATATATATAACATCACGGTTACATTAATGGTTTTAAGAAATATATTCTCTTTTCATTTAGCTTTTTCAAGTATTTTCTTGGTACTTTCCACATTTTCACTGTAGCGCCCTAACTCGGAGTCATCACTAAGCAAGATCTACCTGTAGTCAGCATAACGCAAGTCTACTCACCGATTTCTGTGTGCTTGGAAAGAAGAGCTGTGAGAGCCAGTGCCTTGGAAGCCTTAGAGCTAGCGCAGTAATGTAGGGCTGTCTTACCCTCCGCATCCCTAGCTGAGGTATCTCTGCAATACAAATGCTATTGGCAGCTATTCGTCAGTGACTTAGTGCTGCGATCTTCAACATTTTTTACGAGTTGCAGCATACTTTTTACATTCACAAAATCCTGGTTAGCACCACAAAACAGAATGACACAGACTGACACTCCTAATGCACTAATTCATATAGTTAATAAAGTTTTTAATGTATTCATACGCTCACTTAGGGAGAAACCTGGCACAGTTTTAATGAACACAACATAGATATCCTCGCAAGAATGCTAAAAACACAAACAAAACTCTTAACCACCTTCTGAGGGCTCACAATAATTTTGCCAGTCCAAAAAAATTTATTCTACGAGACTTGAGATTGTGACATTTAAAATAATAGAATGGTGATCAAATCAACTGCTCTAAAAGGCAACCTTCCTGATCCTCAGCATAATCGCGTGAATACTTATGCTCTCTGCTTCATAACAGAGAATAACAACAGACAATAATAATCTAGATGAGGTTCGAAAAATGCCATTTGTTAATAATTTCCTACAGCACACCTGACAATCTCTCATGGTACACTGGTTGAAAATAACGGACTTAGATACCTAAAAGCTGTATAGAATAGCATTTGCTGGTGAGAGGCACAGAGAGTTACAAATGACCCAAGGCTTGAGTTCACAATAAACAAGATTTCAAAAAACTTCAAGTTTTAACCATCGTTAAAGTTACAAATCAATCTAGCCATGAACAATTTATCTTATTGATGTGTATTAAGTGAGAATATATGTCCACCATCTGATAACTAATATTTATTAGAGCACATATTAATAAATAAATAACTATTTGGTGAAGTTCCTCATACAAATCACAAATTTGTCTTGTTGCTAAAAAAATTAGCGAATTGTTGTAATGGATAGATTTCCAAGTCCTGATCCAAAATTTTAATTGAATCTCTTAATAAAACTAGACTATTCAGAGAAGTTTCCCACTCAACCACCAGACACTATTAGCAAATGCAAATAGTGATGAAACTAAAACGAAACTACAAGGTAATCAAGCGAGTAAAGTGAAACTCTTGACTGCACTAAACGGTAGTGTTAAAAGAGCAGAAAAAGCATGTGGTGAATTTATTACTTACTCTCTAACAAAATGAAACAGCCAAGTAACTTTGAGGGTAAAATGAAATCGCTAAGTATTCATAAAGTTAAAGATGAACTCACACAAAATTCTAGTAGAATTTATCAGAAATTATCAGTATTTTTATATCATTTGCAATTGTTTTTGATGATGGAATGGATCTTACTGCCAGAATGTTTCGAAAGTAAAATCGATAAAACTTGATCGCGATCACTTGAGTTTCCATGGCAACCCGCTCAGCATCATAAATGAGGAGTTATTTGTTGTTGCTTTTATTATTATTCATAAATTATTTATAATATTATCCGTATAATAATATCTTGCCATTGTTCAATATTACAGTTGATGATCTTTGACATCAAACAGTTGAAAGAATAACAACGATTGAGCATCTTATTGCATTTCCTTAGCTACCCACTCAGCATGATAAACGAGGAATTGTCTACTCATGACAGATCTCATAAAAATCACTTAAAATGCTTTCACTTCAACTTTGTGATGTTAGGAATGTTATTGTTCTGGCTACTGTTTCACATAAATATATTTTTGTGTAGTAGATTCACATTCAAAACATATCATGTGAGATTCAGCATGTCAACCACATGTCAGCAACTAGGCTGCCATGTCAACCACACGTCAGTAAATAGGCTGCCATGTCAACCAGATGTCAGCGAATAGGCTGCCGTGTCAGCATGTCAACCACATGTCAGCAAGTAGGCTGCCATGTCAGCCACATGTCAGCAAATAGGCTACCATGTAGGTGGACTCAAAGAAAATGCTGTCACACTTGTAATTCATCCATATTGATGCCAACTAAACTACCATGATGCATTTATAGTAAGCTTCCATAGAGCGATATTGTAGCGACACACCTACATATGACACAGCAATGCCATCATGGAAACAGCTGTATCGCTCTCATACTGTTATAATCCAGTGTCGCTGTTTAAAAGTGAAACACCCGTGTGATGCGCCATCATTGTATCATGAAAACAGCGTCAGCGACCAATGGCGTCCCACTTGTGCGTGTGCAGAGGTTTTTAAATGATGCACACATCTATCAATCTACTATAGTGCCTTATGAAACCATGAACTGCTTGTCTGCCCAGCGTAGCGCCTCATCATTAGTGCATCCATATGTTGCTATGCCATTACTGTATGGAAACTGAGTAATAGACATATTTCTTTTTTAAGAAAAGGGGTTGCCTACTTACGCCCCGCACTGAATGAAGTCATTGACTATAGCCTCTGGCTGGTAGCTTTTGAGTAGTTGGTTACCAAGTTTCTCCATTATGTACACGTCCCGTGTGCAGAGAAGGAGCGGAGTGAATCCGTCGGAGTTCCTCTGATCAACGTTCACTTTTGAGCTACTGCCCTACAACATAAAAATGTCAAGGTAAGAGAGTATAAGTTGCTCAAGGTACCACATGTTCGCTATCCGCCTAACCACCTATTAAGGTGTGTTTTACAGCAAAATTGCTTTTTTATTAGTTTTAACTTCATTTAATTACGTATTAAAACTATTGAAAGCAACAAATAAGAAAAGTACAAACAATTTCATCTCTGTGTATAAGAGCCCTTCCAATATTATCAAACAAAAATTCACCTTTAAACACCTTGCAAAACAACAAGTTTCCAAATGTCCGTAATAAATTAATAAAATGTTTTTGAGTTCAGTAGAGTTATGAAATATTCTTCTCTATCCAACCAACCAATGAAAGGTATAACATCAGTATTTATCAGTAACCCCACAACCAAAAACTTTTCATTCCCACAGTCATGATTTGTACAGGCCGTCGTACGACTACAACTATAACCTGGTTGGCTTCAAGCATTCATATAGTCAATTCAAGCAGTTCAATTTATAAAAACTTATAAAAATCTGATACATTTAATCAAACAGAAATAAAATATCTTTTTCGTGGCAGGGCAAGAAAAAAAATGTAAAATAGCGCCACCGCTTCCGACACTCAAAGAGTAGAAGTCAATAAGAGGAGCGCTATGTGTAGCGCTTAAGTGTATGCGCTTAATGTGATTGTCCGACTACAAGGTGAAGAAGGATGTTTCATATCAATCCTTCGTTTTTCCGTGACGTCATTTTATCATTGTCGGCCATCTTTATAGACAATTTTATCGTTAAAAACACAAAGCTTTTGCAATGAACTTTTGAAAACGATGCTTTTATTTACAATTTTTTTATTATAGTATCAAAGCAACACCAAAAAGTACTATTAACTAAAAGAAAAACGATCGTTTTCTACAAATTTGGCGGCTTTTTCGTGAATGAGCGCATGTGCAAGCGGCATGATGACGTCAAACTAATTGATGGATTGTGAACAAGAAAAAGCTCTGAAGCAGCAGCGAACCCAATGCTTCAGTTTATAATAATATTGCACACTTGTAAGCAACACTGTGACAAAGTCAAACTTCGACATACAAAGTCAAACCATTCTGATATTCGTTTCATATGGCTAATCCATGGGATGTTCGACTGAATCTACATGTTAATAAATTCCACTTTGTCATTGCGAGTGTCTGTCTGTTAGTCCGCGGTAACGCTATGAGTTTCCACATTTGTTGCCCGATTTTATCTAAACATCATGCTCTGACCTCATGCCTTTTACCAGGTTGCTATAAATATTTAGTTTTTGTCTGGTACCTGAGAACCAGCCTCTTAAACACCCACCTGCAGGCTATCTGATTAAACCCCACTGAACCAACCAGGCATCACTGGGCTTCAGGCTAGCAAAGCAGTAAGCGACTAGTGCGGGTAATAGAGTTTTGGGCTGCCAGTCTGAATGTCATGAGTTCGACTCCTGACCAAAGCAATATTTGTGTGAATAACTTTAATTACCACTTGTATTATTTTTTCAGTGAAATGGTTTCAGGCTAGATGACAGGATGATCAGAGTTTTATAAGTAAACAAATGACTTTGCAAAATAGTTCTTACTATATAATAAGAGCGGTATTCCATGACATTCAAAAATTCTCATGCGAGAGAAAAGTTCTAAAAACAGGACTGCCAGAGCTCCCTGGGTTACCTGTAGTTTAATTAATGTAAAAAACCCTTGTGCTCTATTGGCAATCTCAGAACTTTCGTTCTTTTCTATATATTAGCGGGACGATCTATTTGATTAGAAACTTGAGAATCTGTCTTCAAATACATTAAGGAGAAATGTACTCAATGAATGCGTTCAAGGATTGTTGTCATGAAAGCATTGTAGCAATTCACATTGAAAATCCACTTGTGTTCTGCAGGCTGCTTGAAAATATCAGAAACCCCGGGTAACACCGACCTCACTGTTAGTATTTACTGAAAGATACAACTGTAATACATTCCTATGGTTCCACAGCTCAACAACTCAATGATGCATACAATATAGCATTAAAAGAAACACATTATGTAAAATTTTGTGAAAAAATTATATGAAAATAAATAAGCAAAGTTATGATCAATAAATACGCGTCCGTTGTCACTTTCAGGCAAACTGAAGTGTAGCCTTGGTACTTCAAAAGACAGAAAGGATGTAAGGGGAGGCACAGACAGGTATGGGTGGTGATACGCAACTAGTCTAACTATACGAGTTTTTAATTCACCATCACTTGCTGACATTTTTTTATTTTTATACTGAATTTGTCATTTAACTTTTTTTGCAATTAGGCTACTAGCATCCTTTTTCATTTTCTTCATCACAACCAGGAGGTTTTGAATATTTCAAAATAAATATTTTTGAAATATTTCAGTATTTCAAAAATTTGAATATTTCAATGTTTTGAATATTTCAATTATTATTTACTGCTTTAATTGAAGTCAAACATTACCTTCTTCCTTTTTCACCGGTTTTACCACTAGTACTAGGCTTTTTACTGGTTCTACCGCTAGTTCTAACCTTTTGGGACTTCATACCATTAATATTAAAAAGAGAGAGTAATAATACCTGCTCATTGTTATTCGGGTGCCACAAAACAAAGCTATGTCAAAGAGAACTGGGTGCATACGTACTGGTTTACACAGTTTCTAAAAAACTGCGGATATCATGCTCAAGAAAATACTTTGTATGTTGAAGAATATATTGACCTAATTTTATGTAAAACAAACAGATCTGGTGAGATGTTTGTAAAATCACAAATCATTTTCATAACAGATATTCATCATATTCATAATTGGATTGACTATGAAGCAGAAACACCTGCAAGCGCATGCTTATGTGCCATACCTAGCCACATGCATGTACAATAAAATAGCAGAAAGAGATTTTTCAGTGTTGATATCAGACGCACCTAGTCAAATGTTCATAGCTAGTTGCCATAAACACACTAATGTATATCAGACTAAAGTAGTCACACAATGCTGTTGAATACTTGGTAGTCAAAGGTCTACCAAAGGCCATCTGAATTCCCCACAATAAAAGTGTCACAGATATGGTTTCAAAAAATCATTGCATGTTACCAGAACCGCACTTGTAACTGAACCAAACTAACAAAACAAAAAGTCGCAGATGCAATAGTTCAAAATTAAAATGTTGTAAGAAGCATTGCCGAGTTCAAGCACATCGTGCCAGAGGGTCACAAATTCAAGGCGTCACACAGTTCAATTGTCACTAATTAAAAATAAAAAACACTTATTGTCACCATGTCCAAATGTAATACAGTCCGAGTTTTAAAGATAAAAACAAAGATGTAGTGAAGCAAAGGCAGGCTTTATATTATATTAAATTAATATAAATTACCATGAGTCTATAGCACATCAGGCGCTCTATTGTTTAGCACTAAGGGAAGAACATTGAGCTGGAAAGGGAAATGATGGTGATTAGAGAATATACATACTCTACATAGATTAATACCTGATAGATTGCACACCACAGGCTATAAAATAAACCACAGAAATTAGCTATACATGGAGTAAGTTTCTAGTTAAAATTGAACACTACAGGCTATAAAATATATCGTGAATCTATATACAGTGAAACTCGAATATCTCGAACACATGGTTAACTCGAACAGATTTGTTTGGTCCGTTCCCACGCAGTGATAAATTGCTTTAGATAACTCGACCTTAATTTCGTTAACTCGAACAGTTTTTTTGCCCAATGGCTACCGAGACAGTTGTTATCGCTTTAGAATATCACTTTATTCCAAGCCATAGAGATAAACTACAACTTTTAGTAGTTCTTAGGCATCATTATTACTACTATCAGCAAAAAATTTTCGTTAACGACTTTTCTAAAGGTTTGCAAAGAATCAAATGTTACCAAACATCCGCTTGGGGATAGCCCTCCGCAAGCAAGGAGAAGCGCGGTAACCTTCAGATAAACTTTAAGAAAAATCGGCATAACTGGTTTTTGTTAAAACGGTCCAAAGAAAAATATGTCTTTTTTTAGAGTTTCAACCGCGATCAGGTTTTGCCTATTTTAATCTGAAAACGTCCTGGCAGTCACATCATCTAAAACAAACAAATGAATCTCAAGTAATAAAAGGAAAATATTTATACTATCTGATAAAAATTGTTAAAACATTACATGAGAGGTCCCTTAACTTGCAACAAGCAATCAATGCTTTTGATTTATATATATATATAGTTTGTATATGTACTGATAAATACAATAATACATGCACTTGTGACAGTGTTCTCATAACTGGAACGCTCTGATAACTCGAACACTTTTTCTCGGTCCTGTGAAAGTCGAGTTAGCTGAGTTTCACTGTATATAGATCAGTGTTTTATTTAAAATTATATCAGGTGAACTAAATTAGTCATAATGGCTGATAATTTCCATTAACTAGCCAAATTCTTTTAAAAGAAACGGGCCTTACAAAAAAGGAAACTACATCTGATCAGCCAATTTGCTACTAACAATATTTTAATTGAAACTTAAAAATACTAAAAACAGTCAGGGTGTCAGAATGGTACAGATAGGTTGTAGACTAATGGTTAGTAGGGTTGCAGTTCAAATCCCATTAACAAACTGTTTTAACGGTGAAGGCCAATTATACACGCTTAGACAAATTTCCATCATGGTGTTAATTTATTAAGCATTCCAAATAAACTGCTACTGTAGTTACGTGCTTTTATCAAAATCTCTCTCACCATAAAGCAACGTTCAGTTACACCTCTACATATTAATGCGATTTGTTCAGGAGCTTGTTTCGCATGCGGAAATCTTCGTGAATTGATAAAATAAAAATAAATAAATTGCAACTCATCTGACTTGTTGCATAGTCCAACAAGCTATGATAGTGCCTTGCTATACATTGCAGGTAATTACATTAAACAAATCACAAGTAGAGGTTTGACTATATAAAAGTTGTCTACTTTCGGCACTTTCACTACAAACTACAGGAATGAGGTTATGTAATTCCATAGAGGGACTTCTTATATATTGAGCTTGAGGTAAAACAATAAAAACAGAGCTATTGCAAAGTAAAAGCTGTTTGTCCTATATATAAATTCAGCTTACAGTTTGCTACTTCCTGTAAGAACAAATTTGTCAATTATACATATTTGTACTCAAGGGCTTTACAGAGAGAGAGACCTCTCGGCTACATACCAACATATCATTGACAATGCTGTGATTGCCCACCCAGGCGGCATGGAGAAGTCGTTGATTATAGCCGGCATCCCCATGGTCGACAGCATTAAGAATCATCTGCTTGATGAGAGGGGAAGCGACTTCCAAAGCAGTCTCCTTACTATGGTTCTGCAGAGTAATATCCGCCCCATGCATTAGAACCAACTGGGCCACCTGTTAAACAGTGTCAGTAGTTTTCCAGATAAAGAGACAAAAGGGTACAAGTGCTTGCGGACATAAAGTAAAGTGACAGGAATTAGCCTCAGTTCAGGTCTATAAACTACTACTGTTGAACACTGCTTTCTCTTTCACTGCCCTACTAACTGTAGCTGTTACGTCTACACAGGGTATTGTTATCATTCCAGACGTATATGTATATGTATATGCAGTGCATCGATACACCTTTTCTTAACGATTGGCATATTTTAAGCAAATATTGTGACAAATGAACGTCTCTTTGTATAAACAAAAGATTTGATATCACAACAGCACTATAGAAAAGTATGGAGTAAGCAGTGATTCATATTAATAAATTGTCATACACGATATCGAAAGTGTGATGCTGGAAATCATAACAATGTTCAATACATTAGGTAAACAAAACTGTGGTTCAAAATTTTAAGGATTACTCTGGGTTACTCATATAAAAATTTCCTCATGTAAAAATTAGAGAGATGATCATGAGTAAAGGTTTGGCTATTGAACCATTTTTAATACATCAGACTAACATCCAAGATATTTCATAGACCTACTGCGTATTATCAACTCTTATGATGATGAAAGGAAGGAAACCAGAAACACACTCCTACAGGAAGTTTCTGAGTAATCAATACTTGATAATTACTTATCTAACTAAAAGGTGTCATATTGAAAAACAAAAGATAGTGTGGAGGTGTTCGGCTGAAGTGCCAAATTACATGTGTATTTGCTAATTAAGCCAGCTGAACATGTTCATGTGGTTTGATATATTATAATAGTATAATAAGACAAACTTATCAATATTAGTTTCATTATTAGGAACAATTTAATCCGCCATTTTCATGAAAGTGTGTTTTTATTCAAGGCTGGAAGAGAGAGCACATACACAGGTAAACCATCATGGTGTAAATAGTGGAGTATTAAATTTGTCATTCTGCCTCATACAAAACTTGGACCAAGTTTATAAACATGGAAGACAATGAATTAAAACCAAGAAACACAACTTTGAAAAAAATTTGTATTATCATTTAATTTACATTTATTTAACACAACTACTGAATATATCAGACGAAAACATATGATAGGTCATAGGTCAATCCTATGATATTCAATGAGGAATGTTTCCTGAAGGTCAGCTCTTAATTGCCTAACAGGGGCTCCATGTTGGAAACCACAGACATAGCCTCTCCAAGCACGCTATAGTTCTCCAGAACAAACCATGTAGGACTTGTCCTGGAGAGCTATATCGTGTTAACAAAAAAATATTGTAAATCAAATAAAAAAAATGTAGAGAGGTATACCTTGGCATGTCCGCGTTTGCTTGCCCATAGAAGAGCGGTATTGCCTGTGCGCTTGTCTCTCACGTTGATATTCAAAGGGTAGGCGCTGTCGGTGCAGCTGCTGATGAGACCTTTTAGTTTAACACAAGCTCCATCCTGAGAGGGAAATGAGAAGATAAATAAGCAGATCCTCAAATAGTGTACCGCTAAGTAGCGAGTGAGAGGAAACTAACAGTCTACAAAGAGTTTTGACAACTTAACACTTTCGAGACTGACATAGAAATATTTCGATTGGAGTTGTCCTCTCCAAGTGGCTGACATCGAAATAATTCGACCCCAGTCATATTAGTTCATGGGACTAGTTCTTGCCTCTGATCGACTAATAATGCAGATATTCTGAAAGCCCTGAGTTTCAGCTTTGGGTACGAAAAAAATCTTGCCAATATGTTAAATAGAACTGAAAATATTTGCAAAAACCTCAGGCAACGTCAGAATAATAACTTTGTCAAGTTATTGTAAAAGTTTGAGAATATGGCTAAGAATTTGTCCAGATCAAGACACTCAATTGATAAAAAAATAGTTGCAAATATCGATGAGTTGGTAAATGACAGTGATAGTAAAGTAGATGCAGATGACTCTGATGATTAGTAAAATTGGGAATACGATCAGAATTAGGTGCAGTAAATGACACCCACAGCATGAGTGAGTAAAAGATGTCACTGCAGTTTCACTTTATTTAGTTTTGTCAAAAAATGGCTTGATGAATGGATGATTTAGACTCACTCATTGATAGATTCCTGATGGTTGTAACTCATCTTTTTAGTCCAATCTTTGGTCACATTCACATCTTATATGATTAGTTGTTTTGGCTTAACTATTATTGGATATGTAAGTGACTATTGACTAATAGTAGTAGATTAATAGACTAGTTCTAAAACCGCCTCTATGTAGTATACTGCTGCAAGTAGGACATTTCACATGCAAATAATTCCTACCCCTCCTCTCTGTGGGAGAGAGGAAGGATAATACTCAATTAACCTCTCCCTAGCAGAGGTAAAAAAGTTGTAGCTCACAACTACGCGGGTCTTTGCTACGAAAATATTCTACTGCTACTTATTACTGTCTCTGCTTGGCTTTTTGCCTTTATATTAGCATTTACTTGCCAAGGATGAGTTAGTCATACAAATATGTTGAAACTACTTTTGAGTGCAACTAGTTGACAACACATGAATTGAAAAGTGAACATGTATGACCCAAAAGCGAGTCAACTTTAACAATTTTGTTTTACGTGATGCATCGCGAACATTGGACGGATCTATAATGCAACTCCAAATCATTGAAATGGTGGGGTGCCAATTTGTTGACAGCGGGCAACTCCAAACCCATTGGAAGTATCGAAACAACGTATGTAGTGCAAGATAAGCTACACAGTCACCAAAGTGCTTCTCGATCTCCATCTACTGACTGTTAATAACAGCTAGTTCTGAGTAAACTGCATGTAGCGAGTTATCTGTTTATTTTATGCAATCACTGATTTATCTTTAAGAATTGACCTAAGTTAACTACCGACATCATGTTAATCTTTACTATAATAAGAGCCGTGTCTGCCTGTAGCCACTCCTGGAGATTAGCCAAAAATGCGCCAAACGAAAATTGAACTTGGATATCTAGCTTTGCAGGCAGGTACACTACCAACTGAGTCATTGGACCACTTTGCGGCTTCACGGAATAATTATGCACATACTTATTACACATGACAATCCATCATGGCAGACAGAACTGCTAACGTACTAGTCTTTGCTATGCTAGGAGTAGGATCCACTCGTGGCCACAGTAGGATGTTGCTAAAAACATTACATCACAGGGGATTCAAACTCAGACACTCTGCTTAGCATCCCCGCAATCTACCACCTGCACCACTCAACCACCTCACTGCTTGGGAGAATAGCCATGTGAATATTTATTACACTTGACACTCACTCGGTGTACTGGACTGCTTGTTAGCTAGCCCCTTAAAATAAGCTACTAGCAGTACGCTATAGCCCTTACCCTCGCAGCATTGATGAACAATTCTTCAATATCAGCTCCACCGGTGTTGTTACTGAGTACAGAAGATGTTATGTTATGGTAACGGGATGAACCCACATCATCCATCGCATAATCAATGATCTGGTAACCCTCAACAATCTGACATGGTGTCTACAAACAGAAAATCAAAAAACTGATCTGGTAGTTTATGCTAATCACCACAAAATCTAAAACAGAACACAGTTAACTTCTAATTTGAACAGCAAGCTAGATTTAGAAGACAGTGAATGAATTGAATGGCCAGTATTCCGGCTTGCTATTACCCAATTACTTATACTACCTCATTACTCCAACATTACAGGTTGGGGTAATGAGAGAACTTCCTAAAAAGGTCGCTGGTGATGACAGAAATGACATTCAACCTTAAATTGCTCTCTGCAACTGGTCGTGTTATAATGTTCTCTTACCACTAGACTCAGACGTGTCCAGACAAGATCACAGAGCCAATGTTTGTGTAACATTACTTTTAAAACACGCACAGCCTCTGTTTGCAGTAAACTAAGCAGACATCATACTTAGTCTTTGAGGTATTGCTAACCATTACCCCACGTGTAGGACTAACCTACACACATCCAACCTTACATTGGTTGAACTTTCTTACCTCCTGAATTTAAATAAAGAGATTTACTTTAGAAATATTGAAAACATCATATGAATACTTAATATTATATATTTATGCCATTCCGAGCAGAATACAACAACTATAGCAACCCTACTGTGTGTTCCCTAGATCTATTGTTTATAAACCAAAGCAAGTATGAAAATTTGTGAAATAAATGTCAATGTCATAAATGTCAAATAAGGTCATGTCATCTGTTTACCTTTCAGCTACCAATAAATTTGTTTATACATTCAGCATTTATGGCTTGGTTTTTAACAAAACTGTACCTTGTAGTTGCAATGGCATTGGTAGTACAACTCTAAAAACACTGTTTATGGGATGAAAATAATAAAGTTGATGAGATTTTCTAATGCCGACTTTGATTGAAAAGTAGTAGTTGGCGTAGTGGATAAACTGAGCGTTGAAGCCATGGCAGCCAACTAATATAAAAACAGTATTTAATTTCCAAGACGATATTCTGTACTGTTACCGTCTGCAGTGTTAATTGCAACAACTTGGTAAAAAATAATAGCGCATCTAATTTTGCCTACTCTTTTTTATTGATTTTCTATTAATTTTGTGAGAATCATTAATCACTTGCTTTCTATATTAACTTTTGTGCTGTGACATCCATAACTACCTCTACTATCACTTTTTACTTATCTTTGCTAGAGTTAGTTGGTTAGAAGAAGGTAGATTATAATGTTACCCTGAGTAGAAACAAAAGT
Organism: Watersipora subatra; assembly: GCF_963576615.1. Lineage (NCBI taxonomy): Eukaryota > Metazoa > Bryozoa > Gymnolaemata > Cheilostomatida > Watersiporidae > Watersipora > Watersipora subatra. The sequence goes on along the minus strand of NC_088718.1, from coordinate 30,559,960 downwards.
GTTGTCACTTCTTGCCGATTATCCTTTATTGATTATCTATAGTTCTATTAATCATTCATCACTTGTCGCCTACCTTAACTATCTCATCTGTAATATCACACTTTTTATGACTTATATTAGGGAAAAAAAGAAAATTTTTGATTATACAAGGTAATATGAACATGACTTTAATAGAGAACTCCCAATTAAATTTACACAGTAGTTCAACAGGCATTTAGTGAGATTCTATCAACTGATTCATCATCAGCTGCAGCAAGCCAAGAGGTAGCTGGACAACGTAGAAATATGTGCATTATCATAAGTAAAACTTTCTTCTATCTCTATAATTTTTCTAATCCTAGCATGAAATTTTATGCCAGAATGCTCACTAATTGTTACAAAGAAAACCTGTATCATTAGCCATGTCGAAGTGCGATCATTGCAGGATCATATGTTCAAACATGAGAAAGTTAAAAAAATTGGGTTTGTTAAGATTCAATACTAATTATTATATTGCTATGTAAAAAGAAACTCAAAGCTATCATGCTTCTAAACCATTGGTCAATTGCTATAAGCAGTGGCATGTAAAATTCCACATGAGTCATCAAATGACTGGCTAAGACCGGGTGATTTCCAAGTTGTAGCCGAACATGTTTGTGCATTTTTGTTGCAGGAAGGTTATTGTCAATAAGCCTGACATTCAGTTATCAAATGTAAAAAACTCTATTACATAACATGATGTCAACAGATATGAACATTGCTAAATATGAAGTTTAAGTAGTTGTATTCACCGGAACTGCAGCAGCTAACTTGGCAACACAATTATTTAGTTGTACTATTACTACTTGATGTTTAAAAAAAATAACTGAATGAACCTCCGAAAACAATTTATCGTTTTGTGCACAATTAAAAGAACGTGTGGTAAAACTGGTCCATATTTGTGAAATCAGGTTATCTATCAAAGTACCATAAATAATTGAAAGACTTTAGATTACCATTTTTCTCCCAGATGAATTCCACTTTTGAGTCAACCAAAACTAACATCAAGTGATGTGCACAGTAGCAGACTTCGTAAACATTTTAATGTAGCCAGAGTTATCAAACAGTGTTTTGTTTATATTTCTATAATAACCATACTTAGGACGCATAAAGTATGGTGTACAAGTTATTTTTAAGTAAATAATACTTGAATTTAAAAACCTGTAAGCATCTATGTTCCAGTTCTACCGTCACAAAAACGACTTGAATTAAACTTCTGTTACACCGTGAAAATGTTTACTATCGCTTCGTTGGCGCACTAACATAAGCTTTGAACACTGTTTTCAATTTTAAATAAATGTTCATCAAATTATTGATACGTGAGCATCAGTTGTTAAGGAAGGTTTGCAATCATGTCCTCTAAACTCAATATTGCACAAACCTGATTCAACTAAAACATTCCAACTGGTATAACATGTTACAAGCCCGTTACAAGCGGGTTTATCTCCTTTCACTATAAATTTACAGTAATACTGTTGCGAAGGTATTCCGAGATGAAATGGACTAGGTATATTGGGCTGGTTTTGTCGAATTTAGGTACATTCATAAGAATTGTATGATTTTAAAACAAGAAGAATTTACGTGCGATCAAGCATTGTTAGTCTCGGACTATTAACATACCGCGTGCCCAGCTTTATAGCTCGTTCTTGCGACGAGTAAGCAGTTTCAGGTATGCGTTATTTTCATTGGTCGGTTACAGTTTTCCAAGTTCTGCTGACCTTTACAACGACAATTAATTAAACGGACACGACATGATCGTGTCGGATAGACGGATTGATCTATAGATGCATACTCATTGAAAACTCTATAATAGCGCAGGAATAGCGCCGAATGCGCCTTCCGAATGCGTAAAACTTGTACGTAATGCTTGCTAATAAGTGTATAGTAAGTGCTATATAAGTGTGATGGCTTTTGTACGTTGGAGCACAGGTGTCCTTTAGCGGAATATTGCCGAGACCGGGCCGTAGTGTACACACACAAAAAACAACAAAGGTCCACGTAGTTATGAGCGAAAACAAAAGTATCCACCCAAATATCTCACCAATCCGATAAGCAGCACACAAAAAAACTAAACCAATCAACAGAGCCACCCATCACGTCAAAATATTCCATGTTTCAAGTCATGTCTTGCACAACTCACTTTATGGTTTATCAAAACTTGTCCCAAAGTCCCTATTAATTTGAGACTGTCCAATTGCTGTTTTAGAAATGGTCGCCGCTAGCCTAGCCTAACGTCTTAATTCAACATCTCAGTAACTATCGGGTACAATATCAGTAACTATGTTGTTGCTCGCCGCTCGACGGGGGGACAACTACGCAAAACAACAGCTTGTCAAGACAGGCTAACTATGCACTTGCCTAGTACTAATATTGCACTAGTATATAGCACATCTACTATATAAACGGCAATCGTTGTCTATCTATCTGTCTATCTGTCTGTCCGCTTTATAGAGTACCGTACTTTTCCGACTACTAGCCGCTACTTTTATATAAGGGCGTGTCTATTCTGTGGTTTTTTCACCGCTAGGGCGCATTAACGGGAATCTCCGGTTAGTACACGCCTCTATTATAATAGGTAACCTGCTATTCATCGTAGGGATGGACGATAAATACTGATATGCTAATAGTATGAGTTGTCTTCTCGATATATTAAGTCACCGATAACTCCCAAATATGAGCAGTATAAATAAATTATATGGCGGTCTTTTTTTTCGATTCGATCGTTAGTTAGTAATCTTTTATTTTGCTGATAATAAAATAACAAAAAGCCTCTATTTGCAGGCATATTATCCAATAAAACGGAAACTGTAGAAGAATCCTGAATGCAAGATAGTAGTGAACAATTCATATTTAGTTTGAGATTATTTGTGTAAAAGTTAAAAGAAAATTTACATGAGAGGATGACTTCAAATAAGTAATGCAGGATAGCTTATACAAAGATAAATTGATTGATATGTACTATATACAAGGGTTCAGGGCTGAAGAATAGATCCTCTATGAGTATTGATTGTGGCAAGATTGTAACAGATTCGATCGTATGAAGCAAACTTAATTAATATGAGTAAGTAGTAAAATTAAATTAGTAGTAAATATTAGTAGTGAATTAAATAAAATTTACTACTCTTTAAATAAATCAATGAGTAGTAAATTACATCTAATTAATATTTACTGCCAACTTGTACCGGGAAGGTCATGTGAACATTTGTTTCTTGCAACCACTAGAAAAACGCTGTTCTCTATCTACTATATAAACGGCAATCGTTGTCTGTCTGTTTGATTGAGTGTCCGCCTTATAGAGCGGTCTTTCCTTTTATCGTCGTACGAATTTCGGTCTTACGAAGCGAACTGAATTAATATGCGTAGTAACGGGAAATAAATTATAGAGCGGTCTTTCTTTTTCCATTCGGTCGAACGAAGCCAACCGAACTAATATGAATACTAAATATCGTAATTTCGTAATATGGACTATTAGCCGCTACTTTTCTCTGACGATTTGAGCCAAGCGGCTTATATAAAGGTGTGGCGATTCTGCTGTTTTTCTTTCACCGCTCGAGCGCATTAACCGAAATCCCCGGTTAGAACGCTTTTTGAACGGCAAATTTTCTGCCGTGTTTAAAAGCACCTTTCCTGAGTTCTGCGGCCTATACAAAGGTGTCTATACAGCTATACAAATGTACTATTCATTAAATAAAATAAATTAACGAGTAGTTATTTACATGCAATTAATATTTACTGCCAACGTGTACCGAGAAAGTCACGTAAACATTTGTTTCTTGGAGCCACTGGAAAAACGCATTTCTCACCTACTAAAATTTTACATCAAAAAGGTAAGTGTTTCTTATACGATGTTGTATTGTCTATGAATTGCCACATCTCCACTACTTAATAACGTTGGATTTGCCGCTGTTCGTGATAGTGGGTCATGTTCATTTCCTTCAGCAGCCGAGTTACTAATTTTTTTCCAGCTGCGAGTAGGCCTACTGTAACTTACTATTACAGAACTTTCACGAGTACTCCGAGCGTTGTGATACGCTATTGTGAAAAGAAAGAGAGCAGCTGCTATCGACTTACTGTCACCCTGCATCAGCCATGACCAGCTATACGTCGCCTGCTCAAAAGTAGGCACACGCCGAAAACTGTTTCTTCATACGCCCGACAGAAAAACCAAAAATGTTGTCTATCCGCATGTGTTGCGTTGAACTAAGGGAGAGAGAGAGGGAGAGAAAGGGAGAGAGAGAGAGGGAGAGCGAGGAGGAGAGGGGGGAGAGAGAGAGGGGGGAGAGGGAAAGAAGGGGAGAGAGAGGGAGAGCGAGGAGGAGAGGGGGGAGAGAGAGAGGGAGAGAAAGAGGGAGAGAGAGAAAGGGAGAGGGGGAAGAGGGAGGGAGAGAAAGAGGGGAGAGAGGGAGAGACGGAGAGAGGGAGAGAAGGAGAGAAGGAGAGAGAGAGGGAGAGCGAGGAGGAGAGGGGGGGAGAGAGAGAGAGAGAGAGAGAGGGAGAGAAAGAGGGAGAAGAGGGACGGAGAGAGAGAGGGAAGAGAGGGAGAGAGAGGGAGAGAGGGAGAGAAGGAGAGAGAGAGAGGGAGAGGGGGGGGAGAGAGAGAGAGAGGGGAGAGAGAGAGAGGGGAGAGACGGAGAGAGGAAGAGAGAGGGAGGGAGAGGGGAGAGATGGAGAGAGGGAGAGAGGGGAAAGAGGGAGGGAAGGAGAGAGAGAGGGAGAGCGAGGAGGAGAGGGGGGAGAGAGAGAGGGAGAGAAAGAGGGAGGGAGAGAGAGGGGAGAGAGAGAGGAAAGAGAGGGAGAGAGGGGAGAGATGGAGAGAGGGAGATGTAACTGAATATTTGGAGTTGTTTTACAGTATGAAAGACAACTCTCAATAAACCTTATGCTGCGCGTGAATCTATTCCTGTAGACGGGTAATGCAGCTAGTTGCTATATAAAAAGGTATAATATTAAAACTATTTTTGTGCACTACTGTATTAAAACTCAAATAAACATTTTATATAAAGTATTATATTTTGGTCCAGGCCTGTATTCCCTGGTTGCAAGTTGGGGCTGCAAATGTTAGACGAATAGTTACTAACATTTGGAGGTTTGGGCGCGGTGTAAGTCCCAACAAAGTTTTTAAGCAACTAGACCTTTTAAGCATCAACAACCCTCAAAGTATGTATAAATGCAATCAATTGTATGCATCAAAATCTACATAAATATAATGTTTATGGTTCATAGTAGGCAAAGTTTTTCTTTATTTAACGAACGATATAAAACTCATGATACTACAGATTTCTGTAAGGGACATTGACAGAACAAGAGCTATTACTTCTTTATTGCAATAACTCTTGTTCTGTCAATGTGTCCATGGCAAAAATCTTTCACAACTGATTCTGTATCTATTTCAACATCTTTATATAATATATATAATAAAGTAATATCTTGTGTAATATCTTCTAATATTACACATATTATGTGTAATATTAGAAAATTATTTAGTCCAGCCTGCCCCATTGTGCTCATCGGCAATGTTGATTCGCTTCAATGATGAAATGGGTCTCTCACTCACTGCATTAGTGGAAGGCAAAACCATTACATGTACTAGATTAGTGAGCCTCTCTACTTCATCGCTAGTAGCGCTAGAGTGCAACTAGCGCTAATACCAGTAATTAGTAGTTGGAAATTCCAAGTGAATGAGCTTAGACTGCAATTCTTAGTACTCAACCGAAAATTACTAAAAAGTTGGAGCGGCTCAGCCGCCCCAGGGAATGTGGGCCTGTTTTGGTCCAAATTTGTGAAAAGCGTCTAGCAAATAAGCTTTACACTCAAGCAATTATTGTTGTTTGAAAGCAAAGCTTTTCAAGGCCATACATGATATAAAAGCACCTGTCACTAAACTTTAAATGCTGTTTCCTTTAAAGCTAGTTTTGAGAGGTCACAATTACAAATCACACTGTATATCTCTTACATAAGTCATTTTATTTATATAGTTAATACAGTAATACTTCAACTTATGAGTGCTCTAACGTACGAGAAACTTGAGATACGAGCCAGCTTTTAAGCAAGTTTTAGCACTAACATACGAGCCATGTTTGAGATACAAGCACGTGAGTCAGTTGTCAAGTATGCCGGAGGTGTTTTACGAGAACAGCATCACTCTGTATTTTTCAACTGCTCAGGTTATACTTTTGTACCGTGTTTTTTGTGCGCGATTTTCAGTGCAAAATTATGTGAATTTAAAGTACTGTGCGTAGACTGAAAGTTTGCCAGTAAAATGAAAGATGAAATGCAAAGTGAAAAGCAAATGATAACAATTGATATTAAACGGAAAATTATTGAAAAATATGCGAAATGTGTATGCGTGATTGAGCTAGCTCAGCAATATGACAGAAATACATCCACAATTATTAAACAGAAGGATTATATTCAGGGCATTTATTTAGTTTGCAAAAGGACTAACCATAGTTTCTAAACGACGCAGCGATCTTCACAACCGCTGATGGAGAGACTGGTCAGGCATTGGATAAAAGATAAACAATTGGGCGGTGACAGTGTAACTGAACGATGCTATGTGAAAAGGCCGGTGCTATCTATCAAAACTATAAACATTTGGACAAGTTGGCTAGTGGTCGTGCATTAACCCTTTGTGACGTCACCTGTGTTCATCTTAATCACAACATGTTGAAAGGGCAACAAAGGCAAACATCCTTAGATAGGTTTATCTTAAAACGGCCGGCTAGTCGTGAAAGCGAAACAGAGGCAAAATTAGCTAACCAGCGAGAAACGTCAATCTATGAATGCCGAAGAAATTTTAATTACGTTAAGTTAAAAATGAAAGTTTGCTTTAGGTTTGCTTCTAAGTTTGTCTTTTAAGAATTGGATAAAATCCAAATTTATTAAAGTCAACTGCTGTAATGAAGGATAATTCTATATAACTCCCTAGGATATCTCCCTCTCTGGCAAATGCTAGCGTTAGCTGCTATTGTATGTATTTAATTTTACATTTTAATTAATCACATTTCTTTGCATTATTTTTTATTTGTTGCTTTTTACAAGCTTGTGGTAAGTTAGGACAATAACCAACATGTTCTTTCTGTTACAATATTTTGTTTTGAGTGTTCTATTTGCATTTTTTAGAGTATAGAAACCAATCAATATATATTTAATTGTTTCATATATAAATAAATTGCACCAACATGCGAGTAAATTGACATACGAGCTCAGTCTCGGAACGCATTAAGCTCATAAGTCAAAGGATGACTGTAGTTATTTATAAGTTGTACAATTGGTCAAACTGTGTGTCAAGATATTCGGAGTTATTTTCTTTTTTCTATGATTCTGCATAACAATGACATCATCATCACATGCAAAGGCCAATATGGGAATGATATTCATGACCACACTGACTTTGCGTATAGGCCCCAATCCATAATCTTACCAACACCCAGTTCCCATATTCATCCGTCACACGCTGATTTGACCCAAATAAGTTCCTTTAAGGGAAACTCTTCATATATATAATAGCCTTGGTGTTCACTTGGTTAAATCAAACAGGAATCTCATAAAGGATGGAGATTACAGAGATAAAAGCTGCAAATAAAAACTATTCAGCTGTGACAAAAACATTATAGAGCACAAGCTACAGTCTACAGGCATAGTTCATAAGTTTGTAGTCTTAGTGCATACTTATTATGCATAAATTGTACCAAGCAAATGGCGTTAGATTTGTCAAATGTCTAGATTTTAGGGTTAACTGTCAAGGCTGGAGTGTTCAACAACAGTAAACAGGTTAGAGACTCTGTGTGTTTTCAATGGCCCAAAATGCTGCTAAAATGTTTTCTAATTTGTAATTCCCTCTGATCAGATCGAGTTCTTTACCATACTGTTACCTTAATGGAAACAGTCCCTGTACTTATGTCAATTTCATAATAGATTGTGGCTTTGCTATTCTATGCTATACTGCAGATATTTAAAAAACAACTAGCTTTAATGATGATTGCGTAACGGCTGTTTACAATGTTTGTGGTTACGGTGGTAGACAAATCCACCATAATAAGAAGTATTTTTCTCATAAAATAATATACAACCATTTTGCAAGCTGTTTCATAAGTTGTAGCAGATGTCAACAGCAAACAGAAAGCAAACAGGAAGCTTAATAGTATGTTTCTGAATGTCTGTTTGCCTAACAAAAAGTTATAAATGCTCTGAGAGACACATTACTACCCACCGAGTCATTATCTTCTGTCCTTCCAATGACCCACAATTTTGCTAAGTGGTTATTATACCTCTAACTCCTTCTGCACAAGTCAAGTTACTTATCATATAGAGACCTCAATAGAAACATTCCCTATACTACTGCTCATTGTAATAATAGCAAGACATAAACATCTGAGTTTTAATGTGCTCGTTCTATGAATAATATTAAAATATTAATAGACAAATAAAATAAATACCATTTTCAGCAAACAACACCTACACTTAGCAAATAGTTGTAAATAACTTAGCTGGTTGATTAATGATAGAATGGAGTTTGTTGTTTGCCATGGAAAGATAACTTTTATTTAACCTGTAGTTTAACCTGAGACCAATCTCATCCAGATCTAACTGAATTCAGTAATGGTTGTGCGAGTATACATTTATTATTTAGTTATTATTACAATATTATTATATCTTATTTTAGCTGACTCTGACAATCCATATCTTAATCATAACCAAGATTTATACTAGGACTAACTCAAGTCTACCCATACACCCTTTAGGTAGTTATGGAGTTGGCTATGTCAGGGCTCTATCAGTAGTAACCAGAAGGAGTTATAAACTCAGCAATAGTAATTTTAACAATGGCTATATGAATATAGACAGCAACTCATAACAATGGTTGAGTACACAACGTACTACATACCGTACACTTATTGGATGCGCAAGTTTACAGTGGCTGTTGATAGAACACATTGAGATCATCATCAGATTATAGATCTACCTGAGCAGCATGACCGGTACACAATCTTATATTATTATCATCATCATATTGTTAACATTACCTGCTACGCTGACTATAGAGAGGGATAATCAGTCAGTCAGCATGGTAAGAATAAATCTTATTTCGAATGTCTTAGTGTCACTTCACTTTTATCAACTGTTTTAAACAACTATTTTTGTACATTTAAGTGTTCTTGTCATCACTCTGTAGAATCACATGCTGTGATTTAATTAACATTTGCACCATATTGACCTTACTTAGAGTGTTTTAACAACATAATTAATAAAATAATGAGATTGAGATTCAAAAAGGTCAATGAAATTATAATATTTATGTTCTGAAATTGTCAAAAGGCAAGGATGAATAATAACATTGATAAATAAAGCTTAACTTTTATAAATATTTCCTGTTTTTGGATTTGTCTTAACCGGGTCACACCTGAAATTACAGCTGGCACTAAAGACAACTCATAAAGTTTTACGTATCAAAGAATGCTAAGGCTATGATGAGATTCTAAAGAACTAAAGCTATAGCTCATTTAGAAAAGAGGCTAACAGCTATTGCATAATAAAGTGAACATATGACTGACTCCAACAAGCATTCTCATTGACATTATAGCTCTCCTGTCTGTGGTCACGGAGTGATTTGTATGTATTAAGTTGCTAGTGTTAAATCTAATTGCGATTTTAGCTGTGCTTTCTCGCAGAGAGCATCCTTTTTGCATTGATCGTTTCTTCTACAATAGAAGAGAAAGATGAGCCCAACACAAGCTACCTGAGAGATGACTATTCGGTAGGTTCAGACCTATGATATCACATGTAGGGTGGAATCAACTGCTTTTGGGTAAATACTTTTGGCTATGAGGTAGTTATGGTGTTGACCATTGCATAAATATTAATCTATTTACTCATTTCTACACGAATCACACAGCTGACGAGCCGGGAGACAACTCCTACATAGTGTATTATAACTCTGTTATAGTATTCTTTAAGATTACTTAATAATTAAGAATACAAGGTTTTAATTTCTAAATTTAATTAAATTAATTTTTTTTACAAGTAGCAGTGCAACAAGATAATATCGTGGAGCGGTTTTAATGTGAAATATTTAATTAGGTTATAAACCTCTATAAGTTTGTTACGTTTTTAAAATAGTCACAGTGCAACAAGATAATATCGTGGATTAATTTAAGTTTTTTTGTGGAGTCATGCTCTCTTATGGTTTAATGTGAAATATTTCATTCAACATCTTGTTTATTCCTTGCAGGAGCACCGCAATGGGTATGAAGGAGCAGATGAAGAGGTAGATATTGAGGAGAAACTTATAAATAAATCTACTCAGACGAGTCCAGTTGTAGAAAAGAAGATCTCCTTCAAGTATACTGGGATGCTGCATCCTCAAATTACTAACAGAAAGCTACTTACAGAGAGATCAGATGGAGTCTATAAACATATTTCTGTAAGAGACCTCATCAATCACTTTGAACAATATAATGTTTCTTATAAACATATGTTTTGTTAGACATGGTGGTGTAAGATGTTATGGTGTTGTTATTTTAATACTCAGGGTTCAATAAAATTTTCTGATATCGAAATATCAGAATAATTAAAATCACTGATAGTTATATTATGGAATTTGAGAATTTTAGTACATAGAATAATATGTTTACTTGAAAGAATATTGTTGATCTGCGGCATATATAAGGGGGAAGCAAATAAATTATACATATTGAAGATATTCGGTAAATAAACGAACAGGTTTGAAAGCCGTTAGAAAAGCAGGAATATTCACTAAATGCAAGTACCTTGTATCTGGTGCAATAACCAAAAGAAATCCTCAGCTTATAACAAAAGCATTTCTTGTCCATCCAAAACTTGGGTTGGCGGTTGAAATAAAATAATGCTGTCGATGAGATTTGAACTTGAAACATTCATCTTGGTAGATCAAAACTCCAACACTGCCAAATGACCACTTATAGGCATGCAGGAATAATTGTGCACATACTCGATATCCAAATTTTTTGGCAAGCATGATGATTTTTCACAGCACACTAGACTGCCAGAGATCATAATTACATATACATGTAGTTTGATTTTTACATATACATGTAAAGACATATTAAAACATATGGATACCGGATACACTGCATAATACTAGCCCTAGTATAATTACACATAGCTGATGAGAGGCATGACCTTATGTAGAAACTAGTGTACTAAGGCACTGCATATTGAATGACATTTGTAAAGACAAAGTACATAATTGTATTACTACTGACAAGACAGTTAACTAATAGTTTTGGATTTGTTTGCTCGTGCATATTTTCTACAGAAGCAAATTGCTATTATAATGCTATAATGCCTGCTCATGTACAGTTAATAATTATTAGCAGTAGTACCCAGAGAGTCTGGTGCACTGTCAGAAATCATCTGGGATAATAAACACCTTTGTCAATTTACATTTAGATTTACAATTATTCTGTAATGCAACAAGATGGTTGAGCGGTACAGACAGTAATGTGGTTAGCTGCTAAGCTAAATGTCTGACTTTGAATCGTCTCCAACAAAATTGCTTTTTACAAAATCTAATTGAGTGTGAATACCATGCCATGGAATACTTTTTTCAGCATCTGTAACTTTGCATAGCTGATTATTATAGTAAATACTTTACTAATCTAATAAGATGGGAGAATGACAGTGATTTTTGCTTAGCCTGCTCTTTGCTGTATAAAAAGGAATAATATTAAAATTATTTTTGTGCACTACTGTATTGAAACTCAAATAGACCTTTTATGTAAAGTATTATATTTTGGTCCAACTTTGTGAACACCGTTTAGCATACAAGCTTTGAGCTCAAACAATTATTGTTGTTTGAACGCAAAGCTTTTCACGGCCATACATAGTATAGAAGCATTTGTCGCTAAACTTTAAATGCTGTTTCCTGTAGAGCTAGTTTTGAGAGGTCACAACTACATAGCACACTGCATATCTCTTACATTAGTTCTTTTAATCATATAGGTAGTAGTGATTTATAACTTGCCCAATTTGTTAGACTGCATGTCAAAATGCTCGGAGTTAGCTACTTTTTTACTATTGTCAAGGGAGAAATTTTAATGAAGATTTAATAATTTAAATTTATACTAATTAATATCTGAAAAGTTTTTTTTGCTATAATAATTGTTGTAATGAATATTTAATACTTAAATAGTAATGTAAAATGTACTGTTTTTGTGCGTTTCCTTTGAGTGTATTACTACAATGGTTTTATGGTTCTATGTGTAATGGTTAGCCTCTGGACCTTGAGTTCAACTTCTCCCAAGACAAATTTTGACCGCCGAAAAGTGGCACTTCTGCCCCACAAAAATCAAACTGTTGCTATAAAGCAAAATTGAAATAGCAACTCAATCAATGGAGATGGGCGCTACTATAGTTATCCTTGCAACTTGTTTTGACAGTTAGGCGCTGCTGTAATGATGAGCCCAAGTATCAAGTATTATTGAGATTGCGAGGCCTACTATCTCTTGTAGGCAACTGTCTGCAGGTAATTATCTTATAATCGACAATAACACACCAGTGGTTTGTTTCTAAGTGTCTGTGAACTCTATTTTTCTTCAAAGGTCAAAATAACAAATTCTGTCATGGCTTACTAGCTGAAGCAAAATAACAATATGCTTGTATACTTAGCCCTATTTGTTATGGCCTCACTAGGTTCAATGAGTATGTACCTATTAGGCGTGCAGCGGTAGCTCTTGTTGTCAGGGGGCTGGATAAACTCTCTTCTCAGGTCTTTATGGCTTCCTGGCCTGCCACCTCTTTGGGTGAGTCGTATCTGCTGTGTATTTTCTCGGCAAGTTGTTTGCTGCCGGCTCCTTGGCTATCTTAGGCTTCTGTTGGTCTTCTCCTGTCTTGGCGCCTTTCTTGTGCCTCCCCTTTGCTGACTGGCTCACTGCCAGTTTCTTGCTGCCAGCTCTCCTCTGCTGCCTGACTCGCTGCCGACTTCTCTCTGTTTTCTCGTCGATTTTGCTGCCCTTTTATACTTGTCATTGAGTCATCGCCAAAGGTTATTAGTTGGTTATGTTTTGCTTGTGGTTTTTGCGTTATTTCTTGCATAATTTCTGTTTCAGATTCCCTGCTTCACTGCGGTGAGCTAAAACTCCTTATTGTTTTTGGAATCCCATGACAAGCGAAAAATATTTTAAGTCCGGCAATAAATTGTACAAAACTGGCCATAACTCAAAAACTAATAAGAGTAGCATTGTGAAATTAATTTTGCAGTAATCCTCATTCTAAGACACCACTAGTTAGCTAATTAATATGAAGCAAGAAACATTTTATCATTTTATGCCATTCTTTTCACAGCCATTTCATCAATATTTTTGCATAAAATACAATATCTTAGTTAATGAAAAATTATGCTATATTTTTCTACTGTTATACCATACAACATTTTCTAGACCAAAACGATGTTATAAGCTATATCTAAATATACTAAATAAAGTGTTGTAAATAATTGTCTCGTTGATGACTGGTTGCTGATCTGCTGCATGCTGACTGCTACTTTGCTCCAACAAGTCATAAATCTAGCTGGCGCTTGTAATATTAGTGATATACCTCTCCTTGTACTTGACACTCTCTAGAGTTGTTTGCTTCACTGAATAGCCATGAGTAATTGTTGTAGCCAGTTAGTCTCTTTCAGATTAGATGGTATTGGCCAATAATAATCATGATTTGGTAGTAATTTTGTGCTGCTTTTCATTCATAAGCTTTTCATTATATTGATCAAACAACTCCCAATCCAACTGATGTCCCGTTTTTATTCACATTGCATCAGCTGTGATGGTTGGACAACTCCCATGCTTAATATTTCTAGCAGCATAGCAATTGCCCTAGATTTTCATGTTTGCTTGTTGATATATCGCAGTGCTTAGTACAATGTTTTGCAGCAGTTGTGATTTTCCGTAACCCCACAATTCATCATTCCTTCTGACTTATTGGTCATCTATCGTTTCAAACCTTGAAACTATGATTCTGCATAATGATGAAGTAATCATCCTATGCAAAGGCCAGCATTGAAATAATATTCATGACCACACTGGCTCTATGTATATCTATAATATTACCAATACCATGTTCACATATTCATCTGTCATATGCTGAATTGACTAGAATAAGTTCCGTCATTGAAAACTCTTCATATACATATACTAGCTGTGCCTACAGGCTTTGCCCGGTTATTAAAAATAAGTTTATAAACAATGACAAGTGATGAGATTTGCTTACCACTTGCTGGCAGGCAACTCTCCCACAAGTGGCAGGCCATTGCCAAGTGACCTGGCACATTGCCAATAGAAAATTCCACTAAGCTAGTTAATATGCTTCTTATACCGGTAGAACATGACATTGCGTCAGCATGGTTGTCCAGGAATGTCAGCATGGTTGTAATTATTATTCTAATAATAACTATAGGTGGACATACCCGTACGGAAAACAGAAAACATACTTTGAGAAATATATATATAAAGATTATATAACAGCATTGGTTTCAACTTGGCTAAATCAAACAGGAATATCATAAAGCATGCGAGTTGGCAGCATCGGTTACAGAGCAGTGACTAGAAATAAGGGTTGTTTCCACCCCACTCTTACGAGTTTTCTTCACAACGCGGTTACTTAACAACCTTCTTGGATGGGCTTTGTTTGAGAACCGGCGGTACAGGGTTGCCGTAACACCCCACGCAACCTCGCAACAAATATGAAACAGGTTATGTTTTATTTAACATTGCTGTGCTGAAAATTGCCATAACCAAGGAAGTCCATATAACTTATTTATCCAGAATTGGTTCGAATATGAAACCAAAACTTTGAGCCTCCTCTTCCCACTGGAAGATGGTATCCTCCAGGAACAGTGCATCATGGCTTCGATTTCGTGCATTCCTAGAAAGCCTTCGAACTCGGAGGGCCATCTGATGCCACTAATGGCTATCCTCTAAAAAACGGTCACAGTAGCCCTTTCGTAGCCGCCGGAGCTCTTCCTCCTTAAATCGTTCTCCCACAAGGCTCTAGAGTTGGTCCGCTCTAGTGAGCAGGGTAGGCATAGGCTGGGGAGTGCCCATTTTCCTACGGTGGTGGGAAGGCTGCCAATCTGTGGCTCCAATTTTCTTCTCTTTAGATGTGGGCTGCTTTCAGTCCAGCCTCTTCCGCTGTGGCCTCTCCAGAGGGTGGTCGTCTTCTGTCCGATCGTTCGAGGCCCTGGCCGGCCTCTTGGTTGGCGTAAGTGTGGGCCAACGCTCTCGCATGGGCAAGTTGGCCAGCCATTCCCGGAGGCGCAAGAAGGATCACTAGCGCGACCTGTCCACAAAGTAAATAACATTTCCACATTTGCTGCCTCTGCATGTCTTCCTGTGCGACATCAGCTGGTCACGTGACACGTGCTGATGCCGGAAAGGACAGACGAAAACAGCGAAGTGCTGCCCGACATGTTGCCGGATCCTCCGTGCGTCTGTCTTGATTTGGCAGAGGTCACAGGTCCCAGGTGCCGAGATGGCAGCCTGTATCCTCTCCCAAGTGGTCTTTTCCACAAAGTGCTGGGTCTTCACAATCAGCTTCTTTTTTTGTGCAGTTTGGTCAGGCCGTGTCGGCTCTCTGCTGGGCTTGGGAGATGCCGGCAACTAATTGGGCTTGGTCTCTAAAATGTAAGAGACCCGAGCCGTCTCAGCCACCTCAGCTGCCTCAATCTCAGCCACCTAATCTTACCTCTCTTGTATTTTGAGTACCTCCTCGGTAGTAGATGCTGAATCACCTGTGTTCTCTCGGCCTTTGGAGTCAGTTCGAGACTGGCCGACAACCGACAGAGTGTCAACCAAGTGTGACTCAACTCAGGCAGAGCTCGAGGAGGCAGCCTGGCCAGAGCACTCCATCACTCGGTTCTCGTGGCACCCATTGGCTCATCAGAGACAGTTTTGCTTTAGAGCGCAAACTCCTCATTCGAGACCAGTAAGTCCACCAGCCTCGCTTCCTCGTCGCTCTCTATGAGTTTGGACAGGCAAGGCTCAGTGGACAATGAACTAGTGAGCTCACCTGTTCTAGCCATGTCGATAAAAGTGTTTGTAGTAGTAGTGTAGAGATCCTGAAGACGGTCTGTGTAACAGTAGGGCGTAAACGCAAGTGATCCCTGCTTCACTCCTCTCGTAGTTCCTCTACACGACTGTTTGCTGTCTGAAAGAGACCATGGACTGGCTGCCAATTGCTGCAGTCATGCCCACTCCTCATACCTGTCTGGTGGCCTAGTAGCTTGGGCCAGTCGAGGGTTATGCCGGATGGGCTCCCTAAACTCCACCTCATGTCGATCTGAGAGAGGGCTCTCAGTCTAAGCTGGCTCGGTTGCCAGACTTGCTAGCTCCTCACTAACTGACTCCTCTGATGTTGACTTCCTTTGTTCTGAGTTACCATTGGCTATTATCCCTTGATTAGATTGGAGTAGCTGCTCTGCCCGCCTCCATTGGCCTTTATAATTTTAAAGAGGCCCACATATTTAGCCTGTAGTTTGGAGTTTTCTCCCCTTCACCGGCATTTGTTCATAAGGCACATCCACTCTCCTGGTGCACACAGTGGTAGCTCTTTTTGGTCCTCCTGTCTCACAGCCTGTTGGGCCTCCCTCAGTATCTTGTGAGCAGCTTCTTACCTCTTCTGTGTTTCTTGTACATACCGGAGAGAAAGTCGCTCCTCCAGTGGAGGCAGATGATTTTCCAACAGGTCAGAGAGGCGCAACTTTTGGCCGAACATCGGCAGGTTTGCTGTTTTGCCTGTAGCAGAGTGTGGCATATCCCTGTAGGCCTGCATCAGCTAGGGTAGCAGCCTGTCCCACTCTTCCTGTCCTCGTGTTAGCAGAATTGCTTGCAACGAGTCTCCAAGTTGCCAGTTGTTTCTTTCCACAATGCCGTTGGGCGAGGGTGGTATGGTGTGGTGCGTGTTTTTTCCATTCACCATAGCAAGCACAGTTTTTCCATCAGTTGGCTCTCGAACTGTTGTCCTTGGTCCGTGTGTATTTTCTCTGGCAAGCCCATGTAGCAAAATACTCGTTTGTCCAGCACATTGGCAATCCGGGAGCCGTGGCATCCGAGAGGGCCAGTGCATCCTGAAGTGAAATGGTCTGTTAGCACCTGGTCAACTGGCTCCCTCTCGGTGTCTCCAGCATCGGTCTAACCAGTTCCACTGCCACCTTTTGCCAAGAGCGACCTGCGTATAGCCAGGTAACATATAGCCAGTAGCATTTGCCGGCTACTTGCTCCCCTGTTGCCACTGTGCTTAGCCACCGGGTAGACCTTACAACTCCTGATCATTCTCCTCACTATGGCCGTCATACCTGGCCAATACTAGGTCATTCAGAGCCGGAAGACCATTTTACTCACCTTAAAGTGGGCCAAGTTGTGAGTCTGCCAAACGGCTGTTTCTTGAACAGGTGGGAGCAGACCGAGCATCACCTCGGCTGGCAGTGTTGAGCAGTGGGTGCCTCCAGTACTCCGTTCTGTAACCGGAAGAATGGGCAAATGCGGTGTAGCTTTCGCAGCTCGAACCCGCCCAATTACAATTGTTCAGGAGGTAACTCCATCGCCTGCTGCATTGAGAGATACATAGAGGCCACTGGTCAATTTCTGGCCGCCTGCATACGTGCCAACTTCCCCACGGCGGTCTCTATGGTTTTTACCTGAGCAGCCCCACAAAGTCCGGGGTGACCTCGGCCGGTCTTGAGTTGGACCTCAATACCCCTAAGGCAGAGGCGGCCTCAAATGACCGACCGCCTCGTGCGCAGTCTCGGCGACTCTTGGGTCAAGACTCAGGTTCTTTCCTTGTTGGTTCTCCAGAGCCAACTTCCTTTGAGTTGGTCCTCCATCCCACAACTCAATCAGCTTGCACTGTCTACATTCCTTGCAAGTCTGTAGCCTGATTCCATATGCGTTGCTGTGTCGAAGGCTGGCCTTGTGTTTCAGAGTAAACCTGAACTTGGCAAGGATTTCCAACCATCTGGCCACCTGGTTGGAAGGCTCTTTGCACCAACACAGCCATTGGAGGGATGCGTGATCCGTGCGGAAAAAGAACTGGCACTTATACAGCTGACCGAAAGTGTTTTACGGCCCTCACCACAGCAAGCAGTTCCCTCCGAGTCACATAGTAATTTTGCTCTGCCGGATTTAGTGTCTTGCTGAAGTACCCGATGACTCGCTCAACTTCCCTTGTACCTGGGACAACACCGCTCCGGCTCTACAATTACTAGCATCCATATCTAATACATAAGGCTGTGGCGGGTCTGGGAAGCCTAGTACAAGAGCTGAGGACAGAGTCTCCTTCAACTTATCAAAGGCTTCTTGCTCTTCTTAACCCAAAGACCAGACCTTCTCCTTGCGGGTGAGTCGGTTCAAAGGATGGGCCATGTCAGCAAAGCTGGGTATGTCCTGTTGGTAGTACCCTACCATACCAAGAAAACCTGTAGCTTGCAGAGACTCCGTAGATTTGGCCATTGCCGGACTGCCAGGGTCTTTTCTGGGTCAATGGCTACTTCTTTCTTGCTGATTATATGTCCCAAGTACTGAATTTATGGCTGCAGAAGTTTGCGCTTGAAAGGCTTGAGCTTTAGTCCAGTTCCCTTTAAGTGCTGCAATCTTACTCCAGCCGTTGCAAGTGAGTGTCACAGTCTGGAGCGATAACGATGATGTCATCCAGATACAGCAAGAGTGTCCTCTGATGCAGCTGCGCAGGACCCGCTTCATAAGCCGCTGGAATGTGGCCGGTGCTGTGGTCAGACCGAATGGCAGCACCTTCTATTTCCACAGCTCAGATCGAGTCGCGAATGAGGACTTTTCTTGTGTATCTGCGTCCATGAATACCTATCAATACCCACTCACCAGGTCGAGCGTGCTAAGATATTGGCTGCCGGACACAGCATCGAGACTGTCGTCGATCTGGGAAAGGGGTAGGCGTTTTGTTCGGTCACGACGTTAAGTTGTCGCGCCAGTAGTCGACGCAAAACCGCCATTTCCCGTCCTTCTTCTGGACTAATACTATTGGGAGCTCCAAGCTCCCCTGGCTGGCTCGATTAACCCTTGGTCCAGCAGCTCCCAAACCTGCTGCTCTGAGAAGTGGCATTTCTGGAAATAACTACTCTGGCGTGTGCATCTCGATGTACCAACAGCATTCCTCTATGCATAAATAAAGAATCTTTCAATCTCAGATAGGGAAGTAGATGCAAAAGGTCTCCTGGCAGTTTCTTCGGTCAGTTACCTTGCGTGGTCCAGCCTCTGAATAATTGAAGGTCAGCATCTTTTGTCATTTTGTGCAAGATTAAGGAAGCATCAAATGGTGAAGCCACCAAATCCTCTTGAATCATGTGTGATATTTTCTCATTATCACGTGCTTCTTGTGAATCAAAAGCAATGTCTAGGCCTTGGGGTAAGCAAGAAAGGCCGTCGGCATTGCTGTGCTGTTGAGTTGGTTTATATCCAATATCATATTGGTAGGCGAAGAGAGTTAGTGCCCATCTATGGAGTCTTTGGGCGGTGAGCAATGAGATGTGTTTGTTAAGGGAAAATATGGCAACTGAAGGCTCATGGTCAGTGACAAGGGTGAATTTACAACCAAATAAGTATTGTATGCCTTTGTTCACATAGTAGATAACACTCAGCCCTCCCTTTTCAACCTGTGAGTAGTTGCGTTGTTGTGCGTTTAACGTTTTTGAAGCATGAGCTATTGTCCTTTCTATGCCGCTTTTTTCTTGAAGCAGTAATGCGCCGATGCCATACTAGAATGCATCTGTGGATAGAATTACGGGTTTGCTGGAGTCAAAATGAGTCAGCTGGGTAATGTGAATAACATCTTGCTCGAGTTGTTGAAAAGATTTCTCACACTGCCGTGACCACTGAAAAGTAACATTTTTGAAAAGCAGTCTGTTGAGTGAAGCTGCGTTGTCTGTGAGGCTTCCTATGAACCTGCCGTAGTAGTTGATTTTTTCCCAGGAAAGCCTTAACTTTATGGATATTCTGAGGCTTTGGTAGATGCTCGAGAGCAGCTATAGCTTCATTTGATGATGTTCACTACTTTTGTCAATGTGGTGATCGAGATAGTCTACAGAGTTTTTAAAAAACTTACATTTAGACTGCTGGAAACAGAAGCCATAATCTTGGAGTCTTTTTAGTAGTTTGTCCAGATTGCTCCAGTGTTCTTCACTGGTGCTGTCAGTTACTATGAGGTCATCTAGGTAGCCAGCAACACCTGGTGAATTACTAGTCATTGTGTCCATGCATCTTTGAAACTGAGCGAGACTACATACAACTCTAAAACACATTCTGTTATAACGAAAAAGCTCCAAAGGTGTATTGATGATGCAAAGTTGCTTAGCTTGTTTGTCTAACTCTATCTGTAAACAGGCATCGGCAAGATCAATTTTGGTGAAATGTTGGTCACCTTAAAGTTTTTCCATAAGCTCATCTAATTTTGGCAAAAGGTGTTGGCCAACAGATATCTGTTTGTTTAGTATCTTAAAGTGCCCACAAATTCTCACTTTTCCATTACATTTTGATACGGCCACAAGGGGTGCCGCATAGTCGATGAAGTCAATATGTTCCAACACTCCTGCTTTGACTAAATGCTCAATTTCTAGTTTCATCGCTTCTCGTTAGAAAAATGGTCTTTCTCTTGCCTTGAAGAAAACTGGTTGTGATTTTTCTTTAAGATGTATTGAAGCTTTCAGTTTTTTACAGCGTCCCAATCTTTTGTGGGACACTTCTGGATATTTTGTTGCTAGTGCACTGATTTTACCAGCCAAACCCTCAACCGGGTCACTTTGAATTGTGTTTAGAATTTCTAACACCGCTGACAAGCCTATCTGTGACCTGCCAAAAAGATCACTGCAGACTAAGCCAATTAGTTTAGATCCTACAGGTGTATCACCTACTAACAAACGCATGTTTTGCTTTACCAGATCTCCAACTCCTACGTCTACATAGCATTCTCCTTTGTCTTGAAGTCTGCAGGCCCCATACCCACCGATACAAGTTTTTGTTTTCCCCAGTTGCGGTGAGCCGAGTTGTTTATATCCTTCCAAGCCTATCATAGAACATGTAGCTCCAGTGTCCCACTGAAACTTGGCGTCGATTCCATTGAACTTTAGATTTACCTACATTTGTTTTCCAACTCGTTCAATTATGTCTACCTTTTGTTTTCTGCTGGGCATGTTGTGTAGTATCTGTGCCTAGATGCGCACACTGATTCTTCAGCTAAAGTGGAATTGTGGACTTCAGCCTTTGTGGATTGCCCACCCTTTCATTTTCAAACAGACGAGATATGCCCTTTTTTGTTGCAAATTCTACAAACAAGTTCTCTACAAGGGCAATCTTTGCAATCGTGTTTGATAAAACAACTCGAACAGGATTTTAGTGAGTTAGAATTAGAGTTTCTTTGGTTACTACCTTGGGTGCTTTGGGCTCGTCTGCTTCTGTGTTCATATGTGTCAGACATTCTGTTAACCGAATCTGGAGGTGGTTCTTTGAACTCACCTTTCAGCACTCTATCCGTTTCTGTAGTTTTGGTATATGTTTCAGCTTTATCGAGCACATCATCAAGGATAGGGTTGCTGTCCAGTAAGCACTGGCGTCTGACATCAGCATAGGGTGTTTTTTGATTATGACGTCTCTAATCTGATTGTCTACATAGCTCTGGCCACATGCATTATTTTGCAAGTAAAATTACGGTGGCGTGCTAAGCCCTGTAACTCTGCAGCCCAATCAGCATACGTTTGATTCTTTTTCATTTTATACTGATAGAACTCATACCGTGCTGCTTGTATATGAGCACTATCCTTATAGTGGTCGGTTATTTTCTGTGTTAGCTCATTAAAAGATTTTGTCGTTATATCTTTTGAGCCGAGCAGGTTCATCATTACGTCATACGTTGGCGCACCTACCCCTTACAGCAAGCAAGCTTGCTGTTGTTTAGCACCAGTAACGTTGTAAACAGCAAAGTGTTGGTTAACACGTTCTAAATAAATTTGCAACTTATCAGTCTCCTTGTCAAACGTGTCAAACTTCGGGGTGGCTGGAGTAGAATTTGTACCTTGCAATGTTCTTGCTTCCAATTTCTCTATCGACTCTAGCATGTGTTTTTGGAACAGAACCTGCTGCTGCTGCATAGCATCCATCATTGCCGTGGTAGTATCCTTCACTGTCCAATTGAGCGTTTATTTAATTAGAGTTTTTGAGAGACTTATCCCACTTCTGACACCACTGATAAATCCTTAGGTTGTGTAGAAATGTGAGGTTGACTTTTCTCTTACAATCTATTTAATCAACTGACTAGCATGCAAGAAGATAACGCACCATGCCATATTAGGAGAATGAGTCACTCTAAGCAAAAAGTAAAAAGCAAGTAAGTAAAAAACACTCTATGCAAAAAACAACAATTGAGTAAGTAGGTCATTTATGCTAGCTAGTTGACCATGGGGAATAAGACAACAATTTTGATCAAGTTTTGCATTGATAACATAAATATTGACAGCTTTAAACTTTGAGTAAAATATTTGAAGACTTCTACATCATTTTGTTGAAAAACTTACTGTTGAAAAACAAACTGATCAAAAGAGCCACATCGGCTGAATCACTTTAAACACCCTAAAGTTATACAGCAAGATTATCATTTTTTCCATCTTGACTCTACTTCCATAACCATTTGTTGTCTCCCAGCATTTCAGCTAGTTCTACATTAAATGGTTCATAAAACATTTTGAGAAGTTCCTTTGTCTCTGGCAGTACAGGTTTAACCTTGTAGCCAGAGTTTGCCACCTTTGAAAGATCATTGCTGTTCACCTTTTTCCTTTCAATGACAGGAACTCCAACAAACCTAAATATTCTTTTCATATGTTCCTCTTTGTCTTTTGCATAGTCTTCCATTTTGGAAAAGTAGATCTTTTCCTACAATAAACATTGTTTTCACTAAGATATAATTTGTTAAGTTTTAAAATTTAGAATTTTTAACATATTTACAATAAATTTTTTTAGTCCAGTAACAAACAGAAACTTGAAACAAGCCTAGTATTAATATACACAACTAGACACTGTCTCTTTGAATGCAATATAAAAAGTACCAACACCTTTGTTTGCTTTGATAAAAATAATGACCCAAACATCTACCCTTACCTATAATCACCTATAATCACCTACTATCACCTATGATCACCCACAATCCTCAACAAACCTTTTCAATTACCTAAAATTAGCTACAATTATCAACAATTTTCTAAAGTTACTTACAACCACTTACAGTTACCTGCAATCAACTTTAACCTACTATCACCTAAAATTACTTAAAATCACTTGCAATAACCTAAAAACACCAAAAATTACTTAGAGTCATCAGCCATCCTCTATGATCACTTAAAATTACCTATAATCACCATTAATTAGTTGCAATCACTTACACTTATTCACACCTACGTAAAACCATCAATAATCACTGAAAATAATCTAGAACTACCTATGATCACTTACAATCATCTGCAACCATTTAAAAACATTTACAATTGCTTAAAATCATCAAAAACCAACTACAATTGTCCACAATCACCTACCATGACCTGCAATCACTTACTATCACCTACAATCACATGCACAAGTCAAAATTCTTTAGCCAGTCCTCGAAGACGATACACATTTAGCTAGTCATGGTTGAATGCATTTCAAGTAACTTCCTAATATAAATAAAGTATTTAACCTGGTTAAGCTGATTAAGCTGGTTGATGGTTTAGATGGTTAACCAACTAAAGTTTATTTTAACAATAAACTTTAGTTTTACAGAATATTTATTAGCATATCTCTTCAATTTTTAGTAAATATAAAAAAAAATTGTAAATATTTTTCTACTTAAACCTTAATTTTATGCTATTTTATGTTATTATTTCGAGTGACAATATTTTAGATAATCAGCAAAATCTATACTTAGCAGTTAAACATTTTATTAAGCTAGCTGAAAGCCAAACATTGCATGAGTAATAAAAACATTTACTATTCTGACTTTTTAATAAAGGTGTTTATTTATTCTGTGAGTGTCTGACCAATGCCTAATTTAACCATTTAAACATTTGAGGCATAGCTAAAACAGATTGTTGAGAAACATTTTTTACTCTTTTTGCTACAAATCTTTTTGTGTCATGATCTCTAAGGCAGTCATGATCTCTCAGGTAGTCATGATCTCTCAAGCAATCATAATTTTTAAGTATGCTAAAAATATCCAAGCGTGCTAATTGTTCCACAGTATCACAAGTAGGACGTGTGACGTAGGTGATAGCACACCTGTCTGCTCCTGCTCTTCATATTATCCCTAACTGCAAGTGTAAAGCAGTTTTTTCATTCCTAGACTTTAATCCCTATAACTGGACATACAGACGACAGAGCAACAAACAACAAAAAAACAATCAGCTTTATACATACCGATTGAACCAATACAAAAATTCAGCTATTTGTGTGGCAATATTACGCAAACATTTTAATAGCACTTTCTAAAATGACTTTAATTTTGAGCTTTATCTTTTCATTGATTTTAAAGAATATAATTCATGGTTGTAAGCGTTTATTTAATGCAACTTCTTTGAGGCTGTTTTTAGCTCTGCTAATATCATAATTTTTAGTCTCAGCTAGCAATCCTGACACATACTATTAAACATAGTTACCTTGGGGATAAACTTTAAGAGCTCCTTGAGAAGGACAGAATAACAGCTGTCGCTCATTATTCTTGAAGCATATGGATGTAGGTGGGGAACTGATGTTTGCTCCTTGTTAAGTATGCAAACTGTGGTCCCATATTTTGGTAGACACTT
This sequence comes from Watersipora subatra, assembly GCF_963576615.1. Lineage (NCBI taxonomy): Eukaryota > Metazoa > Bryozoa > Gymnolaemata > Cheilostomatida > Watersiporidae > Watersipora > Watersipora subatra. The sequence goes on along the minus strand of NC_088718.1, from coordinate 30,535,122 downwards.
TGTAAGGGATTCCACGGACTGTGAGATTATTCGATGGAAGAAGGAGTTACCCAGCTCTTCCAATGAGTAGTCTTTGTAAGGATAAGTAGCCTAAAAAAGCTAAGAGCATTTATGTAAGAAGTATTATTACATTATTCATTCTGTTTCTACTATTACATACATGTATATTTGGAACAGCTAAGAAAATAGGAATTGTGTAACAGATAACAGTGTAAATCAGTGAATCAGTACTATTGCTGTAAACAATCCTAAAAAATTGTGCAAATAGAAAGATCTATTTCAACTGTATAATTTAAAAAACTCAATCATTGTCTGTATTCAAACTGTGTTTCAACTTGAACAGTGATACTCTAATTTCTTACCCTAACTTATAACTGCTGTTTGGAAATAAAAGCTTGAAGACTAAATTTGAATGTGTACCATATGATAAAACCATATCTGAGTTGACATACTAAATAGAAGAAATTAATCGGCGAACTGAAGGAAAATTGTAATGAAAAACTTGGTTAACAGTTTGAGTTGAAAAAACGATGAATGAGCTGATTCTAAATATTGAGTTGAAAAGTTGAGTTGATAAGCTGATTTAATCAATTAAGTTAGTGAACTTAATGAAAGAGATGAGGACAAAAACCAATTGGAAGAGCCAAATTAATTAGGTGAGTTGCAAAATTTGAGTTGTAGATCTGGGTTGAAAAACTGAGTTGAAGAACTGTGTTAATGAATTGAGTTTGAAGGTTGAGTTAAACGGTTGAGTTACGATAGTGAGTTGAAAAGTTGAGCAGCAAAACTGAGTTGAAGAGCTGAGTAAATTGGCTGGTAAAATAACTTTGTTAGCCGTTTGAGTTTAAAAATTGAGTTAAAGAGTAAATTCAAAAGTTGAGGTGAAGTGATGAGTTGAAAAACTGAGTTAAAAATCTGAGTTAAAGAGGAAGTCGAAAAGTTGAGCAAAAAGCTGAGATAATAATATAATTGAAAAGCAGAGCCGAGGAGTTGAGTTGAAAAGTTAAGTGAAAGAGCTGAGTTAAAGAGACAAGTTGAAAGGCTGAGTAAACGAGCTGACTTGAGGGGGTGACTTGAGGAGGTGACTTGAGGGGGTGATTTGAGGAGGTGACTTGAGGGGGTGACTTGAAGAATTGTGTCAAAGATCTAGGGAATACATTAAATTAAAAAGTTCAGAGAAAAGCTGAGCATAGAAAATTGCATAGAAGTTTATAAAGCTTATAAACCTTGATTTAAGGAGTTGAAGTAAAAAGATGATGAAAACCTTAAAAAACCATAGAATATTCACTTAAAAAATGGCCCAATTGGGGTAAATTAATAACATTATATACAGAATTTTGAATCTCAAAGAACCACCAATAGTTTCTTATGATGCATCATTTAAGGTGTTATTTAAGGTGTGATTGTGTTACGTGTAATTAGCAAAAACAATCACAACTTGCTTTTGACGCAGATAAAATTACTGTAAAACCTCTATTTAAACGTCATGGCAGAGTATTTTTTAACCCTCCCACCATAGTAGCCGTCTATTAGAAGTGAGATTGAAAAAAAGAGTTCTGCTTTATATTTTGATTATCTGGTCAGAAGAAAATAAACTTAATCTTTTTATGAGAGAAGTGATACTAATGTCGCATATATTTTCACCCTCTCTTGGGCAGAGTCTCATTGATATCATCGGCGTAGTCATATTTGCTGAGTATTGAGTGAGTTGAACAAGAGATTACATAGGGTAAAAAAGATTCAGTTATCACTTATTTTGCTGGTGTCGCTTTTAAAGTTTTGAAGTAAAAACAAAAAAACTTTAGAGTTAGAAAACAAATTACGATGCACCATAGCAATGATTGCTATTATTTTATACAGCGTTCCTAAAAGGTTAGTTTGAGGTATTACGACCAGAGATTTGGTCCAGGGGTTCTCGGGGAAATTTTTTAGTGTAACTAGTCAAAATGGTGCAAACCTAGCACACTTGGCTCCTTATGGGGCACATGTTGTAACAACAAATTTGGCATTGAAAACCACTGTTTTTCTAAATATAAAACTGTTTATTGAGATTGTCTTTAACAATGCTTATTAAAAATATAATGTGAATGAAAGCTGCTAACGGGGTCGGCCACATCTAGCATGAAATAGAATTATCACCAGGTACAATGCTGAATGGTGTAGGAGATGAGTAGTCTCCTATGAAATAATTTAATTAAAATAATATTGTAGAGTTAAAAAAAATTAATAGGGCACCATGTTAAAAATAATGCGTTTATACTATAGTCTATAATACTGAGCAATTAATAGAATGAGTAAACTGTCATTTACACAAATACTTAGTTAGAATTAATTTAAAGGAGGGAAGGTTTTCCACTGCGAGAGGGTTTGAAAGTGTCAATAATAGCTTGTATGTCTAGCTTATCAGTTAGATCATTGTGCACATGTAGTATTAGTAAGTTGTTTAGTCTTTTTTGACCTACAGAAGCCCTTATAGCAGTCAGAACCCGGTCCACGGCTCTGAATGATCTTTCTCAATAAATAATAATAAATAAATAATATAAATAAATAATAATAACAAAATAATAATCAATTTTCATTCAACTTCTTTAGTACATTGCTCAAATAACACACACACAGCTTAAACACTGTAGTCCAACAGTGTGCTCCATCAATGATCTCTTTGGATTGCAGTTGAATTTGCAAATTTAGACATCAATGATACCTCTTGCAAAGGTGTGACTTAGTGTTGTTACCACAAATACTGATTCAATATGGCGGCACCCATAAGTGAAAATTTTGTGTTTCTTCAGCTTTTTAGAGATTTATTAAAATTAAGCAAAAATGACGTGAATTCCGAGATTTTGAGCCTCAAAAAATGGTACTGTCTTGGCAGTAGCTGCAGTATAGGAGAATACGGCTATGCTAATCAGAAAGGGTTTGTATGTCTAATAAAGCAGCATCATGCAGCTCTTGACCAATCACACTCATGGTAGGCGACTTGTACAATGAAAAGAGTTTAGACATAATTGGTTCACTAGTTTGAGCTAAAAATAGTTTCACTTTGCGCCAGAACCAACTTTGTTGTTTTATTAACTAGCCAACTCTTCACATAATAATATATGTTTACCTACCAGTAATCAAGATAGAGCTGTTTACACAACCATGCAAAGCTGGGACAAATAACCCGCCAATGCCTTAAAGTGAGAAATTTCTACTGCCAGAAAGTAAGGAATCTTCAATGAATAAGCACCCCATCAGTTAATTTTCACTATTAATTGATTATAACCAGTGAAGAGGTAAAAGGTTATAAGGGTAGGCTAAACCGGTAGCTTGTGAAATTACAAAACTGATAGATTGAAAGTAAGATCTTTACCATTTAAAAGCAGAATTTTGCTATAATAAGTACGAACCATAGAAGCTGGCCATTTTCTAAATTTAAAAGTGTATTATTGTTCTACTGTCTGATTGATTTTTGGGAAAGTTTGGTTTGTTTTTGTAGAGGGGCCAGGAACCTTAATAATAAAAATCACATTGAATCTAGCAATGTATGAAAAAATAATAGTAGTTAATGAAATAGATCATTTGCCCTAAAAATAATTTTTGGTACTAATCGACCATTACTGTAGTATGTTAAACAACCTTTTTTGTTTGCAAGGTGTACAATTTGGAGTTGCATACTTTTTGCTAGAAAATTTGTTAACTTGGAAAAAAAGATGTTTACATCATCAGGGTTGGTTACACTTAGAAACAGTACTTATTGAATAATGTTTCTGCATTAATAAAAATAACACTAAAAGTCATGCAGTATGTTTAGTCCACGGTTGCCTGCTCCACACTCACATCTTATTGATCAAACAAGTGACCATTTGACTACTCTGACATTATGTTACCTATTTGTTTGATCTATATTTAATCTTATTGTCTGGCTTATAAATATTTTACATACGTGTTTTAAAATACAGTATTTATTGTATTTATTCAATTTCAGGTTTTAGGGTTGAACAGTCAAATAAAGAAACCTGATAAAGATTAAACAAGAACTCCTGATAAAGGTCGTAGTGAAGTAGGGCAAGTAGTGAATAAGAGTAGCTAACAAGTGCAGCGAACAAATGATTTTATAGGTTTATATAATCCTTTGAATGTTGCATTATGATTGATCTTACAGTAAATCAAACATATAGCTTTTTGAAACATACTAAATGACCAATAATTTCACAATAAAAGCACATACCCTTTTCTTCTTGTGCTCAAAAAAGAATTGAGATATCATCCGATCTGCAGGCTCTCGCATGGTTATAATATAGCGAGAGGAGTCAAGCATAGAGTAAGTCAAGTACTGTGCGGCACTCTGTCGTATGAGGTAAGTTTCATTTTGTTTTTGGTGTTTATGGATCAGGGCACATCCGGAACAGTCACAAAATATATCTTTCTTTTTTTCAAGATGTCTGTAACAAATCAAAATTAAGCATCAACGCAAAGTTGTACATGTTAACTTTAAAGTATTTAACATTTTATTCGCACTATAATAAATATTGGAAAATCTAGTTTCTTTAATGTGATTTTTATATATAGTATATGATGTCTAGTTTATAAAATCTGTATAAAATCTTTTGCGAAGAAAGGATGCAGTGTTAGGCTCCTTAAACCAAGGCAGAATAGACTTCATACATACAGTGGATTAGTGAGATGTGTTTCCATCCACTTCAAGGGGCAATCCTCCATCAAGGGAGAATTATTTGTGAAATAGTTTCTTGTTTCACCAATGATACCAGGGTGATGTGTAAACTGCTCTGTCATATCTGTTGTGCCTGATTTATGAAAGCCAAGAAGCATAACTCTTGCTGCGCATGTAGTTCTCCTGCAGCAAAATAATACGTACACATGATTGAGTTTGAACTTGTAAATATTTCATCTTCATTAAATTACTTTGGGTATTCATGTATCTTACCTATGATCATTCTTTTACTCATTGACATAAGAATGATTACTTTTGTCTACATATGTGACTATGGTATAATGATCTCGTGAATCTAGCTACATATTTGTTCAACTATTTTTCTGTTTAGCCTCTCGCTCATCCACCTACTGGCTGACTCATTCATTTACCTATTAATTGACTTATTTACTGTCTATTTGCTACCTTATTGACTCCTCATTTGCTGTCTTATTCACTCTTCATTTGCTGTCTTATTCACTCCTCATTTGCTGCCTTATTCACTCCTCATTTGCTCTCTTTTTCACTCTTCATTTGCTGTCTTATTCACTCCTCATTTGCTGTCTTATTCACTCCTCATTTGCTACCTTATTGACTCCTCATTTGCTATTTTATTCACTCTTCAATTGCTGTCTTATTCACTCCTCATTTGCTGTTTTATTTACTCCTCATTTGCTGTCTTATTCACTCTTCATTTGCTGTCTTATTCACTCCTCATTTGTTGTCTTATTCACTCCTCATTTGCTGTCTTATTCACTCTTCAATTGCTGTCTTATTCACTCCTCATTTGCTGTTTTATTTACTCCTCATTTGCTGTCTTATTCACTCCTCATTTGCTGTCTTATTCACTCCTCATTTGTTGTCTTATTCACTCCTCATTTGCTGCCTTATTCACTCCTCATTTGCTGTCTTTCTCACTCTTCATTTGCTGTCTTATTCACTCCTCATTTGCTGTCTTATTCACTCCTCATTTGCTGTCTTATTCACTCCTCATTTGTTGTCTTATTCACTCCTCATTTGCTGCCTTATTCCCTCCTCATTTGCTGTCTTACTCACTCTTCATTTGCTGTCTTATTCACTCCTCATTTGCTGCCTTATTCACTCCTCATTTGCTGTCCTATTCACTCTTCATTTGCTGTCTTATTCACTCCTCATTTGTTGTCTTATTCACTCCTCATTTGCTGCCTTATTCACTCCTCATTTGCTGTCTTACTCACTCTTCATTCGCTGTCTTATTCACTCCTCATTTGCTGTCTTATTCACTCCTCATTTGCTGTCTTATTCACTCCTCATTTGCTACCTTATTGACTCCTCATTTGCTGTCTTATTCACTCTTCATTTGCTGTCTTATTCACTCCTCATTTGCTGCCTTATTCACTCCTCATTTGCTCTGTTTTTCACTCTTCATTTGCTGTCTTATTCACTTTTCATTTGCTGTCTTACTCACTCCTCATTTGCTCTCTTATTCACTCCTCATTTGCTGTCTTATTCACTCCTCATTTGCTGTCTTATTCACTCCTCATTTGCTGTCTTATTCACTCTTCATTTGCTGTCATATTCACTCATCATTTGCTGTCTTATTCACTCCTCATTTGCTGTCTTACTCACTCCTCATTTGCTGTCTTATTCACTCTTAATTTGCTGTCTTATTCACTCTTCATTTGCTGCCTTATTCATTCTTCATTTGCTGTCTTACTCACTCCTCATTTGCTGTCTTACTCACTCCTCATTTGCTGTCTTATTTACTCCTCATTTGCTAACTTATTCACTCTTCATTTGCTGTCTTACTCACTCCTCATTTGCTGTCTTATTTACTCCTCATTTGTTGTCTAATTCACTCCTCATTTGCTGTCTTATTCTCTCTTCATTTGCTGTCTTATTCACTCTTCATTTGCTGTCTTATTCACTCCTCATTTGCTGTCTTATTCACTCCTCATTTGCTGTCTTATTGACTCCTCATTTGCTGTCTTATTCACTCTTCATTTGCTGTCTTATTCACTCTTCATTTGCTGTCTTATTCACTCATCATTCGCTGTCTTATTCACTCCTCATTTGCTGTCTTATTCACTCCTCATTTGCTGTCTTATTCACTCTTCATTTGCTGTCTTATTCACTCTTCATTTGCTGTCTTATTCACTCATCATTCGCTGTCTTATTCACTCCTCATTTGCTGTCTTATTCACTCCTCATTTGCCGTCTTATTCCCTCCTCATTAACTCCCACAATTTTTTTCTTTTTAAACCATTTTTTGGTTGATTTTAAACAATTTGGCCAAAACTGTTGTGCCTGATTTATGAAAGCCAAAAAGCTTAAATTTTGCAGTGCAGGTTGTTTTCCTGCAGTAAATTGAAGCATACTCAAGATGTTGTTTGAACTTGCAAACATTTCATCCCATTAATTTACTCTGAGCAGTCATCTACCTCACATCATTCCTTTGCTCATTCACATGAGAATTGATTACTTTTGCCCACATACCTGCCTTCTGTATAATTATCTCAGTAATCTGACTACGTTTTCATTAAACAATTTATCATTTTGCCTATTTATCCTCTCACACCCACTTGCTGACTTATTTACTTGCCCACTCATTGACTGATTTACCAACAAGCCACTGTCTTCTGTACCACCCATTTGCTGATTCATGTTTTACCCAAGTGCTGACTTAATCGTTTACTGATCTTCCTGCTCACTTCAGATTCCCACATGTTCACTCTCTCTCCCATTCGCCAAAAAAGCACACCAATCTGTTGTCGCAGTCATTCAACTACAGTGTACAATAATACTTCAACTTACGAGTGCTGTAACGTACGAGAAACTTGAGATACGACCCAGCTTTTAAGCAAGTTTTACCACTAACATACCAGCCATGTTTGAGATACGAGCACGTGAGTCAGTTGTTAAGCATGCCGGAGGTGTTTTATGAAAACAGCACCACTCTGTATTTTTCAACAGCTCAGGTTATACTTTTGTACCGTGTTTTTTGTGCGTGATTTTCAGTGCAGAATTATGTGAATTAGAAGTACTGTGCGTAGACCGAAAGTTTGCCTGTAAAATGAAAGATAATGCAAAGAAAAACCGAATAATAACAATTGATATTAAACGGGAAATTATTGCAATGATATGCAAAATGTGTATGCCTGATTGAGCTAGCTCAACAATATGACAGAAATACATCAAAAATTATCAAACAGAAGGATTATATTCAAGGCATTTAGTTCGCAAAAGGACTAACCATAGTTTTGAAACGGCGCTGCAATCTTCACAACCGCTGATGGCGAGGCTGCTCAGGCTTTGGATAAAAAACAAACAATTGGCCGGTGACAGCGTAACTGAAACGGTGCTAAGTGAAAAGACCGGTGCTACCTATCAAAACCATAGAGGTTTCTCCCCCTAGAGTAATAACAACACGAGAGTTTGCGGTGCCAACAAGGAGCGTTTAGGCCACGTATTTTTTGTGTGCTAGTCAATCGTAGTGATTGATTAGATTAATAACATCAGCCATGAGAATGGTTAAACAAGGATCATGAATTTCCACAGTTAAGATAGTAATTAATGCTCATATTAAAGAAATGGTGATTATAGTTTATTATTGTAATATATGCTTATGTTTGAAAGCAATTCCATACCTACATGACTTGCAAAGGCACTGAATAGATATTGTTAAGTAAGTGAGTTAAGGCAATCAGTTACTCATAGATAAGATATATAGTCAAACCAGGGTTGTATTGCATTAGTGTGATGGGAAGCTAATCGACTGCCATCAACTATGAGCTGTACTACCCGGCGTTGCCTGAGTAATAAAAAAGTCTTTGGACAGAAAATTTATTTTTATTTAACATTTACCATTCTAACTTTTAAAGTTCATATCATGAGAAAATATTTTTAAGCTGTTCAAATGAATTAAGAGGAAAATGAAAACAACTGTAAAGGTCTTCAAGCTTTTTCAAACAACTAAAAATTTTAAATTTTATATCATGAAAGGAGTATTTTGTTGAAATAAATTAGGAAGAAAAATAAAACTGTAAACGTGTTCACATGTAAAATAATTAGCAAGTAATGGCTAAATATAATCTGTTTAGCTATGATTACAACAAAAAATGATTTAATAAATAAAGTATAAAAAAGTCAATTTAATTTTTATAATTATAATTTAGTATAACTTGTGTTGTTACATATAACAACATTTGCCACTCTAACTTTTAAACTTTTTGCTTGCTTATATCAAGCAAGGATGTCTACTAACTAGTAGACATCTTTGCTTCAGGCTAGTCTATGTATTTGATTGATATGTATTGAAATCTAATATTACATGCAAGGGCTGTTTGGGGACAGTGGTGTCAATAAATCAGTCCATCACCATACAATGTCAATACTTTCAGTTGATGGTAGTCGATTAGCTTCCCATCACACCGATGTAATACAACCCCAGTATGACTATCTATATTATCTATGAGTAACTGATTGCATTAACTCACTTACTTAACAATATCTATTCAGTACCTTTGCAAGTCATGCAGGTATTGAATTGCTTTAAATAATAAGCATATATTAGAGTAATAAACTATAGTCATCATTTTTTAATATGAGCAATAATTACTATCTTAACTGTGGAAATTCATGATAATTGTTTAACTATTCTCATGGCTGATGTTATAGTCAATCACTACGATTGTCTAGCACAAAAAAGGGGCGAGGCCTAAACGCTCCTTGTTGGCACCGGGAAGGCTTGTGTTGTTGAAGGCGCTGTTATCACTCTAGGGGGAGATAACTCTATGATCAAACTATAAAAATAGACATTCGGGCAAGTGAGCTAGTGGTCGTGAATTAACCCCTTGTGACGACACCTGTGTTCGTCCTAATCACAACATGTTGAAAGGGCGACAAAGGCAAACGTTTTTAAATAATTTTATCTTAAAACGGCCGGCTGGTTGTGAAAGCGAAACAAAGAAAAAATTAGCTAACTAGCGAGAAACCTAAAACTTTGAGCGCCAAAGAAATTTTAATTACGTTAAAGTTAAAATTGAAAGTTTGCTTTTAGGTTTGCTTCTAACTTTGTCTTTTAAGACTTTGATAAAATCCAAATTTATCAAAGTCAACTGTTGTAATGAAGGATAAGTTATCTCTCTCTTCCTGGCAAATGCTAGCGTTAGTTGCTATTGTATGTATTGAATTTTACATTTTTATTAGTCACATTTTCTTGCATTAATTTTTATAGGTTGGTTTTTGAAAGCATGTGGTAAGTTAGGACAATAACCAACATGTTCTTTTTGTTACAATATCTTGTTTTGAGTGTTTTCTTTGCATTTTTAGAATATGGAAACCAATCAATATATATTTAATTGTTCTATATATAAATAAACTGCACCAACATGCGAGTAAATTGACATACGAGCTCAGTCTCGGAACGCATTAAGCTTGTAAATCGAAGTATGACTGTACTTGTTTACTTTCACCCCTGCACCTTATCATCCACCCACCATTTCACTCAATTCACACAGCTGGGTAATGTTTTGTTAACTGTCCACTGCTACTCATTTTATTCTGACCTGCCTATTCATTTTCTCACTACTTTACATTTAATCATTTATAACCATTCATATTTTGTTAGGCCATTATTTCTGTCTAAGTTAACATTTGCTTACCTATCTGCTCTTTCGCGCACATCCCTGCAATAAGATTGATGCTGCAATGCAGTTGTAAAGTTAGTTACTCTCTATTCCAAGGTCTGATAGTCGATCAGTTCACGATCGGATCGCTAAGTAAACTGTATGGTCAATAAACCAACTCAGTAATACAATACTTATTGTTTAAAAGCTATCATCTTACAAAGGATTGGAGAATACTGTAAACATGTTTCAAGTCTTTACTTCTTTTCTTTAGAGTTTTAATAATTATAGTTACATGGTCAAAACATTTTTTTATAACTTTCTTAAGCCTTTTTCTCAGTTTTTGAGTTGCTAAATCTATTCAAGCAAATATTATGAATTAAATTAATTGAAATTTTAGTAATCATCAGCCTTTCTCAAACTAGTCTAAATGCTAAAGCATTGTAAATCAGTTTCAAATATCATGTGGGCAGATTCCCGCCTTATTTATTGTGCCGCAGCCGCTTTTGTAAACTGTGTTAATTTTGCTGCGGTTACACCTTGTTTTATTAGTCACACCTTGTATTATTAGTCACACCTTGTTTTATTAGTCACACCTTCTTTTAATAGTCAGACCTTCTTTTATTAGTCACACCTTCTTTTATTAGTCACACCTTTTTTTATTAGTCACACTTTCTTTTATTAGTCACACCTTATTTTATTAGTCACACCTCCTTTTATCAATTTTATCAAAAAGTTGTGAGACGATTAAAAAGTTATGCAACGGTGATTCGCGATAGCAAAAAATTATAATTTTGCTTATTAGTGGATGTATTCATGAGTACTAAAATTATTACCGTTAGTTTAGAATATATGTACAGGATACTCAGAGTTAAAGATAAATTTATCTCCATTCTCCTATCTTCCTCTGCAGCATAACAATAACCTGTCTGCATGTTTGATGATTAATGTAAAATAAATATGTCAATGCATGTAGCTACTAGAATCTACTAGTAGTCGATACGCGTAACTAACTAGTAATAGAGTAATCCCCCTAACAACAAGAATCTTCGACATCACAGACAACTCGTTTTACGAGCGATAACATTTAATATGACCCATATCAAAATTTTGTCTTGATGATTGGCTAAAGAAAAGATTTTATATTTGTCGCTCGCAGGCTCTTTTCACGTGTTTCACTCATTACGTCACGAATGAAGCACCTGCTGGAATCTGAGCTTTTCAATAGATGGTCTCATTTAAACGCATAAATCTCTGGACAGGGTTAGTCTACAAAGATCAAAATAACATCAAATTGTAGCTGATGTGTTAGCTTTTTATTGGTCCTAATTTCATTATATCGTCCTTTTTGACGGGACCACATCTTTAACGAACTAAATGATTTGCTGGTGACTACTACCTTGGAGCTTTTAGAAAATTTATCCCTTAACCACTTGGTTCAGATATCTACAAGTAAATGTTTCTTACATTGATAATATTATAATGCTAAACATGACAAAAGCTTTTACGACGTACCCTTGAGTAATCCAGCATGGGTTTTTATATTCATCAAGAAACTGTGCTCTTGGACAACTGTCAATAGGTTTGTACACGACTCTTTTTCCAACTTCATATGGCTTAGCTTGAGGCTCCGAAACTGTCAGCCTGGTCTGACCTACAAAATTTGCTTTTTTCCTGTATACATACTGTATCTAGAAAAATCTCCTAAAGCTTACACAGTCTACATGGAGAATGCCTGATTTGTAACAAAATATTGGATTTGAACATGAACTTCTACAAAATTGTTGCAAATTTTATCAGAAAGAATCGATAATTTTTATCATGTTTTTTTAACGTTTGAGATGATTTGATTGCCAGGATGTTTCAAGATAAAAATCCATAAAGCATGTTAAATGCTCTGTTAAAATGCGCTGTTAAATGCTCGAGAAAAAAATATTTGCAAAATGACATTACTAGTTGCTAACATTGATACACTTGATATAGGCTATGTGGTATGATTTGATAAGATTGATATATGGTTGCAGTGTAACACGTCTCTATTCTGTCCGATCTTTTTACAACTAATCGTCAAAATCAAAAACCTTGATCTGATCGTTTGACTTAAATCAAGTTTTATCAATTTTAATTTTAAAACATCCTGACAGTCAAACCACCTCAAATATCAAAAACGATTGCAAAATGTAGAGAATTACAAATACTTTCTGAAAAAGTCTATTAAAATTGTGTGTAAGCTGATGTCCAACTTTCCAAAGTGGTTAACGCTGATGACCGAAAGGTATTTAACAAAAATAGTAAATTATTTTTTAGCTAAGAACCAATTGTCATTTCATTAATTCGCCAACCGTCCTTCAACCAATCGTCGTTCACTGCATCTTCTCATGTTTTTTCCCTTGACCGTTCTGCATCGCTGTGCGCGGCAATATCTAGCTTAAATATGAGTGCTAATACTTGTGCTACACTCCTTTAATTCACCCGTAGCTACACAAACAATCAAATATCATACCCAAGTGTCGATAGTCAACAACAGTTAAAAGTAGTTGATATGATTGATTACTCCAGTGTGTGGTTAACTAAATCATACGAAGCACTTATGTTCTAATAGACATTAAAGCCTTTTGCTCCTTTCAACATGACTTATGGTTTTTACCTTCTTTGAGTCACAGCTGTTGTAATAATCCTACTGAAAGTTTTAATATTTGACCTAAATAGTACCTAATCTGATTGCTTCTGAAAAGAAAGGTTTCTTCTCTTAAGAAAACTACATTTTTGATCTAAACATAATATGCATACAACAACGAATTGCTGAGCCCTTGATAACCTTAAAAGGGCCATCAATAATATATGCTAGTTTTTTGCAATTGATTTTTATTCAAGTGAAAGATTTAAAGAATAACTTTTCAAAAACTTTGTCTTGTAGTCCAATGATATACAACTTACAGGAAGTATCATGTAGTACTAATAATATATACCTTAGAGGAAGTATCATGTAGTACTAATAATATATACCTTAGAGAAAGTATCCTGTAGTACTAATAATATATACCTTAAAGGAAGTATCCTGTAGTACTAATACTATATACCTTAGAGGAAGTATCCTGTAGTACTAATAATATATACATTAGATGAAGTATCCTGTAGTACTAATAATATGTACTTTGAATGAAATACCCTGTAGTACTTAATCCTATATACCTTAGATAAAGTGTTCTGTATAGTACAGTGCACCCTCAGGATGTGATCACCCTGATATAAAATTTTTTAACCTTGCAAAGTTGAACATGGTGAAATTTCACCTCATCACATGAAATTTATTTCACCATATGAATTCAAAAGTTTTTCCTCAAATTCAATTTTGGCAGTCGGTGTGCTTAGTCTGTACGTCGAAATAACAAAGACACCGAAATGCGGTTTACCGAAATCATTTTCACAACGTTTAGAAGAGACATGATGACCGACTTCTCTCAGATCAGCATTCCACGCTAGAAATTTTGTGAAAAGTACATAAGTGAGAGCAATAACTCATTTTCAGCGTTATACTTACTTTCACTATAAATTTTTATTTGGCATACATATATAACTACAGGTATCTATATTTAATTCGATAGCTATGGAATCTGAGACCGATGCAAATGTTACAAGAGGAAGGGAAAATTAGTTCCATGCCAACAAAGTTGGAGATCATAAATACATTGAAAGAAGGGGGTCGTATTGTTAATATTGCCAAGTAATATGGTCGCAACCAATCAACAATTGCAATCTATTAACTCTGTCCATCAAGGTACAGTGACTGAGAGCAAAAAGTAACTAGTAATATGCATGAGTAATACACATGAAATAAAATAAACCAGGTAACAATCATGTCGCATCACAAACTATTAACAGCTTTTCATTTTTGAAAGGTTGGAATCTTGAATGCTTGATTTAAATAATTATTGGTCCATAAGTGTTTCTGCAAGTTCTATGAACTACCAAATTATGCAAGATCACAACTTTTGTGTTCTGTTCATAATAACTGTTACAATAAAAAGGCAAAAGGACCCTATAATAACTCTTTTCAACTTTCAAAGTATCGTTTTTTTTCCATAAGAAGGTCACAAAATTGAGTCTTTCTTTCCCAAAGTGATACGCAAAACATAAGTGTTGGGTTACCAAACAGCAAACATAGTTTGCTATTTAGTAATAAACTTTACTTAATCAAATTGCATGTACATCCCTTGTATAATACAGTTCTCTTGTATAATACTATTAAAATATATTATATTCCGTGCGCTGCTAGAGAGATGCATTACACATTGAAAAGTCTATGTATTACAGTTTTACCTGAAAGTAAAAGCCGTGTAACAGATAAAATTCTCTCTTTTTGAATATCAAATACGATCAGAATGGCTGCTACTAAGACCAGAGCAAGGAGTAGAAAACGCAGCTGCTTGTGCATGATGATGCAGTCAAGTGCTGGTCAGAAACGCTAACAGCTTTGGTTCGTAGCTTTTATACTGAATAGAGCTTAGATCAATTTTATGAGCTGTATTCATTCAGTCAAACAATGCAATATTAACACTCCTTGTAATGCTATTGTATTCACCCATTGATCCTCGAGCTATGATATTGCTGTATACACATAACACAGAGACCAATTAAGCATAGAGTTTCATAGATTTTCCATCAGATAGCTGGCTATTGGATGCTTAAGAAGCGGTTTCTCAGGAATCAGCAAGAGTTGTAGAACTAAATATTTTGGTGACCTGACAAAAAACATGTATCATATGCTTGTGAATTTTGGGTAAAACCAGTCAACGATTATGAAAAGGCCTAATGTTTATTCGGGCTAACTAACATACAAACACAGGAATAACCATGAATGAACACAAAAACAAGCTAGCAAACAAGCAAGCCAACAGGCAAACAAGCCAACAGGCAAACGGACAAACGGGCAAACGGGCCAACGGGCCAACGGGCCAACGGGCCAACGGGCCAACGGGCCAACGGGCCAACGGGCCAACGGGCCAACGGGCCAACGGGCAAACGGGCCAACGGGCAAACGAGCAAACGGGCAAATGGGCAAACGGGCAAACAGGCAAACAAACAAATGCATGCACACACTGAAAAAATCAAAATTATTAATATGCATTTCTAAAAACAGCAAAGTAAGTCGTAATACATTTCTAAAGTAAAAAGTCTTACTATCATTATTTTCGATGTCGTTTCTGTTTGTTTTCATTCAACTTAGTCACTCACATTTGGATCTCATAGCTATCAAACAGACAGACAGACAGACAGACAGTTTCCCACTTACTACTCGGAGTGCATCTAAAAAAATTAGTGCACATAGTGTTTTCATTTGTATATGTGAAGGGCATCCACTCGTAAAGTGGTTGCTTTTAGCCTTGCCAACTTTTTCAACTCGCAATTATTTGGCTGCTCTTTACTATAATATGAGCTGTGTCTACATGTTTTTTCTGAAGCCATGTTAAGGGCATTAAGGAAAGAAGTTGCTTTGTGCAAGAATTAAATTCAGATATTTAATTTCGCATCCAAGGGTGTTACTGACTGCGTCCCTTTTCCACATCTAAAAACATTGTGTACATAACTATTGAACATAACGATTTGTATATGTATATATATATATATATATATATATATATATATATATATACGTAGGGGCCTATATATAAATATATATACATATACATGTGAGTTTTTTAAAGGTTGGAACAGATTAGGGCAATTAAATGAAAAAACTGGTTACCCTTTACACAACTTTTGACTTATGAAATAGCTTCGGAAACAAATTACTTTTATATGTAGAGGTTCCACTGTACTTTTAAAATCAGCCAAATTTAGTTTATCAAGTAGTATTTTGTGATCGACACAGTCAAAAGTTTCATTGAAATCACAAATTTAAGCAAACATTTTCATCCGTTGTTTAAAAATTCACAAAAAGCAGTTTACGAACAGCATCAGCATGTGCGTGACCTTTTGTCAAATCACACTGACAAGGATGTGAAATATAGTTCAGGATCAATAAGTGTACATGTGGACTACATGTACTTACATGTGGACTACATTACATGTACTTTAAGCATTTTTCAAACAAAAAACATTAATTAGGGAATGCTTAGTAGAATGGAAATTTGATGAACTACTATTATATCCTTTTCTGAGCAAAGGAGTAGTCAGAGCATGCTTCAATGTCAATGGAAAACAGTCATCAATCAATATTCTGTTAAAATGTGACAGTTTTCTAAAGAAAATTGCCATGCTCCCTTTACTGCTCGACAATAATCAAGACTACTGAGTACAAAGCCATAAAATAAATATATATATTTCATGAATATATAACTGTATAAGCATACAAGCAATTAAATGCGTGTGCTAACAATGAACAGCTAGCAAGAGACAGCCAGGAATTTCTACTTTCCTTGCCTCATCTTTGTTTATTATCTATGCTCTCGTCCTTACCTGGCTTCTCACCATCGACATCTCGGTAACGCGCAAGTCTCAGCAGCCAAACTTCGGCAGACCGAATGTTTTACCAGCAACCAACTCTTCCGCTGAGACGGGGCTCAGCCTGGTTGTAACGTTGGCCCTGAGGTCGGTCAGGCAACTGGCCTGAGCCTCGGAGTCTTCCGCCACACTATCAGTTATAACGGCCGCAATGAGTAGACATGTTGCTTTTAACTTTTTACTAAAATATTGCACAAGGCTGTGGCTTGCGAATCAGGAATGTAACTCATGTATTGGCAATATATTGAAGAATGTTGAATATTGAAGATGTTGTCTATTGCTATATCGTTCTAAATAACTAGAGCGCGATCCGACCAAGTTGCGATAGCAACGCCTGTAACAGTTTATAGATATGTGGTGCAATTAATTTATTGCATGAAATCCAGTTTAGTTTAGCAGATATATGGTAAATTAATTTAAATGGATACTATTTATCATTGCCATTTGGCCAGTTAAATTTGTGAAGAAAAGGACTGTCCTTCAGACGAATCGGCGAAGGCGAATTTGGTAAAAGAAAATATAAACCTTCTGCAGCCACTTACGCAAACTCAAATATGATTACATATAATTATTTATTTCGCAAATTGATTAGTCATATTGATTACACTTATTGATTATACTGATAGGTTAGACTAATAGATTACACATAAACACTACACCAATTGATTAAACCTTTTGATAACATGAGTTGATTATTTGATCATTTGTTGATAACTTTTTGATCACACTTATTGATTAACTATATTTATCAAAAGTACTATTTACACAATGCTCACACATATTGATGACACATATTGATTACGATAATCAGTTTCGCAAATCGATTACATGTATCAATTACGCGTATCGAGTACGCATGTTGATTATGCGTATTGATTAGGCGTATCAATTACACGTAATCGATTATGCGTGTCAATTACGCAGATTGATCAAGCGTATCAATCACACGCCTCAATCACTCATTATCATTTAAGAAAAAACAAAGCTTGAGCTTTGCAATATTTGTTTGCAAATTCAATTTGAGTTTCAGTTTATACTGTTGTATAACTCTGTAACAAGGAATAAGTAAAGTATACAAATATTTTGCTATTGATCTCATGCCAACCGGCTATAGAAATGTATTGAATTATGATATCAGTGCTGGTATAAATTGTTTAATGATCATAAACTGTTTGTCAGAAATATAGTAACATTTTGAAGTTTTGGGTTTTCTATAGCTTTGCATTTTTCGAAAGTCATTTGAATTTGATTTTTACAAAATTGGCAAATACTTTCGAGTACTTTTCTTACCAGCTTTAAAAATTTCGTGCAGAGCTTGAAAAGGGTTTGACTTCAATTTTAATGAGATGACAACTCTCATTGGTTTATTGAATGTTTACCTATTGAGCTACTCTACATACCCCCTGGAACCAATGCTTCAGTAGCACTACTAAATTTGGTTAATGTTATCTCTAGCCCAAACTCGGTGCATATACGTTTACCGTACAGGCGGGCAGAAGTAACCTTCCTCATTTGAAACAGGTATTTGAAAGAGGAGAAGTAGAAGAATTTGAACAAGTCAAGGAATCTGGTAGTTCTTGTCAATGTAAGCGCAAGTACTTCAGTAGAAAGTTCAGAGATGAACCTTTCTCAAATTTTTCATTGGCCACATGCTCAGTTTTACAATTTACATCCAACTCTGTAAATTGTTTGATGCTGGATAAACATGATTTTGTAGGCAGGTTTATTTCCTCCGCTACCCTGGCATACGTTTCTTACATATTTTGTTTTCATAACTACATTGTAGTCTATTTCTGCTCTAGCTAGTCTATCACAGTTTATTTTGAAAATCATACGTTGTTAGAGCCCAAAAGCGACTTTAATAATGATGGAAGGCCACGAGGTAAAATATTCTCCGCTGGAGAGTTGTTGTACAGCTAAAAAGATAAACTTCTTGTATATTTCTTCCATACACTAAGTTTCTATCATGCGGTCAAACACTAGATTGCGCTGTTTCCAAGATGGAAACTGAAAAAAACCTCCAAGTCAAGCGAGTTTTATTACTTGCAATTTTTTCTGAATTTTTCATGTTTCCAAAACGACATTCACCAATAATGCTTTTTAAAAGGCCGGGCAAGCTTTTCCATTTTAAACATTTTTTGCACTGAATGTGTCGTTGTTTCTAGTTTAACAGGTCAGAATGCGAAGCGCATTTCTCTGCCGTTATGACTTATAGTAAAAGATCCATATCTTTTTTAACAAAGCATTCATGTTAATCCATAAGATGTGATTGTTTATTGAAACACTCATTGCATGATGACTCAACGTATGCACAACTCCAAATGCATATCATCCACCTCATAGAAACAGCGATATTTACTGTAGGTCTAATACAAACACCGTCCAATGTGGAATGGTGGAAAACTTAATAGTAGCCAATGACAATCCTTAGTGTTTATACATATTTAACCAGCCTTGAATTTAGGTGCTCATATCATCTGATTTCTACTTGCAGGCTTTAGTTCTACTAGAGATACTGTGACTGATATTGCTCCCTCTCATGCAGTAAAACAAGGCCAACCGTTTTCTGATGCAAAGGAGACTGCGGAAAAGGTTTCATTTGTTCAAAAGATGTCAACACCTACAGTTTTTTTCATATGGGACAACAGGCAGTACTTGTAATAATAATCGTGTTGGATTTAGCTTTCCTATTGTTCATGTTTCCCCTGTTCATAGCAATGATGGCAATGATCACTGCAAGAAATTTCGAGAAAGCTATTTTTCCTTTGTACAGATTGAAAAGAATCATTGCTTAGGCTTGTCTACTAAGCACAGTTTTAAAATACCAGCAGCTAATATTCACGAAAATGAAAATGTTCTGTCAGAGTAGAACAGCTACCAAGCATAGCGGACCTTCCAAAAATGTTAGAGACAAACATATGTCTAGCACTCATTTGTATTAATCTCAGCAACCAAACAACACACACTCCAAGAATTGTAGAAAACTTTGCTTTTAATTCAGACTCATAGTACTAAAGCATTTTTTTTTACTCTTTTTAATTATTGTAAATTTTATTTTTAATATTTTTGCTGTACCTTTAATATATTTAGTTTCTGTTTCACACATGGTGTTGATAATGGAATACCTTTTAAAAATATTCATAAACCTGATTATGACTATTATAGCAGTAGCTCTTTGCTTTCAGACTTCCACAGTCTTTTAACTGATTTTTCTGTCATATTTGCTTCAAGTTTGCAAGTCCATCATCCAAAATGATGTCTGAAAAACTTTGCAGGTTATTTGTAGTTCATTATTAAAAATCAATTTACTAGCAAGAGCAGAAAGCTAGTAATGACGATATAATTTTACTAAAAATCACCAGCGTTAGGTTGTCCAATAAAACTCAAGCTTAGCTGGTGTCTAGTTGAACCAAGATGAGCACATTCAAAGCTGTTGCTTTTCAAGTCTTTCAACTTTGGGTACTTTTCTAAATTGAACTATCTGAATAATTCAAATATCTCGATATTGATTACTATATAAATGATATATTATATATAATATATATGATATGGTATATACTATATTATGTATATTATAATACAATATATTATATTATATAATACTATATTCGAATATTGCTGAAGTAGTTGGTTAGCAGTATAGTAAGAATGAGCCTCAAATATTTTCTTTGCAATCATTATTATATTTCATTGATTTTTGTGAGTCATTTTATAACAAAAGCTAGGATATATACATGTAGTTTGTATAGACTGTTACTCTTGTAATAATAATATACATGTAATATGATAATATTAGTAAGGTACACACTGACTTCTCTCACCCTGACCTTTAAAACAAAAGCTTTAGGTTTGTGATGAATGCTGGATATTTAGGAGTATGATTTAAAGCGCTTTAACTAAATATTTTATCATTGTAGTTGCTTTGAACAAAAAGTGGACTGAATTGACTTAAAAAGTAAGTAATTAATACAAAAAAGCAACGATCCTTTGACATTATGAAAAAGGAAAAAAAAACAGTTGGTATATGTATTTAGAGAGTTATCTACCCTGTTAGACTAGCATCTTTTCATTCTAGCAACACATTTCAATTGTCTTTAGGAGGTACTGACGTGACTTTCTATTGTGTGTAAAGGTTGTCTTTCTTTGCAGTGCACCGCAAAGGCTTTGCCTGACACCACCCACAATCCTTGTGTTTTGAGCTTGCAAAAACAATAAACTTTTAAAGATGGAACATAATGTGTTTTTTTGGAACAGCAATAGTACAAAGTTGACAAACCTTGTCACATGATTTACAAAACATATCAGTAGTCTGTAAAAACAAACCAAGCTTATCAGAATATTGTTAATACAATATTAATACATTGATTAATATTAATATATTAGTTCTTCGGAATAAATGAAATCAAAATTTGTTGTCTTTACAAGAAAGGTGAAATACTTTGTACATATACCTTTTGACAAGACCTGTTGCTTCTGTGCTTATTAAGAACTATGAATGTTGAGTGACAGCTATAGTTGGAGGATGCTGCATGATATGTGACTTTGCTGGTTCTTCCTTTTCTACTCACCCCTGGCACGTGTTTCTTCTCTACGGTCTGGTAGCTGGTCAGTCAAACTCTGTCATGTATTGTAGTGCTCTGAGAGGTGTTAATTATAACAATATTGCTAGATTGTGTATATGACCTTTATGTCTAACTCGATGACTGTGTTAGCACTTGTAATAGAAGCTGTGTCGTATTTACGGACGCCGTCTTGTAATCTAACTTGGCTGAATCCTTGTATCCACTCTAGTTATATGCAAAAGTGACACCCAAAATAATGTTTTTTACACAAAGGATTTCTAAAACTATTCCTTAGTTTTCAGTTCCACCAGTTGCAGTAGAACTGTATTAACTTTGTCTTTGATTTCATACACATAGAGGTATGCTTAGAAGACATGAGTAATAATAATAATGTATTCCTCACAACAGTATAAGAGTTCCGTGTATGAAGGCTGTCATAATTATTGTAGTTCAGGATAAAAGACTATCACTAAGTTTCCATGAAGTGGTTAATCTGCTAGTATGAGTCATCGCAGGATGGACACTACTAAAACCAGCAAGTCAAGTGAGTTTTGTTACTTGCTAAGTTTTACTGAATGTTTCATGTTTGCAAAATATGGAAACGACACTTTTGAATGTCCCGCATGAAAATTCTGTGCAAGCTATTCCATTAGAAACATTTTCCACACTTCAGTGATTCATATCTCAAAAGTGTGCTGCAAAGTGAAACAGGAGTGCGCTGCTATCACCTCGCATGCAGAATTTCTTATCTATTTCAATAAAGGGCCGACATTACTCCCGAACATGTGAATTCCATTAGAACACTGTTTGCATGGTAACTCAGCATTTGCACCATTTTAAATCCACATAATTTGCACAATGTAAACATGATATGTAAATACTATACAAATGATTCTTGACAAATCATTGGAACTAAAGCTAGAGTGGTTTATTAATACTCAATGTTGGTAGGATGTGTCAACTGTATGCAGTTTAACAGTATTGTTAGTCAAAGATTTTAAATGTTGCTATTGGTTTTGTTTGTGGATATTACTTGAAGTGATAGAGTTGTTATTGTATTGATAGCCTATTTATGAAATTTTCATTCAAAAGATAGCTAAAACTGCATAAACAAGCCTGAACCATCAGCCGCATCATAATGATGCCGTGAGATGTATTTGCCAGGTTGATCTTTAAATAAATTGAGAAAAAGAGTTCTTAGCCAACTAAATAGGTTCAGAGTTCAGTAGTTAAGACGGGTCACCATACTCTGGTGATAATAGGCATTAAGTGAGCATAGAGAGGACGTAACTCCTAGACAGATATGCTATATCCTAGCGCTTGCATAGACAAGGCTATTTACTTAAGGATTAATTATTGTACTAGGACTGAAACATTAGGGAATCTTTTCAAGTTTTTTCAACCGCGAGTGACTTGAATAAGATTTATGCTAGCCTTTCCTGTTGGGATTATTAATTGAACATTAGATAACCATTTCAAATTGCTGAAAATTGTAAAACTGGCTTTACTTTTATTTTATATACATGGATATAATTTGTGCGGCAAATATGTAAAAATGTGTTTTCTACAAATCCACAACCGTCGTGAGTATCTTTGAGATGCTGACTGCCTTTACAGGTACTGCTTGTGGATTTGTTAGTCAACTCTCTATGTAAAATAGATTTTAAGCTGTACCATTTGCATTTTGACAGTTTACAAAGAATAGATATTTCCACAACAATTATTTACCTTCATGCTTCATTACATATGATCAAGAACAATTATACGCTTAACTGATATTTAAGATGTTTGCAGCTTATGAAGGCAGTGGGTAAAACAGATCTTGATTGGCTGATGCAAATTGAGTCAAGGCACCTTTAATGGAAATCTCATTCAGTAGCCTAACTTAAATATGAGCTCCACGTGTAGCTAATGTTCAGTCTATTTAATATATACAATGTTTGATCAGTACAAATATGCTATGGAGACTTAATAACTATAACAAGCTACTATTGATCTCTCAACCACAGTCTAAAGTGTATAGCATAGACTGGGCTGTCATTGATAGTTTCAGACCATAGTCTATAGCAAAAAATTTCAACTAGTCGTTTACTGATAACATATTGTGTGAAGTTTGCACTTTCATCAGCTGTTATACATGCAGTTTCCTTAAACAGATCCACTCTAGGTAAATGTTGAACAAACCCCTTTTAATTACAGGATGTGTAACTAGTGTCAAAAGAGAACAATTTTTGTAATAATATGAAATAACATGTTTAACTATTTAAATTTTGTAGCAGTAGTATTAATAAAAATGTATTGTTTTTTTGTGTGTTTTCTTTCAGTGAAATACTTCAATGGTTCTATGGTTTTATGTGTAGTAGTTAGCCTCTGAACCTTGAGTTAAATTTCTCTCAAGACAGATTTTGACTGTAGACAAAGTGGCACTTTTGCCCGACAAAAATCAGACTGTTTCTATAAAGCAAAATTGAACCAGCAAATAAATCAATATAGATGGGCCCTATTGTAATTTTCTTTGAAATTGTGTTTTGATGGTATCACACTGTTGTCAATAATGAGCTCAAGTATCAATGTTTACAAAAAGGGAGTATTAGGATTGCTAGGCCTACACAACTATCTGTAGGTAAATATCTTATAATCAACAATAACATGCCAGTGCTTTGTTTCCAACTGTCTGTGAACTCTATTTTTTCCAAAAGTCAAAATTAACAATGATTTCGTCAACAATTACTAGCTCAAGCAAAAATAAAAATACATGTACTCGCTTAGGATACGATTTTGATCCGTACCAGGGTTGGCTTTGTATGATGAAAAAATTGTATGCAGGGGTATAGACACCATAGTAATTATATAATGCAAACATCCCTTGGTAAAAATCAGCAAGATTTTATATAGGTGCTGTAAATATTAAAAATTAGTAACAAGATAGTGTGTTAACCTTAATAATTACATTCACCTACAGTAACTTTATTGTATTTAGTGTAGGGATGTTTAGTGGTTATGATCTGCAATAAAATATGACACCATAGTGTACTGTACGTACCGTAGGAAGTTCTTGCTTTTAATACAAACGTTGAAATAACATAAACTTTGAATTCACCTCAAATAAGGCTTACTAAACATACACACTTAAAGCTAAGCTCTAGTACATATTTTTAACTATTTTACTGAACTTCAAATTTTTATCACTGAAATTTTACCACTCATCTGTTTTTGTCTTCACTTTCACTATCACTTATAACGGACCTGTTTAAAATCTTTTTCAAGATTGTGTTTTTGTAATAAAATGGATTTTTGTCAGCAGGTTTAGATAAGTTGTCTGACCAACAAATCTTCTGTTTTAAGGGACTGCAACTTCAACTTTATTGCTGGTGTTAAAGGGAAAGTATTACTGTTTTACACCTGAGAATTGCTGATCTAAGCAAAGTTGGTCATCGTGTTTCCTTCAGACAGTGTGAAAGTATTGTTAACAAACAGCATCTCGGTTTCTTTGTTATTTTGACGTAAGTAATAAGCACACCGACTGCCAAATTTGAACACAAGCGAAAACTTTGTTGAATGCATATGGTAAAATAAGATTCATATGGTGAGGTAAAAAATCATCATGTTCTACTTTGTAAAGTGAAAAGAAATTGTATATTAGGGAAATCATAACCAGAAGTTGCACTGTATGCTTGTGCACTTAGTCCTATTTGTTATGTCCTTTCTAGGTTCAATGAGTAGGTGCCTATTGGGTGTGCAGTAGTGATTGCTCTTTTTGTTGGCAGGGGGCTGAATAACTCTCTTTTCTCAGGGCTTTATAGCTTCCTAGCTTGCCACCTCTTTGATTGATTTGTGTTTGCTAGATATTTCCTTTTAGATAAGCTGATCCTCTGCAGGCTGTTCGCTGCAGGCTCCTTTGGCTATTTTCGGATTCTATTAACCCCCCTCTGTCTTGACTTCTCTCTTTCTGCACCTTTTTTGCTGTCTGGCTTCCTACCAGATTCTCGTTGCTTGGTTCGCTGCTAGCTTCTCTTTTTTATACTGATTTTCGAACCATTGTCAGGTCTCATTGGCCAAATGAGTTCATTCCTGTGACTGTTGAGTCGTAGGATTGAACTCAGAGAGCTGGGTTGATTGCAGTACTCTGAGTTCATTTCTAGGAATAAACTCAGAGTGCTGGGTAAATGTGCTGGGTTGTGTTTGCTACTCTGTTTTCAGCAGCGTGGGATTGCCATTTCTGTCAGTTTGTCAGTTTTTAATGTTTTCCTTGCTGACATGGCAATCTTTCAACTCTAGTACATTCTTAGCTCAGCAGTTTTTTCATATTTGTATTTCAACGTTACAATTCTTCTGGTGACAATGTGGCATGATTGAAGTTTTTACTACGCTGTTTGTGGCAGACTCTAACTTTCAATGTTTCCAACTCCGACACAGCATCCATGAGTATGTTTGAGTGAGTTAAGTATTCAGTGAAAAAAATTTCAAATTGCTAAGCACGCTGCAAGTGCCTAACAATTTGCAACTTTACTCTATGTGCTGCCTGCTATTAGGGATCAGACAGCCTTTACTTTGAAAACTAGCTGGATGATTGTGAGCCAATGAAATAGTGAGAGTTTTACCATTGGCCTTGTATTCATGATATTCAAGTTATCACTCCTTGCAACCGTTAAACTCTGCTGGACTTTTTAGGTTAATTTGTTTTAAGCTTTTAGAAACAAACAAATATTTTCTGCTAATAAGTTACTTCAGATTCAATACTTTTCAAACATATTTGAACAGAAATATTTTTAAAAACTGCTCTACTTTTTCGCAATTGTGCAAGAACATGATAGTTGAAATGTCACACAGTTACCACACACCCATAAGCTTAGCGAACATGAAAAAACCCTAAATAAGTTTCATTTGAGTCTGATACTCAATAAAAGGTATTTTGTTCTACTTTTTGTACTTTTTGTTCTATTTTGTTTGTGTAGTTTGTTTATTTTGACCATTCCTTGAAACTAAATTAGCCGATTTGTGTTCTCAGATCATGGGCTAAGGTAAACATAGCTATATGGATATTGGCTAGAGTTTGCATTGCCCTATGATTATTTGGTAGAGTACATATAGTTCTATGATAATAATTGGTCAGGGTACACGTAGCTCTATGATTATTGATGAGGGCACATATCGCTCTATGATTATTAGCTAAAGTACATACAGGTCTATGATTATTGGCAAGGGGAAACATAACCTTATGATAATTTGCTAGGGTATATATACCTCTATGATTGTGGGCTAGAGTATACAGAGTTATTTAAGTCCTAAGAACCTGAAATCCACTCAGCTATATTTCATAAAGGCTTTCTTATAAAGAAGCACACTGATGAGGCGGTTACACTTCAATGAGAGCACATAACCCATAAACACAAGAATATCACAAGTGACTCATCTGACAAAAATTATCAGCGAAATGATAAATGGTGGCATCTGTTTTACATTCATTTGATTGATAGTAGCAAATAAGTGAACGATGACAAATTATCTATATCAGACACTAAAATAAGCTGACAGATAGCTATTTACTGAGTGTTTATTATGTGGATAATGTGCATTTAACATCATGCATGTGGATGTGGATTATTATGTGGATGATGCGTATTTGGAATAGCTGCAGCAGTTACCACGCAATAAATATTTTAATGGACATTTGCATGTTGTAGATTAATGCTGACGGCTTGTTGAAATGACAAAAAAATTCTATGCCAGAGGTGTTGACGATGCGCGGCTGCATTACTCAAATTAAAATAGAAATTTCCAAATTATTGAAAATGTTTAAAATGGAATATGTTGCATTGCATTTTTATGCGCATCATTAGCAAGTGCTGTTTCCATTAATTGCATGAAACTTCAAATAAAAATATTCGTTTAACAAAACTGACTTCACTCGCAAATATTTGCCATTGCTAATTTGTGGTTGACTTGTGGGTGACTCAAACTTGTGAAATAACCTCATCATGGAAACATAGTGTATGCTAGGAACACAACATGATACACTTTAAAAGAGACTTGATTGATAACAATTGAGCTAGAAACATAAACTATGACAATAGCAGAAAGGGAATGCATAACATGCAATAGTCACACAATTATGGTAACCTCCTAATCAATACGATGTATGTTATGTTTCATTTAAGGTTGCTGCGCTGAAAATCACCAGAAGCAAGCAATTCCATATAACATATTTGTCTAGAATATATGAGCAGTTCAAATATGCAGCCAGAACTTTATATATTTCAACTCAATTGTTTTAATTTAAGAAAAACCTGACACATGTTTATAGCCTAAAATTATAGCCAGCTCTTTGCTTTGAGCTATTTCAGAAATATTGGTAAATTCATCAGATATTTCCGACATTCTTTGTAGCGCGTCACCACTTGTTAAGATATGCAGTAATTAACAAGTTTACTTTGGGGTTTGGAATTAGAGATCAGTCTAACTTGTAACTCTTTATAGTTGAAGAAAATATATTTTTATTTGATAAGATGACAATAGTACAAGCTAAGTTTTAAAATGATGCATAAATTTATACACTTGGAACTAAGCTGAGATGAAAAGATCTTTCAGTCAACGAGGAACAAGCAGTTGCTATAATTTTGCACCCTACTGTATGTAAGCTCCCATGTTTATCTTTGCTAGCGCCAAAAACTGAATAATGTATATAACTTAAAATTTATATTTGTGAAACATTGCTTTGTATTAAACAAAAATATTAAAATTTATAAGGATATATACACATATATATAAAGTATACATTATTTGTATGTTGTACATAGATTTATATATTAAACATTTAATTTGAAATAATTAAAATTGAATATAGTTTCACATCAACAAACCATTTATAACTTGCAAGATAGTTCTCGACAAGTAAAAAGTACGCAGACATCGCTTTAAATTACGGTAGAATCATGTTTGTGCAAATTATATATATTACCTAATATTTTTTCTTTCACAGGTCACAATTACATAATTTATTTTATGCAATTCATTTTAATCAAGTTTTACTTTACTAACATGAATTTTGACAGCATGTAACTTTGAATAAAATATTTGAAGACTTCTACAATCTTTCAATGAAAAACTTTCTATCTAAAAACAAACTGATTAGTTGATCCTCATCAGCTTAACGGTTTTAAACACACTGAAGTTATTTAGCAAGTTTATAACTCTTTCCATCTTGACTCTATTTCCACAACCATTTGTCATCTCCCAGCATCTCAGCTAGTTCTACATTAAATGGTTCATAAAACATTTTGAGAAGTTCCTTTGTCTCTGGCAGCACAGGTTTGACCTTGTAGCCAGCATTTGCAACCTTCGAAAGATCATTGCTGTTCCCCTTTTTCATTTCGATGACAGAGACTCCGACAAACCTAAATATTCTCTTCATGCATTCCTCTCTGTCTTTTGCATAATCTTCCATTTTTGAAAAGTAGATCTTTTCCTACAATAAATATTATTTCCACAAAGGTATAATTTTTTAAGTTTTTAAATTTAGAATTTTTAACATATTTACATTAAAAACTTTTAGTCCAGTAACAAAGAGAAACTTGAAACAAGCCTAATATTAATATACACAACTAGACACTGTCTATTTGAATGCAATACAAAAAATACAAAGATCTGTGTTTGCTTTGATAAAAATAATGACTCAGACATCTACCCTCACTTATATTCACCTATGATCACCTACAATAACCAACGATCAACTATAATTATTTACAATAATCAATAATCACCTACGATCATCTATAATCACCTATGATAATGTACAAACTCTTTCAATTACCTAAAATTAACTACAATCATCAATATTTTTCTAAAGTTGCTTACAACCACTTACAATTACAAAGAATTACCTATAAATACCTGCAATCACCTTTAGGTTAAAATCATCTTTAGGTTAGAATGCCCTAAAATAACTTAAAATCACTTACAATAACCTAGAAACACTAAAAATTACCTATAGTCATCAGCAATCTTTTATAATCTTCTAAAACTGCCTGTTAAAACCTACAATCAGTTGCAATCACTTACACTTATTTACACCTACCTAAAATCATTAATAACCACCTCAATCTATCTACAACTACATATGATTACCTACAATTATTGGCAACTATTTAAAACACGTAAAGTTGCTTGAAATCATCAAAAACCGACTGCAATTATCCACAATCACCTACTGTAGCATATAATCACTTACTATCACCTACAATCACTGGCACGAGTCAAATTTCTTTAGCCAGTCCTCTACAACTATACAAAATTGTAAGCTACTCATTGCTGAATGCATTTCAAGTAACTTTCTAATATAAATGAGGTATTTTAATCAATATCCTGAAGCGATAAACTTTTATTTTAAAGAATATGTATTAGCATATCTTTTCAAACTCCAATAAATTTGAAAAAAAAAACAAAGTTTTGTAAACATTTTCTATTTAAACCTTAATTCCATGCTGTTTTATATGATTATATATATTTTGAAAAACAATATTTTAGATAATCAGCAAAATTTATAACTGACAGTTGAACTTTTTATTAAGCTAGCTGAATGCCAAACATTGCATGAGTAATAAAAACATTTACTATTCTTGACTTTTAAATAGAGGTGTTTATTTATTCTGTGTGTGTCTTGCCAATGCCTGATTTAACCATTTGAACATTTGAGACAGCTAAAATGGATTTCTAAAACATTTCTACTTCTTGTGCAAAAATCCTTTTCTGTCATAATATCTAAAGCAGGATTGATTTCTTACACAGTTATTGATCTCTCACACAGTCATGATCTCTCACCCAGCCATTGATCTCTTCAGCAGTCATGATCTCTCACACAGTCATTATCTTTCACAGGGTCATTGATTTCTTCAGCAGTCATGATCTCTCACACAGCAATTGATCTCTCACACATTCATGATCTCTTCAGCACTCACCATCCCTTATGCAGTTATTGTCCTAAAGTGTGCTAAAAAGTTCAAGTGTACTAATTATATCACCAGAAGGATGTGTGATGTAGTAGATAACTCACCAGTCTGCTCCCCAAATTATCCTTAACTGCTAGTGTAAAGCAGTTCATTCATTTTTAGACTTAATCTCTATTACTAGACATTAGGATGACAGACCAACAAACAAACAATCAGATTTATATATATCAATTGAAACAATGCAAACAATTTGCAATTTGTGTGGCAATATTACACAAAAACCTTTTGATAGCACACTCCACAACAATTTTGCATTTGAGCTTTATTTTTTCATTTATTTTAAAGAATATAATTCATGGTTGCAAGCGTTTATTCAATGCAACTTCTTTGAGGCTGTTTTTTAGCCTGCTAGTATTATAATTTTTAGTCTCAGCTAGCAATCCTGACTCATACTATTAAACATAGTTACCTTGGGGATAAACTTTAAGAGCTCTTTGAGAAGGGTAGAATAACAGCTGTCACTAATTCTTCCAACAATGTATGGTAGTGGGTGATAGATTGATGCTCGCTCCTTGTTAAGTATGCAAACTGTGGTCCCATACTTTGGTAGACACTTTGTAAGGGATTCCACTGACTCTGAGATTAATTGATGGAAGAAGGAGTTACCCAGTTCCGCCAATGAGTAGTCTTTGTAAGGACTATTAGTCTATAAAAACATTGAAGCTAAGCTTGAGAACTGAGTTAAAAAACTGACTTAAAGAGTAAGTCAAAAAGTTGAGCTAAAAAGCTGAGTTGAAATGGAATTGAAAAGCAGAGTCGAAGAGTTGAGTTGAAAAGTTAAGTGAAAGAGCTGAGGTGCAGAACCAAGTTGGAAGGTTGAATAGAAGAGCTGACTTGGATGGGAAACTTGAAGAATTGCATCAAAGGTCTAGCATAGAGCTGAAAATAGAAAATGGTATAGAAATTTAAGCTTAAAACTTGAGTTGAGGACTTGAAGCAAAAATATAACGATAACCTTGAAAAACCATATAATATTCACTCAAAACATGGCCCAATAGGAGTAAACAAGAGTTTCTTATGAGGCAATACTTTAAGGTGTGACTGTGTTACATGTATTTAGCAAAAACATTCACAACTTGCTTTTGATGCAGTTACAATTTCTGTAAAACCTCTATTTGAGCGCGATGACAGTATTTTTTAACACTCCCACCATAGTGGTTGTCTATTAGAAGTGGCTGTCTATTAGAAGTGACATTAAAAACAAGAGTTCTTCTTTATATTCTGATTAGCTGGTCAGAAGAAAATAAACATAATCTTTTAATGAGTGAAGTGATGCTAATGTCACATATATTTTTCCATCTTTCATGGGCAGAGTCACATTGATATCATTGACACATGATGTCTTTGTAATATGCAGTTAAAAAACGAAATCTTTCATACACTCAGTGAGCTTGACAAAATGTTTTGTTTTTCATCTTTTGTCTTCTGAACTCAAGTTAAAAGTCTGATCAGCAAAAAGAGGTGTTTTTTTATTTTGGGACAACAAAATCTTTGGAATGATAATGACAGCAACATATTGCACACCATCGGTAACTATATACTTCGATCTTGTAAATTCGAATGATTATTTTTATAATTAAATCTTATAATAATCTTATAAAATCGAAAAAATATTTTTATAATTAAATATTGTAATAATCTTATAAGAATCATTAGAATAATATCATCCCCATTTCCTTTACTTTCACTGCTTTGAACATCAGTTGGAATACCAAAGTACTCATTGTAAGTGTCAAAAATGTCAGAGCTAACTTTAAAATCAGCAACAATGAAACGATTACTTTTCAGCACTTCTACGTTAATCACAGAAACCTTCGTCAATTGGACAATTCCATAGACTGGTGAAATGTGCTCGTTTTTCTCATGAAATGTGCACAGCCTTATGGTTCTACTATCTGTCGCACAGCTTTGTGGGCGTTTCGTTGGCTGGTCTTAATTTTGATTAAAAATTGATTGTCAGGTTCTAATGGCAATTTCAAGCCAAATTAATCTGTTTAGTTATGCATTATCCAATCAGATGGGTAAGTTTTAGGATATTTTCTACACTTTTAAAAGACTTGGTAACATATTTAAACCGGTTTATATGTGTTTTTTATCGTTATTATACTTAAACGACCCCACACAAAAATGGTTAAATTTTTTAATGAGATTTCAGTACAAGGGTTTGGGTAGGGCGTTGATGAATAATTTTTGGGAGTTGTGTGCGCATATGCATTTATCATAAAGCTGCCAAACACTCACTTCACTTGTGTTTGGTCGTAGGATTATTGTTCCACTTTTAAATTTATTTTTGGGAAAGTTCGGCATGTTTGTGTAGAGAAGCCAGAAACCAAAATAATAAAAATCATATTGAATTTAGCAATGTATGAAAAAATAATAGTAATAATAAAATAGATAATTTGCCCTAAAAAGAACTTTTGGTACTAATCAACAATTACTTTAGTATGTTATACAACATTTTTTGTTTGCAAGGTGTACAATTTGGAGTTGCATACTTTTTGCTAAAATTTTTTTAATTTTAAAGTCGCAAACTTGAACAGAAAGAAGTTTACACCATCAAGGCTGGTTACACTTAGAAACAGTAATTATTAATGATGTTTTTGCTTTAGTATTAATAACACTAAAAGTCATGCAGTATGTTTAGTTTGCAGTTGCCTGCACCTGACTCACAACTTACCAATCAAACAAGTGACCATTTGACCACTCTGACATTATATTACCTACTTTTCTGGTCTGTATTTAATTTTATTGTCTGGCTTATAAATATTTCACATACGTGTATTAAAATACAATATTTATTGTATTTATTCAATTGCTGGTTTTAGGGTTGAACAGTCAAATAAAGCTGATAAATATTAAACAAGAATTCCTGATAAAGGCCTAGCAGATAGTGAATAAGAAGAGCTAACAAGTGCAGCAAATAAATAGTTTTTGAGAGAATTTTAAACTTTGCATATAATAAGCTTTCAGCTTCTATCAGTATTTCCGAAACAGTGCTCCCAATTGTTTATATGCTGTGTGTCTAATAAATTTAAATATTTATGGTGTGATTAAGCCATCTTTTTAAATGGTATACATTGATGGCCAAGGGTATACAGACCTTTGATTATATATAGTGAAAAGCAACCGTGGATGGATTCCTTATCGAACACTGCCAAAAGTCTTTGTTTGACACGAGCCACCAGCCTACTAATCCTAAGTAAGCACTCATACCCCTAAACCATAGCTGATTGTGGTTGAATTGCCTTTCTAACAATGTCTTGGCTGATTTCCTATAATTAATATACTGCATTACTAATTCTTATACAAAAATAGATGAAGCTCAACGCAACCTTTATTGGAATAAGAGTTGTGCCCACTTACTGGAAGTGTTTGTTAGAGGTTGGGATGAATGATTGTCTTATACGAGATTTGAATGCATGGTACCCATCTCAGCAGTGGGGCACTTTAACACCTGAACTAAACAACCACTATTCAGATGTGCGGAATAATGGTGTATAAACTTATTTTCTGGTCTTTAACTATATTACTTCCTATGATGGTGTTTCACTACGCACTACATTGCTGGATAGTACGAGTACAATTGACTCTCAAAATATCGATGTGTATGTTCTGATTAGCACACGTTTTTTTTCACTTTGTCATCTAGTTGCTGTTTTATAGATTCCACTTACTGTTATTGATTACCATTATTGATCTTACCTACCCATAAACTAGACAAAATCTGACATGTGCTTCAGTCACCGATGTTTGCTGAATAAGAGCATGTATTGTCTCGTTAGAATACTGTTCTTTTCTTTACTAGTTATAGTTGCTGTTTTAGAGGTTGGTCATACCGATTTATATAGTCTTGTGAATGTTGCATTATCATTGATCTTACAGTAAATCAAACATACAGCTTTTTGAAACGTAGTAAAATGACTAATAACTCCACAATAAAAGCACATACCCTTTTCTGCTTGTGCTCAAAGAAGAAATGAGAAATCATCCGATCTGCAGGCTCTCGCATGGTTATAATATAACGAGAGGTGTCAAGCATAGAGTAAGTCAAGTACTGTGCAGCACTCTGTCGTATCAGGTAGGTGTCATTTTGTTTTTGGTGTTTATGGATCAAAGCACATCCGGAACAGTCACAAAATATATCTCTCTTTTTTACAAGATATCTGTAACAAATCAAAATTAGGCAACAATGCCAGGTTGTACATATTAACTTTAAGGTATTTTGCTATTTATTTAAATATAAATTAGGAAACAATTTTTCTTTAATATAATTTTTGTATAGTATATGATATCTAATTTATAAAAACTGTATAAAATCTTTTACAAAGAAAGGATGCAGTGTTTGGCTTCTTAAACCAAATTATAATAGGCTTTATACATACAGTGGATAATGGAGATGTGTTTCCATCCACTTCAAGGGGCAATCCTCTGTCAAAGGCGAACTATCATTTGTGAAATAGTTTCTCATTTCACCAGTGATATCAGGGTGATGTATAAACTGCTCTGTCATATCTGTTGTGCCTGATTTATGTTTACCAAGAAGCATAACTCTTGCTGCGCAGGTAGTTCTCCTGCAGCAAAGTTAAACATACTATTGTATTAGTTTTAACTTGTAAATATTTCATTTTCATTAAATTACTTTGGGAATTCATTTATCTTACCTATGATCATTTTTTCACTCCTTTACATAAGAAGGATTACTTTTGCCTATATACTTGCCTATGGGATAGTGAGGTCGTGAATCTAGCTACATATTTGTTCAACTATTTTTTCTGTTTAGCAATTCGCTCACCCACCTACTGGCTGACTCATTCACTTACCTAATCAATGACTTATTTACTGCCTATTTGCTACCATCTCACTCTTTAAATGCTGTCTTATATACTCCTCATTTGCTGTCTTATTCACTTTTTATTTGCTGCCTTATTCACTCTTCATTTGCTGCCTTATTGACTCATCATTTGCTGCCTTATTTACCCCTCATTTGCTGCCTTATTCACTCCTCATTTGCTGTCTTCTTCACTCTTTATTTGCTGCCTTATTCACTCCTCATTTGCTGTCTTATTCACTCCTCATTTGCTGTCTTATTCACTCCTCATTTGCTGTCTTATTCACTCCTCATTTGCTGTCTTATTCACTCCTCATTTGCTGCCTTATTCACTCTTCATTTGCTGCCTTGTTGACTCATCATTTGCTGCCTTATTCACCCCTCATTTGCTGTCTTATTCACTCCTAATTTGCTGCCTTATTCACTCCTCATTTGCTGTCTTATTCACTCTTCTTTTGCTGTCATATTAACACTTCAATTGCTGCCTTGTTCATTCCTCATTTGCTGTCTCATTCGCTCTTCATTTGCTGCCTTATTTACTCCTCATTTGCTGTCTTATTCACTCTTCTTTTGCTGTCCTATTAACACTTCAATTGCTGCCTTGTTCATTCCTCATTTGCTGTCTCATTCACTCTTCATTTGCTGTCTTATTTACTCCTCATTTGCTGTCTTATTCACTTTTTTTTGCTGTCTTATTCACTTCTCAGCTGATGTCTTATTCACTCCTCATTTGCTGTCTTATTCACTCCTCATTTGCTGTCTTATTCACTTTTCTTTTGCTGTCTCATTCACTCCTCATTTGCTGTCTTATTTACTCCTCATTTGCTGCCTTATTCACTTTTTTTGCTGTCTTATTCACTTCTCAGCTGATGTCTTATTCACTCTTCATTTGCTGTCTTATTCACTCTTCATTTGCTGTCTTATTCACTCTTCATTTGCTGTCTTATTCACTCTTCATTTGCTGTCTTATTTACTCCTCATTTGCTGTCTTATTCACTCCTCATTTGCTGTCTTATTCACTCCTCATTTGCTGTCTTATTCACTCCTCATTTGCTGCCTTATTCACTCCTCTTTTGTTGTCTTATTCACTCCTCATTTGCTGTCTTCTTCACTCTTTATTTGCTGCCTTACTCACTCCTCATTTGCTGTCTTATTCACTCCTCATTTGCTGTCTCATTCACTCCTCATTTGCTGTCTTATTTACTCCTCATTTGCTGCCTTATTCACTTTTTTTTGCTGTTTTATTCACTTCTCAGCTGATGTCTTATTCACTCTTCATTTGCTGTCTTATTCACTCTTCATTTGCTGTCTTATTCACTCTTCATTTGCTGTCTTATTCACTCTTTATTTGCTGTCTTATTCACTCCTCATTTGCTGTCTTATTCACTCTTCATTTGCTGTCTTATTCACTCCTCATTTGTTGTCTTACTTACTCTTTATTTGCTGTCTTATTCACTCTTCTTTTGCTGTCTTATTCACTCCTCATTTGCTGTCTTATTCACTCCTCTTTTGTTGTCTTATTCACTATCCATTTGCTGTCTTCTTCACTCTTCATTTGCTGCCTTACTCACTCCTCATTTGCTGTCTTATTCACTCCTCATTTGCTGTCTTATTCACTCCTCATTTGTTGTCTTACTTACTCTTTATTTGCTGTCTTATTCACTCTTCTTTTGCTGTCTTATTCACTCCTCATTTGCTGTCTTATTCACTCCTCTTTTGTTGTCTTATTCACTCCTCATTTGCTGTCTTCTTCACTCTTCATTTGCTGCCTTACTCACTCCTCATTTGCTGTCTTATTCACTCCTCATTTGCTGTCTTATTCACTCCTCATTTGTTGTCTTACTCACTCTTCATTTGCTGCCTTATTCACTCCTCATTTGCTGCTTTACTCACTCCTCATTTGTTGTCTTACTTACTCTTTATTTGCTGTCTTATTCACTCTTCTTTTGCTGTCTTATTAACACTTCAATTGCTGCCTTGTTCATTCTTCATTTGCCGTCTCACTCACTCTTCATTTGCTGTCTTATTCACTCTCCATTCACTGTCTTTTTCATTCTTCATTTACTGTCTTATTTGCTCTTCATTTGTTGCCTTTTCATTCCTAATTTGCTGTCTTACTCACTCCTAACTTTCTGCCTTATTTACTCCTCATTTGCTGTCATGTTCATTCTTCATTTGCTGTTTTATTCACTCCTTTTTTGCTGTCTTACTCACTCCTCATTTGTTGTCTTACTCACTCCTTTTTCGCTGCCTTGTTCACTCCTTATTTGATGTCTTTTTCAATTTTTTTTTGCTGTCCTATTCACTCTTTATTTGCTGCCTTATTCACTCCTCTTTTGTTGTCTTATTCACTCCTCATTTGCTGTCTTATTCACTCCTCATTTGCTGTCTTTTTCACTCTTCATTTGCTGCCTTATTCACTCCTCAATTGCTGCCTTATTCACTCTTCATTTGTTGTCTTATTCACTCCTCATTTGCTGTCTTATTCACTCTTTATTTGCTGTCTTGTTCACTCCTTATTTACTGCCTTATTCAATCCTCATTTTTTGTCTTATTCACTCCTCTTTTGTAGTCTGATTCACTCCTCATTTGCTGTTTTACTCACTCTTCTTTTGCTGTCGTACTCACTTTTTATTTGTTGTCTTATTCACTCTTCTTTTGCTGTTTTATTACCACTTCATTTGCTGCCTTGTTCATTCTTCTTTTGTTGGCTCACTCACTCCTCATTTTCTGTCTTATTCACTCCTCTTTTTTGTCTTATTCACTCCTCATTTGCTGCTTTACTCACTCCTCATTTGTTGTCTTACTCATTCTTTATTTGCTGCCTTATTCACTCTTCTTTTGCTGTCTTATTAACACTTCATTTGCTGCCTTGTTCATTTTTCATTTGCCGTCTCACTCGCTCCTCATTTGCTGTCTTATTCACTCCATATTCACTGTTTTTTTCACTCTTCATTTACTGTTTTTTTGTGCTCTTCATCTGTTGCCTTGTTCATTCCTAATTTGCTGTCTTACTCACTCCTAATTTTCTGCCTTATTTACTCCCCGTTTGCTGTCTTACTCATTCTTCATTTGCTGTTTTATTTACTCCTTTTTTTCTGTTTTACTCACTCCTCCTTTGTTGTCTTACTCACTCCTTTTTTCTGCCTTCTTCACTCCTTATTTGCTGTGTTCTTCAATCTTTCTTTGCTGTCCTATTCAATTTTTTTTGCTGTCTTATTCAGTCCTCATTTGTTGTCTTATTCACTCTTCTTTTGTTGTCTTATTCACTCTTCATTTGCTGCCTTACTCACTCCCCATTTGTTGTCAATTTTTTTTTAAACTGTTTTTTGGTTGACATTTTAACCATCGTGCCAAAATTGTTGTGTCTGATTCATAAAAGCCTGTTATGATGTGCACCTGCTACGATGTGCATTTGGTTATATGTGCTTGTTTTATGTGTACCTGCTTTATGTGCAGCTAAGTGAGTGCACTTGTTTGAGTGCAAGACAATTGTATATTTTTCATATTGCATAATGTCCATATCATCAGTTGAGCTTCAGCTGCCAATAAAGCGAGTCACAATTTTTGAGTTTAAAATAAACCAGTGTTTCAAATGCTCAACATATAACAATTTAGCGACGAGGATTAAAGGAACTTTGTAATGGGTTTTGCTTCTGACAGTCCCTTTAAGCCATTTTTTTGTGTCTACTGAAGCCTATGGCAGAACTTGACCTATATTTCACACCGAAGACAAACATACCATATGAATGGTCTGTATTTAAACGTGCTGGATTTAATTTCGGTGAAACTGTTGCCTCATATGTCACTAGGCTGACACAATTAGCTATTACCTGTGAGTTTCGAGAAAGAGACACATTGATTAGGGACAAGGTAATTGAAAAATGCCCTTTGCTAGCATTTTGGAAAAAGTTGTAGAAGAGAGGTTCAACACTAGACTTGAACACTGTATTAGCTTTAGCAAGCATGGAAGAGTCGGTAGTTAAACAGGCAGATGAAATTCAGGCTCAAGGAAATAGTGTGGTTTCCAGTAGTAGTGGTAACAATACTGTGAATATGAAATTCAGCAAATCTGGTAATAAACATAAAAAGCTTGTTCAATCTAGAAAGCAATTTTTCTGGTTCGGTTAGTAGTGATGGTAACAGAATTTTCTACAGACAAAGCTCTCTAAAGCACCTGGCATCATCAATAGACTGGCCAGCGAGAGGCCGAGTTTGCAATGGCGTGCAAAAAGAAAGGACATTACGCTGGCTCTAAATTTTTGTGAGCAAGAGAAGAAAAAGCATGTAAATAGCATTTCTGAGGAATCGTCTACACAACGAGGAGACAATTATTATACAGAGACTCTTTTTGCTGTTACTGACACTAATATCAACACAACTGGTGAGACATTTTCACTCAGTTCTTTTTCGTCCGGTAAGGTTTCAGTCATGTTAAATGATGTTACTGTGCAAGCAGTTGTAGACTCAGGTGCATCTTGTAACCTGAAGGGCAAATGCACACCAAAGTCAGTAAACACTAAGATAGTTTAGACAAACAAGAAACTGTACGCTTATGGTAGTAGTTCCAAATATCTTGATTTACTAGGTCAGGCTTACATTGATGTTTTTGTTTCTGCTAATGGCAATTTTACTACTGCTGCATTTCACATTTTCATTGGTAATGCTGCCACACTGATAAGCAAATGCACAGCTGAATGTTTGGGCTTGTTGAGAATCGGTCCTTTGACTGGTGGGGTGAACAGTTGTAGTTCAGGTGGCTCTACTGGCCTGGGTCTGGAGCCAAGAATTAACAAGTACCCTCAATGTTTTGGGGGTGTTAGTCATCTAAAGGATTACAAAGTTTCATTGCACATAGACAAAACGGTGAAACCTGTTGCACAACCTGTGAGGCGCTTGCCATTTGGACATACAGATTTAGCGCGAGTTAAAATAGATAAGCTTTTGGCTTCTTATATCATTGAGAGGGTAGATGGTCCCACACCCTGGGTTAGTCCTATTGTCACCGTGCCAAAAGACAACAATGACATTTGTTTGTGTATAGAAATGAGGAGAGCCAATGAGGCAATTGTGAAGGAAAAGCATCCTATTCCAACCATACAAGAGTTACTGTTTAATCTGAATGAAGCTAAAGTGTTCAGTAAGGCTGATTTGAAATTGGGTTTTCAACAGTTAGAACTAGATGGCCAGTCTAAAAGTATCACCACATTTGTCACTCCTTTTGGTTTGTTCCGGTATAAAAGACTCATGTTTGGAATTGCCTCAGCCCCGGAAATATATCAGTAGTAAATACAAAAGGGTATATCTAGCTTGGCAGGCTGCCAAAACTATGCTGATGATATTATCATTTATGGCTCGAGTAAAGAAGAACATGATAAAGGATTAAACAAGTTCTTGCAGAGAGTAAAGCATCTTGAGTTCACTTTAAATGCTAGCAAATGTCAGTGTGGCTTAGACAAAGTTTCCTATGTAGGTTACTATGTAAGTTTCTAGGGCTAGCCAATTTTGTTGGGAAATTTGTGCCACAGCTATCTACACATGCAGAACCTTTGCTTCGGTTGACCATGAACAGCACAGCTTTTATTTGGGGGAAGAGCAAAATGCTGCCTTTTGCAAGATTAAAGCACTTATGGCTGACAGTAAAACACTGGCTTTCTTTGATGCTAATGCTAGGACCAGCATAACTGCTGATGCGAGTCCTTATGGCCTGGGGGAAATACTTAGTCAAAATGTAGACGAAACGGAAAAGGTCATTGCTTATGGTCACATAAGTCTCACAAAAACAGAGAGACGCTATTCACAAACAGAGTGCAAAGCCCTAGCGCTGGTTTGGGCTTGTGAACATTTTGCATTGTACTTACTTGACATCAAATTTTGTCTCATAACAGACCATAAGCCTTTGCAATTTATTTTTAACAGATCCTCAACTCAGCCTACTCCACGTGTAGAGAGATGGGTTTTCAGGTTGCTAGCATTTAATTATGAAGTGGTGTATAAGCCAGGTAGTCAGAACATAGCTGACTCCCTTTCTAGACTTTCTGTAAGTATAGACAATGACCATTCTGTTGCTAACGTTGATGACTCAAACATAATGATGATGGCTAATGAATCAGTTCAAGTGGCATTGAATTTTTCTCAAATTAAAGCCAAAGCTATTGAGTGTCCTGAAATGAAATTAGAAAGGCAAGCTTTGCTAGATGGTCACTGGGACAAATGTTTGCCTATATACAAAGCAGTGTCACCGGAACTGAGCCAGTGTGCTACAGTCATTTTGCGTGGCAATAGGCTTGTGATTACAACAACAATCAGAACTTCAGTAGTTAGCTTAGCTCATGAAAGTCACCTAAGCTTGACTAAACAGAACAGCGTTTGTGGTCCCAAGTTTGGAGGCCATTTATGGATAAGGATGTGGAAAAGATTTGT
Source organism: Watersipora subatra (assembly GCF_963576615.1). Taxonomy (NCBI): domain Eukaryota; kingdom Metazoa; phylum Bryozoa; class Gymnolaemata; order Cheilostomatida; family Watersiporidae; genus Watersipora; species Watersipora subatra. The sequence continues at coordinate 30,493,498 of NC_088718.1, read as the reverse complement.
AATTAATATTTTGAATGCTTGTTAGTGTCCACGCCAAATAAACCTGTGCCAGTTTCTTGCACTAAATTGCCTGACCAATCATGGCAACACACTGCATGTGATCTTCTAGAGCCATTACCTAATGGTGAAAGTATACCTGTTATTGTCGACTATTACAGCAGGTATTTCGAGATCTTCTTCTTGAGGTCTACCACTGCAGCCAAGATTACAGAAGCATGTGAAGACATATTTAGCAGGTGGGGTCTTCCTATATCGGTGAGAACCGATAATGGCTCACAATTTGGTAGTGAGTTTCAAACATATTTGAAACAGAATGGGGTGTTCTGGTTTTTAGCTACTCCAATCTGGCCTGCTGCTAATGGGGAGGTAGAAACGCAAAACCGTTCTCTTATAAAGTCTCTTAAAAATGCTCAAAATTCTGGCCGTAATTTTAAGAGTGAGCTTCGAAAATCTCTCATGGCTTACAGATCAACACCTCACCCTGTTACTGGTGTTTAATCAGCAGAACTAATGACTGGTAGGCAGATGCATACTAAACTTTCATGGTTAGAGTGTTGTGAACCTAATATAGATGAGGAACCTCAGGATCGTCAGGTTTTGGCTAAAATGAAATATAGATAGTACATAGATGTTAAACCCCATGCTCAGGATAATGACATTGCTGTCGGTGACACTTTCTTGGTACGAGCTGAGAACCAAACAAGCTCAGTCCAACTTTTAGTCCTGAAAGGTATCAAATTGTATCTAGACAGAGATCAGAGGTTGTTGTGAACAGTGAAAGAAATGGAAGACAGTTCCGTAGAAATGTAGCTGAGGTTACAAAATTTCCTAAATCACAAACAGAGTCTGACAGAACCCAACACCAAGAGTGTGAAAATGACAAGGAAAATGTAACTGATGCTAAATTGAAGGCAGGGAGACCCATAAGGGAGAAAAACCCTCCTTTCAGCTTTGGTTGTCTTGTTACCTACTAAATAGTCCTTAGCCAGTAGCTCAGTAATTTTAACTTTCCTAAATAAGTTTTGTCTTGCTTAATGGTGAAGCAGGGAATTCTTAGTTTATGTGCTAGTATTTCTTTGGTCCTTTGGATGGCTAACCCGTTGTCCACCTGTGATGGCTTTACACTTAGGCAGGGCATGCTGGCTGTACTGCAGTTGGGTCCTGTCTCTTGAGGTCACTTGCTCTAAACCTCAAAGTTTGTGAGAAAAATGTGTGAAGGCATTACTATAGGCTGGTTAATTTATGCAATTATTATATGCTTATAACTTCTTTATTAACACGCTGCTTTTATTTTAATTTTCTGATAATTTTATGTTAATTTTTGGAGTCCAGCTATAAGTATTAGTGTGAAAAAAAGAAAAATTTATAGGCTAAGAGAAATTTGACTTCTATCTCAATTATTTTATTCAAGAAGGGAAGGATTGTTATGATGTGCACCTATTATGATGTGCACTTGTTATGATGTGCACTTGTTTTATGTGTACCTGTTTTATGTGCATCTGTTTGAGTGAACTTGTTTGAGTGCAAGACAATTGTATAATTTTCATATTGCTTGATGTCCATATCTTCAGTTGAGATTCAACTGCCAATAAAGCAAGTCACAATTTGTAAGCCTAAAATAAACTAGTGTTTCAAATGCTCAACATATAACAAAGCAAGATGCATAACTTTTGCAGCGCAGGTTGTTTTCCTGCAGCAAATTGAAGCTACTCAAGATTTTGTTTGAACTTGTAAACGTTTCATCCCATTCATTTGCTCTAGGCAGTCATTCATTTCATTTACAATCATTTTTTTACTCATTCACATGATGAAGGATTACTTTTGCCCACATACATACCTTCTGTATAATTAACTCATTAATCTGACTATGTTTTCATTCAACCATTTATCATTCTGCCTATCTATCCTCTCACCCACCCAGTTGCTGACTTATTTACTTACCCAGTCATTGACTGATTTACCAACAAGTCGCTGTCTTCTGTACCACCCATTTGCTGACTCATTTTTTACGTAAGTGCTGATGTAGTTGTTTACTGATCTTCCCGTTCACTTCAAATCCTCGCATGTTCTCTCTCTCTCTCCCATTCGCCCAAAAACTCACCAATTTGTTGTCACAATCATTCAATTACTTGTTTACTTTTCACCCCTGCACCTTATCATCCACCCACCTTTTCACCCCTGTACCTTATTATCCACCCACCTTTTCACCCCTGTACCTTATCATCGAACGCATTAAGCTCGTAAATCGAAGTATGACTGTACTTGTTTACTTTTCACCCCTGTACCTTATCATCCACCCACCATTTCACTCAATTCACACAGCTGGGTAATGTTTTGTTAACTGTCCACTGCTACTCATCTTATTCTGACCCGCCTATCCATTCTTGCACTAATTTACATTTAATCATTTATAACCATTCATATTTTGTTAGGCCATTATTTCTGTCTAAGTTAACATTTGCTTACCTATCTGCTCTTTTGCGCACAACCCTGCAATAAGATTGATGCTACAATGCAGTTGTAAAGTTAGTTAGTCTCTATTCCAAGGTCTGACAGTCAATCAGTTCACGATTGGATCGCTAAGTAAACTGTATAGTCAATAAACCAACTCAGTAATACAATACTTATTGTTTAAAAGCTATCATCTTACAAAGGATTGGAGAATACTGTAAACATGTTTCAAGTCTTTACATCTTTTCTTTAGAGTTCTAATAATTATAGTTACATGGTCAAAACATTTTTTATAACTTTCTTAAGCCTTTTTCTCAGTTTTTGAGTTGCTAAATCTATTCAAGCAAATATTATGAATTAAATTAATTGAAATTTTAGTAATCATCAGCCTTTCTCGAACTAGTCTAAAAGCTAAAGCATTGTAAATCAGTTTCAAATATCATGTGGGCAGATTCCCGCCTTATTTATTGTGCAGCAGCTACTTTTGTAAACTGTGTTAATTTTGCTGCGGTCACACCTTGTTTTATGAGTCACACCTTGTTTTATTAGTCACACCTTGTTTTATAAATCACACCTTCTTTTATTAACCACACCTTTTTTTATTAGTCACACCTTCTTTTATTAGTCACACCTTCTTTTATTAGTCACACCTCCTTTTATTAGTCACACCTTCTTTTATTAGTCACAACTTCTTTTATTAGTCACACCTTGTTTTATTAGTCACACCTTTTTTTATTAGTCACTCCTTCTTTTATTAGTCGCACCTTCTTTTGTTAGTCACACCTCCTTTTATTAGTTCCACCTTCTTTTATTAGTCACACCTTCTTTTATTAGTCACACCTTCTTTTATTACTCACACTTTCTTTTATTAGTCACACCTCCTTTTATCAGTTTTATCAAAAAGTTGTTAGACGATTAAAAAGTTATGCAACGATGGTTCGCAATAGCAAAAAATTACAATTTTACTTATTAGTGGATGTATTCATGAGTACTAAAATTATTACCGTTAGTTTAGAATATATGTACAGGATACTCAGAGTTAAAGATAAATTTATCTCCATTCTCCTATCTTCCTCTGCAGCATAATGCTGCTGACGCCTGCCAGCTATAACAATAACCTGTCTGCATGTCTGGTGATTAATGTAAAATAAATATGTCAATGCATGTAGCTAATAGAATGTACTACTAGTCGATGCGCGTAACTAACTAGTAATAGAGTAATCCCTCTAACAACAAAAATCTTCGACATCACAGACAACTCGTTTTACGAGCGATAACATTTAATATGACCCATATAAAAGTTTTGTTTTGATGATTGGCTAAAGAAGAGATTTTATATTTGTCGCTCGCAGACTCTTTTCACATGTTTCACTCGTTACGTCACGAATGAAGCACCTGCTGGAATCTGAGCTTTTTAAAAGATGGACTCATTTAAACGCATAAATTTCTGGACAAGGTTAGTCTACAAAGATCACAATAACATCAAATTGTAGCTGATGTGTTAGCTTTTTATTAGTCTTAATTTCATTATATCGACCTTTTTGACGGGACCACATCTTTAACGAACTAAATGATTTGCTGGTGACTACTACCTTCGAGCTTTTAGAAAATTTATCCCTTAACCACTTGGTTCAGATATCTACAAGTAAATTTTCCTTACATTGATAATATTATAATGCTAAACATGACAAAAGCTTTTACGACGTACCCTTGAGTAATCCAGCATGGGTTTTTATATTCATCAAGAAACTGTGCTCTTGAACAACTGTCAATAGGTTTGTACACGACTCTTTTTCCAACTTCATATGGCTTAGCTTGAGGCTCCGAAACTGTCAGCCTGGTCTGACCTACAAAATTTGCTTTTTTCCTGTATACACACTGTATCTCGGAAAATCTCCTAAATCTTAGAGTCTACATGTAGAATGCCTGATTTGTAACAAAATATTGGATTTGAACATGAACTTCAACAAAATTGTTGTAAATTTTATCAGAAAGAATCGATATTTTTTATCATGTTTTTTTTAACGTTTGAGATGATTTGATTGCCAGGATGTTTCATGATAAAAATCCATAAAGCATGTTAAATGCTCTGTTAAAATGCGCTGTTAAATGCTCGGGAAAAAAAATTTGCAAAATGACATTACTAGTTGCTATCATTGATACAGTTGATATAGGCTATATGGTATGATTTGATAAGATTGATATATGGTTGCAGTGTAACGCGCCTCTATTCTGTCCGTTCTTTTTACAACTAGTCATCAAAATCAAAAACCTTGATCTGACCGTTTGACTTAAATCAAGTTTTATCAATTTTAATTTTAAAACATCCTGACAGTCAAACCACCTCAAATATTAAAAGCGATTGCAAAATGTAGAGAATTACAAATACTTTTTGAAAAAATCCATTAAAATTGTGTGTAAGCTGATGTCCAACTTTCCAAAGTGGTTAACGCTGATAACCAAAACGTATTTAACAAAAATAGTAAATAATTTTTCAGCTAAGAACCAATTGTCATTTCATTAATTCGCCAACCGTCCTTCAACCAATCGTCGTTCACTGCATCTTCTCATTTTTTTTCCCTTGACCGTTCTGCATCGCTGTGCGCGGCAATATCTAGCTTAAATATGAGTGCTAATATTTGTGCTACACTCCTTTAATTCACCCGTAGCTACACAAACAATCAAATATTATACCCAAATGACGATAGTCCACAACAGTTAAAAGTAGTTGATATGATTGATTACTCCAGTGTGTAGTCAACTAAATCATACGAAACACTTATGTTCTAATAGACATTAAAGCTTTTTGCTCCTTTCAACATGACTTATGGTTTTTACCTTCTTTGAGTCACAGCTGTTGTAATAATCCTACTGAAAGTTTTAATATTTGACCTAAATAGTACCTAATCTGATTGCTTCTGAAAAGAAAGGTTTCTTCTCTTAAGAAAACTACATTTTTGATCTAAACAAAATATGCATACAACAACAAATTGCTGAGCCCTTGATAACCTTAAAAGGGCCATCAAGAATATATGCTAGTTTTTTGCAATTGATTTTTATTCAAGTGAAAGATTTAAAGAATAACTTTTCAAAAGATTTGTCTTGTAGTCCAATGATATACAACTTACAGAAAGTATCATGCAGTACTAATAATAGATACCTTAGAAGAAGTATCTTGCAGCACTAATAATATATACATTAGAAGAATTATCCTGTAATACTAATAATATATACCTTAGAGGAAGCATCTTGTAGTACTAGTAATATATACCTTAGAGGAAGCATCCTGCAGTACTAATAATATATACCTTAGAAGAATTATCCTGTAATACTAATAATATATACTTTAGGGGAAGTATTCTGTAGTACTAAAAATATATAACTTAGAAGTATCCTGCAGCACTAATAATATATACCTTAGAAGAATTATCCTGTAGTACTAATAATATATACCTTAGAAGAATTATCCTGTAGTACTAATAATATATACCTTAGAGGAAGTATCCTTTAGTACTAATAGTATATACCTTAGAGGTAGTATCCTGTAGTACTAATAATATACACCTTAGAGGAAGTATCCTGTAGTACTAATAATATATACATTAGAGGAGGTATCCTGTAGTACTAATAATATGTACTTTAAATGAAATACCCTGTAGTACTTAATCCTATATACCTTAGAGAAAGTGTTCTGTATAGTACAGTGCACCCTCAGGATGTGATCACCCTGATATAAAAAATTTTCATCTTGCAAAGTTGAACATGGTAAAATTTCACCTCAACACATGAAATTTATTTCACCATATGAATTCAAAAAAGGTTTTGCTTGAATTCAATTTTGGCAGTCGGTGTGCTTAGTCTGTACGTCAAAATAACAAAGACACCGAAATGCAGTTTACCGAAATTATTTTCACAACGCTTAAAAGAGACATGATGACCGACTTCTCTCAGATCAGCATTCCGCGCTAGCAATTTTGTGAAAAGTACATAAGTGAGAGCAATAACTCATTTTCAGCGTTATACTCACTTTCACTATAAACTTTTATTTGGCATACATATATAACTACAGGTGTCTATATTTAACTCGTTAGCTATGGAATCTGAGACCGATGCGAATGTTACAAGAGGAAGGAAGAATTATTTCTATGCCAACAAAGTTGGAGGTCATAAATACATTGAAAGAAGGGGTTGTATTGTTAATATTGTCAAGTAATATGGTCGCAACTAATCAACAATTGCAATTATTATTAAAAACAAGAAATTCGTTAAAGCAATCTTTAGGAGTAGCTTACAACTGACGACTTTTTGCTAAGTCTAAGTATTAAAAGAAAGCATTTTTTCGCAAAATTTTGTATTTTGAAATATTGTAACACTATGTGAATTTAATTATGAATGCTATCGAATAGTCAGTGATTAAAATAAAAGGCTAGGTCTAAAAAACAGCGTTCAATTCACCTAAAGTTTATACTGGTTCACATAAAAACGTGACTTTTACTGTCTGATTTTGAGAGTGATTAGTATTCCAAACAAGTATTCTGTACATGTACTGCTATAAACATGTGCACGTAGTAACAAACTTTACACAACCATCCAACTTAATAACAAATTAAGTTTTGGTGTATCATGTCGAGAATTTATAGACCTACAGTACTACAAAAAATACAGAATTATATGTTTGCTAAAACACGATTATTACTTGCAATCTATTAACTCCATCCATCATGGTACAGTGACTGGCAGCAACAAGTAACTAATAATACGTATGAATATTGCGCATGAATTAGAATAAACCAGGTAAAAATCATGTCGCATCACAAACTCTTAACAGCTTTTCATTTTTGAAAGGTTAGAGTCTTGAATGCTTGATTTAAATCATTGTTCATCCATAAGTGTTTCTGCAAGTTCCATAAACTACCAAATTATACAAGATCACAACTTTTGTGCTCTGTTCATAATAACTGTTACAATAAAAAGGCAAAAGGATCCTATAATAACTCTTTTCAACTTTCAAGGTATCGTTTTTTTTCCATAAGAAGGTCACAGAATTGAGCCTTTCTTTCCCAAAGTGATACGCAAAACATAAGTGTTGGGTTACCAAATAGCAAATATAGTTCCTATTTAGTAATAAACTTTACTTAATCAAACTGCATGTACATCTCTTGTATAATACAGTTCTCTTGTATAATACTATTAAAATATATTATATTCTGTGTGCTGCTAGAAGTGATGCATTGCACATTGAAAAGTCTATATATTACAGTTTTACCTGGAAGTAAAAGCCGTGTAACAGATAAAGTTCTCTCTTTTTGAAGATCAAACACGATCAGAATGGCTGCTACTAAAACCAGAGCAAGGAGTAGAAAACGCAGCTGCTTGGACATGATGATGTGGTCAAGTGCTGGTCAGCCGCGCTAACAGCTTTTGTTCGTAGCTTTTAAACTGAATAAAGCTTGAATCAATTTTCTGAGCTGCATTCATTTAGTCAAACAATGCAATATTATCACTCCTTGTAATGCTATTGTTTTCACCCATTGATCCTCCAGTTATGATATGGTTGTATACACAACACAAAGACCGATTAAGCATAGAGTTTCATAGATTTTCAATCAGATAGCTCGCTGTTGGATGCTTAAGAAGCGGTTTCTCAGGAATCAGCAAGAGCCGTCAAACTAAACTCTTCGGTGACCTGATCAAACATGTAGCATATGCTTGAGAATTTTGGGTAAAACCCGTCAGCAATTATGGAAAGGCTTAATGTTTATGCGGTGTAACTAATATACAAACACAGGAATAACCATGAATAAACACAAAAACAAGCTAGCAAACAAGCAAGCCAACAGACAAACAAGCAAACAGGCAAACAACAAACAAAAACATGCGTGCACACACTGACAGAATCCAATTAATGAATACGGATTTCTAAAAGCAGCAAAGTGAGTAATGTAATCTGTTTCTAAAGCAAAAAGTCTTAACTATCATTATTTGGACACTTTCGCCATGGATGTCGTTTCTGTTTGTTTTTATTCAACTTAGTCACTCACATTTTGATCTCATAGCTATCAAACAGACAGACAGACAGTTTCACACTTACTACTCGGAGTGTATCTAAAAAAATTAGTGCATGTAGTCTTTTCTTTTGTATAAGTGAAGGGCATCCACTTGTAAACAGGTTGCTTTTAGCCTTGCCAACTTTTTCAACTTGCAATTATTTGGCTGTTCTTTACGATAATATGAGCTGTGTCCACATGTATTTTCTGAAACCATGTTAAGGGCATTAAAGATGTGGTTGCGTCAAATTTGAGTTGATCTTAAAAGAAAGCATTTTTTTTCTCTATCAGTTGATATATTGTTTGTTGTGTTACGCGATCTCATTGCCAAGATATTTGAAGATTAAAATTGAAAAAATCTGATCGCGGTAAAAACGCTCAGGCCACAAAAACGTGCCCAGACTTGCCCAAAATGATGTCACACGTTATACAACCTGTCTCTATCTCTCGTATTCACATCAGCTATTTGCGATAAAAGTCTGGTCCTACGCGGCTCTATTGGCATATATCTTATTTTGTATTTGCTCATGTTGGCTAGAATAAAATTTTAAATCCAGCTAAAGATGCATTATTATGAATGTTTCAAAGGCCTCAAATAACGAAAATTGAAAATTTGTTCTACTCACTTTCTCCAAATGTTGTGTAAACATTTGGGTACCGACTACCAATTCTACCGGTCTACGGTAATTCTGTCAAGCCTACTATGTAGAACAAGGTCTTTGTATCATCACAGTTGCGCCGCTACCCATACTAACGATATACAGCCTCCCATAAGTCCCGCCCACATTATGTCCGTCGCCTATCTTTGGGGCGGGGCTGTATATCATTGCCCTCACTACTAGACGTTTCTTACAACTAGTTTCTTACTAGTAGTACTCTTACCGAATACTACCGAAGTAAAATAAGCAAGCCGTGTCTTTGAAAAGAATATACATAGGGATAGAGTTTTAAGGATGAGAAGTCTGCTGCAAACTGGATTTGAACTCACATTCTCCAGTTCTGCGGACATCCATATACCATATCCAATTCACTACAATATTCTGCAAATCATGTTTTGCATTATCTACAACAATGTTATTCTATTATATAATTTTTACAAGCAAAAAGATTTTCATCTCGGCATAAAGCTTTTATTAAAAATATTCATCAACTCGTGGCCACTCACATAGTTTTAGCTGATACAATAAAACAAATTCATCTACTGCAACAAACTCAAACAAAACATCATGGTTTAAGCAGCCCACATTTAAGTCTCTCTTTCCCCTTTATGGCAGTTTCCACACTGACAAAGCCGCTTCGGCTGGTGGGACGACATAAACATTCTGTAATCAGTAAAACAAACGCAATAAGTATATGTCATTCATAGATATGTCATTCTAAAGCGTATCTATTAAAAGCTTCCAAATTGGGAGTTAAATAGATTGCGAGCGTAATTTTAAAAACGAATAAACTTTTAACAAAGGCACCAGTACATTAAGCCAACGATTCGAAGCTTTGGTTCTGGAAATTAAAGATTTGCATTGATCAATCGACTTTTTTCACTTTCTACAAGTGAAAAGTGAACATCTAATGTCAAATCATAAATCTAATTTACTAGATAAAGCTGCCACAGAAAATTTGAAGCAAGTTTAGCTAAGTGAACCGATAAAAAATATAGAACGATGATTAGTGATAGCAAAAAGTTATAATTTTATTAATTAGTACATGTAATAGTGAGTACTAAAATATTACCTTTAGTGTATTCATCAATCTAAGCTATTGTATAGCTAGATGCTAAATATTAAAAAGAAGCCGTCAAGAACTTACTGTACATACGTATCTCGCACGCGCAGGAAATTACATTTTAGTCTCAAACAGGGAAATATAATCTGAATGTAAACTCAACAGGAAACTCTATAGGAGACTCAAAGTAAAAGATAAATTTACTTCCATTCTCCCAGCTTCCTCTGTAGAACTACCTGATGCCAAGAAAACTCGGAGTCACCTTCGCAGTAACTTTACAGCAATTTTACAATTACATGTATGTTGTTCGCCAATAAAACGTGTCGATTGAGTAATTCATTAAAGTAACGATGTTAATTAATTTAGTAAATATCGATGTCCATGCGAATTAATAATAGAGTAAAATCCCTAAATTTGAGATCACAGACAACGCGTTTTGCGAGTGATAACATTTATTACGGCCTACATAAAAATTTCGCACTGATGACTAAGAAAGCGACCTCATATTTATCGCTCGTGGTTTCTTTTCAGATATATTGCTTGTGACATCACAAAAGAAGCACTCGCTGGAACGTGAGCTTTTCAAAGGAAGGCCTCATTCAAACGCATATATCTCTGGACAGGGTTGGTCTACAAAAACAAAAATGGCATCAAATTGTAGCTGATGGTTTAGCCTTTTATGGATCTTAATTTTATTAAATCGAATTTTTTGACGCAACCACATCTTTAAGGAAAGATGTTGCTTTGCGCAGGAATTAAATTCAGATATTTCATTTAGCATCCAAGGGTGTTACTGACTGTGTCTTTTTTCCATATTTAAAAACATTGCGTACATAGCTATTGCACATAAATATATATATATATATATAGCAAAGTATGATATATATATATATATATATATATATATATATATATATATATATATATGATATATATAATGCAGGACGGATAGCGCAGTTGGTAAGGTGTCGGGACAGTGATCATTAGGTCCTAGGTTCAAACCCCAACAACTGCACCCTTCTGGTCGTCCTTAGACAAGACCCTTGCTTGTATAATGTCTACAACCTCTATGATGAGTGCAATAATCAAAGCCATGTAGGCTCGGATGTCGCCCGGTCATCCGAGCAAACAATCTGCCTGTAGCTGAACCAGGACAAGGCAGTGGAAAATGGGCTACTGGTTCAAAATGGATGAAATAGACTCGGACTGATAACACATACCTCATTCAGTGCTTTATGAGTGAACCTCAAAAGTGGGGCTATATGAGAAGGATGCGCCAACTGTTGATAAACGTGCGCCCTGAATTGTCGCTAAGCAACTTGTAGCTCAGAGGAGGAACATAATCAAGCGGCACCTCATATCAGAACGAGGTAGATGAAATTAGGGAACAGTTCACCCAAGTAACCTCAGCCAACGAGGTGTGCATATCATCACACACCGTCACACATACACGATCTTGTGTTGACTCACAAGTTGAAGAACGCATGCACTTTGACCTTGACCCAAAGGTGAAGGAGCTTGTGGAAAATATCAACAAGATGCCAGCTGCTAATGATTATGGAAGCAGGGTACCACTACGGAGAGTTAGCAAGACCATACCCAAGAAGCTGTTAGAAGACATTAACTTGGCACTGGAGTTGATCTCAACTAAATCGATCAGTGAGACTAATGCCTTAATCTACAGTACGGCACCCGTTGTCTTGGAGGAGATGGGTATTAAACCACTGTCAACAAGGCTGCCAAGGCTGCCAAGACTGCCAAGACTGCCAAGCCGTTCCAGCTTGGCAGCTGAGGCTACAAAATAAGATCAAGGAATTGCGCAAGAAAGTTAGTAGGCTCAGTGAAAAATCTAACCACAGTTTGGAGCGTCCAAAAAGGGAAGCCACAATAGAAGCTCTAGAATCTGACAAACAGCAGCTAGTAACATTCTCGGCACGACTGAAGCAGTACACCAAAAAGCGGGATAACAAGAGAATGAACAAACTGTTCATCAATAATCCATCTAAAGTGTATTCTCAGTTCAAAGGTGAACTGCGGAGGCCAATGTCAGATCCTCTCAGATCCAGCACCTCAAAGTTCTGGAAGGACATCTGGGAGAAAGAGATTACTCACAACACCACTGCAAATTGGCTGAAGAGGCTTAAAGAGAGCCACCAACAGTGCTATACGAGCAACTCGTATAGCACTGTGGCTCAGCAAGGACTCACCATCAGCAAAGTGGACATCAAGTGCAGAGTGCAGCGTATGAAGAACTGGGAAGCACCTGGCCATGACATGATTCAAGCCTTCTTGTTGAAGAAATTGACATCACTTCACACTAGAATGGCTAAGCAGATGGAATGCCTAATAAAAGAAGGCGACCATCCTGAATGGCTGACCAAAGGACGAACTGTACTTTTGATAAAAGATCCAAAGCAGGGGCCGATTCCCAAGAACTATCGACCAATAACGTGCTTGCCCACCACCTGGAAACTGCTCTCAGGAATAGTTGCAGACAGACTGGAAGAGCACATGAGTCACTATATGACCAGTGCTCAGAAAGGAATTGGGTGCAACACCCAAGGAGCCAAAAATCAGTTTCTGGTGGATCGGACGGTCTGTCAAGACAGCAGGAGAAGGCATACCAATCTTGCCATGGCTTGAATTGACTACAAAAAGGCCTATGACTCAATTCCACATAGTTGGATACTTGAGTGTCTCAGTATGTGCAATGTTCACCCTGCTCTTGTGGCATTCATCAAGATGTCAATCACCAAATGGAAGACGGAACTGGAGACTAATGGCAAAAAGCTGGCGAGTGTAAAAATTAAGCGAGGCATCTATCAAGGTGACTCCTTATCACCGCTGCTCTTCTGCATATGCCTAAACCTTCTAAGCAGTATGCTGGAGAAGACTCACTATGCGTACCAGTTTAAAAGTGGCACCAAGATAAGCCACCTCTTCTACATGGATGACATCAAGCTGAACGCTAACAAAGAAAGGGACATTGATTCGCTAATACACCTCACTCACTTATACAGCAAGGACATCGGAATGACCTTTTGTATTGGGAAATGTTGAAGGCTAACTCTTAAGAAAAACCGCTCTATGCTCACAGATGGCCTAAGAATGCCAAAGGGTACCATCAAAGATATAGAAAAAAGGTACAAGTACTTGGGGATTGTGCAAAGCAACATCAACCACGAAGCCGAGGTATGTCACAAAGCCATTACTGAATTCAAAAAACGCCTTCGGCAGGTCCTACGGAGCCAGCTCAATGCCAAGAACCAAGTCATGGCAATACATACTTACGCACTGCCAGTAATGAGATATCCAGCAAGCATAATAAAGTAGACTGAGGAAGCCATCAAGGAAACAGATATAGCAACTCGTAAACTGCTGACCATGCATGGAGCACTCCACCTAAAATCTGATACTACTAGATTGTATCTTGATAGGAAAGATGGCGGTAGGGGACTCAAACGTGTACAGCAGACAGTGAAGGAGGAAGAGCAAAGCATCAAAGCCTATGCAGCCTCTATGGCCACTTCAGATAAGTTGCTAGCTGAATTCCAATCGTCTGTTCTTACAATGGACCTTCGCCCTGATGATGAGTAAATTGACTGGCGCATGAAACCTCTTCATGGTGCTCACCATCGACAAGTGTTTAAGGTTGGCGATTTTCACCAGACATATGTGGCTGAACAAAGGAAACCTAACAGCCAATACAGAGTCACTAATCATGGCAGCCCAGGAGCAAGTGCTCCCAACAAGGCAACTCCAAACCAAAATCTATCACACTAGAGACAATCTTAGATGCAGACTGTGAAAAGATGCACCTGAGACCATCCAACACATCATCAGTGGATGCAAGCAGCTAGCCGGAAATGCATACACTGAGCGGCATAATCATGTCGCAGATGTTGTGTATAGAAGTCTATGTGACGAGTATGGCCTTAATAAACCACAACACTGGTGGGAAACTTCTGGTAAGGTCAATGAAAATGATCACGCTAAGATCTTCTGGGACTTCTACATTTGGACTGACAAGCATGTCCTGGCAAACCAACCAGATATAGCGGTGGTGGACAAGGAGAACAAGAGAGCTACTATAATAGGTATAGCAGTACCTAATGACTACAATATAGACAGCAAAGAAAAAGAAAAGGTAGAGAAATATCTCCCTCTTGGAGAAGAGACTGAAAAATGCTGGGATGTAAGAACAACTGCAATCCCAGTAGTCATTGGGGCACGGGGTGCAATAACACCGGCGCATAAAATGTGGCTTGCCCAAATACCAACAGCGATCAACTCAGGTGAGTTGCAGAAAAGTTCGCTATTGGGAACAGCTAAGATCTTGAGGCGAGTGCTCAAACTCCCAGGTCTCTGGTAGGAGACCCGAGCTAGAGCAGAATTTACCACCCATACGGAGTATCCGAGGTGAGGAAACAATTTTTTTTTATATAAATATTTATAATAAAAAAGTAAAATACTGTAAAGATCTGGCCCCGGTAGCTGAGCCAGCTTTACTGCACTAACAGGTGGATGCAATATATATATATATATATATATATATCATATATACATCATATATATATTGTAATTATTGTATATATACAATAATTACGATATATATATATTTATATATATATATAAATTTGAGTTTTGTAAACTTTGGAACCGATTAGGGCAATTACATGAAAAAATTGGTTACTACTTACAAAACTTCTGACTTTTGAAATAGCTTTTGGAACAAATTACTTTTATATGTAGAGGTTCCATTGTACTTCTAAAATTAGCCAATTTTAGTTTATCAAGTAATATTTTGTGATTGACACAGTCAAAAGCTTCACTGAAATCAAAAAAGTTAAACAAACCTTTTCATCCGTTGTTTAAAAATTCACAAACAGCAGTTTACGAATAGCATCAGCATGTGCGTGACCTTTTATCAAATCGCACTGACAGAAATGTGAAATATAGTTTTTGGACCAATAAGTGTACATGTGGACTACATGTACTTACATGTGGACTACATGTACTTACATGTGGACTACATTTACTTACATGTGGACTACATTTACTTACACGTAGTTACATGTAGACTACATTACATGTACTTTAAGCGTTTTTAAAACAAAAAAACATTAATTAGGGAATGCTTAGTAGAATGTAAATTTGATCAACTGCTATTATCTCCTTTTCTGAGCAAAGGAGTAGTCAGTGCATGCTTGCATGTTAATGAAAATCAGCCATCAATCAATAGTCTGTTAAAATGTGACAGTTTTCTAAAGAAAATTGCCATGTTCCCTTTACTGTTCGACAATAATCAAGACCACTGAGTACAAGGCCATAAAATAAATGTATATTTCATGAATATATATAAGCATACAAGCAATTAAATGTGTGTGTAAACAATGAACATCTAGCAAGAGACTGCCAGCAATTTCTGCTTTCCTTGCCTCATCTTCGTTCCTTATCTATGCTCTCATCTTCACCTGGCTCCTCACCATCGACATCACGGTAACGCGGAGGTCTCAGCCGCCAAACTTTGGCCAACCGAAAGTTTTACCAGCAACCAACTCTTCTGCTGAGACGGGGCTCAGCCTGATTGTAACGTTGGCCATGAGTTCGATCAGACAACTGGCCTGAGCCTTGGAATCTTCCGCCACACTATCAGCTATAACCGATGTGATGAATGGAAATGTTGCTTTTAACCTTTTTTATGAAAATAATGCACAAGGCTGTGGCTTCTGAATCAGGAATGTAACTCATGTATTTGCAAGAATATGCTGAAGAATAAATTTTAGAAACTCATCTCATGTGGTCTTCAAATCAGTGTACTGATATGACGACACAAAATGTGAACTCAGTGCTGAAGCTGCCAAACAAATGTCACAGCTTTGAGGTTTTTATCTTTCACATTTAAAATTTGCCAAGATTTACATGTAAAACGTGTTTTAATTGCTAAACAAGTCTGTCAAATCATTTTGGTTTTTTCCTTTCTTCATTTTTTTTTGTCTTTTTCACAAGATTTGAAAAAAATAATTTTTTTTTATTTTTTGGAAGCAGTTCATTTTGTACAGTTTTTCAGTTGTCTTTTTCAGCTTTATATTTTGCAGAACTTAGTAAAAAGTTACATTAATTGGTAAAAATTAGGTAAAAACTAACTTACACAAAATTTTAGTAAATTTTATCAGAAAGTATTGGTATTTTTCTAGAAACCTGTGAGTGTTTTTGATATTTGTGGTAATCTAATTGACAGGATGTTTTAAAATTAAAATCAATAAAGTTAATCTTGGCTAAAAAGCTCAGATAAACCGTATATGCAACTATGATGGCTATAATTGCTAAGAGATAAACAATGAACACTTGTAATGCTTCAACTTGAACACAATATCTGAATACCAACTATCACATTGATAATAACTAGTCACGCCATTTCGTACTTATTTTTTATGGATGTGTTAACCAAAATCAAGCTTTATCGATTTGGATCTAGAAACATCCTCGCAATCAGATGACTTCAAAACATAAAAATCAATGTCAAAAGGTAGAAGGTGACTGATAATTGCAGATAAAATTTATTAAAATTTTGTGTAAGTCCACCTCTAAGCAAGCCTATACTTTGACTTCAAAAAAACTCAAACCTTTAAAAAACAGACTTGGCTCTACAATAATTACTATCTAATTAACTAAAATGCCATACCAACAGATCTTTGGGTTACTTCTCAACCATATCCAGAAAATGTTGTCTATTGCTATATCATTTTAAATAACTAGAGCGCGATCCCACCAAGTTGCGAGAGCAATACCTGTAACAAATTATAAATATGTTGTGCAATTTCTGTAATGCATGAAATCCAGTTTAGTTTAAAAGATATATGGTATATCTATTTAAAGAGATACTAGTTATCATTGCCATTTGGCCAGTAAAATGTGTGAAGTGAAGGACTGTTCTTAAGGAGAATTTGGTAAAAGAAACTATAAACCTTCTTCTGCCAATTGCGAAAACTCGTATACATGTTACATATATTGATTCCGCAACTTGATTACTCATATTGATTACACTTATTGGTTATACCGATAGGTTACACTTATAAATTACACATAAATACCACATAAATTGATTAAACCTTTTGATAACATGAGTTGATTAAATATATTGATAACTTTTGAATACTCTTATTGATTAACTAAATGTATCATGAGTACTATTTACACAATTCTCACATATATTGATGACACGTATTGATTATGTGTATTGATTAAATTTCTAGATTACACATATCAATTAAGCAAATCGATTACACGTATCAATTACGCGTATCAATTATATGTATCGATTACGCATATCGATTTCGAGTATCAATTTCAAGTATCAATCACGTGTATCAATCACTCATAATCATTTGAAAAAAATAAAGCTTGAGCTTTGCAATATTTGTTTACAAAATCAATTATGGTTTCAGTTTAAACTCTGTTGCATAGCGTAATATTTTAACAATATTAATTTTAAAACAATAATAATAAAACATATTTTTAACAATAAGTAAAATATACAAATATTTTGCTATCGATCTCATGCTAGTTGGCTATACAAATGTATTGAATTATGATATCAGTGCTGGTATAAGTTATTTAATGATCACAACTTAATTGTAGGGAATATAGTAACATTTTGAAGTTTTGGCCTTTCTATAGTTTTGCATATTTTAAAAATCATTTAAATTTCGTTTTTATAAAATTGAAAAACTTTTTAGAGTATTATTCTTACCATCTTTTAAAATGTTGTGCATAATTTGAAAAGGTTTCGACTTTAATTGTAATGAGATGAAAACTCACGTCCGTTTATTAATTTTTTGCTTTTTGAGCTACTCTAAATACTCCCTAGAACCAATGCTTCAGTAGCACAACTAACTTTGGTTAATGTTATCTCTAGCCCAAACTCTGTGCATATACATTTACCGTACAGGCGGGCAGGAGTAACCTTGTACAGTTTAAACAGGTATTTGAAAGAGGAGAAGTAGAAGAGTTTGAACAAGTCAAGGAATTTGGTAATTTTTGTCAATGTAGGCGCAAGTACTTCAGTAGAAAGTTCAGAGATGAACCTTCCCCAAAATTTTCGTTGGCCAAATTTTCAGTTTTACAGTTTACATCTAACTCTGTAAATTGTTTGATGCTGGATAAACATGATTTTGTAGGCAGGTTTATTTCCTCTGCTACCCTGGCATACGTTTCTTACATATTTTGTTTTCATAACCACATTGTAGTCTATTTCTGCTCTAGCTAGTCTATCATAGTTTATTTTGATAATCACACCTTATTAAAACTTAAAAGAAACTTTAATAATGATGGAAGGCCATAAGGTAGAATATCCTCTGCTGACTAGTTTTTGTACAGCTAAAAAGATAAACTTCTTGTATAATTTCTTTCATACACTAAGTTTTCATGACGCAGTTAAAGCACTAGATTGCGCTATTTGCAAGATGGAAATTTATTTACGGACGCCGTCTTGTGATCTAACTTGACTGAATCTTTGTATCCACTCCAGTTATATGCAAAAGTGACACCCAAAATAATGTTTTTTACACAAAGGATTTCAAAAACTATTTCTTAGTTTTCAGTTCCACCAGTTGCAGTAGAACTGTATTAACTTTGTCTTTGATTTCATACTCATAATAGTATGCTTAGAAGACATGAGTAATAATAATAATGCACTCCTCACAACGGTGTAAGAGTTCCGTGTATGAAGGCTGTCATAACTATTGTAGTTCAGGATATAAGACTATCACTAAGTTTCCATGATGTGGTTAATCTGCCAGTTTGGGTCATCCGCCGGATGGACACTTCTAAAACCAGCAAGTCAAGTGAGTTTTATTACTCGCTAAGTTTTACTGAATGTTTCCTGTTTGCAAAATATGGAAACGGCACTTTTGAATGTCGCGCATGAAAATTCTGTGCAAGCTATTCCATTAGAAAAAACTTCCACACTTCAGTGATTCGTATCTCAAAAGTGTGCTGCCAAGTAAAACAGGAGTGCGCTGCTATCACCTCGCATGCAGAACTTCTTATCTATTTTAATAAAGAGCCAACATTACTCCCGAACATGTGAATTCCATTAGAACACTGTTTGCATGGTAACTCAGTATTTGCACCATTTTAAATTCACATTTTAAATTCGCACAATGTAAAATGATATGTAAATACTATACAAATGATTCTTGACAAATCAGTGGAACTAAAGCTATAGTGATTTATTAAGATTCAATATTGGTAGGATGTGTCAACTGTATGCAGTTTAACAGTATTGTTAGTCAAAGATTCTAAAAATTGCTATTGGTTTTGTTTGTGGATATTACTTGAAGTGATAGAGTTGTTATTGTATTGATAGCCTATATATGAAAGTTTCATTCAAAAGATAGTTAAAACTGCATAAACAAGCCTGAACCATCAGCCGCATCGTAATGATGCCGTGAGATGTATTTGCCAGGTTGATCCTTAAATAAATTGAGAAAAAGAGTTCTTAGCCAACTAAATAGGTTCAGAGTTCAGTAGTTAAGACAGGTCACCATACTCTGGTGATAATAGGCATAAAGTGAGCATAGAAAAGACATAACTCCTAGACAGATATGCTATATCCTAGAGCTTGCATAGACAAGGCTATTTACTTTAGGATTAATTATTGTACTAGGACTGAAACATTAAGGAATCTTTTCAAGTTTTTTGAACCGCGAGTGACTTGAATAAGATTTATGCTAGCATTTCCTGCTAGGATTATTAATTGAACATTAGATAACCATTTCAAATTGCTAAAAATTGTAAAACTGGCTTTACTTTTATTTTATATACATGTATATAATTTGTGCGGCAAATATGTAAAAATGTGTTTTCTACAAATCCACAACCGTCGTGTGTATCTTTGAGATGCTGACTGCCTTTACAGGTACTGCTTGTGGATTTGTTAGTCAACTCTCTATGTAAAATAAATTTCAAGCTGTACCATTTGCTTTTTGACAGTTTACAAAAAATAGATATTTCCACAACAATTATTTACCTTCATGCTTCATTACATATGATCAAGAACAATTATACGCTTAACTGATATTTAAGATGTTTGCAGCTTATGAAGGCAGTGGGTAAAAGAGATCTTGATTGGCTGATGCAAATTGAGTCAAGGCACCTTTAATGGAAATCTCATTCAGTAGCCTAACTTAAATATGAGCTCCACGTGTAGCTAATGTTCAGTCTATTCAATATATACAATGTTCGATCAGTACAAATATGCTATGGAGACTTAATAACTATAACAAGCTACTATTGACCTCTGGACCGCAGTCTAAAGTGTATAGCATAAACTGGACTGTCATTGATAGTTTCAGACCATAGTCTATAGCAAATAATTTCAACTAGTCGTTTACTGAAAACATATTGTGTGAAGTTTGCACTTTCATCAGCTGCTATACATGCAGTTTCCTTAAACAGATCCACTCTAGGTAAATGTTGAACAACCCCCTTTTATTTACTGGATGCGTCACTAGCGTCAAAAGAGAATTTTTTTGTAATAATATGAAATACCATATTTAACTATTTAAATTTTGTAGCAGTAATATTAATAAAAATGTATTGTTTGTTGTGTTTCCTTTGAGTGAAATACTTCGATGGTTCTATGGTTTTATGTGTAATAGTTAGCCTCTGAACCTTGAGTTCAATTTCTCTCAAGACAGATTTTGACTGTAGACAAAGTGGCACTTTTGCCCGACAAAAATCAGACTGTTTCTATAAAGGAAAATTGAACCAGCAAATAAATCAATATAGATAGGCCCTATTGTAATTTTCCTTGAATTTTTTTTGACGGTATTACACTGTTGTCAATAATGAGCTCAAGTATCAATGTTTACAAAAAGGGAGTATTAGGATTGCTAGGCCTACACAACTATCTGTAGGTAAATATCTTATAATCAACAATAACATGCCAGTGCTTTGTTTCCAACTGTCTGTGAACTCTATTTTTTCCAAAAGTAAAAATTAACAATGATTTCGGCATCAATTACTAGCTCAAGCAAAAATAAAAATACAGTACACGCTTAGGATACAATTTTGATCCGTACCAGGGTTGGCTTTGTTTGATGAAAAAATTGTATGCAGGGGTATAGACACCATAGTAATTATATAATGCAAACATCCCTTGGTAAACATTAGCAAGATTTTATATAGGTGCTGTAAATATTAAAAATTAGTAACAAGATAGTGTGTTAACCTTAATAATTACATTCACATACAGCCACTTTATTGTATTTAGTGTAGGGTTGTTTGGTGGTTATGATCTGCAATAAAATATGACACCATAGTGTACTGTACGTACCGTAGAGAGTTCTTGCTTTTAATACAAACGTTGAAATAACATAAACTTTGAATTCACCTCATTAAGGCTTACTAAACATGCACACTTAAAGCTAAGCTCTAGTACATATTTTTAACTATTTTACTGAACTTCAAATTTTTATCACTAAAGTTTTACCACTCAACTGTTTCTGTCTTCACTTTCACTATCACTTATAGCGGACCTGTTTAAAATCTTTTTCAAGATTCCGTTTTCGTAATGAAATGCGTTTTTGTTAGCAGGTTTAGATAAGTTGTCTGACCAACAAATCTTCTGTTTTAAGGGACCGCAACTTCAACTTTGTTGATGGTGTTAAAGGGAAAGTATTACTGTTTTAAACCTGAGAATTGCTGAACTAAGCAAAGTTGGTCATCGTGTCTCCTTCAGACAGCGTGAAAGTACTCTTAGCAAACAGCATCTCGGTTTCTTTGTTATTTTGACACAAGGAATAAGCACACCGACTGCCAAATTTGAACACGAGCAAAAATGTTGTTGAATTCATATGGTAAAATAAAATTCATATGGTGAGGTAAATAATCATCATGCTCCACTTTGTAAAGTAAAAAGAAATTGTATATCAGGGAAATCATAACCAGAAGTTGCACTGTATGCTTGTGCACTTAGTCCTATTTGTTATGCCCTTTCTAGGTTCAATGAGTAGGTGCCTATTGAATGTGCGGTAGTGATGGCTCTTTTTGTTGGCAGGGGGCTGAATAACTCTCTTTTCTCAGGGCTTTATAGCTTCCTAGCTTGCCACTTCTTTGATTGATTTGTGTTTGCTGGGTATTTCCTTTTAGATAAGCTGATCATCTACAGGCTGTTTGCTGCAGGCTCCTTTGGCTATGTTCGGATTCTATTAACCTTCCACTGTCCTGGCTTCTCTCTTTCTGCACCTTTTTTGCTGTCTGGCTTCCTACCAGATTCTCGTTGCTTGGTTCGCTGCTAGCTTCTCTTTTTTATACTGATTTTCGAACCATTGTCAGGTCTCATTGGCCAAATGAGTTCATTCCTGTGACTGTTGAGTCGTAGGATTGAACTCAGAGAGCTGGGTTGATTGCAGCACTCTGAGTTCATTTCTAGGAATAAACTCAGAGTGCTGGGTAAATGTGCTGGGTTGTGTTTGCTACTATGTTTTCAGCAGCGTGGGATTGCCATTTCTGTCAGTTTGTCAGTTTTTAATGTTTTCCTTGCTAACATGGCAATCTTTCAACTCTAGTACATTCTTAGCTCAGCAGTTTTTTCATATTTGTTTTTCAACGTTACAATTCTTCTGGTGACAATGTGGCATGATTGAAGTTTTTACTACGCTGTTTGTGGCAGACTCTAACTTTCGATGTTTCCAACTCCGACACAGCATCCATGAGTATGTTTGAGTGGGTTAAGTATTCATTGAATAAAATTTCAAATTGCTAAGCACGCTGCAAGTGCCTAACAATTTGCAACTTTACTCTATGTGCTGCCTGCTATTAGGGATCAGACAGCCTTTACTTTGAAAATTAGCTGGATGATTGTGAGCCAATGAAATACTGAGAGTTTTACCATTGGCCTTGTATTCATGATATTCAAGTTATCACTCCTTGCAACCGTTAAACTCTGCTGGACTTTTTAGGTTAATTTGTTTTAAGCTTTTAGAAACAAACAAATATTTGCTGCTAAAAAGTTCTTTCAGATTCAATACTTTTCAAACATATTTGAACAGAAATATTCTTAAAAACTGCTCTACTTTTTCGCAATTGTGCAAGAACATGATTGTTGAAATGTCACACAGTTACCACACACCCATAAGCTTAGCGAACATGAAAAAACCCTAAATAAGTTTCATTTGAGTCTGATACTCAATAAAAGGTATTTTGTTCTACTTTTTGTACTTTTTGTTCTATTTTGTTTGTGTAGTTTGTTTATTTTGACCATTCCTTGAAACTAAATTAGCCGATTTGTGTTCTCAGATCATGGGCTAAGGTAAACATAGCTATATGGATATTGGCTAGAGTTTGCATTGCCCTATGATTATTTGGTAGAGTACATATAGTTCTATGATAATAATTGGTCAGGGTACACGTAGCTCTATGATTATTGATGAGGGCACATATCGCTCTATGATTATTAGCTAAAGTACATACAGGTCTATTATTATTGGCAAGGGGAAACATAACCTTATGATTATTTGCTAGGGTATATATACCTCTATGATTGTGGGCTAGAGTATACAGAGTTATTTAAGTCCTAAGAACCTGAAACCTACTCAGCTATATTTCATAAAGGCATTCTTATAAAGAAGCACACTGATGAGGAGGTTACACTTCAATGAGAGCACATAACTCATAAACACAGGAATATCACAAGTGACTCATCTGACAAAAATTATCAGCGAAATGATAAATGGTGGCATCTGTTTTACATTCATTTGATTGATAGTAGCAAATAAGTGAACGATGACAAATTATCTATATCAGACACTAAAATAAGCTGACAGATAGCTATTTACTGAGTGTTTATTATGTGGATAATGTGCATTTAACATCATGCATGTGGATGTGGATTATTATGTGGATGATGCGTAATTGGAATAGCTGCAGCAGTTACCACGCAATAAATATTTTAATGGACATTTGCATGTTGTAGATTAATGCTGACGGCTTGTTGAAATGACAAAAAAATTCTATGCCAGAGGTGTTGACGATGCGCGGCTGCATTACTCAAATTAAAATAGAAATTTCCAAATTATTGAAAATGTTTAAAATGGAATATGTTGCATTGCATTTTTATGCGCATCATTAGCAAGTGCTGTTTCCATTAATTGCATGAAACTTCAAATAAAAATATTCGTTTAACAAAACTGACTTCACTCACAAATATTTGCCATTGCTAATTTGTGGTTGACTTGTGGGTGACTCAAACTTGTGAAATAACCTCATCATGGAAACATCGTGTATGCTAGGAACACAACATGATACACTTTAAAAGAGACTTGATTGATAACAATTGAGCTAGAAACAAACTATGACAATAGCAGAAAGGGAATACATAACATGCAATAGTCACACAATTATGGTAACCCCCTAATCAATACGATGTATGTTATGTTTCATTTAAGGTTGCTGCGCTGAAAATCACCAGAAGCAAGCAATTCCATATAACATATTTGTCTAGAATATATGAGCAGTTCAAACAATCAACCAGAACTTTATATATTTCAACTCAATTGTTTTAATTTAAGAAAAACCTGACACATGTTTATAGCCTAAAATTATAGCCAGCTCTTTGCTTTGAGCTATTTCAGAAATATTGGTAAATTCATCAGATATTTCCGACATTCTTTGTAGCGCGTCACCACTTGTTAAGATATGCAGTAATTAACAAGTTTACTGTGGGGTTTGGAATTAGAGATCAGTCTAACTTGTAACTCTTTATAGTTGAAGAAAATATATTTTTATTTGATAAGATGACAATAGTACAAATTAAGTTTTAAAATGATGCATAAATTTATACACTTGGAACTAAGCTGCAATGAAAAGATCTTTCAGTCAACGAGGAACAAGCAGTTGCTATAATTTTGCATCCTACTGTATGTAAGCTCCCATGTTTATCTTTGCTAGCGCCAAAAACTGAATAATGTATATAACTTAAAATTTATATTTGTGAAACATTGCTTTGTATTAAACAAAAATATTAAAATTTATAAGGATATATACGCATATATATAAAGTATACATTATTTGTATGTTGTACATAGATTTATATATTAAACATTTAATTTGAAATAATTAAAATTGAATATAGTTTCACATCAACAAACCATTTATAACTTGCAAGATAGTTCTCGACAAGTAAAAAGTACGCAGACATCGCTTTAAATTACGGTAGAATCATGTTTGTGCAAATTATATATATTACCTAATATTTTTTCTTTCACAGGTCACAATTACATAATTTATTTTATGCAATTCATTTTAATCAAGTTTTACTTTACTAACATGAATTTTGACAGCATGTAACTTTGAATAAAATATTTGAAGACTTCTACAATCTTTCAATGAAAAACTTTCTATTTAAAAACAAACTGATTAGTTGATCCTCATCAGCTTAACGGTTTTAAACACACTGAAGTTATTTAGCAAGTTTATAACTCTTTTCATCTTGACTCTATTTCCACAACCATTTGTCATCTCCCAGCATCTTAGCTAGTTCTACATTAAATGGTTCATAAAACATTTTGAGAAGTTCCTTTGTCTCTGGCAGCACAGGTTTGACCTTGTAGCCAGCATTTGCAACCTTCGAAAGATCATTGCTGTTCCCCTTTTTCATTTCGATGACAGGGACTCCGACAAACCTAAATATTCTCTTCATGCATTCCTCTCTGTCTTTTGCATAATCTTCCATTTTTGAAAAGTAGATCTTTTCCTACAATAAATATTATTTCCACAAAGGTATAATTTTTTAAGTTTTTAAATTTAGAATTTTTAACATATTTACATTAAAAACTTTTAGTCCAGTAACAAAGAGAAACTTGAAACAAGCCTAGTATTGATATAACAACTAGACACTGTCTCCTTGAATGCAATACAAAAAATACAAAGATCTGTGTTTGCTTTGATAAAAATAATGACTCAGACATCTACCCTCACTTATATTCACCTATGATCACCTACAATAACCAACGATCAACTATAATTATTTACAATAATCAATAATCACCTACGATCATCTATAATCACCTATGATAATGTACAAACCCTTTCAATTACCTAAAATTAACTACAATCATCAATATTTTTCTAAAGTTGCTTACAACCACTTTCAATTACAAAGAATAAAACTATAAACACCTGCAATCACCTTTAGGTTAAAATCACCTTTAGGTTAGAATGCCCTAAAATAACTTAAAATCACTTACAATAACCTAGAAACACCAAAAATTACCTATAGTCATCAGCAATCTTTTATAATCTTATAAAACTACCTGTAATTACCTACAATCAGTTGCAATCACTTACACTTATTTACACCTACCTAAAATCATCAATAGCCACCTCAAACCATCTACAACTACCTATGATTACCTACAATTATCGGCAACTATTTAAAACACGTAAAGTTGCTTGAAATTATCAAAAACTGACTACAATTATCCACAATCACCTACTGTAGCATATAATCACTTACTATCACCTACAATCACTTGCACGAGTCAAATTTCTTTAGCCAGTCCTCTACAACTATACAAAATTGTAAGCTACTCATTGCTGAATGCATTTCAAGTAACTTTCTAATATAAATGAGGTATTTTAATCAATATCCTGAAGCGATAAACTTTTGTTTTAAAGAATATGTATTAGCATATCTTTTCAAACTCCAATGAATTTGAAAAAAAACAAAGTTTTGTAAACATTTTCTATCTAAACCTTAATTCCATGCTGTTTTATGTGATTATATATATTTTGAGAAACAATATTTTAGATAACCAGCAAAATTTATCACTGACAGTTGAACTTTTTATTAAGCTAGCTGAATGCCAAACATTGCATGAGTAATAAAAACATTTACTATTCTTGACTTTTAAATCGAGGTGTTTATTTATTCTGTGTGTGTCTTGCCAATGCCTGATTTAACCATTTGAACATTTGAGACATAGCTAAAATAGATTTCTAAAACATTTTCTACTTCTTGAGCAAAAATCCTTTTCTGTCATAATATCTAAAGCAGGACTGATTTCTTACACAGTTATTGATCTCTCACACAGTCATGATCTCTCACCCAGCCATTGATCTCTTCAGCAGTCATGATCTCTCACACAGTCATTATCTTTCACAGAGCCATTGATTTCTTCAGCAGTCATGGTCTCTCACACAGCAATTGATCTCTCACACATTCATGATCTCTTCAGCACTCACCATCCCTCATGCAGTTATTGTCCTAAAGTGTGCTAAAAAGTTCAAGTGTACTAATTATATCACCAGAAGGATGTGTGATGTAGTGGATAGCACACCAGTCTGCTCCCCATATTATCCTTAACTGCCAGTGTAAAGCAGTTTTTTCATTCTTAGACTTAATCTCTATTACTAGACATTAGGATGACAGACCAACAAACAAACAATCAGATTTATATATATCAATTGAAACAATGCAAACAATTTGCAATTTGTGTGGCAATATTACACAAAAACCTTTTGATAGCACACTCCACAACGATTTTGCATTTGAGCTTTATTTTTTTTATTTGTTTTAAAGAATATAATTCATGGTTGTAAGCGTTTATTCAATGCAACTTCTTTGAGGCTGTTTTTTAGCTCTGCTAGTATCATAATTTTTAGTCTCAGCTAGCAATCCTGACTCATACTATTAAACATAGTTACCTTGGGGATAAACTTTAAGAGCTCCTTGAGAAGGGTAGAATAACAGCTGTCGCTCATTATTGTAACAGTGTATGGATGTGGGTGATAGATTGATGCTCGCTCCTTGTTAAGTATGCAAACTGTGGTCCCATACTTTGGTAGACACTTTGTAAGGGATTCCACTGACTCTGAGATTAATTGATGGAAGAAGGAGTTACCCAGTTCCGCCAATGAGTAGTCTTTGTAAGGACTATTAGTCTATGAAAACATTGAAGCTAAGCTTGAGAACTGAGTTAAAAAACTGACTTAAAGAGTAAGTCAAAAAGTTGAGCTAAAAAGCTGAGTTAAAATGGAATTGAAAAGCAGAGTCGAAGAGTTGAGTTGAAAAGTTAAGTGAAAGAGCTGAGGTGCAGAACCAAGTTGGAAGGTTGAATAGAAGAGCTGACTTGGGTGGGAAACTTGAAGAATTGCATCAAAGGTCTGGCATAGAGCTGAAAATAGAAAATGGCATAGAAATTTAAGCTTAAAACTTGAGTTGAGGACTTGAAGCAAATATATAACGATAACCTTGAAAAACCATATAATATTCACTCAAAACATGGCCCAATAGGAGTAAACAACAGTTTCTTATGAGGCAATACTTTAAGGTGTGATTGTGTTACATGTATTTAGCAAAAACCTTCACAACTTGCTTTTGATGCAGTTACAATTTCTGTAAAACCTTTATTTGAGCGCAATGACAGCATTTTTTAATACTCCCACCATAGTGGTTGTCTATTAGAAGTGGTTGTCTATTAGAAGTGACATTAAAAACAAGAGTTCTGCTTTATATTCTGATTAGCTGATCAGAAGAAAATAAACATAATCTTTTAATGAGTGAAGTGATGCTAATGTCACATATATTTTTCTATCTTTCCTGGGCTGAGTCACATTGATATCATTGACACATGATGTCTTTGTAATATGCAGTTAAAAAACGAAATCTTTCATACACTCAGTGAGCTTGACAAAATGTTTTGCTTTTCATCTTTTGTCTTCTGAACTCAAGTTAAAAGTCTGATCAGCGAAAAGAGGTGTTTTTTTATTTTGGGACAACAAAATCTTTGGAATGATAATGACAGCAACATATTGCACACCATCGGTAACTATATACTTCGATCTTGTAAATTCGAATGATTATTTTTATAATT
Organism: Watersipora subatra; assembly: GCF_963576615.1. Classification (NCBI taxonomy): domain Eukaryota; kingdom Metazoa; phylum Bryozoa; class Gymnolaemata; order Cheilostomatida; family Watersiporidae; genus Watersipora; species Watersipora subatra. The sequence goes on along the minus strand of NC_088718.1, from coordinate 30,464,397 downwards.
AAATCTTATAATAATCTTATAAAATCGAAAAATTATTCTTATAATTAAATATTGTAATAATCTTATAAGAATCATTAGAATAATATCATCCCCATTTCCTTTACTTTCACTGCTTTGAACATCAGTTGGAATACCAAAGTACTCATTGTAAGTGTCAAAAATGTCAGAGCTAACTTTAAAATCAGCAACAACGAAACGATTACTTTTCAGCACTTCTACGTTAATCACAGAAACCTTCGTCAATTGGACAATTCCATAGACTGGTGAAATGTGCTCGTTTTTCTCATGAAATGTGCACAGCCTTATGGTTCTACTATCTGTCGCACAGCTTTGTGGGCGTTTCGTTGGCCGGTCTTAATTTTGATTAAAAATTGATTGTCAGGTTCTAATGGCGATTTCAAGCCAAATTAATCTGTTTAGTTATGCATTATCCAATCAGATTGGTAAGTTTTAGGATATTTTCTACACTTTTAAAAGACTTGGTAACATATTTAAACCGGTTTATATGTGTTTTCTATTGTTATTATACTTAAACGACCCCATACAAAAATGGTTAAATTTTTTAATGAGATTTCAGTACAAGGGTTTGGGTAGCTAGGGCGTTGATGAATAATTTTTGGGAGTTGTGTGCGCATATGCATTTATCATAAAGCTGCCAAACACTCACTTCACTTGTGTTTGGTCATAGGATTATTGTTCCACTTTTAAATTTATTTTTGGGAAAGTTCGGCATGTTTGTGTAGAGAAGCCAGAAACCAAAATAATAAAAATCATATTGAATTTAGCAATGTATGAAAAAATAATAGTAATAATAAAATAGATAATTTGCCCTAAAAAGAACTTTTGGTACTAATCAACAATTACTGTAGTATGTTACACAACATTTTTTGTTTGCAAGGTGTAAAATTTGGAGTTGCATCCTTTTTGCTAAAATTTTTTAACTTTAAAGTCGCAAACTTGAAAAGAAAGAAGTTTACACCATCAAGGCTGGTTACACTTAGAAACAGTAATTATTAATAATGTTTTTGCTTTAGTATTAATAACACTAAAAGTCATGCAGTATGTTTAGTTTGCAGTTGTCTACACCTGACTCACAACTTACTGATCAAACAAGTGACCATTTGACCACTCTGACATTATATTACCTACTTTTCTGGTCTGTACTTAATTTTATTGTTTGGCTTATAAATATTTTACATACGTGTATTAAAATACAATATTTATTGTATTTATTCAATTGCTGGTTGTTAGGGTTGAACAGTGAAATAAAGCTGATAAATATTAAACAAGAATTCCTGATAAAGGCCTAGCAATTAGTGAATAAGAAGAGCTAACAAGTACAGCAAATAAATAGTTTTTGAGAGAATTTTAAACTTTGCATATAATAAGCTTTCAGCTTCTATCAGTAGTTCCAAAACAGTGCTCCCAGTTGTTTATATTATGTGTGTCTAATAAATTTAAATATTTATGATGTGATTAAGCCATCTTTTTAAATGGTATACATTGATGGCCAAGGGTATACAGACCTTTGATTATATATAGTGAAAAGCAACCGTGGATGGATTCCTTATCGAACACTGCCAAAAGTTTTTGTTTGACACGAGCCACCAGCCTACTAATCCTAAGTAAGCACTCATACCCCTAAACCATAACTGATTGTGGTTGAATTGCCTTTCTAACAATGTCTTGGCTGATTTCCTATAATTAATATACTGAATTATTATTTCTTATACAAAAATAGAAGAAGCTCGAAGCAACCTTTATCAGAATAAGAGTTGTGCCCAGCCATTAAAAGTGTTTGTTAGAGGTTGAGATGAATGATTGTCTCATACGAGATTTGAATGCATGGTACCCATCTCAGCAGTGGGGCACTTTAACACCTGAACTAAACAACCACTATTCAGATGTGCGGAATAATGGTGTATAAACTTATTTTTTGGTCTTTAACTATATTACTTCCTATGATGGTGTTTCACTACGCACTACATTGCTGGGATAGTACGAGTACAATTGACTCTCAAAATCTCGACGTGTAAGTTCTGATTAACACACGTTTTTTTCAATTTACCATCTAGTTGCTGTTTTATAGATTCTACTTACTGTTATTGATTACCATTATTGATCTTACCTACCAATAAACTAGACAAAATCTGACATGTGCTTCAGTCACCAATGTTTGCTGAATAAGAGCATGTATTGTCTCGTTAGAGTACTGTTCTTTTCTTTACTAGTTATAGTTGCTGCTTTAGAGGTTGGTCATACCGATTTATATAGTCTTGTAAATGTTGCATTATCATTGATCTTACAGTAAATCAAACATACAGCTTTTTGAAACATAGTAAAATGACTAATAATTCCACAATAAAAGCACATACCCTTTTCTGCTTGTGCTCAAAGAAGAAATGAGAAATCATCCGATCTGCAGGCTCTCGCATGGTTATAATATAACGAGAGGAGTCAAGCATAGAGTAAGTCAAGTACTGTGCAGCACTCTGTCGTATCAGGTAGGTGTCAGTTTGTTTTTGGTGTTTATGGATCAAGGCACATCCTGAACAGTCACAAAATATATCTTTCTTTTTTACAAGATATCTGTAACAAATCAAAATTAGGCAACAATGCCAGGTTGTACATCTTAACATTAAGGTATTTTGCTATGTATTTGAACTAAAATATAAATTGGGAAACAAGTTTTCTTTAATATAATTTTTGTATAGTATATGATATCTAGTTTATAAAAACTGTATAAAATCTTTTGCAAAGAAAGGATGCAGTGTTTGGCTTCTTAAACCAAATTATAATAGGCTTTATACATACAGTGGATAATGGAGATGTGTTTCCATCCACTTCAAGGGGCAATCCTCTGTCAAAGGCGAACTGTTATTTGTGAAATAGTTTCTCGTTTCACCAGTGATATCAGGGTGATGTATAAACTGCTCTGTCATATCTGTTGTGCCTGATTTATGAAAGCCAAGAAGCATAACTCTTGCTGCGCAGGTAGTTCTCCTGCAGCAAAATTAAACATACTCTTGTATTAGTTTTAACTTGTAAATATTTCATTTTCATTAAATTACTTTGGGAATTCATTTATCTTACCTATGATCATTTTTTCACTCCTTTACATAAGAAGGATTACTTTTGCCTATATACTTGCCTATGGGATGATGAGGTCGTGAATCTAGCTACATATTTGTTCAACTATTTTTTTTGTTTAGCAATTCGCTCACCCACCTACTGGCTGACTCATTCACTTACCTAATCAATGACTTATTTACTGCCTATTTGCTACCATCTCACTCTTTAAATGCTGTCTTATTTACTCTTCATTTGCTGCTTTATTCACTCTTCCTTTGCTGTCTTATTCACTCCTCATTTGCTGCCTTATTTACTCCTCATTTGCTGCCTTATTCACTCCTCATTTGCTGCCTTATTCACTCCTCATTTGTAGCCTTATTCACTCTTCATTTTTTGTCTTATTCACTCTTCATTTGTTGTCTTATTCACTCCTCATTTGCTGCCTTATTCACTCTTCATTTGCTGCCTTATTCACTCCTCATTTGCTGTCTTATTCACTTTTCATTTGTTGTCTTATTCACTCCTCATTTGCTGCCTTATTTACTCCTCATTTGCTGTCTTATTCACTCTTCATTTGCTGTCTTATTCACTCCTCATTTGCTGCCTTATTTACTCCTCATTTGCTGCCTTATTCACTCCTCATTTGCTGCCTTATTCACTCCTCATTTGTTGTCTTATTCACTCATCATTTGCTGTCTTATTCACTCATCATTTGCTGCCTTATTCACTCTTCATTTGCTGTCTTATTCACTCTTCATTTGTTGTCTTATTCACTCCTCATTTGCTGCCTTATTTACTCCTCATTTGCTGTCTTATTCACTCCTCATTTGCTGCCTTATTCACTCCTCATTTGCTGCTTCTTCACTCTTTATTTGCTGTCTTATTCACTCTTCATTTGCTGTCTTATTCACTCCTCAGTTGCTGTCTTATTCACTCTTCATTTGCTGCCTTATTTACTCCTCATTTGCTGTCTTATTTACTCTTCATTTACTGCCTTCTTCAATCTTTATTTGCTGTTTTCTTCACTCTTTATTTGCTGTCTTTTTCACTCCTCATTTGCTGTCTTATTCACTCTTTTTTTGCTGGCTTATTAACACTTCATTTGCTGCCTTGTTCATTCCTCATTTGCTGTCTCACTCGCTCCTCATTTGCTGTCTTATTCACTCCCCATTAACTGCCTTTTTACTTTTCATTTGCTGTCTTATTCACTTTTCATTTGCTGCTTTGTTCATTCCTAATTTGCTGTCTTACTCACTCCTAATTTTTTGCCTTGTTTACTTTTCATTCGCTGTCTTATTCATTCTTCATTTGCTGTCTTATTTAATCCTCCTTAACTTTCACAATTTTTTTAATTTTTTTTAAAACTGTTTTTTGGTTGACATTTTAACCATCGTGCCAAAATTGGTGTGTCTGATTCATGAAAGCCTGTAATGATGTGCACCTGCTACGATGTGCATTTGGTTATGTGTGCTTGTTTTATGTGTACCTGCTTTATGTGCAGCTAAGTGAGTGCACTTGTTTGAGTGCAAGACAATTGTATATTTTTTATATTGCATAATGTCCATATCATCAGTTGAGCTTCAGCTGCCAATAAAGCGAGTCACAATTTTTGAGTTTAAATTAAACCAGTGTTTCAAATGCTCAACATATAACAATTTAGCGACGAGGATTAAAGGAACTTTGTAATGGGTTTTGCTTCTGACAGTACCTTTAAGCCATTTTTTTGTGTCTACTGAAGCCTATGGCAGAACTTGACCTATATTTCACACCGAAGACAAACATACCATATGAATGGTCTGTATTTAAACGTGCTGGATTTAATTTCGGTGAAACTGTTGCCTCATATGTCACTAGGCTGACACAATTAGCTATTACCTGTGAGTTTCGAGAAAGAGACACATTGATTAGGAACAAGGTAATTGAAAAATGCCCTTTGCTAGCATTTTGGAAAAAGTTGTAGAAGAGAGGTTCAACACTAGACTTGAACACTGTATTAGCTTTAGCAAGCATGGAAGAGTCGGTAGTTAAACAGGCAGATGAAATTCAGGCTCAAGGAAATAGTGTGGTTTCTAGTAGTAATGGTAACAATACTGTGAATATGAAATTCAGCAAATCTGGTAATAAACATAAAAAGCGTGTTCAATCTGGACAACAATTTTTCTGGTTCGGTTAGTAGTGATGGTAACAAAATTTTCTACAGACAAAGCTCTCTAAAGCACCTGGCATCATCAATAGACTGGCCAGCGAGAGGCCGAGTTTGCAATGGCATGCAAAAAGAAAGGACATTACGCCGGCTCTAAATTTTTGTGAGCAAAAGAAGAAAAAGCATGTAAATAGCATTTCTGAGGAATCGTCTACACAACGAGGAGACAATTATTATACAGAGACTCTTTTTGCTGTTACTGACACCAATATCAACACAACTGGTGAGACATTTTCACTCAGTTCTTTTTCGTCCGGTAAGGTTTCAGTCATGTTAAATGATGTTACTGTGCAAGCAGTTGTAGACTCAGGTGCTTCTTGTAACCTGAAGGGCAAATGCACACCAAAGTCAGTAAATACTAAGATAGTTTAGACAAACAAGAAACTGTACGCTTATGGTAGTAGTTCCAAATATCTTGATTTACTAGGTCAGGCTTACATTGATGTTTTTGTTTCTGCTAATGGCAATTTTACTACTGCTGTATTTCACATTTTCATTGGTAATGCTGCCACACTGATAAACCAATGCTCAGCTGAATGTTTGGGCTTGTTGAGAGTCGGTCCTTTGGCTGGTGGGGTGAACAGTTGTAGTTCAGGTGGCTCTACTGGCCTGGGTGTGGAGCCAAGAATTAACAAGTATCCTCAATGTTTTGGGGGTGTTAGTCGTCTAAAGGAATACAAGGTTTCATTGCACATAGACAAAACGGTGAAACCTGTTGCACAACCTGTGAGGCGCTTGCCATTTGGACATACAGATTTAGCGCGAGTTAAAATAGATGAGCTTTTGGCTTCTTATATCATTGAGAGGGTAGATGGTCCCACACTCTGGGTTAGTCCTATTGTCACCGTGCCAAAAGACAACAATGACATTTGTTTGTGTATAGAAATGAGGCGAGCCAACGAGGCAGTTGTGAGGGAAAAGCATCCTATTCCATCCATACAAGAGTTACAGTTTAATCTGAATGAAGCTAAAGTGTTCAGTAAGGCTGATTTGAAATTGGGTTTTCAACAGTTAGAACTAGATGACCAGTCTAAAAGTATCACCACATTTGTCACTCCTTTTGGTTTGTTCCGGTATAAAAGACTCATGTTTGGAATTGCCTCAGCCCCGGAAATATATCAGTAGTAAATACAAAAGGGTATATCTGGCTTGGCAGGCTGCAAAAACTATGCTGATGATATTATCATTTATGGCTCGAGTAAAGAAGAACATGATAAAGGATTAAACAAGTTCTTGCAGAGAGTAAAGCAACTTGAGTTCACTTTAAATGCTAGCAAATGTCAGTGTGGCTTAGACAAAGTTTCCTATGTAGGCTACTATGTAAGTTTCTAGGGCTAGCCAATTTTGTTGGAAAATTTGTGCCACAGCTATCTACACATGCAGAACCTTTGCTTCGGTTGACCATGAACAGCACAGCTTTTATTTGGAGGAAGAGCAAAATGCTGCCTTTTGCAAGATTAAAGCACTTATGGCTGACAGTAAAACACTGGCTTTCTTTGATGCTAATGCTAGGACCAGCATAACTGCTGATGCGAGTCCTTATGGCTTGGGAGAAATACTTAGTCAAAATGTAGATGGAACGGAAAGGGTCATTGCTTATGGTCACAGAAGTCCCACAAAAACAGAGAGACGCTATTCACAAACAGAGTGCAAAGCCCTAGCGCTGGTTTGGGCTTGTGAACATTTTGCATTGTACTTGCTTGACATCAAATTTTGTCTCATAACAGACCATAAGCCTTTGCAGTTTATTTTTAACAGATCCTCAACTCAGCCTACTCCACGTGTAGAGAGATGGGTTTTCAGGTTGCAAGCGTTTAATTATGAAGTGGTGTATAAGCCAGGTAGTCAGAACATAGCTGACTCCCTTTCTAGACTTTCTGTAAGTATAGACAATGACCATTCTGTTGCTAACGTTGATAACTCAAACATAATGATGATGGCTAATGAATCAGTTCCAGTGGCATTGAATTTTTCTCAAATTAAAGCCAAAGCTATTGAGTGTCCTGAAATGAAATTAGAAAGGCAAGCTTTGCTAGATGGTTGCTGGGACAAATGTTTGCCTATATACAAAGCAGTGTCACCGGAACTGAGCCAGTGTGCTACAGTCATTTTGCGTGGCAATAGGCTTGTGATTACAACGACAATCAGAACTTCAGTAGTTAGCTTAGCTCATGAAAGTCACCTAAGCTTGACTAAACAGAACAGCGTTTGCGGTCCCAAGTTTGGTGGCCATTTATGGATAAGGATGTGGAAAAGATTTGTAATTAATATTTTGAATGCTTGTTGGTGTCCACGCCAAATAAACCTGTGCCAGTTTCTTGCACTAAATTGCCTGACCAATCATGGCAACACACTGCATGTGATCTTCTAGAGCCATTACCTAATGGTGAAAGTGTACTTGTTATTGTCGACTACTACAGCAGGTATTTTAAGATCTTCTTCTTGAGGTCTACCACTGCAGCCAAGATTACAGAAGCATGTGAAGACATATTTAGCAGGTGGGGTCTTCCTATATCGGTGAGAACCGATAATGGCTCACAATTTGGTAGTGAGTTTCAAACATATTTGAAACAGAATGGGGTGTTCTGGTTTTTAACTACTCCAATCTAGCCTGCTGCTAATGGGGAGGTAGAAAGGCAAAACCGTTCTCTTATAAAGTCTCTTAAAAATGCTCAAAATTCTGGCCGTAATTTTAAGAGTGAGCTTCGAAAATTTCTCATGGCTTACAGATCAACACCTCACCCTATTACTGGTGTTTAATCAGCAGAACTAATGACTGGTAGGCAGATGCATACTAAACTTTCATTGTTAGAGTGTTGTGAACCTAATCTAGATGAGGAACCTCAGGATCGTCAGGTTTTGGCTAAAATGAAATATAGATAGTACATAGATGTTAAACCCCGTGCTCAGGATAATGACATTGCTGTCGGTGACACTTTCTTGGTACGAGCTGAGAACCAAACAAGCTCAGTCCAACTTTTAGTCCTGAAAGGTATCAAATTGTATCTAGACAGAGGTCAGAGGTTGTTGTGAACAGTGAAAGAAATGGAAGACAGTTCCGTAGAAATGTAGCTGAGGTTACAAAATTCCTTAAATCACAAACAGAGTCTGACATAACCCAACACCAAGAGTGTGAGAATGACAAGGGAAATGTAACTGATGCTAAATTGAAGGCAGGGAGACCCATAAGGGAGAAAAACCATCCTTTCAGGTTTGGTTGTCTTGTTACCTACTAAATAGTCCTTAGCCAGTAGCTCAGTAATTTTAACTTTCCTAAATAAGTTTTGTCTTGCTTAATGGTGAAGCGGGGAATTTTTAGTTTATGTGCTAGTATTTCTTTGGTCCTTTGGATGGCTAACCCGTTGTCTACCTGTGGTGGCTTTACACTTAGGTAGGGCATGCTGGCTGTACTGCAGCTGGGTCCTGTCTCTTGAGGTCACTTGCTCTCAACCTCAAAGTTTGTGAGAAAAATGTGTGAAGGCATTACCATAGGCTGGTTAATTTATACAATTATTATATGCTTATAACTTCTTTATTAACACGCTGCTTTTATTTTAATTTTCTGATAATTTTATGTTAATTTTTGGAGTCCAGCTATAAGTATTAGTGTGAAAAAAAGAAAAATTTATAGGCTAAGAGAAATTTGACTTCTGTCTCAATTATTTTATTCAAGAAGGGAAGGATTGTTATGATGTGCACCTATTATGATGTGCACTTGTTTTATGTGTACCTGTTTTATGTGCATCTGTTTGAGTGAACTTGTTTGAGTGCAAGACAATTGTATAATTTTCATAATGCTTGATGTCTATATCTTCAGTTGAGATTCAACTGCCAATAAAGCAAGTCACAATTTGTAAGCCTAAAATAAACTAGTGATTCAAATGCTCAACATATAACAAAGCCAAGATGCATAACTTTTGCAGCGCAGGTTGTTTTCCTGCAGCAAATTGAAGCTACTCAAGATTTTGTTTGAACTTGTAAACGTTTCATCCCATTCATTTGCTCTAGGCAGTCATTCATTTCATTTACAATCATTTTTTTACTCATTCACATGATGAAGGATTACTTTTGCCCACATACATGCCTTCTGTATAATTAACTCATTAATCCGACTATGTTTTCATTCAACCATTTATCATTCTGCCTATCTATCCTCTCACCCACCCAGTAGCTGACTTATTTACTTACCCAGTCATTGACTGATTTACCAACAAGTCACTGTCTTCTGTACCACCCATTTGCTGACTCATTTTTTACGTAAGTGCTGATGTAGTTGTTTACTGATCTTCCCGTTCACTTCGAATCCTCGCATGTTCTCTCTCTCTCTCCCATTCGCCCAAAAACTCACCAATTTGTTGTCACAATCATTCAACTACTTGTTTACTTTTCACCCCTGCACCTTTTCACCCACCCACCTTTTCACCCCTGTACCTTATCATCCACCCACCTTTTCACCCCTGTACCTTATCATCCACCCACCTTTTCATCCCTGTACCTTATCATCCACCCACCTTTTCACTTAACTCACACAGCTGGGTAATGTTTTGTTAACTGTCCACTGCTACTCATTCTATTCTGACCTGCCTATCCATTCTCTCACTAATTTACATTTAACCATTTATAACCATTCATATTTTGTTAGGTCATTACTTCTGCCTAAGTTAACATTTGCTTACCTATCAGCTCTTTTGCGCACATGGCTGCAATAAGATTGATGCTGAAATGCAGTTGTAAAATTAGTTAGTCTCCGTTCCAAGATCAGACAGTCAGTCAGTTCAAGTATCTCTAAGTAAACTCTATGGTCAACAAACCAATTCAGTAATGGAATACTTGTTATTTAAAAGCTATCACCTGATAACAGGTTGAAGGGTACTGTAAACATGTTTACAAGTCTTTTCTTCTCTGCTTTAGAGTTTTGATAATTATAGTTACATGATTACAATTTTTTTCTAAATTTCTGAAGTCTTTTTTCCAGTTTTTAAGTTACTAAATATATTCAATCATATCTCACAAATTAAATTATTTGAATTTTTGGTAATCATCAGCTTTCCCTGCACTACTCTAAAAGTTAAAGCATTGTAAATCGTTTTCAAATATAATGCGGAAAGATTCCCGCCTTAATTATTGTGCAGCAGCTGCTTTTGTAAACTGTGTTAGTTATGCTGAAGTCACGCCTTCTTTTATCAGTCACACCTTTTCCATCAGTCACACCTTCTTTTATTAGTCACACCTCTTTTTATTAGTCACACCTTTTGTTTGTCACACTTTCTTTTATAAGTCACACCTTCTTTTATTAGTCACACCTTCTTCTATTAGTAACACCTTCTTTTATCAGTCACACCTTTTTTATTAGTCACACCTACTTATATTAGTCACACCTTCTTTTATTAGTCACATCTTCTTTTATTAGTCACACCTTTTATTAGCCACACCTTCCTTTATTAGTCATACCTTCTTTTATTAGTCACACTTTCTTTTATTAGTCACACCTCCTTTTATTAGTCACACCTTCTTTTATAAATCACTCCCTCTTCTATTAGTCACACCTTCTTTTATTAGCCACACCTTTTTATTAGTCACACCTCCTTTTATTAGTCACACCTTCTTTTATTAGTCACACCTCCTTTTATTAGTCACGCCTTCTGTTATTGGTCACATCTTATTTTATTAGTCACACCTTCTTTTACTAGTCACACTTCCTTTGATTAGTCACACTTTCTTTTATTAGTCACACCTTCTTTTATTAGTCACACTTTCTTTTATTAGTCACACCGTTTTTTATTAGTCACACCTTCTTTTATTAGTCACACCTTTTATTAGTCATACCTTCTTTTATTAGTCACACTTTCTTTTATTAGTCACACCTCCTTTTATTAGTCACACCTTCTTTTATTAGTCACACCTCCTTTTATTAGTCACACCTTCTTTTATTAGTCACACCTCCTTTTATTAGTCACGCCTTCTGTTATTAGTCACACCTTCTTTTATTAGTCACACCTCCTTTTATTAGTCACGCCTTCTGTTATTAGTCACATCTTATTTTATTAGTCACACCTTGTTTTACTAGTCACACTTCCTTTTATTAGTCACATCTTCTTTTATTAGTCACACCTTCTTTTATTAGTCACACCTTTTATTAGTCACACCTCCTTTTATTAGTCACGCCTTCTGTTATTAGTCACACTTTCTTTTATTAGTCACACCTCCTTTTATTAGTCACGACTTCTGTTATTAGTCACATCTTATTTTATTAGTCACACCTTGTTTTACTAGTCACACTTCCTTTTATTAGTCACATCTTCTTTTATTAGTCACACCTTCTTTTATTAGTCACCCCTTCTTTTATTAGTTACATCTTCTTTTATTCGGTAGACCTTCTTTTATTAGTCACACCTTCTTTTATTACTCAAACTTTCTTTTATTAGTCACACCTTCTTTTATTAGTCACACCTTCTTTTATTCGTCACACCTTCTTTTATTCGTCACACCTTCTTTTATTCGTCACACTTTCTTTTGTTCGTCACACTTTATTTTATTAGTCACACTAATAAGATATGCAGAGATTAACAACATAAATGGATTGATGGTGACTAAAGCTTTTTAATACTTTGGTTAACTTTAATACATTTGAACCAGATATCTACAAATAGATACTTCTACCCTTGGTAATATTGTAATATTAAGCATGACCAAAGCTCCTATGACTCACCCTTGAGTAATCCAGCATGGGTTTTTATATTCATCAAGAAACTCTGCTTTTTGACAACTGTCAATAGGTTTGTACACGACTCTTTTTCCAACTCCATATGGCTTAGCCAAAGGCTCCGAAATTTCTAGCCTGGTCTGACCTACAAAATTTGCTTTTATCATGTAAACATACTGTATCTATGAAAATCTCCTAAAGCTAAGAGTCTACATGTAGAATGCTTGATTTGTAACAAAATATCGGATTTGAATATTAACTTCCACAACATTGTTGTATATTGCATCATTGATACAGATGCTATCAGCTATTGCATTCAAGGTGCAGAGTAACGTGTCGCTATTCTGTCCGATCTTTTCACAACTATAGTCGTCATAATCACTGATTGATCATAATTGATCTGATCATTTGACTCAAATCAAGTTTTATCAATTTTAATTTCAAATCAACCTGACAGTCAAATCACCTCAAACATCAAAAACAGTTTCAAACGATAAAGAACAACAAATACTTTCTGATAAAACAGACTAAAATTTTGTGTAAGTTGATGTTCAACTTTTCAAATTGGTTAACGCTGATGACCAAAAAGGTATTCAACAAAAATAGTAAATGATTTTTCAGCTAAGAACCAATTGCCTTTTTGTCAATTCGCCAATCGTCTTTCAACCAATCGTCATTCACTGCACCTGCTCATGTTTCTTCCATTGACCGTTCCGTTCCACATCACTGTGCGCCCAATATCTAGCTTAGATTTGAATGCTATTATTTGTGCTACATTCCTTTTATTAACCCGTAGCTACTCAAATAATTAAGTATCGTACTCAAATACCAAGGGATAGTCAACAACAGCTGAAAGTAGTCGATGCGATTGATTACTCCAATGTGTGGCTAACTAAATCATAGGAAACACTTCTGTTCTAATAGACATTGAAGCTTTTTGCTCCTTTCAACGTGACTTACAATTTTTACCTTCTTTGGGCCGCAGCTGTTGTAATATTCTTACTGAGAGTTTTAATATTTGACCTAAAAAGTACCCAAATCCGATTGCCTATGAAAAGAAAAGTTTCTTCTCGTAAGAAAACTACATGTTTGATCTAAACATATGTATACAACAAGGAATCGCCGAGCCCTTAATAACCTTAAAAGGGCCATCAAGAATATATGTTAGTTTTTTGCAATTTATTTTTTATTCAAGGGAAAGATTAAAAAAATAACTTTTCAAAAACTTTGTCTTTTAGTCCAATGATATACAATTTACAGAAAGTATCATGTAGTACTAATAACATATACCTTAGAATAAGTATCCTTTAGTACTAATAATATGTACCTTAGAGGAAGTATCCTGTAGTACTAATAATATATACCTTAGAAGAAGTATCTTGTAGTACTAATAATATATACCTTAAAGACAGTATCCTGTATTACTAACAATATATACCTTAGAGAAAGTATTCTGTCGTACAGTGCACCTTCAGAATATGATCACGCTGATATACAATTTTTTCACTTGGCGAAGTTGAACATGGTGAGTTTTCACTTCATCACTGAAATTTTAATTCACCATACGAATTCGAGAAATTTTGTGTGCTTATTCTGTACGTCGAAATAACAAAGACACCGAAATGCGGTGTGCTGAAAACATTTTCACAACGTTTAGAAGAGACATGATGACCGACTTCTCTCAGATCAGCATTCCACGCTAGAAATTTTGTGAAAAGTACATAAATGAGAGCAAATATGGTACTTTTCGGACTATTAGCCGCTACTTTTTCTTATGATTTGAGCCATGCGGCTTATATAAGGGTGCGGCTAATCTGTGGCTTTTTCTTTCATCGCTAGGGCGCATTAACCAGAATCTCCGGTTAGTGCGCCTTTGGCGGTGAAAGAAAATATGAAACAATGCCTAACGGTACTGTTCCGTTAGGCACTAGGTTAAAAAGCGTCGATTAATACGAAACTGTGCCGTTAGGCACTGTTCTGTTTTAAACAGCAAAGCTGCTGACGCGTTAAAAATCACCGTCCTGTGTTTTGCGGCCTATACAAATGTGCAGCCTATGTATTGCTTTATTATCGTTTTTTTGAAAATAAAGCAGATGCGGCTTATATAGGGGTGCAGTTTATAGTTCGAAGGTTACGGTACTCATTTTAAGCGTTATACTCACTTCAACTATAAAATTTTATTGGGCATACATATATAACTACAGGCTACTATAACTACTATATAATCTAAATTTAATTCGTTAGCTATAGAATCTCAGACCGATATAAATGTTACAAGATGAAGAGAAAATTATTTCCATGACAACAAAGTTGGTCATAAATAAATAGAAAGAAGGCGCTCGTATTGTTAATATTGCCAAGTAACACAGTTGCAACCAATCAACAATTGCAATTATTATTAAAACAAGAAATTCGTTAAAGCAATCCCAAGGAGTAGCTTACGACTGACGACTTTTTGTTAAGCCTAAGTATTAAAAGGAAACAATTTTTTCGAAAGATTTTGTATTCTCAAATATTGTAACATTTTATGTGAATTCAATTATGAATTCTATTGGATAGTCAGTAATTAAAATAAAAGGCTAGGTCTACAAAGCATCGTTCAATTCACCTAAAGTTTATACTGGCTCACATAAAAACGTGACTTTTACTGTCTGATTTTGAGAGTAATTAGTATTCCAAACAAGTATTCTGTACATGTACTGCTATAAACATGTGCACGTAGTAACAAACTTTACACAACCATCCAGCTTGATAACAAATTAAGTTTTGGTGTATCATGTCAAGAATTTATAGACCTACAGTACTACAAAAAATACAGAATTATGTGTTTGCTAAAACAAGATTTTTACTTGCAATCTATTAACTCCATCCATCATGGTACAGTGACTGGCAGCAAAAAGTAACTAATAATACGTATGAATAATACGCATGAATTAGAATAAACCAGGTAAAAATCATGTCGCATCACAAACTCTTAACAGCTTTTCATTTTTGAAAGGTTAGAGTCTTGAATGCTTGATTTAAATCATTGTTCATTCATGAGTGTTTCTGCAAGTTCTATGAACTACCAAATTATGCAAGATCACAAATTTTATGCTCTGTTCATAATAACTGTTACAATAAAAAGGCAAAAGGTCCTAATAATAACTTTTTCAACTTTCAATGTATCGTTTTTTATCCATTAAAAAGTCCCAAAATTGAGCCTTTCTTTCCCAAAGTGATACGCAAAACATGAGTGTTGGGTTACCAAATAACAAACATAGTTTGCTATTTAGTAATAAACTTTACTTAATCAAACTGCATGTACATCTCTTGTATAATACAGTTTTCTTGTATAATACAGTTCTTTTGTATAATACTGTTAAAAATATATTATATTCCGTGTGCTGCTAGAAGAGATGCATTACACATTGAAAAGTCTATATCTTACAGTTTTACCTGGATGTAAAAGTCTATATATTACAGTTTTACGTGGAAGTAAAAGTCTATATATTACGGTTTTGCCTGGAAGTAAAAGTCTACATATTACAGTTTTACCTGGAAGTAAAAGTCTATATAGTACAGTTTTACCTGGAAGTAAAAGCCGTGTAACAGATGAAATTCTCTCTTTTTGAAGATCAAATACGATCAGAATGGCTGCTACTAAAACCAGAGCGAGCAGTAAAAACCGCAGCTGCTTGCACATGATGATGCTTTTAAGTGCTAGTTAGACATGCTAGCGCCTTTCGCTTGTTCATTGCTGTTAAACTGAATAACGCTTGAATCCATTTTTTGAGCTGCATTCATTCAGTCAAACAATGCAATATTAACACTCCTTGCAATGCTATTGTATTCACCCATTGAACATTGAGCTATGATATTGCTGTATACACATAATCAAAAGCCTGATGAAAGCACATAAATTACATAATTTTTTTATCATATATTTTAATACATCAGAGTCTTGGCTTTCGAATGGGCCCCTGTTTGACATGGTGAGACAGACGTTGGTTGGTGTTTATAGGATTTCCCCAGAGCTCTACCGCAGAAATGTTCAATTGTATAGACTCGAAAGTTGTGATGTCACAATTTCCATATGCTGTGTTGTGTGCTCTTACCACTTATTTTATTGCTTACCGCTTATATTTATCAACTACGATAATGATGCTATTGTTAGACAAAGGTAGGACAACCCCAGCAAACCAATGAAGATGACAAAGGAATCAGTGTCATTAGTTCTCCATCTACAGATTATTTCTATGATAAATAACTCAGATTTCAAGCACCATACTATGTTTTCCCAATGATATTATGCACTAGCCCTCTCATTGTATTGTGATGGTGAGGGTAATGAGAGAGACTGATACTAATTAGTTTCAAGCATTGATGGATCTCCGAAAGTGCGATTGACACATAGTCTTATGGCTACGCAGCCCGCAGCTCACAATTTAATTGATGTGATTTCATTACCTTTATCAACGGCAGTACATTTATTAAAGCATAATTAATTAACCCAGAACATGTGTTTGTATTGGTCCGGCGTTAGCACGATCCCGGGCATTGTTGATTATCAAGAATCCTAGTTTATTATTAGCGCTCCCTGAGTTTTGCAGCGCCGATTGTCACAGAAAAGCACAGCCTTAATGGCAGCGAAAGAGATCGACTACCAAAGGCTAAATAATAATTGTGACATCACCTTTTGAGAACCTGAACCAAAAGTTTTTTTTGCAGGACATACTTTTGACACCCTGTTTTTCATAGTTCTATTATTTTTTGTAAATTGAATATAGGCTCATTTGAAAGCCAAGACTCTGATGTATTGAACTATATAATAAAAAAATTATGTAATTTATGTGCTTTAAGCATAGTTTCATATATTTTCAATCAAATCGCTCGCTGTTGGATGCTTAAGAAGGAGATTCTCAGGGATCAGCGAGAGTTGTAGAACTAAACTTTTTGGTGACCTGACGAAAAACATGTATCATATGCTTGTGAATTTCGGATAAAAACAGTCAACGATTATGGAAAGGCCTAATGTTTATGCAGGCTAACTAACATGCAAACACAAGAATAAACATATGAATAAGCACAAAAGCAAGCTAGCAAACAAGCGAGCCAACAGGCAAACAGGCAAACCGGCCAACAGGCAAACAGGCAAACAGGCAAACAGGCAAACAGGCAAATAGGCAAACAGGCAAACAGGCAAACAGGCAAACAGGCAAACAGGCAAACAGGCAAACAGGCAAACAGGCAAACAGGCAAACAGGCAAACAGGCAGACAGGCAGACAGACAAACAGGCAAGCAGGCAAACAGGCAAACAGGCAAACAGGCAGACAGGCAAACAGGCAAACAGGTAAACAGGCAAACAGGCAACAAGCAAACAGGAAAGCAAGCAAATGGGCATACAAACAAATGCATGCACACACTGACAAAATAAAAATTATTAATACGGATTTCTAAAAGCAGCAATATTGTTGTAATATGTAATATTATTGTAATACGTTTCTAAAGTAACATGTCTTAACTATCATTATTTTGACGTTTTGCCATAGGTCTCGTTTTTGTTTGTTTTCATTCAACTTAATCACTCGCATTTGGATCTCATAGCAATCAAACAGACACACAGACAGACAGACAGTTTCCTACTTACTACTCGGAGTGTATCTAAAAGAATTAGTGTATTTAGTCTTTTTTTGTATAGGTAAAAGGCATCTACTTGTAAAGTGGTTGCTTTTAGCCTTGCCAACTTTGTTTTTTTTGAAGGGCTAAAGAGATGAGTCTGGAAAAATCTTGAAAAAGATTTAGCCATTTACATGTATCTCTCTGTTCATATTTCTAGAACGTGAATGCTTTTGCAGCAGATAGTTAAGTTTAAGGAGCTTGTACTGTACTTCTGGACGACATTTAGTAAGCCAATGTGCACTTATAAGTTAGTTGTATGACAGGAACTTTACTACAGCAAAGAAAGGCTATGGACCACTTGTGCAACGGTCTAGATTAGAATGGAGTTAGGACAATGAGTGATTCGCTTATTGAAGTCAC
This sequence comes from Watersipora subatra, assembly GCF_963576615.1. Lineage (NCBI taxonomy): Eukaryota > Metazoa > Bryozoa > Gymnolaemata > Cheilostomatida > Watersiporidae > Watersipora > Watersipora subatra. Next base: position 30,446,397 of record NC_088718.1, on the reverse strand, counting down.
GCTCTGCTGCTCTCAAAAACAGAAATAAGAAACTTCATAGAGCTTTTTATCTACTTTTTCTACCTCAGGGCAGCTCAGAAAGCTGTTGATCAACAATGCCTTAATGGCAGTCAACATTTAGTTTTGTGTCACTAACCTCTACTCAAACAGGAAGCCATAAAACAATACTAACTCTATCAGTGTAGGTTTTTGCATCTTTAAATATTTTCAGCATAGACCTTTACATAATTCTGTTTGTAAACAGTACAACTAGAATGTTGTACATGTGCTCCGTAATGGATGGTAAAGTTCCTTAGGACTATTTCTACATGTTTTGAGCTTATTTGGTTTTGTTCATAGACGAAACCTATGCTCTACTGAGTTTGTCCATTAGCCACTAATCATGCATGAATTAAGTGATACTGCCATGTGCTTTAGTTCAAAGAAGTCAGAAGTATTGTAACAGCTGCTTTAGTTGACTCATCTTCCCGCACAGCATAGTAAGTTTAGCTAATATAAAATATTTTGATTATGTTTATTGATCACTAACCCTCTTCAAATGTCTTTATCTATTTTGTACAAGTATGAACTTTAGTTGCTAAAGTTTTCTAGCAGTTGAAACTTTTTGTCGATAAAAAATGGTAAAACTTGTACCCTAGAGATGAACATACACAAATTTCACTAGATTTTATTCAAAAAGTTTCAGTTTTTTATCCTTTGCATGTATTTTTGATATTTGAGGTAGTCTGATTTCCAGCGTGTTTCAAAACTAAAATTAAAAATACATTGCTGCGGTTGAAACGCTCAGAAGAAAAATAGTGCCAAAATGATGCGACTAGTTGCACGGGTGCCTGTCTTTTGCGATTGATATTGGCTAAAGCGCTCGAGTTTTGGCATTACACATTTATACTCTGTCAGTGTATTGGCCGAAGTGCAGCCATAGGAGTCATAATGCCACTCTTGTTTGAATTTAAACATGGTAACTACAATCAAGTTTTGGCAATTTTCATCGTTAAGCTCCCTGGCAGTCAGACCATCTCAAATATAAAAATCACTCGCAATAGATAGAAAAATATCGATTTATTTTGATAAAATCTTCAGAAATTTGATTCGCTGAAATCAATAAGTATCTCAAAACGTGTCGATCAATATTTTTTGAACAAACCTAAACCTTGAAACCTGGATACAAACTAGTAAGCATAGATTATATTTCAGTGAGCATAAAATTTTGGCCGGCCACTTTAAAAAAGATTATAACTGCAGATTTATGATGCTGATCAAAGTTGCTGATTTTGTAATGAATTGGTTTTTTGTTAGCAAGCTGAGAGAAGGGGTCTGACCAACTGCAACTTTTTTACTGGTTTTAAAGTGAAAGTATTACCGTTTTACTCACAAGAACTGCTGAACTGAAAGGAATTGGTCATCGTGTCTTTTTCAGGCATCGTGAAAATATTTTCGACGAACAGCTTCTCATGGTCTTTGTTATTTTGATGTACGTAATAAGCACACCGACTGTTAAATTTGAACTAAAGCAAAAATTTGGTTGAATTCGTATGGTGAAATAAGATTTGTGTGGTAAGATACAAAAATGATCATGTTCAACTTTGTAAGATGAGAAAATCGTTTATTGGAGTAATTGTAACTTGAGAGTGTACTGTATGCTTGTATACTTGGCCCTAGTTGTTATGGCCTTTCTAGGTTTAATGAGTGGGTGTCTACTAGGCATATAGTGACAGCTCTTTCTGATGGCAAAGTGGGTTGAATAAATTTCTTCTCTCAGAGCTTTATACATAGCTTCCCGGCTTGCCACCTCTTTGGGTGAATTGCATTTGTTGTGTATTTTTTTTCTAGATGAACTGATCCTCTGCAAATTGTTTGCTGCAGACTCTTTTGGCTAATTTTGGATTCTATTAGCCTCCTGTCTTGGCTCCTGTCTCTCTGCGCCTTTTGGCTATCTGGCTCGCTGCCAGCTTCTTCCGTTTACACTCATTATTGAATCATGTTAGCCAGCACTCTTTTCTGGCATCTGATATCTGATATCTGACATCTGAAATTTGACATCTGACATCTGAAATTTGATGAAATTTTATGATGATGTGATAGGGATGCGATGTGCAGGGCATTAAATAATTAAATTTCACAAAATTGTCCATAACTTGAGAACCATCAGTAGCTGATTTGTAAAATGAATTTTTGTAATAATCTTCATCATGAGACGGTTCTAGTTATCTATCTTACATAAAACAAGAAATATATTCACATTTTATGCCAGGGATTCTATAGCCATCACATCAGTCCTTTTTCTTTCTCAAAACACTATTAAAATTAATGAATAATAAAATTATGACATCGTCATATCGTCATATCATCATATCGTCTATAATAAATGATGTTATAAGCTATATCTGTAATATATAAAGTGTTACAAATGTATTGGAAGCTCTAAGTCTCCAGTAAACCTCAACAGATGGTCAGATTAATGTTTTTTACTATTCAAAACACATCGTGCTGTCAAACAAATTAGTAGAATATGCATGTAAATTGACAAAATTGTTAGAATTATAATAAATTTCAAAGCTTGATAAAAATTAGAAAGTTAGTTTCTACTTGCAAAAATTACTGGTTCTTTTAGAGTTGGCTTGTGCAAATTTGCTTTAATTAAGAAAACTGACCTACAGCCACTCACTCAGGCTTGATTATTTAAAACTGAACAATGTGCGTACATCGTGGTTTTCTTCACGCTTTAGCATAGTGTCGCTTCGAAACGAACTTTCTGTTCAAATTTTTGAGTCGCTGCACACAATTAAGTCCCTATCCAATGAGAATGCTGGCTAGCCTCCAACTCAATCGTATTGCTAGGTGATGAGAACTCTGTCAATTGTAGATATTACTCGTGATAGATGTAGTGACGATCGTATCCTTTGTAATAGGTTACAATTTATATTTTGGGCTAAATCTTCGCTAATGTAAAAGACAGCAGTGAACAAACTAAACAAAGCCCATTTTTGACCTAATAAAAATTCTTCCAATACAATAAGTACCCGATTTGTTATGACTGGTGGATATATTAATGTATATACATGTATCTCTGCTTGTACTTGTCACTCTGCCAAGTCACTCTGTCACTTTGCTTTGTAGAATATATTTTGGAAATTCAAGTAATACATTGTTCTCCTTTATATTTGATTGTGACAGTCAACGATAATCATAATTAATTATCATATGATCATACATCTACCTTGTTCATATCTCAGAAATTTTAATCTTATCAGCTGTAATGGCTAGATGGCTCCTATGCTTGAATGTTTACCGGTATAGTAATTGAAAGGGTTGTGCTTTCTACTCTGTTTGCAGAAGCATGGAATCGCCATTTCTCTCAGCTTTTCAGTCTTTAATGTTTCCCACGCTGATATGGCAATCGTCCATTTCTTGTACATTCTTAGCTTAGCAGTTTTTCATATTTGCATTTCAATGTTACAATTCTTGTGATGCTAGTCTTAACACGATTGCAGTTCTTACTACGCTGTTTGTGGCAGACTCTAACTTTCATGGTTTCTAACTCTGACACAGCATCCATGAGTATGTTTGAGTGAGTAAAGTATTCAGTGAGTGAAGTTTCAAAATTTCTAGGTACCTTGCAAGTGCCTAACAATTTGAAGCTTTGCTCTATATGCTGTCTGCTATAAAGACTGGTTCACACTATATCGCCATATCTCGGAGTTGTCCTTTCAGCGTTGGTCATCGATTATGTGAACCATAAACAGATGGTATCCACGAAGCAACGCGGTTACATTGAGAAAGTTTTCAGCTGTCAAACTTTCTGATACTGTGCAGAGTGTCGATGACCTCCTTTCAAATGTGAACCATTTCGGCGATGGTAATTCGCGGTCGTGGATAGCGTGAATTATTCATATCTGCTTATAATAGTCACTGCAAGATTAGTTTTTGATTCCCACATGCGAATGCAAAGAGGTTTCTTTGCAAAACGTTAAAAAGATAAATGTCCCGAAGTATTTCTTGATGCAAACGTGGATGGGTTTGTGATAGTGGGAACATTGTTATCATTGATGATCACAAAAGTATTGCGGCATCAACGCCGAAACACGGAGAAATAGTGTGAACCAGCCTTTAGGGATCAGACAGCCTTTACTTTGAAAACTAGCTGAATGATTGTGAGCCAATGAAATAGTGAGAGTTTTACCATTGGCCTTGTGTTCCTAATATGCAAGTTATCCCGCCTTGCAAGCGTTAAACTCTGCTGGACTTTCAAGGTTAATTCGTTTTAAGATTTTAGAAACAAACAAATATTTGCTGCTAATCAGTTATTTCAGATTCAATGCTTTTCAGCCATATTTGAACACAAATAATTTAAAAAACTGCTGTACTTTTTCCACAATTGTGCAAGAACATGATAGTTGAAATGTCACACAGTTACCACACACCCATAAGCCTAGCGAACATGAAAAAAAACCTAATGAGTTTCGTTTCAGTTTGACACTCAATAAAAGGTATTTTGTTCTAGTTTGTTTATATTGAACATTCCTTGAAACTAAATAAGCTGAATTCCATTCTCAGATCATTGGCTAAAGTAAACATAGCTCTATGGATATTGGCTAAAGTTCGCATAGCCCCATGGTTATTTGGTAGAGTACATATAACTCTATGATTATAATTGGTGAGGGTACACAGAGCTCCATGATTATTGGTGAGGGAACCTATAGTTCTATGATTAATGGTGAGGGTACATATACTGTAGCTTTAGGATTATTAGCTAAAGTACATACAGGTCTATGATTATTGGCAAAGGTAAACATAGCCTTATGATTATTTGCTAGGGTATATATACCTCTATGATTGTGGACTAGAGTATACAGAGTTATTTAAGTCCTCAGAGCCTGAAATCCACTCAGCTATATTTCATAAAGGCGTTTTTATAAAGAAGCACACTCATGAGGAGCCTGAGGAGGTTACACTTCAATGAGAGCACATAACTCTTAAACACAGGAATATCACAAGTGACTCATCTGACAAAATTATCAGTGAAAAATAGTGGCATCTGTTTTACATTCATTTGATTGATAGTAACAAATAAATGAACAATGACAATTTACCTATAACAGACACTGAAACAAGCTGACAGATAGCTATTTACTGGGTGTTTATTATGTGGATTATGCGTATTTGGAATAACCACCGCAGTTACTGTATGATAAGAGTTTCTGTAGACGTTCCCATGTTGCAGACTGACACTGGCGCCTTGTTGAAAAAGACAAAAAAGTTCTATGCCAGAGGTCCTAACCATGCACTCTTACTTAACACAAATTAATATTGGAATGTCCAAAGCATTGAAAAAATTTAAAATCTAATAGCTTGCATTGTATTTTCATGCGCATCATTAGCGAGTGCTGTTTCTATTATTTGCAAGCATGAAATAATCGATAAAAATTTGCCCATGAAAAAACTGGCTTCACTTGCAAATCTTTGCCATTTCCATTTTTGTGGATGATTTGAGGGTGATGCAAGCTGGTGAATTAACCTCAACATGTAAACATTGTGTGTGCTAAGAATAAAACATGATACACTTTAAAAGAGATCCTGATTGTAGAGCATGATAACAGTTGAGCTAGATACATAAACTATGACAATAAAAAAAAACAAATGCAAAACATACAGTAGTGCACAAAATTATCGCAACCTCTAATCAATACGACATATGTTATGTTTCATTTAAGGTTGCTGCACTGAAAATCACCAGAACTAAGCAATTCGATGTAACATCTTTATCTAGAATATATGAGCAGTTCAAACAAGCAACCAAAACTTTATATATCTCAACACTATTGTTTTAATTCAAGAAAAATCTGACACATGTTTATAGCCAAATTTATAGCCAGCTTTTTGCTTTGAGCTATTTCGGCATTATTAGTAAATTCATCAGATATTTCCAATATTCTTTGTAGCACAACACAGCTTTTTAAGATATCCGGTGATTACCAAGTTTACTTCAGAGTTTAAAATTAGAAGTCAGTCTAGCTTGTAACTCTTTGTAGTCAAAGAAAATATATTTTTATTTGATAAGATGACAATAGTACAAGTTAAGTTTTAAAATGATGCATAAATTTATACACTTGGAACTAAGCTGCGATGAGAAGATCTTTTAGTTAATGAGGAACAAGCAGTTGCTATAATTTTGCACCCTACTGTAAGTAAGCCCCTAAGTTTATCTTTGCTAGCGCCAAAGTTTAAATATTATATATATAATTTAAGATTTATACTTAAAATACATTACTATATTTTAACCAGCGTGTCTGATCTTAATATCTTTTCCTTTCACATGTTACATTTGACAGAATCTTTTTAATGTTATTATGCAATTTATTTTCATCAAATTTTTGCTTTAATAACATAAATATTGACAGCTTTAAACTTTGAGTAAAATATTTGAAGACTTCTACATCATTTTGTTGAAAAACTTACTATTGAAAAACAAACTGGTCAAAAGAGCCACATTGGCTGAATGACTTTAAACACCCTAAAGTTATACAACAAGAATATATTTTTTTCATCTTGATTCTATTTCCACAGCCATTTGTCATCTCCCAGCATCTCAGCTAGTTCTACATTAAATGGTTCATAAAACATTTTGAGAAGTTCCTTTGTCTCTGGCAGCACAGGTTTGGCCTTGTAGCCAGAATTTTCAACCTTTGAAAGGTCATTGCTGTTCACCTCTTTCCCTTCAATGACAGGGACTCCAACAAACCTAAATACTCTCTTCATACATTCCTCTTTGTCCTTTGCATAGTCTTCCATTTTGGAAAAGTAGATCTTTTCCTACAAGAAACTTTATTTTCACTAAGATATAATTTTTTAAGTTTTTATATTTAGGATTTTTAACATATTTACATTAAAAACTTTTAGTCCAGTAACAAACAGAAACTTGAAACAAACCTAGTATTAATATACACAATTAGACACTGTCTCTTTGAATGCACTATGAAAAAATACCAACATCTGTGTTTGCTTTGATAAAAATAATGACCCAGACATCTACCCTCACCTATAATTACCTATAATCACCTACAACAATCAAACACCACCTATAATCACATAAAATCACCTACAATCACCTACAAATACTTAAAATCATTTGCAGTAGCCTAGAAGCACCAATCAAGAATCAACTACAATTATCAAATATGTTCTAAAGTTACTTACAACCACTTACAATTACCTGCAATCAACTTTAACCTACAATTATCTAAAATTACTTAAAATCATTTACAATAACCTAGAAACACCAAAAATTACTTAGAGTCATCAGTAATCTTCTATAATCACCTAAAATTACCTGTAATCACCATTAATTAGTTGCAATCACTTACACTTATTCACACCTACCTAAAACCATCAATAATCACTGAAAATCCTCTACAACTACCTATGATCACCTACAATCATCTGCAACCATTTAAAAAACATGTAAAATTGCTTAAAATCATCAAAAACCAACTAAAATGATCAACAACCACCTACCATTACCTATAGTCACTCCCTATCACTAACAATCACTTGCACAAGTCAAATCTCTTTAGCCAGTCCTCAAAAACTAAATAAAATTTTAAGTCACTGATAGCCGAATGCATTTCAAATACCTTCGTAATATAGGTAAAGTATTTTAACCAATAACCTGCAAAAATAAACTTTAGTTATACAGAATATTTATAAGCATATCTCTTCAATCTCTAGTAAATATTAAAAAAAAAGTTTTGTAAACATTTTTTCTATTTAAATATTAATTTTATTTTGAGAAACAAGATTTTAGACAATCAGCAAAATTTATACTTTGCACTTAAACATTTTATTAAGCTAGCTGAAAGCCAAACATTGCATGAGTAATAAAAACATTCACTATTCTGACTTTTTAATAAAGGTGTTTATTTATTCTGTGTCTCTGACCAATGCCTAGTTTAATCGTTTAAACATTTGAGGCATAGCTAAAACAGATTGTTGGGAAACATTTGTTACTCCTTGTGCTACAAATCTTCTTGTGTCATGATCTCTAAGGCAGTCATGATCTCTCAGGTAGTCATGATCTCTCAAGCAATCATAATTTTTAAGTATGCTAAAAATATTCAAGCGCGCTAATTATTCCACAGTATCACAAGTAGGACGTGTGACACAGTAGCTAGCACAACTGTCTGTTCCTCACATTATCCCTAACTGCTAAAGTAAAGCGGTTTTTCATTCTTAGACTTTAATCCCTATAACTGGACATACAGTTGACAGAGCAACAAACAACAAACAAACAATCAGATTTATATATATTGATCGAAACAATACGAAAATTCGGCTGTTTATGTGGCAATATTATGCAAACATTTTCCATAGCACACTATATAATGACTTTAATTTTGAGCTTTATTTTTGTATTTATTTTTAGGAATATAATTCACGATCGCGAGCTTTCTGTTCATGCAACTTCTCTTGAGATTGTTTTTCAGTTTGCTAAAATCATAGTTTTTAGTAACAGCAAACAATTCTGACTCATATTATTCAACATAGTCACCTTGGGGATGAACTTTAAAAGCTCCTTGAGAAGAGTAGAATAACAGCTGTCACTCATTATTCTAACAGTGTATGGACGTCGGTGATAGATTGATGTTTGCTCCTTGTTAAGTATGCAAACTGTGGTCCCATATTTTGGTAGACACTTTGTAAGGGATACTACAGACTCTGAGATTATTTGATGGAAGAAGGAATTTCCCAGCATACTGAATAGAAGAAATTAATTGACAAACTGAAGAAAAATTCGAATGCAAAACTTGGCTAACAATATGAGTTGAAAAAACAGTAGTGCAAGATCTGAGTGGAAAAATTGAGTTGATAAGTTGATTTGATAAGTTGATTTAATCAGTTGAGTTGGTGAACTTAATGAAAGAGGAGGAGCCAAATTAATTAAGTGAGTTGAACAATTTGAGTTGTAGATTTGCGTTGAAGAGCTGAGTTGAAGAACTGAATTAATGAATTGAGTTTAAGGGTTGAGTTAAATGGTTGAGTTTTGAGTTTAAGAATTGAATTAAAGAGTGAATTCAGGCGTTGAGGTATAGATATGACTTAAAAATTTGAGCTGAAGACCTGAGTTGAGAACCTAAATTAAAGAGTAAGTCAAAAAGTTGAGCTAAAAATCTGAGTTAATAATGAAATTGAAAAGCAGAGTCAAAGAGTTGAGTGGAAAAGTTAAGTGAAAGAGCTGAGGTAAAGAGCCAAGTTGAAAAGCTGAATAAAAAAGCTGACTCGAGGGAGTGACTTGAAGAATTGCGTCAAAGGTTTAGGGAATACATTAAATTAAAAGTTTCGGTGAAAAGCTGAGTGTGGAAAAACGCATAGAAACTTAAGCCTAAAACTTGATTTGAGGAGTTGAAGCAAAAATGTAATGATAACATTGACAACCCATATAACATTTACTTAAAACATGGCCCAATGAGAGTAAATTAACAACATTAATTACAAAACTTTAAATCCCAAAGAGTCAACAATAGTTTCTCAAGAGGCATCACTTTAAGATGTGATTGTGTTACATGTAACTAGCAAAAACAATCACAACTTGCTTTTGACGCAGATAGAATTACTGTAAATTGGCGGTCTATTAGAAATGGTGGTCTATCAGAAGTGACGTTAACAAAAAGAGTTTTGCTTTATATTTTGCTTAGCTGGTCAGAAGAAAATGAACTTAATATTTTTATGAGTGAAGTGATGCTAATGTCGAATATATTTTTCGCACTCTCTTGGGCAGAGTCACATTGATATCATCGGCGTAAGCATAATAATATTATTTGCTTGCTTTTATACATTGAAATATTGACTAAGTTAAACAAGAAATTACATAGGGTAAAAAAGATTAAGTTATTATTTATTTTGCTGGTGTCACTTTTAAAGTTTTGAAGAAAAAACTGAAAGGCTTTAGTGCTAGAAAACGAATTACGATGTGCCATAGCAATGATTAATGTTATCTTATACAATTTTCCGGAAAAGTTACTTTGCGGTAATACGACCAGATATTTGGTGCATACACACAATGCCTTCGTCATATTCAGTTTAAAAAACAAAATCTATCTTACACTCAGTGCGCTTGACAACATATTTTGCTTTTCATCTTTGTCTTCTGAACCCCAAGTTAAAAGTTTAATCAGCGAAAAAAAATCTATGATTTTATAAATCTTTTTTTAGTTTGGGATAATTGTTCATTTTTTAGTATGAATATCTTTGTTTCGATTTTCAAATAAGAAAAAAAAGTCTAGTGATAAGTGTTCACAAAAAGACTCAGCTAACACAATACCAACCTTAAAATCTTGCATCAAAAACAAATGTTCTTTACCGAGACATACGTATTCTGTAAAACCTAATATTTGACAAGGGCGGGGGTAAAACGTCATAACCTTTGAACCACACAGTCTATGTAAATGCTTTTATACTAAATCAATCAGCATAAAAATTCACATCATCTGATGCCATAAAAATGCCACAAATACGTAGCAGAATGAGCTTAAACAATTTTTCACCCAATTTGGCTATCAATATTATTACAGCCTACGGTGTTATAATTAATGTTAAAGATAATACCATATGCAATATTTAAACGATCGCCCTCTGTAATAATACTGTTCAATAAAAATCACCCACATTCTATAGATCTAAAATTAGTAAAAGGTTTCCAGCTGTAATGAATATGGCACAACTGGTCCTTGCTAAAAAAATGAGTTAAAAAGTAGTTTTGGCAAAGTGAAACTACGCTCAGGATAGGTTGTAAACATGTTTTCTATTGGCTTAATGCAAAGTCTGAGTGAATAGATTTTGTTTGTTGGCTCAGATACAAATCTGAGCCAATGCAAATAAGATTTCATTATCTGAAGCATGCAAGTAATTGTTTTCTTTTGTTTAAGTACAGATAAAACAGTCTAATCAATTAGCTACTCACTAATCAGGAAGGGTTTGTATAGAGTCTACTAAAGCAGCATCATGCAGCTCTTGACCAATCACACTCATGTTAGGCAACTCGTGATATGCAAAGAGATAAGACAGAATTGGTTCACTAGTTTGACCTGAAAATAGCTTCATTTTGAGCCAGAACAAACTTGGTTGTATTATTAACTAGCTAACATTTCACATAATAGTATCTGCTAACCTAATGAAGATGGAGAACTGTTTACACAACCATGCAAAGCTGAGACAAATAACCCGCCCAATGCCTTAAAGTGAGAAACTTATACTGCCAGAAAGTAAGGAATTCCCAATGAATAAGCACCTCATCAGTTAATTTTCACTGTTAATTGACTATCTCTAGTGAAGAGGTAAATATATCAAAGGGTAGGCTAAACCGGTAGCTCATAGAATAACAAAACTGATAGATTGAAGGTAAGATCTTTATCGTTAAAAAGCAGAATTTTACTACAATAAGTACGAACCATAGCAGCTGGCCAGTTTCAAAATTTAAATCATATTATTGTTCTCCTTTCAAATTGATTTTGGAAAAGTTCGGCATGTTTGTGTAGAGAGGCCAGAAACCAAAATAATAAAAATCACATTGAATCTAACAATGTATGAAAAAATAATAGTAGTTAATGAAATAGATCATTTGCCCTAAAATAATGTTTGGTACTAATCGACAATTACTGTAGTATATTCAACAACCTTTTTTGTTTGCAAGGTGTAAAATTTGGAGTTGCATACTTTTTGCTAGAAAATTTGTTAACTTAAAAAGAAAGAAGTTTACACCTTCAGGGTTGGTTATACTTAGAAACAGTACCTATCAAATAATATTTTTGCTTTAGTAATAATAACACTAAAAGTCATGCAGTATGTTTAGTACGCAGTTGTCTGCACTCGACTCACAACTTATTGATCAAATAAGTGACCATTTGACTACTCTGACATTATGTTAAACCTATATTTCTGGTCTATATTTAACCTTACTGTCTGGTTTATAAATATTTTGCATACAAGTAACAAAATACAATATTAATTGTACTTATTCAATTGCTGGTTGTTAGGGTTGAACAGTCAAATAAACCTGCTAAATTTTAAACAAGAATTTCTGATAAAGGCCTAGCAAGTAGTGAATAAGAAGAGCTAACATGTGCAGCAAATAGATGGTTTTTATCAATTTATATAGTCTTGTAGTTGCTACATTATCATTGATCTTACAGTAAATCAAACATACAGTATTTTGGCGCATTATAAAATGACCATTAATTGCACAATAAAAACACATACCCTTTTCTTCTTGTGCTCAAAAAAGAAATGAGATATCATCCGATCTGCAGGCTCTCGCATGGTTATAATGTAACGAGAAGTGTCAAGCATGGTGTAAGTCAAGTACTGTGCCGCACTCCGCCGTACAAAGTGGGTTTCATTCTCTTTTTCGAGTTTATGAATCAGCGCACATCCTGAGCAGTCACAAAATATGTCTTTTTTTTGTTCAAGATGTCTGTAACAAATCAAAATTAGACATCATTGCAAGGTTGTACATGCGAACATTAAAGTATTTCAAATTTTATTTGCACTAAAAAATATATTTGCTTGAAAAAAAGTTGTTTTTTAATATGATTTTTATGCAATATCTAGATGTAGGTGATAAATATGTGTATAAAACCTTTTACAAAACAAGTATGCAGTGTTCGGCTCCTTAAACCAAAGTAGAATAGGCTTTATACATACACTGGACTCATGAGATGTGTTTCCATCCACTTCAAGGGGCAATCATCTGTCAAGGGAGAACTATTTGTGAAATAGTTTCTCGTTTCACCAATGATACCAGGGTGATGTGTAAACTGCTCTGTCATGTCTGTTGTGCCTGATTTATGAAAGCCAAGAAGCATAACTCTCGCTGCGCAGGTTGTTCTCCTGCAGTAAAATGAAGCACACCCATGAATTAGTTTGAACTTGTGTTTTTATTAATTTGCTCTGGGCATTCATTTATCTTATCTACAACCATTCTTTCACTCATTGACATAAGAAGGATTACTTTTGTCTACATACGTGCCTATGGTATAATGAGCTCGTGAATCTAGCTACATATTTGTTCAACTATTTTTCTGTTTAGCCACTCGCTCACCCACCTACTGGCTGACTCATTCATTTACCTATTAATTGACTTATTTACTGCCTATTTGCTACCTTATTCACTCTTCATTTGCTGTCTTACTCACTCCTCATTTGCTGTTATACTCACTCCTCATTTGCTGTCTTATTCACTCCTCATTTGCTGTCTTATTCACTCCTCATTTGCTGTCTTATTCACTCCTCATTTGCTTCTCAATTCACTCCTCATTTGCTGTTTTATTCACTCCTCATTTGCTTCCCAATTCACTCCTCATTTGCTGACTTATTTACCACCTGTTTGTTGACTTAGTTGTATACTTATCTTCCTGTTTCTTTCAGTTACCCTCATGTTCACTTTCTCTCGCATCTGCTCAAAAGCTCACCAGTCTGTTGATGCAATTGTCCACCTATTTTATCATGCTCCCATTTTTCAACTCGGTTCTGACAGCTTTTTAATGTTTTGTTTAACTGTACGTTGCTACTCATGTTATTTTGTATCACTAATCACCTGTTTATTCAATCTTTCACTCATCTGCTGCGAATCAATTATATACATCCATAGTTTGTTAGGCCTTTATTTCTGCCTATGTGAACACTCGCTCACCCACTAGCTCACTCGTGCGCTTGGATGTAATAATACTGATGATGCAATGCAGCTGTCAGGTTAGTTAGTCTCCATTCCAAATTCCTACATTTAGCCAGTTCATGTATCGCTTGGTGAACTGCATGGTCAGTAAACCAACTCAGAAATGAAGCATTTGTTATTTAGAAACTACCACCTTCTAATGGATTGAAAGATACACAATGTTTCCATGATGCACAGTACTTCGGAGTTGCGCTCTCCGAAGTCGAGGGGATTGGGCATTTCCATGCTGCGCAGTGATTTCCAGCAAATTAGCCGATGAAGAGAAACTCTATAAAAGGAATTGCCGTGCGCCGCGCTTGCGGACGGCAATCCTGCAGACCGAATGTCAGAAACGTCTTTTTATGCTTTTTTCGTAATTATACTTTTATTTACAATACGCCTTCACAATGTATTACTAACTTTAACACAATTTTTACAAAGTAATACTTGACAGGACGCCATGCTGTTTGAAGGAACTTCTAGAAGGACAAGAAGGCTAAATAGAAAAAGAAATTTACCTGCTGAATGGGAATCTGTTCAGTGTGTCAGTCTGTTTAGTTGTCCTTCGTTAGTAGTAAGTTAGTTGTTTTTATTTTAATTTCTGTATGACAATTATTTTTTTCCAACAATATTCACAATACATATAACAATAAAATTTATAAAAATAATCGGAAATACAGTGCTAAAACATAAATACCCTAAAATATTAGTGTTAACGCATCATACCATTCTGTCATTTCTACTCATCGTCTCCTCTCTATCCACAGGTGACACCCTCTGAGTATGATAATGTTTTGCCTAAGTCAAGGCCAGGTGTGTGGCTTCAGCATTTCAGAATGCCAGAAACCATTGTGGATGAGATTTGTGAGCTAGTACGTGATGATATGTCTCCTCAAGAAATATGTGTGAGGGAACCTGTTCTACTGAAGAAGAGGTAATGTCGTTCATTTATTATGTCATCTAGGAATTGTGGCATACGGAGAACATGCCATATAAGACACTTTTCAATATGTCCTGTAAAACTGATCGAATAATTGTAGCAATATTATCTTAGTCACAGGGTCTGCATAGCAATCTTCAAACTGGGTTCATGTTGTGAATATAGCAAAGTTGCAACAGTGTTCGGGGTCAGTAAGACTACAGTTCATCGATGCTTGTATGCTTTCTGCCATGCCATATCAAGAAAAAAACATCAGTTCCTCACCTGGTACTTAGATGTAGAATCAGGGGATATTGCTGATATCATCAAAGCTAATTAAATTACCCACAAGCCATAGGGGCTGTCGATGGAACGCACTTTGAGATCATACCACCTGCTGATGGCATGGCTGATTTTCTATGTAGGAAAATGTACCCAATTGTTGTCATGCAAGCGGTGGTTGATGTTCAGTATCTGTTTAGAGACGTTTATGCCAAAACCCCAGGCAGTGCTCACGATGCCGCCGTTTTTAGAAGATCAAGGCTGAGTACACTAGTGGTGCAAAATATGTCAAAGCGGGATAAAACTGTTCACGGAAAGAGTCTTCCACTGCACATCCTTGGCGACCCTGCATACCCTATGGCTAGAAAAATCATTAAAGGTTTCACAGGGGCCAACTTGTCACCCGAAAAGGAATCATTTAATGTTTACCACAGCAAAGCACGCATGTGGGTCGAGATTGCGTTTGGAAGACTCAAAGCACGCTGGAGAATGCTGCAAAAATGTATTGATGTCAAGTATAAGTTGGTGCCCAAGCTGATTACTACATGCTGTATATTGCATAACATACTAGAAAAGTTGTTATTCCCGCCACCTTCTCAACAGACTAGCAGATGAGCCACCTGAGCATGAACAGCCACTACTTATGTTTAATCATGAGCAAACTAGGATGCAGTTGAGATCCGTGATACTATTAAGGAGTTCCTTGTTCACACCCAGCCATTACTCCGTCCCTTTTACATGTAAAACCACGTTTGAATTTGTTACATTAATTTTGTGAGTGAGTTGAACTAATTGTGTTACTGTATTCAATATTTATGTAAAATCTTTACAGAGTAAAAAATAATAATGTAAATAATAATTTCAACTGAACATACATGAACTGTCTCCAATACTTATGTGAAGTCTTTACATAGTTGAAAGTACTAGTCTAATGTGAGCACATTATACCCTGACAGTTCATTGCTGGCCAATGAGGTGGGTAGCCTTGCAGGATCGGTTGCAGTGTGGGGTGCACCGGGGAAAATATTGTGTTGGTGGGGTGGTATGCTTGAGGCGAATGCATTATTTGACGAATGGGTGGTGTGAGGAAATGTTGTATTGCTGATAGTGTGGAGTAGGCTGGTGAAAGTATCATTAGGAGATTGCGGAAAAGGGACAGAGCCCTGGAGGTGGTTTGGCATGGCATAAGGTGTAGAGGGTTGTTGCATGATCTGTTGCATAATACATGTAGTAGAAATTCCGTTCAACATTGTCATTGAACTCTTTTCAATAATAGCAGCAACAGCCTTTAGGTCATCTTGCCTTGGCTCTGTTAGTATCCTCTTCTACTCATGCATGTCCTCATCATCTTTTGACCTCTTTCTTCTGTTTGTTGAAGAAGATGAACATGCTGATACAGCAGATCTGGGTTTCTCTTGGTCAGAGTCAACATCTGTTAAAATTGAATATTTTTAAATAAATTTATACAAATTTTATTAATATGTCTTGTATTGTCAGCCCAGATACCTAGGTTATGACCACCCCACTCAAATGCAGCACCTTCCTTACACGATTCAACAGCAGCTAGCAGGTCTGGTTTTACATGAAATGCAGCTCTGTTCAATGATCTTTAAGATCAATCACATAGTATAGTATGTAAATAGCATGTTTCACAAACCTTGTATATTTTCTGCCTGCTCCTCCGTATCAATCTCATTAGCTATGAGTCTATGACCCATAACCTCCTGAAGCTTCTGGTTAAAGCGCCACGAGGGTGCTGGTGCTCCTGGATAACGGAAATTACAATGTATCAGCGTGAGTATGAGCAATTGTGTATGGTATATCACAAAGATAAAATAACATATTGATAAAATGTTACTATTGTACATTACATGTTTTATTGTTATTAAAAAATAATTATTTTAAACAATCATAATGATAATACATCATGTAATACATAATAGGTGAGTCAATCACTGACTATCTGCAAAATAGAATTAGTTTTACTTGATAGGAAAGAGTATCTGGTGCTTTGTTTGATCAAACTTTTACTTACCCGACTTTGATGCTTCAGCCTTGTAGCGTAGACATTTCGACTTCAATGATTTCCAATTAATATGTCACTGAACCCCTGTCTTTGAACTCCACAATTTACCTTCACCCTCGGCAGCTCGCTCAGCCACCTTTGCAGCCAGCATATCAAATATTTTAATATTACTTTGGGACTTGCCATCTATCTTTCGAAAAGTGTTGGTATCGATAACAAAGTCCAAGAAAGTAATCACTTCATCGTCCTCATAAGTGCAGACCATTATTAAATTTAAATGAAAGAGAGGAAGAATAGTAAAAGAACGATATATGCGAGAAAACCTTTGTACGTGTTTATGGCGCTCGATGAATCTGCCTCCACTGCAAGAGAGCCATGTGCAGCCACTGCGCAATTGCTGTTTCTTTGCTGCAAATTAGCACAGTTTTCGCACTGATTACTGCGCGGTGATTTCAGTGCGAAGACGCCGTTTCCATGATTCAGGGATAGCGCAACTCCGAAGTACTGCGCATCATGGAAACATAGTGATAGTGTAAACATTTTCAAAGTATTTACTTCTTTTCTTTAGATTTTCAATAATTGTAATTGATTGATTGTAATTTTTCACAAAGTGTTTTCTAATTTTCTAAAACCTTTACTCCTAGTTTTCAAGTTACTAATTATATTTTGGCATTGTTTACAGACTAAATTAATTGACATTTTGGTAATGATTAACTTTACCTGTACTAATGTAAAAGCTAAAGCATTGTGAATCATTTTCAAATATTGTAAAGGCCTAACTCCGGTAGCTGAGTCAGCTTGACCATGCTAACAGGTGGATGTAACCTAAACTCTGGGTACCCCTTATCCGGGCCTGCCTGACACACCCGAAGGGTCAGGCCAGTCCTTGATAAGTACCCAGCAGTCAGGCTTACTCAGAAACCAACTTAGCCTGCCTTCTGTGTTTCTATAGTTGACTAGTCTAGGTCCACTAACAGGTCGCTCTAGGGTCTGATCCCTTATGCAATTGCATACCCGATCAGGTCTAGTTAAAGCGTAGACCAATCCCTAGTTCCCCTAAATAGCCATGGCAGTTCTGTCTGATGTTAGATCGAAGCCTGCTTTCTGCAACCTTGAAACCACTCACATCAACCCATCAACATAATCAGTCCTTTTGAGTAGAGTTTATTCTGTTTATTACTATAGTCTTGAGTATATGCGTATGACAACATAGAATTATACCAAGCGCGCCAGTTGAACTCATGCACTGGCTTATATAGCGGTGTTGACTCCGCCCCCTACCTTATCCATGCCCATAAAAGGAGTGTACAAGAATTACATAAGCGCATGCAAGCAAGTTTGATAAAAGGAATATACAAAAGTTACATAAGTCTATGTATGCATGTAGGCAAGGTCGGGAAGGCTATTCTACTATTCTATATAGGCATATAATTACAGTGGATACATATATGATTGGTAAACAGCGGATGTATCATGCGTCAGTCCTCCACACTATTACACAAAAGAGATTTACACGTTATTTATTGTGCGGTAACTGCTTTTGTAAACTGTGTAAATTTTGCCGCGATCACACCTTTTATTTGTTGAAAAACTAATAAAAGGGAATAAAAACTAATAAGATCTGCAGAGATTAACAACCTAAATGATTTGCTCGTGATTACATTAAAGCTTTGGTAAATCTTTATCACTAAGCGGTTTGGTTCAGATATCTACAAATAGATACTTCTACCCTTGGTAATATTGTAATATTGTAATATTAAGCATGACCAAAGCTCCTATGACTCACCCTTGAGTAATCCAGCATGGATTTTTATAATCATCAAGAAACTCTGCTTTTTGACAACTGTCAATAGGTTCGTACACAGCTCTCTTTCCAACTCCGTATGACTTAGTTAGAGGCTCCAAAACTGTATGCCTGGTCTGACCTGCAAAATTTGCTTTTATCCTGTAAACAGATCTAGGATAATTTTTTATAGCTTAGAATCTAGAATGCTTGCTTGATCTTCAGAAAATCATTCGAATTTGAAGATGGACTTCTACAAAATTTCTGTAAATTTTATCAGAAAGAATCGGTATTTTTCTATCATTTGCAACTATTTTTGATGTTTGAGATTATCTTTCAACCAGAATGTTTCAAGGTTAAAATCCATAAAACTTGAGCGCTGTAAAAATGCTCGGAAGAAAAATATGTGCAAAATAACATCACTAGTTGCTATTATTGATATAGTTCTCATCAGCTATTGTGTTCAAGTTGCAGCGTTACCCGTCTCTATTCTGTCTGATATCTTTAGAACTATAGACATCATAGTCACACTTTCGCTTGATCTGATCGTTTGATCCAATTCAAGTTTTATTAATTTTAATTTTGAGACATTCGTACAGTCAAATCACCTCAAACAACAAAAACGATTGCAGATGGTAGAGAATTACGAATACTTTCTAATAAAATCTACTAAAATGTTGTGTAAGCTGATGTTTAACTTTTTAAACTGGCCAATGCTAATGACCAAAAGAGTATTTAACAGAGGGTTGGTCTGTTTTTTTCGCAAACAGATTTTAGAAGAATACAACCACAGTAAATGAGTTCGCAACTAAGAACCAATGGTCATTCACTGCATTCACCCATGTCCTTTTCATTGATCGTTCCACATCACCGGACGCTGCAGTTTTTAGCTTAGATAGGAGAGCTATTAATTGTGCGGCATTCATTTTATTCAAGCATAGCTACTCAAACAAACAACTACCAAGGCATGGTCAGCTACTCAAACAATCAACTACCAAGGCATGGTCAGCTACTCAAACAATCAACTACCAAGGCATGGTCAGCTACTCAAACAAACAACTACCAAGGCATGGTCAGCTACTCAAACAATCAACTACCAAGACATGGTCAGCTACTCAAACAATCAACTACCAAGGCATGGTCAGCTACTCAAACAAACAACTACCAAGGCATGGTCAGCTACTCAAACAATCAACTACCAAGGGATGGTTAACGATAGCTGAAAGTAGTTGATATGGTTGATTACTCCTGGTATGTCGCTAACTAAATCATAGGAAAGACTTTTGTTGAAGTAGACATTAAATTTTTTGCTCCTCTCAACGTGACTTGCTATTTTTAGCTTCTATGAGCTGCAGCTGTTGTAATATTCCTACTGAAAGTTTTAATATTTCACCTAAAAGCACAGAATCTAAGTGCCTACGAAAATAAAGTGGTCTTCCCTGAACAAAACTACATATTTGATCAAAACTCTTGACTCAGCAAACTTGATGATCCCTTATACCTATATACCTTAGAGGAAGTATACAGTAGTACTAATAATATATACCTTAAAGGAAGTATTCTGTAGTAATAATAATATACACCTTAGAGGAATTATTCCAAATCTTTTTAAAAGTGGATTCTTGAATGCTTGAGTTAAATCATTATTCATCCATATGTGTTTCTTCAAGATCGACAAACTACCAAATTGTACAAGATCCCAGCTTTTTTGCTCTGTTGATAATGTTTTTGGCAATAAAAGGCAAAGGACCCAATAATAACTCTTTTCAACTAGCAATATACAGTTTTTCAGTAAGAAGGTCACAAACTTTAGCCTTTCTACCAAAGTTATATTCCAAACATATGAACACAACCCTGTCTTACCCAATAGTTTGATATTTGGTAATAAACTTTACTTAAACTAAATTTACATTATGTTCTTTTTTATAATAGTTTTAAGAATATATTACATCGCATGTGCCGCTAGCAGAAATGCTTTGCACATTGAAAACTCTGTATATGCTACAGTTTTACCTGGAAAAGAAAGCCATGTAACAGAAGAAAATATCTTTTTGTGAAGATCCAACACAATCAGAACAGCTGATATTGAGAGCAAAGCGAGCAGTGAAAAACGCAGCTGCTTGTGCATGATGATGCGGTCAAGTGCTAGTATGACACGGTAACACGTTTTGTTCCTATGTTTGAAGCCTAATAAAACTTAGACCCACTTTCTGAACTGCATTCATTCAGCCAAACATTGTGATAACAACGCTCCTTAAAATTTTAAGGAGTGTTTTTATCAGTGCTATATCTTCACTTATTTAGCCTAAAGCTGTAAAGTTTCTGTATACATGTAACCATAACTAAGCTCAATTATGCATAGAACTTCATACACGTCCAATCAGATAGCCCGCTGTTGGATGTTTAAGAGGTGGTTTCCCAGGAAACAGAGAGAGTTGTAGAACTAAATGTTTTGGTGACCTAGTGGAAAACATGGATCATATGTTTGTGAAGTTTGGATAAACTTAGTCTAAAAAATTAAAAGGCCTAATTCATATGCAGACTAAATAACATACAAACACAAAAATGAATATATGAATAAACAGGGAAACCAGCTAGTAGTCTGGTGGCCACAGGGCATTATCGTGTCAACAGGTGGCAGAAGATGGGGTCTATGGTAGCTTGACACTTTTAACATGTTTCTAATTTATTCATTATTAATTTAGTTTCCTACCGCTATTTTAGTTGATAAGCTAAGAGTAATTTGCCATTAAATGGTGAGTAGTTATACAAAAATAAATTTTTTCTTACGCCGTGTGCAGTCAGTCGGACCAGCTAATCAGAGCCGTAGACCAACATTTACGTCATGTTGTAGTACGGGGGTATTAAATTACCCCGATATTAATTAGGTTTGTAGTCAGTTTCCTGTCTCATCGAGCGACCGCCGGCGTTTGGAGTAATAATCGAAAACTTTAATTTACTAATTATACCGATTTCCAAAGCTAGCTGTCATGGATTACATAATTCAATATAATCAACTACCACATTCTAATAGATAAAATGTTATTCAACGCACTAACACGTTCAACACTGCATCTTTATGGCAAGTCTGATTCTACAAGTGAAGCCGACGCCAGACACAGGTTGTTCTCATCAAGGACATCTTATGAAAAAAAAACCTTCCACCAAGAGGGTTCTCTCCGTCGGCATTTAATGAGGGTCAATTACTAAGCAGCAATACAGGAGTGGAAAATTCAACCATTAATGGTGCCCCCAGATCCCACAAACCATGTCTGGAGTAAAGACGATGATGAGATTTCTGAGCAATGCTTTCCTGATGAGCAGAGCTATTCCTAGGCAGCTTGTCCAATAGACCAGTTGCTCATGCAAAAAGAGTTTGCACAAGTCTATGCAGCTGTGTAGAGTGCAGTAATGAAATGACTGACGAGATTGAGGATGGTAATCAATTAGACGGTGATGATGAGCTTTAAGATTACAATTATGTAATAGTTTTATTAAATACTTTGCAATATGCTTTCTAGAATCAATTAACAGTTTTTGATGTATCATGATAAACAGACTATGTACTTTGGTAAACATGCTATATAATAATCATACTAAGTCTTCATAAGTCTCCATAGTCTTCATACTAGTCATCATAAGTACTAAGATATCCATACAAAGATATGATATTAATTAATCATCCAGAAAGTTGGTTGTCATCGAACATACTGCACCACACATTCCATCATACTGGTTACATCCAACATTTCAACCATACATGGTTTCAAAATACTGCATGGTTTTAACATGCTACCAGTACCATAAATCTAAAGCTAAGCCAGAAATTTCGCATATTGATGTCAATTAAATAAAAAAGAAATAATTTTAATAATAATAATTTCATTTAAAAGATTAAGTTTACATTAGATTCATTAATTAATCTGCGTCACAACCAGTGTACCCAATGAGGTATACAGTATAGCCTGTCAATCAGTAGTTGTACAGGTATCAATGTAACGAGTATGAAGAGGGTTTCTGGCAGGTCAGTGGCTAAGGTGATGGCGAGAAATGTTTGTCATATCAAGTCCCTGGCGGCCGACTACAATGTAAAGAATCGCATCCATTACAGACAATGAGTTCAAAATACAAAATGATCATATAGACATATAAGAGCTGACATACATTTATGGTGCAATATTTATCGATCATAACCTACCCGAAAAACGATCTATCAAAGCATGTAGCAATAAATTTAAAACTTGAAAATAGGAAGAGCTACAATACTGATTTGAACATGATGTGCATAGCCCTACATAAAAGTAATAGATGTACCCCCTTTAGCTTTAACCACAACAATAATTAGTTAACTCATACATCGCATACTTCTGTAACGTGATATTGAATTTGTAATTGATATGTGAGCGCTATAACAATACAATATAATACAATTGATTAAAATACAACAAAATATGTATTAATATATATAATATCACACAACATAATGCAACATATCAATCCTATAACACAATTCAAACAGTTCAATACAACATAATACAGCTATTATAATACAATAGAATATAGTGTAACAACACAATAATACAGTACTGATAAGTTCTGCATGACACAATATAGTAACTTAAAACTAACCAAACCATCAGTTAAATAACAATCATACATTTGCATAAAGGTACTACACTTTGTGTTGATATTGGTTTGACGTTTCAAAGAGCAATACAGTCTCCAATTTTGTAAATAGGCGAGCTAAGTCTTAATAAAAATCAGCAGAAGCATGCTATATTACAAATAGTCCAGTATTACTGATTTATTAAAAAAATACCCAATCTAGGTATCCTATTTATGAAGCCCAATAATATAAGTAGCTTATAATGTTATGCAGTGCTACCGTTGTAGCCTAAAAATTAAACAAATTGAGTTAAGCTATTGAGTGTATGAAACAGTGAGTGTCTAAAGACACAGCAACAATACCTACGACAGAGAGTAGTTTATTGTATAGTTTGTAACCAATATGTAAAATCTGGACTGAGAAGTTTGACTTGAGAGTTTGATTCATTATAATCAACACCTATCACTCATTGATCCAACTGACTACAGTACACAGTGAAGGAAACGCAAGATTTTCAATAAAGCAATGCATTTAATATTTGATTAATTATTCATAAATATTAAGTAAATGAGTTTGCTATCATCTCACCTTATTTTTTTCAGGGGTTTGAGATTCTTTGCAACTTGAGAAGCTCTTTGTTATTTCGACTCACTAGCAATCTTCCTCAAGCATTCAGTGTGGCATTTACATACGACTAACACTGCGAGCTGCGATCTGACTGTTTGTAGATGGTGCTCTACATCTCATAAAAACTTTGGATTATCGCTTTTTTCCGTTAGTAAAACTTTGTTGGCTTCTTAGCATGTAAAACTTGATTATAATGAATTATGTAACCGATAATAGCTAGCTGTGGTAATCCATTTAAATAGAAGATACTAAATTTGCGCTACTACTAACCGGCGTGTACGGCAGTTTCTAACACGGAACAGCGAAAACAGACTAAGAGCACAAATGTTATCGGTGAAAGCAAATACGCCCCGTATTAAACAAGTGCATAGATTTATGTTTACCTAGCTGATTGGCTGATTTGGCTAATTGCGCATGGCGCAAGGGAAATCTCATTTTTGTATTTCTACCCATCTTTTAATAGCAAATAATCACTGCTTGACAAGAATAATTCCGGTAGGTATAGTAAAAAGGTTAGGAGATGTTTTATTCTATCCATTAAACTTAAGATTCGTTATACCCCATTGTCGTGCCACCTTGGCAAAAAAACGACACAAAAATGCCCTGTGGCCACCAGACTATAGCAAACAGGCAAACAAGCTAGCCTAGATAGCAAGATAGACAGGCCAACAGGCAAACATGCAAGCAAACAAATGCATGCAATGGCAAAATACAATTTATTAATATGGAATTCTGAAAGCAGCAAAGTGAGTTGCAATAATTTTTTTAGAACAAAAAAGTCTAAAAGACCATTCTTTTGACGTTTATACCATGCATGTCGTTTCCAACCAAGTTAGCTTTCACATTAGTGCAGGGTTGTCATAAACGAGTTTACATTTATTGTGGAGCAAATGCTAAGCTGCTTACCTTGGCACCTTCATATTATACAAGTTATAATTGAAAAGAACATATGTTATTGGAATAGTGCAAGTCCTTGCTACCAAACTTAAAAAACTTCAGTACCATCAAGCCCTATGAGAAGATCACAATCAACTAGTTTGACCAATTAAAGGTTCAGAGACCCGCTATGCATATGTTGTCATCATGCTGGGTAATACACAAATTTGCATCATTCACTAGATGGAAATAGCAGAGAACAGCGAGTCAAGCGAGCTTTGCTGCTGCTTCAAATGATTCATGTGTGTGAAAGATAAAAACAGCACTCACGAAAGATGCTCATAACAATGTCTTGCAGACTGTTCTGTGTTATAAACCTTTCACACTTAAGTTGTTTTTACTTCAAAGAAGGGCTGTTAAGAAAAACAAAAAGTGCACCACTATGACTTTTTGTGTGGAATTTTGTTCTTTTTTAACAAAATGCCTGCATTAATTTGCACAATGAGAATATACATTGAAACACTAATAGAGTTAACACTAATAGAGTGGTAACTCAGTAGTGCTGACAACTCTAAATCTGCATCATCCTCACTTCTATATACATTGAAACACTAATAGAGCGGTAACTCAGTGTGCTGACAACTCTAAATCTGCATCATCCTCACTTCTATATGCATTGAAACACTAATAGAGCGGTAATTCAGTGTGCTGACAACTCTAAATCTGCATCATTCTCACTTCTGTATACATTCAAACATTGTGTATACTTATCAATAAGTATGCACATCATCCCCACTTCTCTATAAATTGAAACATTGAGTATACTTATCAGTGAGTATTCACATCATCTCCACTTCTGTATACATTGAAACATTGTGTATGCTTATCAGTGAGTATTGGCATCATCTCCACTTATGTATACATTAAAACATTGTGTATGCTTATCAGTGAGCATTTGCATCATTTCCACTTATGTATACATTGAAAATTTGTGTATGCTTATCAGTGAGTATTTGCATCATCCCCACTTCTGTATACATTTAAACATTGTAAATGCTTATCAGCGAGTAGTAAACTACCACTTTGAATAGAAATGAATAGTTTTTTGCAACGGTTCTGATAGCATCAAAATTAGCAAGCATCATATAATAGCTAGAACCAATCTAGTTCCGTCTGTTAGTTGTGAGGTGTTCTAAGATCAGATACAATGATTAGTGTGCATTTCATTCAAGTTGGCATATTTAAGTATTGCCATATATTTGAATATTTCTATGTATGCATGTGCACACAGTCATTTACAGACAGGTTTTATATACATATATATTCTGGCGCATATGGTCATGCATTAGCCCACTTACATATATATGATGAGGCTCGTGTCGTGGTCATACACTGGTTTCACATATGTATGTATGCTGGTGCTTGTGACCACATTCTTGTTTTACATGCATATTTATGCCAGCGCTTATGATCACACACTGGTCTCACATACACATAAATGCTGGTAATAGTGGCGCACTTGCCCTGCGTACATACAATATGCGAGTACTTATTGTCATATACTGGTCCTTAATACGCATGTATGCTGGAGTTTGTAGTCATGCACTGGTCCCACTTACACGTTATCGATTGTGGTCAGATTGATGTCTGGTCAGATTGATGTGTGGTCAGTGGTCAGTTGATTGTGGTCAGATTGATGTGTGGTCAGTGGTCAGTTGATTGTGGCCAGCTTGATGTGTGGTCAGTGGTCAGTTGATTGTGGTCAGTTGATTGTGGTCAGATTGATGTGTGGTCAGTGGTCAGTTGATTGTGGCCAGACTGATGTGTGGTCGGTGGTCAGTTGTTTGTGGTCAGATTTATATGTGTTCAGTAGTCAGTTGGTTGTGGTCAGAGTGATGTGTGGTCAGTGGTCAGTTGATTGTGGTCAGATTGATGTGTGGTTGGAGGTCAGTTTATTGTGGTCAGATTGATGTGTGGTCAGTTGATTGTGGTTTATTGTGGCCATATTGATGTGTGGTCAGTTGATTGTGGTTGATTGTGGCCATATTGGTGTGTGGTCAGTTGATTGTGGTTGGTTGTGGCTATATTGATGTGTGGTCAGTTGATTGTGGTTGGATGTGGTCATATTGATGTGTGGTCAGTTGAATGTGGTTGGTTGTGGACATACATATGTACGTACATACATACGTACATACGTACGTACATACGCACGTACATACGCACGTACATACGCACGCACATACGCACGTACATACGCACGTACATACGCACGTACATACGCACGTACATACGCACGTACATACGCACGTACATACGCACGTACATACGCACGTACATACGCACGTACATACGCACGTACATACGCACGTACATACGCACGTACATACGCACGTGCATACGCACGTACATACGCACGTACATACGCACGTACATACGCACGTACATACGCACGTACATACGCACGTACATACGCACGTACATACGCACGTACATACGCACGTACATACGCACGTACATACGCACGTACATACATACGTACGTACATACGTACATACGTACATACATACGTACATACGTACATACATACATACATACGTACATACATACGTACATACATACATACGTACGTACATACTTACATACATATGCTGGTGCTTGTGTGCACACACTGGTCTCACATACATTTATGTGCTGGTTTTTGTGATCCTGTATTAGTTCCACATACATCTAGAATTACATTGTTTAAGCAAACTCACAGTTGGGCTTCTATAGAAGTAACACAAAACAATGTTTTCAAAGTAGTACATGCAAACACTTTTAAACTTTCGCAATTAGTGTCGAAGTTGTCGAACCACCGGTGTTGAAAATATCATTCTGGTCTGACTGGCCAACAATGTAATGTCTGTGAACCAGCTTTGTTACATTCAACTTGCAGCAAATTCTACTCTGTTAATGTATAACTGATTGTTTTTCAAACTTATGCCCTAATGTCATTTAGGAAAGAAACTAACAACTTTAGACCTCCTTAGTGATGTGACCTTAATAATTTCAAACATGATTTTCGCGTGCTTATTGAAGGATTTTCATTTTTTTTGTGCAGTATACTTCTGGAAGTATTGCAATAGTGTTCTTCTCATTGATTAAGTCCTTGAACGCTAATTAAGTCCTAGAACTAAAACATCAACATTTTAGCTGTTTCAGGCTGTCAAATTATTTAAATCATCTACTGTGTGACTTGAATAACAAAATCATTCATTAAATAGCAAGCATTAATACCAACGATACTCAAGATTTATTTTATTGGTACCAAAAATTGTTTGACAACCACAAGTCATGAGTATGTTCACAGAGTACAGTTGTTAAAAAGCATGTGAAGACAAATTTTTGAGGTTTTAATCAAATAGATCATGGCACGTTTATACTAAAAGTAAAAGTTCTAGACTACTGGTTACAAGTACAATACAGCGGTTTTTTCTCACTGTGTGGCAAACACACCTTGTATGTCAAGCTAACAGCAGACTTTGTAAAAAATGTGCAAAATGCGCTGACTCGATCTCAATCCATCTCGCTGTCACTTTTTGGAATGGGTGCCCTCGTTGAAGTCATTTTAATTGAGTCAGTAATTAGCCCTACTTTTTAATCTCACTTCATATAAATTACAATCAATATAATAGTTTTGTCATTGTTGACTAGATAAACAGGTCCGAGGTTGGAGTTTGCTCTTAGTTCTGCAGTGATCCCTTCTTGACTGAACAACTTTCTGTTGTGTCTACTGTGTTATGTACTTATTTTTTTAATTTTGAGTCATTTTTGATGTTTTTCTTTTTAACAATTACTAGCGTTAAGCACGGCTATCCTACTTTCATTTTTAACTCTGATAGTTTCATGACAAAATTTTGTGAACACATTCATTGAGGGAAATTATCCTTAATGCATGCGAAGACGGATTCTCGAGTTATTAATTAAACAGATTGTGGCACATTTATACTCAAAACAAAAGTTGCAAGATGGCCGATTCTGTCTGATATAACTTGAAGTGGGCCTACTTTTACACGTCAAATAAGCTGCAATGAGTCTGCTCTTATAACTCTTCCTTCATGTAAATATTTGCTAATGTCATGATGATATGATTTTTTAATTATGATACTTTTATGATATTAAAAATGATTGTTGTTATTTTAGAATTTAGTTAACTTGTACAACTAAAAGAGTGTTGATCTACCATTTTGAAAGTAAAAAATTTGAGATCAGTTGAAACTTTAATAGAGCACCTTAGCTACTTTCTACAGTCATACATTGACATACAAGCTCGTATGTCAATTTACTTGTGTATCAAGGTACTACTTTTTATAAAATCATTTTGATTAAAGAAATTACACAAATTATTATGTTACCACACTATGAAAACACTACCTAACACTAGGATATTATGGTGAAAAACTTGTTTTTAATTGTTGTACTTCAGTACCTACAATACCTAACTATTTGTTATGATTTACAATAAAATGTAAAATTACATCTTACGAGTACAATCAACACCACTGTACAAGGTTTTTACCTTCAAAACAGACGCTGTGGATAACGGCTGCTTGAAAAAGACTTGAGATCAACGTGTTTGATACACTTAACTTGTGTGACCCTACGTGACAAACTTTGAAGTTAACGTCAATAAATTTAGCTTACTAAACACACACTTGAAGCAAAGTATTAATCTTTTACTAAACTTGCTGTAATTTTATCATAGTATTTCTAATACCTGTTTTTGATTGTAAAATTTATGCCTCATGTTCATTATAATTTTCAGCCAACAATTTAAAAACTTAAAATTTAAAAACATGACTACGTCAGAGAACTAAAGAGATTCCAATCTACGGCGGCTTTTCGTTTTTGGGCTTTTAAGAGCTTATTATCACTTTTCCATATATTTGGAACCTACAACACAAGTGAGTAAGAAATGGTGAATCTTTTGATACCAAATAACTGTAATGTGAATTTTGTCGCAAGTCAACCTTTAAATAATACAAGATACACTTTAAAATGCTCTAATTTTGCTTTTAATTTTCAAAATTTTCTCGAGGGAGGGCCCCCCAACCCTCCTTCTATGGGAGGGCGCTTCTGCTCCCCTCCCAGACCCTCCCCGCACGACCGAGTCGGTCTTCGGCAGCTACTAAGGGACAGTCTCCTGACCACTTTTTCTTTGGACAATACAGCCCTGTATATAACGTAAATTGTTAAGTCGGGCGAGTTCTCAATTTTGATTTGAATGTTAATCTTTCTTGCTACAATTGCAAATAAAAACAAAAAACAACAACAGAAAAAAGTTGTATATATGATATCTATTATATAAACAACTCTCACGACATTCTAGTTTGTTGTGATAGATCGTCACATGTGTCATCAAAACAGAGAATAAGATAGCTGCACGATTATTGATAAATACAAAGGTGATCGATTGGTGCAGGTGTTACAATGTTGGTCCACCAATCTGAATCTGACAAGTTTGAGTATCGTTGAAAGTTCTCTTTTATCCTCACCTTAACCCCTGGGTACAGATAGATGACGATCAGGTAGTACTGCTTTTTATAGTAAAATACTTTGGTAGTTTACTTTACTGTAGACGTCTAAAGTATTTGTTATCAGTTTTACTTTGCGGAATAGACTTTGTTGCTTAGAAAAAAATAAGCGAATCATTGTAAAAGAATGTCAAAGGTGTGTGCTCCCCATCAAATTATCAAAAAAGTTAGCGAAATCATGATCTATAATCTATAATCTATAATATTAATAATAAACTAATAATATAATGATCTATAAAACGAGTGAGATTAATAATAAAAAGAGAAAAGTTTTTGCAAACCAATAATCCTGCAGCTACGATACGTCCCACAAATTAGTAAAGTTAAGCAAGATTTTTTCTCTTTACATGATCAATAGGTGAGTTTGGAAAGATTTTGGAACGGATTAGTCAATTTACATGAAATTTACTGTTCGTATTATGTAAAATCTCTATAACCTAAATGTTCCGGAAACAGACTATTTATGTTTTTGGAGCAGCTATTGTATTCAGTTCTCATTTGTTCTACTTAACTCATGGTCACTACTAGTTTGAATTAATAATTTTAATGCTTTCAAGACAAGGTGAAGAAGGCGATTAGGGTTTCGACTCCCTACTTTGGGCAGCTTACGGTAACATCATTCTGCATTATTATAATTTTCTTATTTTAATTTAAAAGGTTAAATAATAACACATGTTTTTTTCTGTTTTGCTTTAATTAAAATAAGCTCTGAATATGTGGTTGAATAGTCATCGTAGTTCAAAGTGTGAAGTAGAGAAGACAACTCCTGGAAGCAAAGTTGCTATGTTGATTAGCCATAGGAATCAGTATCAATTCAGCAGCTAAAGAGCACAGTTTAGAAGTCTATCCATCTCATTAGCAAGATTAAACAGGTAGTCTAGTGATTGCACCCAGGAGTGTTCCAGTGATGAAACAAGGGAGGTGGATATATCACTTGGTGAACAATCGCCTTGGAAGCAAGATAGCTAGATTGTCCGGCACAGGTAACAATGTTGCAGGTATTCTGGCCATATCATCCAGTGGCTTTTTTGCGGTATGTCTCAAGCACTCATGGTTAACAAGTTATCATTGCAGGACCACCGCTACAGACTCTAGATGAAGAGTGCGTCACAAATAAGGAGTTATCTTATCAGTGTGCAAACATGGCAATATTTTATTTGTATAGTTTCAAGCATAAGTGAACTTACTAAGACGTAAATATGTATCATTTAGTAGAGCAAAAAACCTAAATTTATTTTAAATCCAACTGCTAAAACTCCTATGCCTAGGTTACAACCTGCGCTTACAACCTGCGCTTCATAGAATGCAAGGAATGTAAATTGACAAAAACAACAAACAAGTATACATGTAAATATTTGTCATAAATGTTGAAAGAAAATATAAAAATTTGGTACAATCGTATTTGGTAAAATATACAAAATGTTCTCTTTTTTATTATCTTCG
The DNA here is from genome assembly GCF_963576615.1 of Watersipora subatra. Classification (NCBI taxonomy): domain Eukaryota; kingdom Metazoa; phylum Bryozoa; class Gymnolaemata; order Cheilostomatida; family Watersiporidae; genus Watersipora; species Watersipora subatra. Next base: position 30,414,560 of record NC_088718.1, on the reverse strand, counting down.
GCTTGAAAAGCACTTTTCACATACATTTTATATATGGTGATCATTTACATTTTAAATATATAATTTTAAATAGTAACATATATTTTAGACTAGCGGTTCTTAACCTGGGTTCAATCCAAACCTAGGAGTTCAGTGAGTCAGTGTCAGGGGTTTGATGAAGGTTTCTCAAAAGAGTCACATTGATCTGCATGGTTACGTCTTCATGAAAAGATATTTAATTTGTTGTCAGTTAACGCATTGTATCGGTTTTGTGTTTTTTCAAAGCACTAGTAAAACATACACCTATGTCTTAAATAGGTAAAATCATTTTTAGTTTAACAATAAAGTAAGATTCAATGAAAGTAGTTATAAAACCGGTTGGGTTTGGTACATCCAACATGGTTAAGAACTACTGTTCTAGACGCAAAGTTATTATTTGCGCAGTAAGCGCCTTTCATTGAGTCACATTGATGGCTCTTAGTAATTTCTTTTAGATACATTTGCAATAAAAATCAGATTAGTCTTGTCTCAAAAAACTTCCCAGTTTGTAGTTAAGGCACATAAAGTTAGAACAAATTGATCGATTCGTTCACCCACATCTTATACATGGTTATGTTTTACACTTAAAAGATACATTTTTAAATATTAAGGTTTCCTCTAGACCAGATGTTCGTAACCTGGGTTTGATTGAATCCAGGTTAAGAACAACTGGTGTTGTTAAAAAACCCAAAGTACCGCTAAAAATCTTTTCCTAACCAATTGTTATGAAAACATAAAATACAACTTTGCGCAGAAAAAGCCGTACTATGAGTCAAGTTGACTTGGTAGTTTCTGTCTGAAGTGTACAAATAAACAAATCATATCAGTTTTTCCATAACAAAAAAATCTTCTCATCTCTTAGGTAAGCAAAAAAATTGCAAAAAAAAATATATTGAAAGTTGCCTAAAAGCAAGATTTTTTAGAGGCTTATTGAATCTTTGATGAATTACTCTGCCATGGTAACACTGCTTTTGTTTCCCACAGCAATGTCCAAAGATGATAGAGATTGTTGTTTGTAGACCTCTGAATCAAGTAACCAATTACAAAACGTTATTTCAACGTAATAACGCTGCATACAAGTAGCTTCAGTTAGAAGTAGTTTATATACATTGCTCATCCTTGTGAATAAAGCCACAGACTAGTCATTTGTGAACAAGTCCTCTAAGATTGAGTAGGATGTCTGCTTAGTTTATTGAAAGCAGAGGCTGTACATATTTCTTCAGAACATTTTTGCACATACAAAGGCTCTGTGATCATGACTGTACACGTCTGAGTCCCATGGCTATAGAACTATGACCGGAAACATGCCCAGTTGTGAAAAGCAATTTGAGTTTAAATGTCATTCCTGTCACCTGGTGGCTTTTTTGGAATTCAACCCCAACTTGTTGTTTGCAGGTCAGGGGTTTTAGAGCACTAAGCCTTTAGGTTAGTTACAACTGGAATTGAAAATCTGAAACAAGCTACCATAAGAGCATGAAAGTAAATACAATGAAAAAAGTACCACTACACATAATTAACATAGATGCTCTACGTGATATCCCAATTTTCAGTTTCAAGTAAAGAACGTAATGCTGTCAGTAAAAAAGTTCACATTTTTGGACGCTAAGATATCAGTATTCAAAGATGTTAGTTGCGTATCATGTTTATGTTAATCGTTTTCAAGTTCTATTACTTGAAATGTGTTTTCTCTTTGACACTCAATGAGATGCTAAAAATACTTGCGCTGCGATGAAAAACAGGAAGTCATCTGATGATGGAAATAAGCAGAGATGAGAAAAGAAGCAAGTCTGAAAAAAACGACATGCCCAAGAGTCAATAGCCAGGCCCTCTTTCTGTTGACCTCAGGCTGGCCAGCAAGTTAAACTATTCCCACCAGTTCCCGAGATTTAGGCCAATTCACTCAAAGAACAGCAAGCACAGATCTTCAGGTAAGTTTTATACACTAAAATGCAATAGTTACTGATGCAGTATATTATCTCAATAGAATAAGATATTTGTTTGCCTTGTCAAAATTCTTTTACATAATCTAATGATTCCTTAACAAACAGTTCTCCAGTGTTCTGGTACAGGCGCTACCACAAAAAAACCTTATTTAGAACTAAGCTGGTCATAAAACTTTTGTCAGATTACATCAATAAAATACTGCCTCACTTAAACTCATTTTGATAATGAAGTGGCAGAGTTTGATGGAAAAAGCAAATTTTTTAACCAAATACTCAATTTTTTTTTATTAAAATGCATCAGCGCCCATGAGCAAACCTGTTGGTTGAAGAGGGAAAAGCATTGATCTTGTTTATTACTCCCAATAATTTTTAGTTTGCTAGTAATTGTTTAAAGTTTTTGCTAAAGAGTATAGCATGTATGTTTCTTGCAGATGATTTTATGCAAAGTTTTAGTATATTTTATCAGACAGACTTGGTATTTTTCTATCATTATTTGAGATGGTTTTTGGTGCTTGAGATGATCTGATTGCCACGATATTTCAAGATTAAAATCGTCAAAACTTCATCGCGATTAAAACACTCAGAATAAATTTACAAGCAAACTTATGTCACTAGTTGTTATCGGTGCGATAGTTGATATCAGCTGTTGCGGTCAAGTTTAAGCATTAGTGTCTCTATTCTGTTGGTCTGCTCGCAATTGTGGACATCATAATTTCAGTTGTGCCTAGTATGAGCATTTTAATTGTGATCAAGTTTTATCGATTTCAACATTGAAACATTCTGGCAGTCTGATCACTTCAAACATACAAAACAATTACAAATAATAGAAAACAGTGATATTTTCCTATAAAAGTTACTAAAACTTTCTGTACATTCATCTTTATGTATAAAATACCATGGCATCATTATAACTATCCACGCAGAGTCAAAAATCATGAACGCAAGCATATTTTTCTGAGAGCTTATAGTCTAAGAAAGTCAATGACAGGTCAGTCTTATGCTCATAATAAAATAATGAAAATCTCGAATAAAAACTTGGAGAAATCTCCTTTCCAGAGTTTCATTACGGATTGTTATGTAACATATTTTAGCAGCAGCAGACAGAAAGGTAATTGGAGTTTGCGCTAAATATTTTAATTAAACTATTGAAATTTTTGTAAATTTAGTAGAGAAAGAAATCCGACTGCTAAGGATCCACACCTGTGTCTGTGGTAGGTCAGTGCTCTCATGTAGATGTTCATTTGTAAATAACTAGATTTTCTCCCTATTATATACTAAAAATCTACAACAGTTCTATAATTAACACTAGATAGCCTGCTATCTATAGTATCACGGTATAGACATCTATTATAATAGCTCTATTATTAGCTGGAGATAGTCTTTCATCTTTCATCTCAACTAATAAGCATGTCTATGGTTTCTATTTATGGCTGAAGGTAATCAGCTATTTTTCTATTTCTATATTTTCTATTTAACACAATAATAACCTGCTTTTTCCAGGGACTATTTATCACTCTCATTCCTAACACAGCTCAAACTCAGTCGTGTTTAACCTAGCATGTGTTCCTTCATATAGTAACATTCTTCATATAGTAACACTTCCTCTGCTAACATAATATATTTATGAAGAGTCATGCTCAAGCTAGCATGTGCTCCTTGATATCCTGTTGATTGTTTGCATAACTCAGGGCTCTCTGCTAACAAAATATCTTTACGATGAGTCATGCTCAACTTAGCCTGTGCTCCTTCATATTCTGTTGATTGTTTGTATAGCTAGGTATGCTTGGCTCTTACTATTGATGTTTTATCGAAAGCGCTGTAAGTTTAATTCTGTATAATTTACACAAGTCATTCCTATTGATCATTGTTTGGCAGCTTTGATAAATCATTCAACACTCTGTACAGTCAGCATGAAGATCCGAAGCAGCACCCGTCGAGTCACTCTTTTGTTTACGACAACGGCTCTTCTTATTTCCTTTGTTTATATAATGAAGACTTTTCATATGAAAAGTGTTGTTCCTTTTTCAGGTAAGAAATGAAAGCATAAAATATTGAGCAGGTAGGTCTTCATGTGCGCTGGCTCTTGCAATTTAATCATTTTAATATTAAGGAGATGCAAGTCAAAGCAGTAAATTATTAAAGTTGTTCCTTGATTTAGTTTCCTTTGTTTTTCTAATATTTCATTCAACACCTTTTAAACTTTATTTCATAGAAACTTAATATTCTATTTACACATTTATTATCCACCTCTATAATTACTTTTTACTCATTGCATTGATGCAAATGCTATAAACTTGTATATGAGGTGATTAGGAATTAAATAAATTCATTTTAAGTTTAGATGTGGCCACAATAGGCCTTTGGATAACTTAAACACATTTGATGTAGGTCAGATTAGACTACTATCAAGCTGACTTTTTGAATGTAGAGGTTTAGTTAGATAACCAGCCAAAATCTTTGATTTATTAATTATTTATACTTTCTGAAAAAATATTTTAAAATTTAGTGTGAGACACCATTTAATTACTACTAATAACTACTATCCTTTATATTTTGGTCTCCTAGATTGAATGGCTACTGTTGGGTGTTGTAAGCTAACAATGACTGACAAGAATGGTTCTACCCTAATAAACCATCAATTGACTTATTATGAATAAGTTAAATTTGTTGTTAAATTTCATCAACAGCTGAATATTCCAAGCTGCAGAGCGGGAAGTTATATCTTGTCTTTTTATTAAATCCCACCGGCATTAGCAAAGGCACAAAAACTGGTAGTTTATGGTAGTTTATCAATCTTGTTTACCGTTTACCTTAAAAAGTATGGTTATTACTAGCACCCTGGCAGTACAAGTCACTGTAAGAGATCGTCTAGTGTAATAACTATGTACACAATTACTCTCAAATGCAAACGGGTGATTGATTGGTGTAGAAGGTACCATGCTGGGCTATGAATCTGCATGTTGTAAGTCAAACCCTGTATGATACAAGCTATTTTTGCCTCTTTCAACAGTGGCTTCAGACAAATGCACAGATGGATAAATAAAGCTCTAATTATAGCAACAATTTTCTAATCCAAACATTCAAGGAATTTCTCTGGTGCCTGAAAATGGAATGTGTTTTTGCTAAAACATTTTTGTAAACATTGCTGTACTTGTCAAATAATCTCTTACTAAAACTTTATAGAAAAGTCAAGTCACAGCAGCTAAAGTTGCAATAATCTTCAGCAAACAATTCATGCCGTCTTTATCCAATCTTTTATAGTTGAAAAACTAAGCATCCATTTTGAGTATGTTTGTTTGCAGTTCATTAAATATTTAAAGTAAAGAAATATACAGACTACGGATCTGATATTATTATTGATTACATTGTAATGAAGTCGACTCCATATTGTCAGAGGTAAATATCTTAGAATGTTTCAGCTGTAGATGATCCTAAATCATCAGCTTTATGCTTGAAGAGGCTCAGTAAGGAGTAAATATATGTTCTTAGCTTGTGTAGATAACTCCACTTTGTATTTTCACGTCAAACACTAAAAAATGGAGCAGCAATATTTAAAAAAATTAATTATATACTGAGTGAAAAGAGTGAAAAGAGTGAAAAAGAAGAAGAAAATAAATAAAGAAATAAAAAACTCAAAAAGTGATTAATAACATAAATTCTTTCTTCATAAACTGCGGAAAAAGGCCTCAGTAGCCCCTCCTACTTTGTGGGTGTTATGCTTCAGACCACCTTAGGGAATAAGAGTTTCTGAGAAATAGACATTAAATATCTTTCAAGTAACAGCCATACTTTAGCGCTTCAAAAAGTCTTAACTAATGTAATTGCTATACATACAAGTATATGCTTCATTGCTGTACATGCTATACATGCAAGTATATGTTTCATTGCTGTACATGCTATACATGCAAGTATATGTTTCATTGCTGTACATGCTATACATGCAAGTATATGATTTATTGTTGTACATGCTATACATGCATGTATATGTTTCATTGCTGTACATGCTATACATGCAAGTATATGTTTCATTGCTGTACATGCTATACATGCAAGTATATGTTTCATTGCTGTACATGCTATACATGCAAGTATATGTTTTGTTGTTGTACATGCTATACATGCATGTATATGTTTCATTGCTGTACATGCTATACATGCAAGTGTATGTTTCATTGCTGCACATGCTATACATGCAATTATATGTTTTATTGCTGTACATGCAATACATGCAAGTATATATTTCATTGCTGTACATGCTATACATGCAAGTATATGTTTCATTGCTGTACATGCAATACATGCAAGTATATATTTCATTGCTGTACATGCTATACATGCAAGTATATGTTTCATTGCTGTACATGCTATACATGCAAGTATATGTTTTATTGCTGTACATGCTATACATGCAAGTATATGTTTTATGGCTGTACATGCTATACATGCAAGTATATGTTTCATTGCTGTACATGCTATACATGCAAGTATATGCTTCATCCATGTACATACTATACATGCAAATATATGTTTCATTGCTGTACATGATATACATGCAAGTATATGCTTCATTGCTATACATGCTATACATGCAAGTATATGTTTCATTGCTGTACATGCTATACAAGCAAGTATATGCTTCATCCGTGTACATACTATACATGCAAATATATGTTTCAGTGCTGTACATGCTATACATGTAAGTATATGTTTGATTGCTGTTACTGTACGTGCTATACATGCAAGTATATGTTTCATTACTGTACATGCTATACATGCTAGTATACACTTCATTGCTGTACATGATATACATGTAAGTATATGTTTTATTGCTGTACATGCTATACATGCAAGTATATGTTTCATTGCTGTACATGCTATACATGCAAGTATATGCTTTATTCTAGAACTATTAAGAACTATTCTTGAAAAGATCTTATTTTATCGCTGATAATCAACCAGCTCATTTCTAGGAAGCTTTCATATCACAAGACCGTGTGCTGCTCATTCATGCTTTTACGATGACACTGACAGTGTGTTGCTCATTTTTGCCTTTATGATGACACTGACTGTGTTGCTGCGCATATTGAGGGCCATTAAAAACTGGCAATACAGCAAACCTGGAGTAGTTGAAGCAGCGAGGTAGAGGAGATAACTGGATATAAAAGAATAATTAAAATGTATTTATCAGCTATTAGCGAGTTGTTTTGAATATATAAAACCCATTATAGATGAACTTACACAAAATTTTAATATCAGAAAGTATTGATATTTTCTTATCCTTTGAGTTTGTCTTTTAAGTTTGAGGTGATCAGACTGTCAGGATGTTTCAAGATTAAAATCTACATGACTTCATCGGGATTAAAACAATAAAAAAATACATGCAAAATGACGTCACTATTTGCTACCACTGCTATAGATGGTATTAGCTATTGCATTGAAGTTTCAGTCTTGCGGGTCTCTATTCTATCAATCTCTTTGCAACTATAGACATCATAAAGATGTCATAATCACACTTTTGTTTGGTCTGAGAGTTTTAACTAGTTTTGTCAATTTTAGTGGTTAAGCATTATGGAAGTCTGATAACTTCAAACATCAAAAACAATTGCAAACGATAGAAAAATACTTTCTTATAAACTTTATTAAAAGTTTGCCAAGCTCACTGTTAAAACTCATCATTTTAGGTCAGTCTTTGCTGAGCATTTCTAACCATCCAGGGAAACTGTATGGAATTGGTAAAAGAGTCGTATACAAACCTATTGACAGCTGCCCTAAAGGAAAGTTTTTTGAAGAATATCAAAACCCCTGCTGGATTACACAACGGTAAGCCAGTACCTGTAATCATTGTCAGAGGACCAGCAATACATTGTTTGTAGGAAGCTGAGTTGGGAAATCAAGTAGTTAGGCCTTCTCCAGATAGACCGAATAGAAACTATACCCTCAGTAAACGTATCATGTTATTCTCTGCAGCTGTTTTACTATGTTTCCATTATGCGAACAGTGCGGAATTGGAATTGTGCGCATCCTGTGTTACCGTGTAATAAGCGTTTTCATGGAGACTTGCATGTTACAGATTAACATGGCTCTTTGTTAAAAATATAAAGAGTTCTGCACAACAGATCTTAGCAACTCGTTCCTGCCTCACTTAGAAGAAGGTTTTCTAAATAGAATTGACAGAAGTGTGGGAATGTTTAAAATGTAGTAGCTTGCACAGCATTTCTTGCACACTATTCGCAACTGCTGTTTCCATCTTTGCAAGCATGAAACATCGCATAAAAAATTTTCAGGATCAAAACTCGATTGACTTGCAGTTTCTGTCATTTCCATTTTGTGGGCGATATGCTAACTTACCAATTAACTACATCACGGAAACAGTGATGAACATGTGACCATATGATGCATTATTGATTACTGAATAGTGAGTCGTAGAATCATCATATTAAATATTGTAATAATATCCGTTAGTCATCAGAATGGCATTTTCATGTAATCACCTGAGCCAACTGTCTATTTGCAAAGCTTCTTCAAAGTATAAAGTGACACTCATACTTGGCTGAAAGAGTAGCTGCGTTCGTGTACTACACTTATGTTTTGAGCTAGGAATATATTTATGTACATGCATATCACACATTAAAGCTATGACCACTTGTTATTTATGAGTGGGTAGGGGATAGGTAGTTGACAAAATAGGAGGTTAAATAGTAGCGAGATGAATAGGGAGAGGAGTAAATGTGAGCATAAATCAGCAAGCAAATAATTTGACGTAAGTGGGTAAATGGCTGCTTGGCTCAGCACTCTGGTGAAAAAAAATGCGTCTAAAAACTTGGTTTCTAGAGTTTCTACTCTGCTTGTGCTCTTTTAATTTTTTTAGGGGAATAACTTGCGCACCAAGAGTTATGCTCCTTGGGTTCCATAAATCTGGCACATCAGACATTTTCAAGTGGTTTACTAAACACCCTAGCATCAGTGCTATAAATGAGGGCTATTTTACTGATGGTACAACCATGACAAATAAATGCCCTTTAAACTGGATAGAAGAGTATAACAGGAAATCAACGTAAGTGTTGCAAGCTTATTTAGCTTCGGTTAAAATGTAAAATTCATTACTATTACATAATTTTTGGGTCAAACTTTATGCAAAACTTTCTAAAACTATGATTTACATTTCTTCTAAAAGTTAAAAACTGTTTAAAACATTTTGTTGCTTCAAGACAAAATAATATTTAGTAGACGAAAGCTTTAAATGCATTAAAAGTTACATGTACTACGTCAAATTGATATCTATCATTGATTTGTTATAGATACCTTGAAAAGAAAAAAGATATATTTTGTGACTGTCCAGGATGTGCCCTGATACATAAAGTTCTAGAAGAGAATGCAACTCACTCTGTATGGCAGAGTGTTGCACAGTACTTGCCTTACACTATGCTTGACACCTCTCACTATATTATAACCATGCGAGAGCCTGCAGATCGGATGATATCTAATTTCTTCTATGAGCACAAGGAGAAGAGGGTATGTGCTCTTATTGCGGAAACTTTGTCATTGCAGTATATGTGTGTGTATTTTATTTCATCAATTAATAAGAATATAACATTGAACAAAAATAAAGATATAGTTATAATATTGACTAAGTGAAACAAAAAAAAAGAAAGCTTAGTAGTGCCTACTTGTTAATTAAGGCATGATGAGGCCCACATGTGCAGTAGCACTGCAGCTCGTTCAAGTGCTGGGTTCACAGGAATTGGCAAACTGAAGTAGCAGGTCTGAATTAATCCAGAATTAAAGAATGACTTTTAACATTAACTCTTATAAATGCAGAGGTTTTGCGTAAGTCTATTGGAAGACTGTTCCATTGTGGTGGTACTCCGTATTCGATTGTTTTTTTTATCTGAAGCAGTATAAAATAACGGTAAAAGTAAATTGGTCAGAGATGTCAGTGTATGTTAAACTTAGTGGCAGCTTCAAATATGATTTAAAATTTATAAGACTGTGTAAAATGGTATCTCTAAAACATCAACTGAACGGTTTAGAAGGAGAAGAGTATTTTTGAAAAATACTATGCGTGTAAATTTTGCAAACTTTGGTTATTGTAACATGTCAGAATATGTTGAAATTAGTGGTAGGAGACATGCTGGTGCAATAGTTAGAAAACTGTGTGCTAACAACTGGATTTTTAGAAAAACATTGCAATAATATAGTGATAGAAAGACAATGCTGCTTTAATCCAAAGGTACAAAGACTGACTGACATAGAGTTGATGATAAAGTACACGTTATGGTCATATACATTGCATATAAATGTAAATGGTCTATTTCTTTTACGACATCCTAATCCAGCAGCAGTTCAGAATTTAATTAATGTGTATCTTTTTACTTCCACACTTGTCTTTATCTTCTAGTAAGCAAAATATTTTTAATAAAACTTCTCAGTACTTTCAATAGCTCATCGAGCATCACTATTGTAATAAGATAACTGCTAGCGCAGCTAGCATGAGCCTACACTGCCAAACTAGATACAAACCATGATTCATTCTAAAGAGCGGGTTCACGTTTCTCATAAGCTTTATATAAAAAATAAGCAGTTTACCATGGAAGCAGTGATATCAGCATTGGGTTGCCACCAATCACTCATCTTTAAAATAAGAATTGACAACGACATTTTTATGCGGACTGTGGTGGTAATAAATTGCAGAATGTAGACTTTCCCACTGTAGTTATATTGTTTTGCAAAACGTTTGCCACTTTAGACCTAAACCAAGAAAGATATTATAGAGGAACAAGGTTTATAATAAATGAGGTTGCATAAAAGATGAAAAAGCCTAGCACTTTTCAATCCAGGTTTACTAGCATTACTGAGGAATTTAGTGGGTACCTTGCTAAAGGCAAGTTACCTATTATCTGGGATGTATCAACTCTGTTACTAGCATTGTGACAAATAGTCACTCTAGTTTATAATCTTCTAATCAGCACATTTTCTGATCACAGACCTAAAACTCATTTCTTCAACTCGATTTGTCAGTTCAGTTTTTCAATTCAGCCCTCAACTTTTCATGGGATTTTTTTGAACTCAGCTCTATAACCCAGTGCTTTAATGATTATTTTAACTTTGTTTTTCAAATCATTTCTTTGATTCAATTACTCAACTCAATTATTTAACTTGTCACTTTAATTTAGCCCTTTAACTCAGCTCTAAAATTCAAACTTTCCAAAATCTCTTCTACTGTACTCTTTAACTCACTTTCTCAACTCAGTTCTTCCACACAGCAGTTTATCATGGTTTTAAAACTTAGCTCTTCAGCTCTACATTTTTACTCAAATTTTGAACTCTCTTTCCTAATTTACCTTCTCAGCTCATTGTTTCAACTCAGCTTTTTACTTTGTTCTTAAACACAATTCCTTAACCTAGGCTAGGTCAACAACTAGTTCATCATTTCAGCTCTTCAACTCATCTCCTCAGCACATTCATTTGAACTCAGTTTTTCTTTTCAGCTCTGTAAGCCAGGTCTTAAATTCAGCTATTTACTTCAGCTTCTCAACTTAGCAATTTATCCCAATTTGTCAACTTTGTTCCTCAACTCAGCTTTTAAACTCAGCTTTTAAATTCAGAATTTCACCTAACTCTTGAATTAAATTTTGGTCTCAATTTTTCAACTCACTTCTTCAAATCCTTTCATCAACTCATGTCTACAATCAGCTGTTGAATACAGTTCTTTAATACAGTTCTTCAACTCATTTCTTAAGCTCAGTTCTACAGTTCAGTTAATGAAGTTATCTCTAAAACGACTAAAGACTAGTACTTGAACTAACGACTAACTCTTGAACTAAAGACTAACTCTTGAACTGACGACTAACTCTTGAACTTAATTTTGATCTCAATTTTTCAATTCATTTCTTAAAATCAGTTCTTCAACTCACGTTTTTAACTCAGCTGCTGAACACAATTCTTCAAAACAGTATTTTAACTCATTTCTTCAACTTATTTTTTAAGCTCAATTCCACAGCTCAGTTAACGAAGTTAATTTTAAAGTGACTAAAAACTAAATCTATAAAAACTAAAAAGTGAACTTATCAACTAAACTTGATAACTTTGCTTTTTAGTCAATTTTTCAGTAGTGTTATTTAATAGCTTGACTGTATTTGACACCAGTGATTTATAATTCCATAATCATGTTCACTGAATTTAAACAACGAGCATTAACTTGCAGGGCAAAATATGCATGGTTCTATCAATCTGTGCAAATTGAGTGCACAATAGTCATATCAAACAGCAGTGTCATTTCAAGTTGAGCAACCCGAGCACTAAAATTAGTTCTTCAATTCATATTCAGGGTTGACAAAAATAGCAACCAGCAATGCAACCAAATTAGTTTGCCTGTTTAGAGTACTGATTGAGGTATTTAAAATACTACACTAATTTAGTACTTCACTGCTTCTTCCTTTGTTGAATGAACACCTGTAAATTATTATCGACTTTTGTAAATAATGGAAAGAGAATGCATAAAGCAATTGACATTTTATCCTAAAGTTTTAGCTTTGGCAATTTATTTTAGAAATACCATCCGTATAATAACTACTCAGTGACAGAGGTGGGAAACTTCTTTTTTCATAAAATTGTCTCAGAATCAGTGGAATCTCTTACAAGGTGTTTGACAAAGCATGGAACTACAGTCTGCATATTGGAGCACGGACGAGCACCGATCCGTTACACCCAGCTGTATGTCGTGGCAAAAATGACTCATAGCTGTTACTCCAATTTTCTCCAAGAGCTGCTCTTGTTTATACCAAAGGTGACCAACTAGCAGTGTGTTTACCATATTATTGTTATATTTATTAGACTAGTATCTACCTGGTGCTTGATTTCTTATATAAAAACCCTAGTTAAATGCTCTGTGTTGCAGGGCTAATAGAATGATTACCTAATGAATTTGAGTAACTTATCTGGAAATCTAGACATTTACTAAAATCTTTACAAAAACAATACCCTCGTTTACACTTCATTACACAGCAGTGCTAGTTATTAACCCCGAGCAAGCGCTTTAAGCATATTTATCTTAACCAATGCCATGACTATTTTCCTAATGAATTTATTGTATTCTATTTAGCCTAATAGTCAAGTTGGCTGCCTCTAGATCTGGCCATCTGAGATACCTAGAAGTCCAGCACCATAAGAATTCTTCATTGCTAGATTCTAATTGCTAGAACTGGAAATAAGGTTTAAAAAGAAGCAAAAATTCAAACACTGAGATTTATATATATATATGTATGTATATATATATATATATATATATATATATATATATATATATATATATATATATATATGTATGTATATATATATATATATATATATACATATATATATATAAAACACATCAAAAATATTACTTTCACCCCAATTCTTGCATCTTTTGGATAAAAAAGCATTTAAGAAGTTTTGCCCTCGGGAAAAACTTGCGATTATGCTTTAAAAATGTTGTGGAAAGTTTTGTAGTGCATAGAGTCAGTAGCACTTTTGTGTACACTATTAAAGAGGTTTGCTTGGTGTTACTGGTCTATTGTTGATTTGCCCAATTCTAGTTCATCTGAAATCAACTCATCTAATGGTACGATTGGTTTAATGACACGATTGGTCTAAACCAACTCATTCAAATATAGGATTGATATAACTACCGTTGGGAATAACTTGTGTCAAAAAGGATTCTCTTGTGGATGAAGCTGCGCTAATATTTTTCTACACAAAAGTTACCTGAGTTTGTATTCAATCAAATAAAATTAAATGAAATCAGTCAAATAAAATGCCACAATTTTAACTTGCACATATTCAATGCAAGTCTATGATTTAAGTTTTTGTATTTCTATCTTTGTCTTTATATCAATTTTAAACTAGTCGTCATTATAGCAAATCGTATATTAGATGAATCGGTGTTGGACTAAATGTTTTTAATGATTTAATCTATTCAAATAATGGGTTTTGGACCAATTGGTACTAAATTGGTCTAAATCAATTGTCTTTAGACCAATCATACCAAACTTTTCTGAGGAACCTATTGTATTATTCTTATTATAATTTTAACTCAAACAATGAATTAAACTGACTTTCTGTAGTTGATAAATACCAAGAATAAGACTTCAAACTAATCACCCTCCGAGAATAAATCTTCTCCTTTATTAGTTACCCATAATAATACAAGTATTTTATAAACAGCTTATTTGATAAATTTCAATTGCCACACTTGTAGGTGATTGATTAAAAAAACTTTCTACTCAAAGGCGATTGGTTTGAGAAACTTGATACTTGCAAGCGATTGGTTAGAGAAACTTACAGGTTATTGAGTAGAGAAACCTGATACTCGTAGGTGGTTAGTTAGAGAATGTTGATATGTGTATGTGATTGGGTAGAATGTTACCAGCTGTAAGTTGTCTTGTTAGAAAACCGTAAACCTGTAACATGCAGTTTGCAAAATTTAAATTCTTGCAGACAGTTTTGGGTAAGTTGCTATTATTTTGATCTAAATTGGGATATTGCCTTTTGTGCATTTTAACCTTTCTGGCTGTGAATGTATACTCATGTATGTGAGTAAATTTGTATAAGTTGTGAGCTTTTATATAGTTTGTACTTGTTGAAAGCTGAATGCTGTTGATGTATCTATTTCAAAAACATTTTGACCAATATGAGTGCAATTTTGTGTATTTGTAGGAAAAAATCTACTTTTCAAGATTTGAAGATTATGCAAAAGATGTAGAGACATCTATGAAAGAAATCTTTAGATTCGTAGGAGTTGAAGAAATTGGAATAAAGAATTTAATCAGGAATGACCAATTGGATGTTGCAAATGCTGGCTACAAGGTTAAACCTGTGCTGCCCGAAACGAAGAGACTTCTGAAAAGCTTTTATGAACCATTTAATGTAGAACTAGCTGAGATGCTTGGAGACAACAAGTGGTTGTGGAATTTTAATTTTGTTTGAAGCAATAATTTTTATAAGACTTAAAAATAAGTCTTGTAAAACATTGTAAAAATTGTTATAATTCTATTCTTTTCTTATTTTGCCAAATATTTTGTTTTATATCAGTAGAATTCTTTACACAAAAATCATACAAGTCTCTGAGTTCTGTAGTTACAAATGTCTAAAATTATTAGTTCATTCCTGCTTTCTAAAAATAAATCCAATTTGAATAAAAATCAGCAAAATATCAGAAAACTAATGGTAGTTTTGTAGATAAAATAGACAATGTAACATTTTACCAAATGAGTTAGAAAGCTAACACAGATATCTAATGGTAACTGTTTCGAAATTTAATTACTTACAATATATCTACTACATAAACCTCTTTCAATGCTGAGAAGTTAGCTCTATTTTAAGGGTTAAATTTGTTCGTTAGCCGTTTTATATACAAGACCTGCAAGAATAAGCCAATGGAGTAAAAACAAGCATTTAGTAATGTCTAGTGAATCGTTGAATTAGAGAACAAATACAAACTCACGCCATCAGCTGTGCAGATGCTATATATGCGTTGCTGTGGGCAACTTCCTTCCAATTTAAATTAACAAAGTTCCATATCATAACCCATATGTAATGTTTATCATTTTGAATGAACAACCAAACATGTTTTCATTTCAAAAGTGTGAACTCACTAAAAGATAATTAGTGTGAAATCGTACTGTGTGGTGCTAATATGCACTGAATTCTGCTGGATGAGTTGATGCTGAGCGATAACGCTAGAATTATTTAATTAGAACTTCAGCGCACTCGAGGTGCATTTCAATTTGTTATTTCTGCTCTGAATGCAATGTTCTGGCTGGTTATTTTTTGTGTCAATGTTTACCAATGTACAACAACAAAATTTTGCTAATTTTTGCGATTGAAGCATAATGAAAATGAACACTAAATTGTTCATATTTTCAATAAGAGCACACCCAGTATTGCTTGACAGAACACACAAAGAATTAAAAAACACAGTGGAAAACCAACATTTGGGTCTCAATCGTTGCATGGGTTGACCATCTTGAGAATGGTAAATATTTATTTATTATATTAAAAACTACTATAAAGTAAATTTAATATAAAAACTTGTTAAATATTATATACAAAAGTATAAGAATCAATTTTTCTTACGTCTTTTTGTAGTGTGCACTTTGTGACAGTGAGATAGGCCTCTACAAAAGCAGTTTTTACCTGGCTGTTTCGAAGGAGCCGCATATGCTTAAATTTGTTACCTACTTTGGGCAACTTTATTAAACAACTTGAAACCTTGACATACGATTGCCCTAATATATAAATGCTTTTAAATACAAAAATTAGTTTGCAAAAATATCATCTTTGACATAGATGTACAATGAAACATTTTGCATTGAGTGACAGTTGTATAGGCAACCGATGGATGGCGTTAGATCTATTTGGTTAAGCTGAATCATTAACACGTCATATATATTTTGCCTATTCCCATGAAATTCACATGAAATGTCCATAAAATTCACATGAAATTCACCTTAGATTTGTGATAACTTTGGCAAAAGGCTAGAAGTGTCTGATTTTGTTGAAAAGACGTGCAGAGAAATATTCTACAGGAAAAGTGAATGCTTTGTTTAACAGTTATGCGTGTCTCACACTTTCGTAAAGCTTTACAAATATGCACAAACAGGCCTCATACGATAGATACATTGTGAAATTTAAAAAAAAACGTGAAGCCAAAAAGCCCAGATGTGAAGGGGATCATGAATAAGTGTTTATATAATTAAAATGTTTAAATTAAAAGGTTTAATAAACAAATATTAGTCTAGGAATGATATTTCATTTGTGTTTAATATGTAGTTATTAGTGTGCATGCATAAATTAAAAGGGAAAACTCATTCTTTGCCTCTTCTTAATGATGAAGTAGAAAATTGCTTTGTGATAAAATTATTTTAATGTAGTATGATGGTGATAGAAAAAATGAAGTTTGTATGTCAAGTTTCTACTATCATCTAGTTTACGACCAACTTAGAAGATGGTCTGCAACACTGTGACAAGATGGTTTGTATCTCATTAGACTAACTGTTAGTCTTTTATTAAAAAAAAAATGCTGAAATTTTAATTAAAAAAGCTGCCATATTACTCTTCCACTTTGTCAGATTGATCTTTAGCATTCTAATTCATCAAACTATCACTTCTATTTTAAATGAGTAAAATGTTAACATTTTTGTTCAATTGATTTAACTTTAACCTGCTGTTAATATTAGAGTAAAATGTTAACCTCTCTATTCCATCAGGTTAGCAGGTTGATATTCTAACATGCTAATATGTTAGTATGTTAACCTATATTACCATTTTGTTAAAATACTAATCATTAGGGCATTGTTTAATGATCAGCAAACAACCATTAAAATAATGTTATTGATTGATTGAAAAAAACAACTATTCACATTTTTGAAAAAATTAAAATATGTGATTTTATTTTTTTAATTGAAAAATAGTAAAAATTGTTATGATTTTCAACAGAATTTTACATATGTACATACATATATCATAGAAAATTAGCGGGAGGTCTTGTTATCACAGTAGTCAACCAAGTTCTAATATTCATGAATTTCTAGATGACCTGGAGCAGTATCTTCACACAACAAAAGCCTTAAACTCTCATGTATTCATGGGTGACATAAAAATCAACATTCTGAACAAAACAGGGAATAGCGATGAATATAAAAGTATTCTTGCAACAACAAGTTATCATAGTTTAATTAATATTCTTACTCGAATTGAATCATGTATATATCATATCTGCGTAATTTTTGCGGAAAATACTTTTCATCAAGAACCATTACTACTACCATATCAGACCATCTTCCAACCTTTGTCTTAATTGAACATATCACTGAATAATTTTTCAAAAACTTTCGATATTTAAGAGACCTCAAAAACTTTAAAGAAAACAAATTTTTAGCAGAATATCTCAAAACAGATTGCTACAAGCTTCTCTGCTCTCATACTGATGTAAATACTATGTATGATGATTTTTCAAGCAAACAAGCAAATTTCAATCAATTTGTGCTAAGCATGCCCCTTTTAAATGTTGATTTGCAACAAAGTTCAAGTGGCCAAGCTTTTATCAAATTTGACAAATATCTATATTGCCAGTTTTTAGAAAAACTTTTAAGAAAGTTGCTAATGCACAAAAATGCCAATATTTATAAAATAACAGCATTCTTACGACATAACAACTTGGTTATAGAAAAAATCGAAACACCAGCCAAGCATTAATTGAGCTCACAAATAAGGTTTTATTGGTGATGAATCATTGCAGAGCGATATTAGGGATATTTTTTAATTTTAGTAAGGCTTATGACACTATTGACCATAATATACTCATTCACAAATTAAAATATATTCAGTTTTCATCGTCTTCTATTCGACAGATAAAAAACTACTTGGAATATAGAAAACAAGTAACCTTTATAAAAAACTATAAATCCAGCTTTTCAAGTATACATTGTGGCATTCCTCAAGGTTCTATCCTGGCTCCAACTTTATTATTAATATATATTGATCATCTTGTGTTATCTTCTAATTATCTAAAACCTATACTATATGCTGATGACACAAACTTATTTTTTGAGTCTAACAATTTGAATAATGACATTGATATAGTCAATAATGAACTTAAAAAAATGGAACAATGCTGTAATACAAATAAATTAACTGTAAACATGGACAAAATAAAGCACATTTTAATGAGAAATCATCAAAAAATAGCTTAAACTCGAAAAATCTATAAAATTATTTGAATTGGAGCTGAAAGAGACATCTTCAATCAAAGTCTTAGGAATTCATTTGGACAGTCATCTGATATGGGATACACACAGAGTCACCTGATATGAGACACACACATCAATAAACTAAATAAGCAGATAGGACCTATGTCAGGCCTGATTAGTAGATGTTCTAAATTTTACCCAGAAGTATTATGAAACTAATATACGTTTGTTAACTCCAAAATTAGTTACGGTTTTGAGTCCTGGGGAAATGCTCCATTTTGTTATTTAAAAAATAATAACAGCAAAAGCATTTAATGCTCATAATATTTAGTAAACCACCACTAACTTCATCCCGGTTCCTGTTTGTTCAGCTGTCTGTGTTGCCTGTTGACAAACTTTATCAGTATAAAATTCTCTTGATAGCTCATTCAAAATTTTATTCAAGTGATTACGAAACTAAAAGTGATTCACATTATAACACCAGATTTTTAGCAACCAATCTACATGTACCTTTATCATTAATTTATACTGCTTCAGGTCAAAAAACAATCGAATACAGCGTACCAACACAATGGAACAGTCTTCCAATAGACTTACGCAAAGCTTCTGCTTTTACAAGTTTTAGAGTTAATATGAAAAGCCATTCTTAAACCTACATTCCTAGAGGGAAGACCCGCTCTTTAAGTTTGCCAATTGCCAGTTTGCCAATAAGTGTGCCCAGCGCCTCGACCAGCCGCAGTGCTACTGCGCATGTTGGCCTCATCATGCCTTAATAATAGGAACTAAGCTTCATTATCTTTTTCAACTTAATCAATATTATAACTATATTTTTATTTTTGCTTAATGTTATATTTCTACTAATTTATGAAATAAAATACACACACACGCACACACGCACACACGCACGCACACACACGCACACACACACACAAATGCTGGTACATATGGTTGTACATACGCTTGTAAATATGCTTGTACATTCGCTTGTGCATGCGCTTGTACATACACTTGTACATACGCATGTACATACGATCGTACATATGCTTGTACATACGCTTGTACACACGCTTGTACATATATATGTATATAAATATGTACAAGCATGTTTTGTGTACATACATATATATGTATATATATGAAATTTCTCAAAGTATGTCCATATGTCTGTCTGCATTACGGCTATAGCTATAATTAAAATAACTGCAGCTGTACAACAATGCTGACGCAATGTCATGGAGTACCGTCATTAGAACCTATCAGCTTACTGGAATTTTCCATCGACACTGTGCTAGGCTAATAGCTTGAAAGTTACAGTTGTTTGACAAAGTTTTTAAACCTTTATAGGTGTTTTATTTTTCTCTTAATTTGTTTTAAACACATAAAACACTTCTCTCATGATATGTAGTTTAAAGTTAGATTGTGAAGAGTAGTTATATGTAAAATACCAATCAATTTTCTGTCCAGACTTTTTTATTACCCGGGAAATGCCGAGTAGCACAGCTAGTATATATAGATATATATATATAGATATATATATATATAAATATATATATAAATATATATATATATATATATATATATATATATATATATATATATATATACTCATGCTACAAACTGTACTGTTTCGGCTATTGAAGCCTCATCAGTGCAGCTCAGAGCTTAGGCAAGGGACACAAATCCCATTACCAACGAGAGTTTACTTCCTGCCATGAAACACATAGGTTGCCTCACAGACTTTAAGAAAGTCGATGTGCTGTCACCAGAGTGCTTAAATCACAAAACTGATCTGAACCTGATAATCTCTTACGGTGCTCCGGACTGCCAGGGTAATAGTTATTCATATACTACATTTATAAATATTATATACATATTATATACATATATATATAACACTTATTAATTTAGTATATGAATAACTATTACCCTGGCAGTTTGGAGCACCGTAAAAAATTATCAGGTGTAGTAACTATGTTCACAATCATTCTCAAATGCTAACGAGTAATTGATTGGTGCAGACGGTATCATGCTGGGCTATGAATCTTTATGTTGTGAGTTTAAATCCTATATGTTGCAATAATTTGTTGCTTCTGTTAACAGTGGCTTTAGACAAACACACTGATGGAAAATTAGGGCTCTAATTATAGCAGCAGTTTTCAAATCAAAACATTCAAGGAATTTCTCTGGTGCCTAAAAATTAGATGTGCTTTCGCTAAAACATTTTTGTAAGCATTGTTGTATTTGTCAAATAATCTATTAGTAAAACTTAATAAAAATAATTCACAGCAGCTGAAGTTGCAATAATCTTCAGCAAACAATGTACACCGTTTTATCCAATCTTTTAAAGTTGACAAAATAAGCATCGATTTTGAATATGTTTGTTTGTATTTATTAAATATTTAAAGTATAGAAACATGCGGGCTACGGAATTGATGTTATTATTGATTACATTGTAATGAAGTCGACTCGGTATTGTCCAAAGTAAATATCTTAGAATGTTACAGCTATATATGATTTAAGATCATCACCTTTATGCTTAGAGAAACTCAGTAAAAAGCAAATATATATTCTTAGTTTGTGTAGATAACTCCACTTTGAGTTTTCACGACAAACACTGAAACGTGCAGCAGCATTGGTAAAAGAATTTGATTATATTCAGAGTGAAATAAAAAAGAAAAAGAACTAAAGAAATGATTAAAAAACGTAATTGCATTCTTCATAAACAGCAGAAAAAGAAATAATGGTCCCAGTGATCCTTCCAACTTTGCGGGTGTTATGCTCCAAGCCCATCTGAGCGGGTCTGGCATTTCTGTAAAACAGACGCTAAATATCTTTCAATTAACAGCCATACTTTAACACTTCAAATAGTTTAAACTAATGTAATTGCTATACACACAGGTATATATTTCATTAGTGTACATACTATACATGCAAGTGTATGTTTCATTGCTGTACATACTATACATGCAAGTATATGTTTAATTGATGTACATACTATGCATGCAAGTATATGTTTCATTGCTGTACATGCTAAACATGCAAGTGTATGTTTTATTGCTGTACATGCTATACATGCAAGTATATATTTCATTGCTGTACATGCTATACATGTGAGTATATGTTTCATTGCTGCACATGCTATACATACAAGTTCATGTTTTATTGCTGTACATACTAAACATGCAAGTATATGTTTTATTGCTGTACATGCTATACATGCAAGTATATCTCATTGCTGTACATGCTATACATGTGAGTATATGTTTCATTGCTGCACATGCTATACATACAAGTTTATGTTTTATTGCTGTACATGCTATACTTGCAAATCTATGTCTCATTGCTGTACATGCTAAACATGCAAGTATATATTTCATTGCTGTACATGCTATACATATAAGTATATGCTTCATTGCTGTGTGTGTTATACATGTGATTATATGTTTTTACATGCAGCCTACTTGTGTAGTATATTGTACAGACAACAATGAAATCTATAAGCGATAAAATTTCGAGATGTTGAGTGAATGCTACATATTTGTAAGCCAATCAGTGTCAGAAGCAAAACGACAAAAAGTATTTATTGGCTTTCCTATTTACACGAAGAAGGGGTAGACAAATTTAATTCAATAGTTAACAACTGGTTCAGAACTATTCTTGAAAATATCTTATTTTTATCGCTGATAATCAACCAGCTCACTTATAGGAGGCTTTCACATCACAAGACTGTGTGTTGCTCATTCTTGCTTTTACAATGACACTGACTGCGTATTACTGTATTTACTGTATTTAAATGAAGGCCATCAAACACCCGCTATACAGCAAACCTGGGGTAGTTGAAGCGGAACCATATGTAGTCACTTATAGCAAATAAAGAATCAAATTTATTTATTAGCTATTAATAAGTGAGTTCTGTTTGATGTATAAATCCTGTTAGCGATGAACTCACACAAAATCTTGATGGGTTATACCAAAAAGTATGGATATTTTTATATCATTTGAGACTGTTTTTATGCTTGAGGTGATCTGACTCCCAGAATGTTTCAAGATTAAAATCTACAAAATACTTCATTGACATTGAAGCAATCGGAAAAAAAATACATGGAAAATGATGCATTGAAGTGGCAGTCTTACGCGTTTTTATTCTATCAATCTCTTTGCAACTATAGACATCATAATCGAACTTTTGCTTGATCAGAGTGTTTTAACCATGATCAAGTTTTGTCAAGTTTAGTCGTAAATTATCATAGCAGTCAAACAATTATCAAGCATAAAACACAATCGCAAGTGATATGAAAATACCAATACTTTCTGATAAAATTCATTTAATTTTGCACAGGCTCGTTTTAAAAAATGAGCTTAGCTGACATCATTTTAGGTCAGTTCTGGCTGAGCACTTCTAACCATCCAGTGAAACTGTATAAAGTTGGTAAAAGAATTGAATATAAACCTATTGACAGCTGCCCTAAAGGAAAGTTTCTTGAAAAATATCAAAATCCCTGCTGGATTACACAACGGTAGGTGAATACTTGTATTTATTGTTCGAGGAGCAGCAATACATTGTTTGTAGGGAGCTGAGCTCAGAGGTCAAGTAGTTAGGTCTTCTGCAGATAGACAAAATAGAAACTATACCTTTGATAACTATATCATGCTATTTTCTGGAGCTGTTTTACTATGTTTTTATTATGCAGTTTGTGCGAACTCTGAACTGTACGCAGTTTTGTGTTATTGTGCCATGAGTGTTTCGAGAGACTGACACATTTTGCAGATTAACGCGGCTCTTTGTTAAAAAAGATAAGGAATTTCACACCAGAGGTCCTAGCGGAGCCCGGTTGCCTCACTTAGAAGCACATTTTCAAAATAGAATTGACAGAAGTATGGGAATGTTTAAAATAGACTAGCTTGCATATCATTGTAACTGCTGTTTCCATCTGTCATAAGCACGAAACATTCAATAAAAACTTTTCAGTAGCACAACTTGCTTGATTTCCGGTTTTTACCATTTCTATTTTGGGGGCGGTACAACTTGCTGATTAACTGCATCATGGGAAAACTGTGTAGAAAATGTGACCATACGATGCATTATTGATTACTGAATGGTGAGTCGTAGAATCATCATATTAAACATTATAATAACATCCGTTAGTCATCAGAATGGCATTTTCATGTAGACACTTGAGCCAACTGTCTATTTGCAAAGCTTCTTCAAAGTATAAAGTGATGCTCATACTTGGCTGAAAGAGTAGCTGCGTTCGTGTATTAAATTGTGTTTTGCATTATGAATATATTTATGTGCAAATATATCACACATCAAAGCTATGACCACTTGTTATTGCAAACATGTACAGAGTTGGTGGCAATAAGCAAAGAGTCTAACTTCTAACCGAGCCAAGTCATCGACTTGCCAGAGTCGAGGCCTCCTTTACACACAAACAGGAAAGAAGATCGATAAAAAACCAAATAGATTAAAAAACAGATGGATGGGTAGTTGACATAATAGTGAGTAAATAGTAGCAAGATTAGTAGATAGAGGGGTGAATGTGAGCATAAATCAGCAAGCAAATGACCTGACGTAAGTGAGTAATTGGCTGCTTAGGTTAGTAATGTTGTGAAAAAATTTAAATGTGTGCAAAACGGTTCTACATTGTTTTGGCTCTTTTGATTTATTTTAGAAGATTAACGTGCGCACCGAGAGTTATGCTTCTTGGGTTCCAGAAATCTGGCACATCAGACATTTTCAAGGGGTTTATTAAACACCCTAGCATCAGTGCTTTAAATGAGGACTATTTTACTGATGGTACAACCATGACAAATAAATGGCCTTTAAACGGGATAGAAGCGTATAACAGTAAATCAACGTAAGTATTGGAAGCTTATTTAATTTCTGTTACAATGTAAAATTCATTACTATTACAGAATTTTTGGGTCACACTTTATGCAAAACTTTCTAAAACTATCAATTACATTTCTTCTAAAACTTAAAAACTGTTTAAAACATTTTGTTGCTTCAAGACAAAATTATATTTAGTGAGTTGGAAGCTTTAAATGCATTAAAAGTTGTATTTACTACATCGAACTGCTATCAATCTTGGGGGTCCTATCACACAAAGTTGTCGTCAGAATAGTTACTTTTAAAATCACTGTCGTCACTTTTAAAATCACTGTCGTCACTTTTAAAATCACTGTCACCTTTTTCAAGTTGGCAACCAAATCAACCTTTTTCTTCACATTCGTTATTTTAATACAAATATCTATTCTGGTGGCACTGGGTTGCGTTAGAAATCTGAAACTTGCTCAGTTTGAACTTCTGCTAACCAAAAGCATGGCTCAACCAGCGACCTTCACAAACTTATTAGTGATGTTTGGGAGCGTTGCTGATTACTCCGCGAAGAGAGACAGCCGTGTTAGGTTTTTAGGGCTATATTTCTTGTACTGAAAATAGACCAAGATTGTCTTTAATAATCACTGTCAGTCACAGACTTGGAAACGGATTTGCTGTCAATGTCGTGGCATTTCATTGCTTTAATTTTTTGGCAGTCTATAAATGCTGGGCCAGATGCTAACCAAAACTAGTTAAGTTTCGTTTGACCGTGGTGATTTATGAACAAATAATAAGTTAGTAAAGGTACGGCTACACGTAACAAAATTTCCGTTGGTTCTAATAATATAACAAAAATCACGAAATGATTGAAACACACAGAATTATTCTGCGCTGCTAGAATCGTGCTAGCGAGCACGATTCCAGCAGCTTTTGCAATTAGAGAGACGTATAATGACGTCCAACAGACGTATAATGACACACAATAAAAGTATAAGTGCAATTCAACATAGTACACACAATGCAACTGCTTAGATTGCGTTATTGATTGTATTTATTGTTTGGACACTATAGCTACAAATTGTTTATTTTTTAATTATATTTCCTTTTTAGCAGCAAAAGTTTTGTGGTAGAAAATATTGACATCTCTAGCGCAATCAAGTCGGTTGCATCGTATTTACTATGGTAACTTTCTGTAATATTTTTCTTGTGTGTCGCATTATGTTCTCGGATTACATATCTTAAAATTTGCTAGAGTCATGCTCGTTGACCAACAATAGCGCTACCTAAACAGTTACATCGTGTGTTCTATATTGAAATACTTATGTATTTTTATTGTGTGTCACGATATATGTCTTGGCCTATACTAATTGCTAAAGCTGCTAGAATCGTGCTCGCTAATAATTTGTTTACCCTAGGACACTTATATTTCGCTAGTATTTAGTTTCGTGAGTAGCTCGCAGAGTAAAATTTTGGAGCAACTTAATTTCGCAGCTCTGATGAGTGCGAAAATATAGTGATGTAAAAATAAATGCAGTGGAACAAACATAATTAGATTCCTCAGGTTCAGTTCACCGATAAAAAAAAATTTCAATTTGCGACTAGTTTGTAATTGTGAACCGCAGGTAGAATAGTGTGGGCAAGGTCAATAATGCAATTTGATCGCTTGCTGCCATTTGTTTCTTGGACTATCAACAGGCCCGTTTTCACTGGGGCAGCTAGCTGGCCGGCTGAGCCGCCCCAACTTTTTGGGAATTTTTTACGGTAAGTGCAGTCCAACTCGGATAACTCGCCCTCAAATAAAATGTAACATTTCATCTCAAACACAAGGTCAACTCAAACGGATTTGTTTGGTCAGTTCCAACGCAATGATAAATTCCTTCAGATAACTCGACCTCAACATCATTTATTCGAAAAGTTATTTGCCCAACGGCAATGGACGCGGTTTTTATCGCTGTGGAATATCACTTCATTCCAAGCCATAGAGACAAACGTCAACTTCTAGTAGTTCTTAGGCATCATTATTATCATCATCAGAGGCAAAATATTTTTGTTAACGACTTTTATAAAGGTTTGCAGAAGATTAAGTTTTATCAAACACCCGCTTGGCCATGTCCCATCGAAAACGTAAAAGCCTCCGAATGAACTTAAAATAAAATCCGCAAAATTGATCTTTGTTAAAACGCTCAAAAGAAAAAGATGTATTTTTCTGAGCGTTTTAACTGCGGTCATGTTTTGCCTATTTTAATTTAAAAACGTCTCGTCAGTCGCATCACTTAAAACAAAACAAATCTAAAAAAATTACAAGTTATTGAAGAGGTGCCAGTGGTGAATCCAAACATTTCCAGAGCCATGCTGCTTGTGTAGTACTGCGAGTGTCAGTGCATGTGTCTTATTTTCTTTCAACACACGGTGCTCACTGCATTGATTGATGTCTCCAGCAAACGATAATCTACTAATTCGTGTGCATTGACATCAAATTCCTATCATTATAAATCATTCTTAATGGAAAAATAATCATAATTAATTGCAAAAATAATAGCGTAATAAATTTTGACAGTCAAATTATTTTGTAGGTTTATATTTTAACGATGCTATAGTGGTCGTTAAAAACGTTAAAATAAATGTCGTTATAAAGTTCCATTCTACAGTATCAATGAACAAAGCTATTTAGTTTCGCTTTTTCGCTCGTTTGTTATGATAGTTTAGTTTCGCACATGAAACTTTCGTGAGAGGATGACACCGCGAAAACGCGAAAGTTAGATGCCGCGAATACATAAGTGTCCTAGAGTAATCTGTTAATTAAAAGCGTTTCGTCGACGAACTCGGTGGGCATGCCCAGCTCAAATAATTCTTTGAATTTCGACCGATTAATTCTGCGTTTTTCGTGACTTCGGTCAGAACTCAGAACCGACGAAAAATTCGTTACGTGCAGCCGTACCTTTAGTAATCCTACTTACACAATCATCGTCACCTCGTCACCTACATTGATAAATGGTCGTCTCGTCTGTCACTTTTTAAATATCCCTGTCGTCGGATCGTCAGAATCGTCACAAAACATGGGAGGACCCCCAATCTTTGAATTGTTATAGACACCTTGAAAAGATAAAAGATATATTTTGTGGCTGTCCAGGATGTGCCCTGATACATAACATTCTAGAAGAGAATGCAACCCACTCTGTATGGCAAAGTGCTGCACAGTACTTGTCTTACACTTTGCTTGACACCTCTCGCTATATTATAACCATGTGAGAGCCTGCAGATCGGATGATGTCTAATTTCTTCTACGAGCACAAAGAGAAGAGGGCATGTGCTTTTATTGTGGAAACTTTGTCATTGCAGTATATGTGTGTGCTATTTATTTTTTCAACTATTAAAAATATAACAGTAAACAAAAATAAAGATATAATTATAATATTGATCAAGTTAAAGAAAATAACTGGAAGCTTACTTCCTACTTGTTAAGGCGTGATGACGCCTACATGTGTAGTAGCAGTGCAGCTAGTCGAGGCGCTGGGCACACAGGAATTGGCAAACTCAAGCAGCAGGTCTGAATTAATCCAGGATTAAAGAACGACTTTTAACATTAACTTTTTTAGATGCGGAGGTTTTGCGTAAGTCTATTGGAAGACTGTTCCATTGTGGTGGTGCTCTGTATTCGATTGCTTTTTGACCTGAATCAGTATAAAAATAATGGTAAAGGTAAATTGTTCAGAGATGTCAGAATATGTTCAAATTAGTGGCAGCTGCAAATATGATGCGAAGTTGATCAGACTGTGTAAAATGGTAACTCTAAAACATCAGCTGAACAGTAAAGAAAAAGAAGAGTATTTTGGAAAAATACTATGTGTTTATATTTTGCAAATTTTGGTCAATGTAACAAATGTCAAAAAGAAGTTGAATTTAATGGTAGGAGACACGCTGATGCAATAGCTAGAAAGCTGTATGTGCTAGCAAATGGGATTTTTTGAAAAGCATTGCAATACTATAGTGATAGCAGGACAATGCTGCTTTAATCAAAAGGTACCAATACTGACTGACACAGAGTTGATGATAAAGTACACGTTATAGTCATATACAATGCATATATATGTAAATGGTCTATTTCTTTTACTACATCCTAATCCAGCAGCAGTTCAGAATTTAATTAATGTGTAACTTTTTACTTCCACACTTGTCTTTATCTTCTAGTAAGCAAAATATTTTTAATAAAACTTCTCAGCAATTTAAATAGCTCATCGAGCATCACTATTGTAATAAGATAATTGCTTGCAGTAGCAAGCACGAGCCTATGCTGCCAAAATAGATATGAATCATGATTTATTCTATAGAGCGGGTCCACGTTTTTCATAAGCTTTATATGAAAAATAAGCAGTTTACCATAGAAGCAGTCATGTGAGCATTGGGTTGCCACCAATAACTCATCTTTCAAATAAGAATTGACAACAACAATCTTATGTGGATTGGGGTGGTAATAAGTTGCAGAATGTAAACTTTCTCACTGTAGTTAGATTTTTTGGCAAAAGGTTGCCACTTTAGGCCATTAACCATGAAATATATCATAGAGGAAAAAGGTTTATAATAAATGAATTTGCATAAAAGATGAAAAAACCTAATGCTCTTTAATCCAAGTTTACTAGCATTATTGAGGAATTTAGTGGCTACCTTGCAAAATGCAAGTTACCTGTGATCTGGGATGCATCAACTCTGTTGCTGGCGTTGTGACAACGAGTCACTCTGGTTTATAATCCCCTAATCAACACATTTTCTCATCGCATACCTAAAACTTATTTCTTGAACTTAGTTTGTCTGTTCAGTTTTTCAATTCAGCTCTTTGACTCAACTTTACAACTCAGCCCTCAACTCAGCTTTTAACTCAATACTTCAACTTAGCTTTTCATGTGATTTTTTCAACTCAGCTCTCTAACTCACTGCTCCAACTAATTATTTCAACTTTGTCTTTCAACTTATCTCTTTGATTCAGCTACTCAATTTAGTTCTTTAACTTGTTACTTTAATTTATCTCTTTAACTCAACTCTTGATCTCAAATTTTTCACAAACTCTTCTACTCAACTCTTTAGCTCAATTTCTCAACTCAGTTCTTCAACTCAACTGTTGATCATAGTTTTAGAACTTAGCTCCCCAACTCAGCATTTTTACTCAAACTTTGAACTATCTTTCTTAATTCACCTTCTCAACTCAATGTTTCAACACAGGTTTTCACTCCTTCTATTCAACACAGTTCTCTAACCCAGCTCAAAAACTAAGCTCAGCAACTCAGCTCTTCAAATCATTTATTTGAACTCAGTTTTTCATTTCAGCTCTGTAAGCCAGGTCTTAGATTCAGTTATTTACTTCACCTTCTCAACTTAGCAATTTATATCAATTCATCAACTTTGTTCCTCAACTCAGCTGTTTAACTCAGCTTTTAAATTAAGAATTTCATCTAACTCTTGAACATAATTATGATCTCAATTTTTCAACTCACTTCTTCAAATCATTTCATCAACTCATGTCTACAATCAGCTGTTAAATACAGTTCTTTAATACAGTTCTTCAACTCATTTCTTAAGCTCAGTTCTACAGTTCAGTTAATGAAGTTATCTCTAAAACGACTAAAGACTAAGTCCCTAAAGATTAAAAAAACAATGTTATCAACTTAACTTGATAACATCAGTTGATAGTCAATTTTCCTACTCTAATGTTCAACTTACTCTACAATTGAATTTCCAAGTTAGCTCTAGTGTGTATTTTAATAGCTTAACTGTGTTTGGCAGCAGTGGTTTATAAATCCAAAATCATGTTCATTGAATTCAACAACAACCATTATCTTGCAGTGCAAAATATGAATGGGTCTACCAATCTGCGCAAATTGATTTCACCATAGTCATATCAAACAGCAGTGTCATTTCAAGTCATACAATCTGAGCACCAAAATTAGTTCTTCAATTCATATTCAGAGTTCACAAAAATAGCAACAAGCAATGCAACAAAATTAGTTTGTTTGTTTAGAGTATCGATTGCGGTATTTAAAAGACATACACTGATTGAGTACTTCACAGCTTCTTTCTTTGTTGAATGTACACCTGTAAATTATCACCTGGGTAAATGATAGAAACAGAATGCATAAAGCAATTGACATTTTATCCTAAGTTTTTAGCATTGACATATTATTTTAGAAATTCCATCCGTACAATAACTACTCAGTGACAGAGATGGGCAACTTCTTTTTTCATAAAATTGTCTCAGAGTCGGTGAAATCTCTTACAAGGTGTTCGGCAAAGCATGGGACTACAGTCTGCATATTGGAGCATAGATGAGCACCGATCCGTTACACACAGCTGTATGTCGTTGCAAAAATGACTCATAGCTGTTACCCCAAGTTTCTCCAAGAGCTGCTCTTGTCTAAACCAAAGGTGACCAACTGGCAGTGTGTTTACTTTATTATGGTTATGTTTACTAGACTAGTGTTTGCTGGTGCTTGATTTCTTATATAGAAACACAGTTAAATGCTCTGTGTTGCAGGACTAATAGAATGATTACCTAATAAAGTTGAGTAATTTACCTGGAAAACTAGATCTTTACTAAAATCTTTACTAGAACAATACCTGCATTTACACTTCAATACTCAGCAGTGGTAGCTATTCACCCCAAGCAAGTGCTTTAAGCGTATTTATCTTAACCAATGTAATGAATATTTGCTCAATGAATTTATTGTATTCTATTTAGTCTAATAGTCAAGTTTGCTGCCTCTAGATCTGGCGGTCTGAGATCCCTAGAAGTCCAGTACCATAAGAATTCTTCATTGCTAGATTCTAATTATTATATATATATATACATAAAAGTATTTGGGTAAAGTTTCTTCAATTTATTACTAAAACCATTGGTTTCATACAGCCAGCGAGCTAGCTGCAATCATCAGGTAGTGTGAATGTGTACAGAGCAGTTGTTTTCATTAATAAATGTTTGGAGGATTAAAAGGATTAAAAAGCTAAAAGCTTGAAACTCAAAGTTGGAATTGCTCTCCATAGAGGTATAATTGGCCATTATGTGTTCTCAAGTCAATATTTGTTTTTGTGTCTACATGATCACATGAGTTCTGATCGTTTATTTAAAGTTGCCAGCTTGGGTCAAAATATAATGTACACTTTCTCTGTCTGGCATAAGTTACAAGTCTTGGTTACGTTGGAGTATGACTGCGCTTTTGTGACAATGTTCCATGATGTTGTATATCTTATATTAATGCTTTTTAGGTGCCATATGTGTTTGCTCAGCTCAGTAGCGTTTTGGTTTTTGCGTGCGTGAAGGATGACTTGTGGTTGGAAAATCGTGTCTTGAAGCTTCCTTCAGTGAGTCCTTTTTAGCTTTCTGTCTTGTTGTTAGATGTTACATTGCATTGGTAGATGACACTGCTCTCAAGGCATTTTCCATTTAACGGACACTGTGCAGGCTGTCGGCAATTGCATTCCTTTAAAGGTGGTGGGCTTTCCTTGTTGCTTAGAGTTCTCTTAATTTTGCTGGTAATGATTATAGCAATGTTTGGCATGCATAAGTAGCTAACCTTCAATGTTGCGCGTTTGAAAATTTTGCATAGCTTGAGATTGGCTGGGAATTGTTCTGACACAATTTTCAGGAACTAACGGCCAATGTTGGTTTTTACACTCTTGCTGTATGGTGGGTTATACCAGATTATGCTACTCTTGCGTTGTTTTCCACATTGTCTGGGTGTCTCCTTTCTGTATTCTAGTCTATATTTATATCCACTCTTATCAATAGCTTCTTGGTATATCTTGGTTGTCTGGTTAAAAGATTCCTCGTCGGATGATATAGCTGATAGTCTTCTTTTAATGGATTCTGGGATGTTTGTAAGGATAGAACGAGGGTGATTTGATTCCTGATGCACGTATGTAGGTGTATTTCCTGGTTTGATGTAGGGTTGATGTTTGCCAGTATTCAGGTTGGGCGTTACATCCAGATATTTAGTTGCCTTTGTGTTTGTTTCAATTGTGATACTTAACCCATTATCTTTAAAAGTTTTGCAAATTTCTTTTTTATTCTCTCTGTTTGTTGTGGTGTGGTATTAATTGCCGCAAGCCTGTCATCTCTATGAGGTCTGATTGTTTTTCCAAACTTTTAGTTAGAGTGCTTAAGAAGAAACTTCCGACCACTTCACAGGTCTCGGCTCCGTCATAAGAACCCATAGTCACGTCAAATTGTTTTTCTACGGTTTTTTGCACCATGGTTCGTTATTGTGGAATAACATGGAGCGTTTTGCGTGCATTATAAGCTATAAGAACTCACTGAAGGAAAGATATATAGGACTCACTGAAGGAAGCTTCAAGACATGATTTTCCAACCACAAGTCATCTTTCACGCACACAAAAACCAAAACGCTACTGAGCTGAGCAAACGCATATGGCACCTAAAGAGCAACAATATAAGATATGCAACATCATGGAACATTGTCACCAAAGTGCAGTCATACTCCAACATAACCAAGACTTGTAACTTATGCCAGACAGAGAAACTGTACATTATATTTAGACCCGAGCTGGCAACTTTAGATAAACAATCAGAACTCATGTGATCATGTAGACACAGAAACAAATATTTACTTGGGAACACATAACGGCCAATTTTACCTCTATCATGGAGAGCAATTCCAACTTTGATTTTCAAGCTTTTAGCTTTTTAATCCTTTTAATCCTCCTAACATTTAGTGATGAAAACGACTGCTCTGTACACATTCACACTACTTGACGATTGCAGCTAGCTCGCTGGCTGTATGAAACCAATGGTTGTAGTATTAAATTGAATAAACTTTACCCAAATACTTTTATGTATTTTAGCTCTATTTCATATTGAGCACTCTTCGTGTACATATATGAAACAAAGTATATATGCGTATATATATATATATATATATATATATATATAAAATATGTATAAGTGAAACTTCACTCTATAACTTAAACATTTTATTACTAATAGTTTCATGTGGTACAATAAGTATCACACTCTTCAGATAAAATGTCTGATCTGATCTGAAATGATCTTCAGACATTTTATCTGAAGAGTGTGATACTTATTGTACCACATGAAACTATTAGTAATAAAATGTTTAACTTATAGAGTGAAGTTCCACTTATACATATTTTATAATTTAGCTCTGATTTATCATTGAGCACTCTGTAACGAACTGTGCAGCATCCACTTTGTCTATATATATATATATATATATATATATATATATATATATATATATATATATATATATATATATATATGTATAAATGTACGAGCAACAGCAGAGTTGAGCAACGTTGTGCAATTAAGTTTTGTATCAAACTTCAACACAGTGCCACAGAAACCTACTCAAAGATTCAACAAGCTTATGGAGACACAGCTCTGTCAAGAGCACAGGTTTTTAGGTGGTTCAAGGCATTTTCGGAAGGAAGGGACTCTGTCGAAAATGACACTCCCCCAGAGAGACCATCATCCGTTCACAATGATGCAAATGTTGAGCGAATCAGAGAATAAGTTCGTTCAGACCGCCGTTTAACTGTCAGGATGATTGCTGAACAGTTGCAGTTAAATCCTGTGACTGTCCATCAAATTTTAACTGTTGATCTGGAAATAAAGAAGATTTTGGCAAAGTTTGTTTCCAAGAATCTGACTTTCGAACAGAAAGAGAACAGAAGAGCCATTTGCTCTGCTCTCCTAGAGAGAATTTACCCTGACCCAAATTTTTTCTCCTATCTTCTTACTGGGGATGAATCATGGATTTTTGAGTATAATCCTGAAACAAAACGTAAAAGTCTCGAATGGCACACTTCAGCCTCACCTCGACCCAAAAAAGCAATAATGAGCAAATCAAGAGTGAAGACCATGCTCATCTGCTTCTTTGACAGCAAAGGTATCATCCATAAAGAGTTTGTACCTGAAGGACAAACTGTCAATGCCCTATTCTACCAAACAGTCCTGGAAAGGTTACGAAAACGAGTCGCTCATGCAAGGCCAGCCATCAAGGACAACTGGATGTTGCATCATGACAATGCGCATTCCCACACCGCACTCTCTGTAAGAAAATTCTTGGTTCAGAAAAGCATACCAGTTGTACCACATCCTCCATACTCTCCAGATTTAAGTTCCTGTGACTTTTTTCTATTCCCCAAAGTCAAGAAACACCTCAAGGGACAGAATTTTGGTGACTTGAACACCATAGCTGTGACGGCAGCTGTGACGGAGCAACTAAAGGCGTTGATGGTTTTTGAGTTCCAGCACTGCCATGAGGAATGGAAACTCCGATTCATGCGATGTGTGGCTAGCCAAGGCGACTACTTTGAAGGGGATAGAGTCAAATTGTGAATAAATTGTAAATATTTGGCACTGCAATAAAAGTCTCATTACTTAATTAACATACCTCGTATATATATGTATGTATGCATGAACATATATGGGATAGATGGTGCAGTTGGTAAGGTATTGGGACAGTGATCACTAGGTCCTAGGTTCAAACCCCAACATCTGCATCCTTCTGGCAGGTCCTTAGACAAGACCCTTGCCTGTATATAGTCTACAACCTCTATAAAGAGTACAATAAACAAAACCATGCTGGCTTGGATGCCGCCTGACCAAAAAAGGTCTGCACTGCCTGTAGATGAACCAGAACAAGGCAGTGACAAATGGACTACTTGCTAAAAACGGTTGAGTGCTCAAACTTCTAGGTCTCTGGTAGGAGACCCGAGTTAGAGCAGAAATCACCACCCAAATGGGTTAAACGGGGTGAGGAAACAATTTATATATATATATATATGTGTATATATATATAAATATATACAGTCAAACATGGATAACTCGAACTTCAAGGGACCGAGCAAAAGTGTTCGAATTATCAGAGCGTTCAAGTTATCTGAGCACTGTCACAAGTCCATATATTTACTTATTTATTAGTAGATACATGTACATATACAAACTATAATATAAATCAAAAGCACAAATGTCTTGTTTCAAATTAAATGTAAATGCTTCTAATTTAAAGCTTAAAACGTTTTCATGAAAAAGTATAGAGATTTTTCTTTCACTTGAGATTGGTTTGTTGTTTGAGGTGATGTTATTTCCAGGACGTTTTTCAGATTGACATTGGCAAAACTTGATCGTTGTTGAAATGCTCAAAAGAAAAGACATTTTTTTCTTTTGGGGTTTTACCCACGATCAATTTTGCCGTTTTTTCTTGAAGTTTATGCAGATTACCTTACTTTACCTGGGATTCGTTAAGAACAACACTCCGAGGCAGTTCAATTAGAAGTTTTACGAGGTTTTACGGTACATTCTATATTACTCACGCTTTTTTAATAGATACTTATATAGTGTTTACACGTATTCTGTGTTTAGGTCAAACAGTGAATAGTTTTTTGTAGCTCAGACAACGTATACGTTTAATTACACCAATTTTAAGACGTTTTAAACATTCAACATTCCGACGTTGATTCAACATGGAATCAACGCCGGAAAACTATTCATCACGGGCTAGCCGGGTCACGTACTCAAGCATTTTCGCCACGCAAATACAAAACAAAAACAACATGCAATTTTTGTTTTGTATGTGCGTGGTGAAAATCCTTGCGCGCGTGACCCGGCTAGCCCGTGCTATTCATCGTATCGCAGTATAAATCAATTTTCACCAAACTTTTAGAAAAGTCGTTGACAAAAATATTTTGCCGATGGTGGTAATAACTACGCTTATGAATTACGAAAAGATGAAGTTTACCTCTATGGCTTTGAATAAAGTGATTTTCTAAAGTGATAACAACCGTTTCGGTAGCCGTTGGGCAAAAAAACAGTTCGAATTAACAGTGTTGAGTTCGAGTTATCTATAGCAATTTATCATTACATGGGAACGGACCAAAGGAAATGTTCGAACTAACCATGTGTTCGAGCTATCCGTGGACGAGTTATCCATGTTTGACTGTATAGAAGACATCAAAAATATTACTTTCATCCCAATGCTTGCATCTTTTGGATCAAAAAGCATTTAAGAAGTTTTTGCCCTTGGGAAAAACTTGCGATTATGCTATAAAAATGTTGTGGAAAGTTTTGTAGTGCGTAAAGTCAGTAGCACTTTGGTGTACACTGTTAAGGAGGTTTGCTTGGTGTTACTGCTCTATTGTTGATTTGCCCAACTCTAATTCATCTGAAATCAACTCTTCTAATGGTACGATTGGTTTAATGACGCAATTGGTCGAAAACCAACTCATCCAAATATAGGATTGTTATAACTACCATTGGGAATAGCTTGTGTCAAAATGGATTTTTTTGTGGCTGAAGCTGTGCTAATATCTTTGTACACAAAAGTTACCTTAGTTTGCATTTAACCAAATAAAGTTAAAGGAAATCAATCAAATAAATTTTCCTAACTTTACCTTGCATATAATAAATGCTAGTTTATGTATTCCTATCTTTGTCTTTATATCAATTTTAAATTAGTTATCGTTAGAGCAAATCGTATATTAGATGAATCGGTGTTGGACTAGCTTTCTTTGAACGATTTGATCTAATAAAATAGCTGAATTTGGACTAATCATACCAAGTTTCCCTGAAATACTTATTTTAGTATTCCTATGATTATTTTAGCCTAAAAAATGAGTCAAAGTGACCTTCTGCAGTTATTAAATAGCAATAATAGGGCTTCCAGCTAATCACCTATCATAATAGATCTTCTTGATTAGCTACCCATAATTATACAATTCTTTTATAAACAGATTATTTGAGAAATTTCAATTGTTACACTTGTAGGTGATTGGTTAAACAAACTTTCTACTCAAAGGTGATTGGTTCGAGAAACTTGATACTTGCAAGCGATTGGTTAGAGAAACTTACAGGTTATTGAGTAGAGAAACCTGATACTCGTAGGTAGTTGGTTACAGAATGTTAATATGTGTATGTGATTGGGTAGAATGTTACCAGCTGTAAGTTGTCTTATCAGAAAACCGCAAACCTGTAACAAGCTGCTTGCAAAATTTTGATTCTTGCAGACAGTTTTGCGAGTTGTTATTATTTTCATCTAAATTGGGACATTGCCTTGTTTGCATCGCAACCTTTCTGGCTGCGAGTGTATACTCATGTATGTGAGTAAAATTGTGTGAGTTGTGAGCTTCCTTATAGTTTATACTTGTTTAGAGCTGAATGATGTTGATGTAACTGTTCTAAAAACATTTTGAATATATCAGTGCATTTTTGTGTATTTATAAGAAAAAAAATACTTTTCAAGATTTGAAGATTATGCAAAAGATGTAGAGACATCTATGAAAGAGATATTTGGGTTGGTAGGGGTTGAAGAGATTGGAATAAAGAATTTGATGAGAGACAACCATTGGGATGTTAAAAATGCTTGCTACCAGGTTAAACCTGTGCTGCCAGAAACAAAGAGACTTCTGAAAAGCTTTTATGAACCATTTAATGTAGAGCTAGCTGAGATTCTTGGAGATAACAAGTGGTTGTGAAATTCTAACTTTGGTTGAAGCAATAATTTTTATAAAACTTAGGAATAAGTCATGTAAAAAATTGTAAAAATTGTCATCATTTTTCTTAATTTTTGTTTTTGCGGAATAATTTATTTTATAACAGTAGAATTTTTATAAAAAACATCATGCAAGTCTTTGAGTTCTGAAGTTAAAAGCTTCTAAAATTATTAGTTCAGTTTAGACCTCCACAAAAAACCAATTGGAATAAAAGTTAGCAAGAGATGAACAAACCAATTGTAGTTTTGTAGATAAACTAGAAAATGTAACAATTTACCAAAAGAGTTATAAAGCTAACACAGATGTCTAATATTTTTTGTTTGGAAGTTCATT
Source organism: Watersipora subatra (assembly GCF_963576615.1). NCBI lineage: Eukaryota > Metazoa > Bryozoa > Gymnolaemata > Cheilostomatida > Watersiporidae > Watersipora > Watersipora subatra. The sequence goes on along the minus strand of NC_088718.1, from coordinate 30,376,197 downwards.
TATTCCAACATACCTAAAACATAGACCTCTTTACATGATGTGGTTTACAGCTCTACTTTAAGTGTTTGCTCTGTTCATTTGCTCTTCTGTATCCAGACTTACCAGAATAAGCCAATAGAATAAAAACAGGCAGTTAGAGCTGTCTAGTGAATCATTGAGTTGGAGCACAAATATAAACTCACGCCACCAGTTGTGCAGGTGCAATATGTCTTGCTGTGGGTAGATAGTTAGATATAACGAACTATGTGCAATATTTATCATTTTGAATGAACAACCAAACATGTTTTTACTTTAAAGGCAAAAACACACTAGAAGATAATTAGTGCAATATTTTGCTGTGCGGTGCTACTATGCACTGAATTCCGCTGGCCGAGTTGATGCTGAGCAATACCACAAGAATTGTCCCCCGACCAAACACGAGCGAAGTGATTGGTTGGGAGATTTATGATAAATGCACATGTGCACACAACTCCCAAACAATTATCCGTTAACGGCGTGACCAAACCCTTGTACCGAAACTTCTTCAACAAATTAAACCATTTTTCTGGAAAGTCGTTTAAGTATAATAATGATACAAAACACATATAAACCTATTTAAATATGTTACCAGGCCTTTGAAATTTTACCGCAATATCCTAAAACTAACTCATCTGATCGGATGATACATAAATAGACAGGTTAATTTGGCCTAAAATCTAAATAGAAACTTGAGAAACCTTTTTAATCAAAAGTAAGACCAGCCAACAAAATGCCAACAAGGCCGTGCGACAAATAGTATAACCATTAAGTCATTCAAATTTTACTAGAAAAATGTGCACGTTTCACCAGTCTATGGCATTGTCTAATTGCCAAAGGTTTCTGTAAGTAACGTAGACTGTTTGAGGCGTAGACCGATTTACAGGTATGAAAATGTGGTACACAGTTTATCAGCCTAGGTTTTTTGTCTAATTACCAAAGGTTTTTTAAATTGTCAAGAACATTAGCCAGATTTTTTTACATCTTATCTACAAGCTAGGGCCGAACTACAATGCTCCTTTGTGACAAGAATATTTTTTTATTTCACTCAAATTTGCAGAAAACTTCCAGACGCGTGAATGTTAATGCTTGCTTTTTGTTACATATCGTCGTCAAAACTATTCTACATTCAACAGAATCAACTCTCAAACTGTATATTACACGGCAGCTTGCCATTTTACTTTTAATATTGCATTTCAGAGATATAAAAACATATTTCATTATTGCTGTTGTTAGTTAAATTACATACAGTAGGTTAGGTCTACAGATTGAATTAATATTTATTTTATTGTTGTAAAACATAAGTTTGAGATATTAGTAGATTAAGTCTGACTTTTATACAACCTTTTGGTTTGCATAATTGACCTTTTGAATTTCATTTCAAAACAACTTGACAACTACCATGGACATACAACCTCCCAGAACACCCCGTCGTCACAGTGGCCATCCACGTGTCTGCCAATTATTATGGAGGAGGAGAAATAGAAGGTCCTCACAGAGACCATCAAAATCAAATGCTAATTTTCAACAACACGCTACTCAAAATAACAACAACAACTCATCTGATTCAGAGTATTCTTGAGTAGATGTTGTAGGCTTCGCCTACAACATCTGATGACTGGTTGCTTGAGGAGATGTTGTAGGCTTCGCCTACAACATCTACTCAAGAATAGATTACAACATCTACTCAAGAGGCAAAGCCTACAACATCTAACTAAATAATTCTACTTTTATAGAATTCTGACCTGTTGTAACTACTATTTTAACAACCAGCAGTACCCTTTCTTTTTTCCATTATCACTTTGGTCGTGGGCTGCATGACAGAGGAATTTATAGTTTAATTAGAACTTTTTCGCACTCGAGGTGCATTTCAAGTGTTATTTTTTGCTCAGAATGCAATGCTCTAGCTGCTTATTTTTTGTCAATGTTGACCAATGTGCAGCAAAATTTTTTTACTATTTTGTTGTAGTTAAATCATTGTCAAAATGAACATTAAATTGTCCATATTTTTGATAAGAGCACACCCAGTCTTGTTTGAGACAACAGACCAAGAATTTAAAGAAACAAGTTCAAAACCAATATTTGGGAGTCAATCGTTGCATGGGGTGACTATCTTGAGAATGGCAAATTTTTATTTATTGTATTAAAATTTACTATAAAGAAAATTATATAAAAATTTTGGTAAATATTATAGCTAAAATTAAAAAAATTGATATTTTGTATGTTTTTTTTGTAATGTGTAATCAATGAATGTGAGATAGGCCTTGCAAAAGCAGTAGTTTTTCAGCTCTTTTTTAGTCTTCTAGAAGGAGCCGCATTTGCTTAAATTTGTTACTTACTTTGGGCAACTTTCTTAAACAACTTGGAACCTTGACATATGATTGCCCTAACATATATATGTTTTAAAATACTAAAAAAAATTTGCAAAAATATTAATCTTTATTATACAATGAAAAACTTGGCATGCAATCTTGCAATGTGTGACAGCGTTATAGGCGACTGATGGATGGCACTCGATTCGTTTGTTTGCACTGAATTATTAACACGTCATTTATTTTTGCCAATTCACATAACATTTATATGAAATTCACATGAAGTTCACATGAAATTCACATGAGATTCACATAAAGTTAACATGAAAATTACATAAAATTTGTGATAACATTGGCAAAGGGTTAGAAGTGTCTGATTCTGTTGAAAAGACATTCAGAGAAATTGCCTACAGAAAAAGCAAGTGCCTTATTTAATAATAATGTGTGTCTCACATTTTTGTAACATTTTACAAATAGCCACAAACAGACATACATGTAATCACAGCTAGAAAACTTCACATTTGTGGTGAAATTTAAAAAGAAAGTGAAGCCAAAAAGCCCAGATGTAATGGCAATCATGAGTACGTGTTTAGGTGATAAAAATATTCCAGAAAGAAAATTTAGTTTAGAAAGGTTATTTAATTTGTGTTTATTAAGTAGTTATTATTGTGTATGTATAAATAAAAACGGAAAACTTGTTTTCTGCCTGTAAAGATTAAGCAGAGAGTGCTTTGAGATAAAATTATTTGGATTTATTATGAGGGTGATAGAACAAATTAAGTTTGTATGTCAAGTTTATACTGTGATGTATTTTGTATGACAAGTTTATACCGTCTTGTAGTCTGTATGTCAAGTTTTTACTGTCAGGTGGTTTGTATGTCAAGTTTCTATTGTCTTGTAATTTTTATGACAAGTTGCTACTGTCAAGTAGTTGGTATGTCAAGTTTCTAATGTCTTGTAATTTTATGTCAAGTTTCTACTGTCAAGTAGTTTGTATGTCAAGTTTCTATTGTCATGTAGTTTGTATGTCAAGTTTATACTGTCATGTCGTTTGTATGTCAAGTTTATACCGTCATGTAGTCTGTATGTCAAGTTTCTACTGTCAGGTAGTTTGTATGTCAAGTTTCTAATGTCTTGTAATTTGTATGTCAAGTTTCTACTGTCAAGTAGTTTGTATGTCAAGTTTCTATTGTCATGTAGTTTGTATGTCGAGTTTATACTGTTATGTAGTTTGTATGTCAGATTTCTACTGTCATGTAGTTTGTATGTCAGTTATCTACTGCAATGTAGCTTGTATGTCAAGTTTCCACTGTCATGTAGTTTACGGGCAACTTACTAGATGGTCAGTAAAACTGTAATAGTGTCAGGGTTCAAAACAGTAGATGACCAATAAGGCATAAGAAATAATAAATTTTGGAATCATGGAATACCTCAACTGCTGAAAAAACATTGCAGCAAGCACTGCAATACATTAACAAGCAAACATGGGAGCAACAAGTATCAAGCTTGGGAGTTGTCCAACTATCACAGCTGATGCAATGTGAATATATGGGACATCAGTTCGATTGGGAGTTATCTGATCATAATAATGAAAAGCTTGTGAATGAAAAACAGCACAAAATTGCTACCAAATCATGATTATTATTGACCAATACCATCTAATATGAAAGAGACTAACTGGCTACAACAATTACTGGTGGCTATTCAGTGAAGCAAACAATTCTACAGATAGTCAAGCACAAGGAGAGGTATATCACCAATATTACAGGCGCCAGCTAGATTTATGACTTGTTGGAGCGAAGTAGCAGTCAGCATGCACTAGATCAGCAACCAGTCATCAGTGAGACAATTATTTACAACACTTTATTTAGTATATTTAGATATAGTTTATAAAATTGTTTTGGTCTAGAAAATGTTGTATTGTATAGCAGTAAACAAATATAGCATAATTTTTCATTAACTAAGATATTGTATTTTGTGCAAAAATATTGACAAAATGGCTGTGAAAAGAATGGCATAAATGATAACATGTTTTTTGCTTTATATAAGTTAGCTAACTAGTAGCGTCTTAGAATGAGGATTACTGCAAAATTAATTTCACAATGCTACTCCTATTAGTTTTTGAGTTATGGCCAGTTTTTTACAATTTATTGCCGAACTTAAAATATGTTTTGCTTGTCGTCATGTGATTCTAAAAGCAGTAAGTAATTTTAGCTCACCGCAGAGAATCTGAAACAGAAATTATACAATAAATGATGCAAAAACCACAAGCAAAAACGCAACCAACCAATGACCTTTGGCAATGACTCAAGGACAAGTATAAAAAAGGGGTAAAAATAGACGAGAGACCAGCGGATGGGGGGGTGGGGGAGACTGGCAGCGAGCCAGGCAGCAGAGGGGAGGCACAAGAAAGGAGCCAAGACAGGAGAAGACTAACAGAAGCCCAAAATAGCTAAGGAGCCGGCAGCAACAGCTTGCTGAGGAAATACATAGCAGATACGATTCACCCAAAGAGATGGCAAGCCAGGAAGCCATAAAGCCCTGAGAAGAGAGTTTATCCAGCCCCCTGACAGCAAGAGCTACCGCTGCACGCCTAATAGATACATAATCATTGAACCTAGTAAGGCCATAACACATAGGGCTAAGTATACAAGCATATTGCTATTTTTGCTCAAGCTAGTAAACCTTGACAGATTAATTGTTATGTTGACCTTTGAAGGAAAATAGAGTTCACAGACACTTAGAAACAAACCACTGGCGTGTTATTGTCGATTATAAGATAATTACCTCTAGTTACCTACATTATACAGTTGCCTACAAGAGATAGCTGTAGGCCTCGCAATCTCAATAATACTTGATACTTGGGCTCATCATTACAACAGCGCCTTATGGTCAAAACAAGTTGCAAGGATAACTATAGGAGTGCCCATCTCCATTGATTGAGTTGTTATTTAAATTTTGCTTTATAGCGACAGTCTGATTTGTTTTTGCGGGGCAGAAGTGCCACTTTGTCTGCGGTCAAAATTTGTTTGGGAGAAATTGAACTCAAGGTCCAGAGGCTAACCATTACACATAGAACCATAGAACCATTGTAGTATTTCACACAAAAGGAAATGCACAAAAACAATACATTTTATGTTACTACTGAAGTATCAAATAATCATTACAACAATTATTACAACAACAACAAAAAACTATTCATATATTAATTCAACTTTAAATATTCATTTATTAAATAAAAGTAAATAACAAAAATTCTCCCTTGACACTTATAATAATCTTATAAAATCAAATAATTATTTTTACAATTAAATATTGTAATAATCTTATAAAAACCGTTAGAAAAATATCGTCGTCATTTTTTTTACTTTCACTGCTTTGGACATCAGTTGGAATACCAAAGTACCTATTATAAGTGTCCAAAATGTCAGAGTTGACTTTAAAATCGCGGTACCGCGATATTGGGCACAGCCGCAGTATCATCAACAAAATCTTTAAAAAAATAACAACACTAACATATTGCGCATCATCGGTCACTAATTACTTTGATCTTGTAAAATTGAATAACTATTACAATAAAATATTTTAATAATCTTATAACAATCATTAGAAAAATATCATGGCTATTTCTTTCACTTTCACTGCTTTGAACATCAGTTGGAATGCCAAAGTACTCATTGTAAGTGTCAAAAATTTTAAAGTCCGGTAAAATCGGCAAAAAAGAAATGATTACTTTTCAGTCCTTCTACGTTAATTACAGAAACGTTCGGCAATTGGATAATGCCATAGACTGATGAAATGTGCACGTTTTTCTGGTGAAATGCGCACGACTTAATGGTTGTACTCTCTGTCGCACGGCCTTATCGAGGTTATTTTGGCCGGTCTTAATTTTGATTAAAAAAGGTTTGTCAAGCTTTCATTGCAATTTTTGGCCAAATTAATCTGTCTATTTATGTATAATTTGATCAAATGGGTTAGTTTTAGGATATTGCGTCAACTTTTCAAAGACTTGGTAACATATTTAAATATTTTTATATGTTTTTTGTATCATTATTATACTTAAACGACTCTACACCAAAATGGTTAAATTTTTTGATGAGATTGCAGTACAAGGGTTAGGTAACAAATGTTGGCGGATAATTTTTCGAGAGTTGTGTGCGCATATGCATTTATCATAAATCTCCCAAACAATCGCTTCGCTCGTGTTTGGTCGTGGGAGGATGAGTTTTCTTTAGAGGAACTTATTTTAGTCAATTCAGTATATAATATATATAATATATACCCAAGACCTAACGAGCGGAGCAAATGTTTGAGAGTTATTGATAACTGCATGTGCACACAACTCACGAAAATTATTCATCAACAACATTGCAAACCCTTGTACCGAATTCTCATCAACAAAGTTAACCATTTTTCTGTGGAGTCGTTTAAGTATAATAACGATGCAAAACACATATATACCTATTTAAATATATTACCAAGTCTTTGAAAAGTGTCGACAGTATCTTAAAACTTACCCATCTGAACAGATTATACACAAATAAGCAGATTAATTTGGCCGAAAATCGTCATTAAAACTTGCCAAGCCTTACTTTTATCAAAATTGAGACCGGCAATTGAAACGCCGAGCGACAGAAAATGAAACCATTACGCCGTGCACATTTCACAAAAAAATAACGTGCACAATTCACCAGTCTATAGCATTGTCGAATTGCCGAAGGTTCCTGTAATCAACGTAGAAGTACTGAAATATAATCATTTCTTTTTTGCTGATTTCAAAGTAACTGGCATTTTAGACACTTTTGAGTACTTTGGTATTCTAACTGATGTCCAACGCAGTGAAAGTAAAAGAAATAACAATGATATTTTTTTCTAACGATTCTTATGGGATTATTACAATATTTAATTATAAGTGTGGGTGACTATTGAAGTGTTATAGTCACACTAACAACATTGATGATGGGCACTATGTTACTGTTATTATTTTTTCTAAATAGTTTTGTTAAATAGATTTTCTAAACATCTATATAAATATCACAAGTTCTTGATATTGTTAGCTATGACGTTTTGAAATGTAAACAAAATTGAGCATTGTGTTTCTATTATTACTGTATTACTATATTAATAACATTGGTTAGTCTAATAATATCAGTGCATTTTACTTCTAATATTGCATTTCTCCTATTGCAGGGGGAAAGATATAAACATATAATCCTTTCCTTTCATTATTGCTGTTTGTTGTACATAATAACACCCACACCCAGTACATTACAGCTACCATTGCAGTTATCCTATTGCACTGCAGTGCCATCTGACTGCTAATATTGCATTTCTCAACCATCAGTACCCTTTCTTTTTTCCAATATCACTTTGGTTGTGGGTTGTATGTCAGGGGGATTTCTAGTATACAAATATATGATGGATGAATATGGAAACTGGGTCATGAATATTACTCCAATAGAGACATTTACATGTTATGATTACGTCATCATTACGAACACTCATAGAAATAAGTAGATAACTCCGAGCATTTGACGCGCGGTTTGACAAATTGTGCAAATTAAAAATCACTATCAACTATAGGAATAAAAGAAATAATTTAAGAGATATACAGCGTGCTATGTAGCTATGACCTCTCCAAACTAGCTCTACAAGAAACAGCATTTAAAGTTTAGCGACAAGTGCTTCTATAGTACATATGGCCTTGAAAAGCTTTGCGTTCAAATGACAATAATTGTTCGAATGCAACGCCTGGTTGCTAAACACTGTGCACAAAGTTGGACCAAAATATAATACTTGGTATAAAGGGTCTACTTGAGTTTCAATACAGCAGTATAAAAAATAATTTTAATATTTTACCTTTGTTTACAGCAAGGTGCAGCAGGCTAAGCAAACACTACTTCCATTAGCAAAGTATTTACTATAATAGTTAGTTGTGCCAAAGTAACAGTTAGATGCTAAAAAAAGTAATCTATGGCATGGTATTCCCACTCAATTAGATTTTGAAAAAATCAATTTCATTGCAGACGGTTCGAACTCAGACATTTGGCTTAGCAGTTAGGCACACTACTATTTGTACCATGCAACCATTTTGTTGCATTTCAGAATAATTGTGAATCTAACTGTAAATTAATAAATGTTCTTAATACCGCTGATGATTTTTCACAGTGCACCAGACTATCTGGGTACCAGTACTAATAATAATGAACTGTATATGAGCAGGCATTTTAACATAATAATAGCATTTTGCTTTTATAGAAAATACGCATGAGCAAAAAATCCAAAAACTTTTTGTTGAATACCTTGTCAGTAATAATACAAAAAGAAATTCCACTGTCATACATCTCTCGACTAAAGTGATATTGGAAAAAAGAAAGGGTACTGATGGTTGAGAAATGCAATATTAGCAGTTAAATAGGATAACTGCAATGGTAGCTGTAATGTACTGGGTGTGGGTGTTATTATATACAACAAATAGCAATAATGAAAGGAAAATATTATGTTTATATCTCTCCTCCTGCAAAAAGAGAAATGCAATATTGGCCAATATTAGAAGTAAAATGCACTGATATTATTAGAATAACCAATATTATTAATATAGTAATAATAGCAAACCAATGCACACTTTTGTTTACATTTCAAAACATCATAGCTAATAATATCACGAAGTTGTGATAGTTATATAGATTTTTAGAAAAGCTGTACTACGTAGTCATTGTTCTGTATTCATCCAAACTTATAATTAATTATTGTAATAATCTCATTAGAACCGTTAGAAAAAATATCATCGAATATCCTTTTACTTACACTGCGTTATATTTTTAGAAAATCTGTGCTACGTAGTCATTGTTCTGTAGTCATCCAAACTTATAATTAATTATTGTAATAATCTCATAAAAACCGATAAAAAATATCATCATCATTTCCTTTACTTATACTGCGTTGGACATCAGTTAGAATACGAAAGTACTCAAATGTGTCGGCAAATGAAATTGAAAAAGAAAAAATTGAAATCGGCAAGAATGAAACAATTTCTGTACTCCTATGTTAAATGCCGAAACCTTCGGCAATTCGAAAATGCTATAGACTGGTGAAAAGTGCACATTGTTTTTCGTGAAATGCGCAAGACTTTATCGTTCTATTCTCTGTCGCTCGGCATTTCAATTTCCGGTCTTAACTTTTATTAAACCAAGCTTTTCAAGCGTTTTGTGGCGATTTTCGTCCAAATTAATCTGTATATTTGTGTATAATCCGATCAGATGGGTTAGTTTTAGGAATTTGCAGTAACCTTTCAAAGGCTTGGTAACATATTTAAATAGGTTTATATGCGTTTTGTATCATTATTATACTTAAAAGACTTTACTGAAAAATAGGTAAATTTGTTGATGGGATCTCGTTGCAAGGGTTTGGTGACGGCCGTTAACGGATAATTTTTCGGGAGTTGTGTGTACATGTGCATTTATCATAAATCTCCCAATCAATCACTTCACTTTTGTTTGGTCGCGGGATTATATACTCTTTCTTTGCAAAATTAATGTCATTTTAAATACAGTGTCTTAGAACACTAATTTATACATAAGGCCATGCTTCTCATCGGGTATATGTAACTCATACTAGGGCTAGTAAAATTCAGTGTATCCTGTATCCGTATATATTTTAAAATCAATCTGTATTTATATGTAAAATTCAAACTAAATGTAATTGTAAATATGATCTCTGGCAGTTTAGTGTGCTGTGAGAAGTCATCAAGTTTGCTGATAAAACACGGACATCAAGTATGTGCACAAGTATTCCAGCGTCTCTATTATATAATAATAAATATATAATATAAATATCTAATATTTGACTTTACAAGTATATTCTTGAGTTTTAATTCAACAACACATGAATAGTTTGAATGTCATACCTTTTCGTAGAGCAAAAGGCAGGCCATGCAAAAACATGATTGATGGATGGTTGATTGGATTAGTAAAATGTTAATAGTAATGAATTGCGCATGAGCAGGCTTTTTAACTTGATAGTAACATTTTGCTATTGTAGAAAATGTTTATGAGCAAACAAATCAAAAACTATTATTTGAATACCTTGTCAGTAGTAATGCAATTATGCACTCTCTCTTCACAAATGTCATTTTATATACAGTGTCTTAGTACACTAATTTATCCATAAGGTCATGCCTCTAATCAGCTCTATGTAAGTTATAGTAGGGCTAGTAGAATACTGAGTATCCGTATATGTATCCATATATTTCAATGTGTATCTGTATTTATATGTATTAGTACCATGGTATTTTAGTGTGCTGCAAGAAATCATCAGGATTGCCGATAAAACACGGAGATCGAGTATGCGCACAAATCTTCTTGAATGCTTATAAGTGGTTATTTAGCTCAGCAATAGAGTTTTGGTCTACCAGAACAAATGTTTAGAGTTCAAATGTCGTTGAAAGCATTATTTTATGGCTTTGGATAAACAAGCATGCTCTCATTAAAACTTCAGGACTGCAACTTGTTCCTTGCACCAAGTACAATGTAACTATATCTAGTGAATATTCCTGCTTCCCTCAAGACTTTCAAACCTGTGTGTTTATTTACTGAGTGCCTTCAACATGTCTAAATTATCTGTTCCTCCCTCAGGTGCGCCGGAGATTTGCAATATTTTTAAGCAAATATATGTACTATAATGCTCAAATTCCATACTATGACTAGCAGTAATTTTTATGATTCTGATATATAATATACCAGATAATTTTATAGACACCTGAATAATATAAAAACAACAGCACCATAACGCCCTACACCACAATGTCTATCAATTCATATGTTTACAAGAAACATTATATTGTTCAAAGTGATTGATAAGGTCTCTAACAGAAACATGTTTATAGACTCCATCTGATCTCTCTGTAAGGAGCTCTCTGTTAGTAATTTGAGGATGCAGCATCCCTGGATACTTGAAGGAGATCTCATCGTCTACTACAGGGCTCGTCTGTGTAGATTTATTTATAAGTTTCTCCTCAATATCTACCTTCTCATCTGCTCCTTCACACCCATTGTGATGCTCCTGTAGGGGTAATAAGATGTTGAAGAGAATATTTTACATTAAACCACAAGAGAGCATGACTCCACCAAAGAAAAAAAACTTAAACTTTTCCACAAAATAATCTCATTACACAATGACTATTTTAGGAACGTAACAAACTTATAGAGCTTTATAACAGAATAATAATACTATATGTAGGAGTTGTCTCCTTACTAGTCAGCTGTGTGATTTGTATAGAAATGATTAAAGGAGATTAAAGTTATGCAATAGTCAATAGCCTACTGTAACCACCTCACAACTGAAAGTCATTACCAAAGTGCAGTTGGTTCCACCATACATGTGGTATCATAGGTCTAAACCTACCAAATGGTCACTTCTGAGATAGTTTGCTGTGGTATCATCTTCCTCTTTTATTGTAGAAAAAATGATCAAAGCAAACAGGATACTCTCTGCGAGACAGCACAGCTGAAATGGCAAGTAGACATATCACTAGCGATTGAATGCATGCAAACCAATTATGACCACAAACAGGAAAGATATAACCTCAATGTGAAGGCTTGTTAAAAACAGTTGTAATTATGTTCGCTATATTAGACAATAGATTTTAGCCTCGTTTTTAAATGAACTATAAATTTAGTTTTTAAGAACCTCACCATTGACTGAAAATTCTTTGATACATGAAATTTTATAGCTAGTCTTTAGTGCCAGCTGTAACTCCAGGTGTGGCCCAGTTTCAACCAAAATCAAAAACAAGAAATATTTATAAAAGTTAAGTTTTAGTTATCAATGCTATTATTCATCCTTGCCTTGTGACAGTTTCAGAATATAAATATTATACTTTCATTGACCTTTTGAATCTCAATCTCCCTATTGTTTCACTAATTTTGTTACCATAAACTTTATAAGTAAGGTCAATATGGGGCCGTTTCTAGGCGAAAAATATCTTGTGATTCTACAGAGTGATGACAAGATCTCTTGAATGAAAAAAAAGATTTTATAAAACAATTGGTTAACGTAAAGTGACACTGAGACATTTGATATAAGATTTCTTCTTACCATCCTGACGATCTGATCATCCCTCTCTATAGTCAGCGTAGCTGGTAATGTTAACAATATGATGATGATAATAATATAAGATTGTACACCGGTCATACTGCTCAGGTAGATATATAATCTGATGATTATCTCAATGTGTTCTATTAACAGCCACTGTAAGCTTGCGTATCCAATATGTGTACAGTATGTAGTACGTTGTGTACTCAGCCATTGTTATGAGCTGCTGTCCATATTCATATAGCCACTAGCTGTGCTACCCGGCGGTGCCTGGATAATAAAAAAATTCTTTGGTCAGAAAATTGAGTTGTATTTAACATATATAATAATATTTCCCATTCTAACTTTCAAACTACATATCATGAGGGAAGTGTTTTGTGTAGTTGAAATAAAGTAAGAGAAAAAATAAAAACAACTGTAAGGGTTTTAAAACTTTGTCAAACAATTGTAACTTTCAAACTTCATTTCATGAGGAAATGATTTTTTGCAGGACAGGTTCTTTTCTTTGGAAGAATAAGACAATGTGTAACTTAATCTGAGAATACATTTATTTAACAGATTAATAAAAAATATAACAGAATATGGTAGTATTTTGTAGTTGGAATTTTATTTGAACAGTGTCTACCAAAAATGGTTGAATGAAAAATACACGATACTCAAAATATTTAAAAAAAATGCAAGTTGAAATAATAACGATAATGAAACAAACTTTAAAAACGTATATTTTAAACTTTAAAAGTGATAAGAAGTTTATAAATGTAATAAGAGAATGTACATTTATTTATATATATATTCTTATATATCAATACATATATATAATATATAGTTCCTATATATATGTATCTACATATGTATATACATATGTATTTACATATGTATATATACAATGGGGGTCCTACCACACAAAGTTGTCGTCAGAGTAGTCACTTTTAAAATCACTGTCGTCATCTTTTTTAAGTTGGTAACCAAAACAACCTCTTTCCTCACATTCGTTATTTTAATACAAATATCCATTCTGGTGGCACTGAGTTGCATTAAATACCTAAAACTTGCTCAGCTTGAACTTCGACTAATCTAAAGCATGGCTCAACCAGCGACATTCACAAACTTATTAGTGATGTTTGGGAGCGTTGCTGATTACTCCGCAAAGAGTAACAGCCGTCTTACGTAGGTTTTTAGGGCTACATTTCTTGTACCGAAAATAGACCGAAATTGTCTTTAATAATCACTGCCAGTCACAGACTTGGAAACGGATTTGCTGCTGATTTGATTTGCGGATTTCATATATATATATATATATATATATATATATATATATATATGTACATACTCATGCTACAGACAGTACTGTTTCGGCTATTGAAGCCTCATCAGTGCAGCTCAGAGCTTAGGATAGGGACACAAATCCCATTACCAATGACAGTTGACTTCCTGCCATGAAACATCTATGTTGCCTCACAGACTTTAAGGAAGTCAACGTGCTGACACCAGAGTGCTCAAATCACAAAAGTGTGAATTGTATATATATATTTAAATATATATATATATTTATATATATAATATATATATATATATATATATATATATATATATATATTGATATATAGATGAGTATATGCTCCCTCACTTCGGTTTGGTTGAGCACTCTGTGAGAGGTGCGGCACTATTTGCCTTTGTGCAAAGCTCATCACCTTTGTGGTTTGAGCACTCTGGTGCCAGCACATTGACTTTCTTGAAGTCTGTGAGGCAACCTAGTTGTTTCATGGCAGGAAGTCAACTCTCATTGGTAATGGGATTTGTGTCCCTTGCCAAAGCTCTGAGCTGCACTGATGAGGCTTCAATAGCCGAAACAGTACTGTTTGTAGCATGATGTATATATTGATATATATATATATATATATATATATATATATATATATATATATATATATATATATATATATATATATATATATATATATATATATATATATATATATATATATATATATATGATTTGGCCAGTTGAGGACTGGTTGTTTATCAGCCAAGGAAAGTCCCATAGGCATCTGGTGACTCGATATATATAATATATACATATATATATATAATATATATATATATATTATATATATAATATATATATTATATATATATATTTATATATATATAATATATATATATATAATATATATATATTGAAGTTGAAGTTATAGGCTTTACAGCTTCGCATGCCAATATATCTTAATGATTTGTGAACAGTTGATGATGCTAATTCTGTACCTGTCAATTCTTTCAATTTTTTGGCCAGTTGAGGACTGGTTAGATGTTTATCAGCCCAGGAAAGTCCCATAGGCATCTGGTGACTCGATCTGTTGCTAACTTTTTCCTTTCTCTACCAGTGGTATTTTCAACTTAACCAGTTTCCTTGTTGAAGTTCCTTGTTGATGTTGAAGTCTACAGCCTGAAGAATGCACTAGCAGGAAACTGTCAGTAGCTGAAAAAAAGATAAGTGAACTATTTAATTTTCCAATTTATACTGCTCCATCTTATGTTGAGCACTCTGATTTTAGTTCTAAGTATTATACATTTCAATATATATATAAATATATATATAAATATATATGTATAAGTTTTCTGGCAGGGATAGTATAGCGAAACAGCTGTGATGCTCTTATTCTGTCGGGATTCAGTGTCGCTGTTTTGAAGCAAAGCACCCGCCCGATTTGCTATTTTTGTGCTATGGAAATGGCCTTAGCGACCTGCTTTTGCTTTCCTGTTAAAACAGCAATGAAATAAGGCGCCACCCAACCATCACTCTACTATAGCACCCTATGGAAATATGATCTGCTTGTCAGCCCAGTGTATTCCTTCTTCACTGGCTCACCCAGCTGCCTCTACACTATCACTGTATGGAGACTTAGTAATTTATCAGCTGTGGTTTTAACTGGTCAGTGATTTACACAGATATTGTATAATGCTTTTCTGTGGTAATGCATGGCATAATCCATGGTGTAATCTAGAAGGTAATGGCATTATACATCAGACATAAACCTCACAAAGCATATGAATTGCTGAAATTAAATTTGCAAATACAAACTGTTTAGCTGCGACAAGCATATTTTTAGAGCACAAGCTATAGTCTACAGGTAAAGCTTATGCGTTTGCAGCTTATTATACTGTACATTTAAAAAAAGTTTGAATTATTTTTCATATCAAAAAGAGTATAATGTAACCATAAACATATGCTTACTTAAATAAAAGTTTTCAAAAAATGTTTTTACTAAAAATATTGGAAGCCTGTGAGCATAATTTATTTACACTTTTAATCTCTTTCACCTATAAAATGTTTGCTATATAACATAATATGGTTGGATGTGACTTAGCTATTCATTGCTATACTGCAGGTAATTGAACAAATAACTAGGTTTAAAAGGGGTGGAGCAAAGGCAGTCTACACTTTTTGTGGTTACAATGGTAGACAACTCCACTTTAATCTAGAGAAATATTTTGATGAAACAAGGTAAACTCGTTTCGCAAGCTTTCCCACAATTTGTAGCAGAAGTCAATGACAACCATAAAGTCTGATAGTGTGTTACTAGATATCTGCTTGTTTAACAGAAATGATACTTTACGTAAAAATTGTTACTCACCCATTCCTTTTCAGTGGTTCGTAGTTTTTAAAAAACTTCATCTAAGATAGTCTTTTAATCCTACCAGCTTTATGAATAGGCTTTGTTAAGAGGTTTAGGACTATTACATACAGCTGTGTAACAATACAAGTAATGTCATGTTGCTACTGCGGCTGTTTGGATGTCAGCAAATTAGTTGAATTTCTGTTTTGCTCTAATGGAATTACTAAAATAAGGCAGAAAATTATACGCAAATATCCCACAATTAGCTGCACTATCCACATGAAATACTGGGCCAGCTGTTAACTATGCCAAAATTCAAATATCACAAAGTTTTTTAAAATCTATGTATTATTTTTAATTAATGGAAACTAACCTGATATAGTGCTGCTGTGTGTTTGTCAATAATACCATAGTAACTCTCAATGGCCACTATAAGTATTAACATGCCGACATGTATAAAAATCACTAGGTAGTTAAATCCATAGAGAATGAGGTCACTCTCAAAGTGAGCTATTGATGAAGTGGCAAGGTTGAATGTTATCATGTATAGTTATATTCCTCTATGCGGAACAACCTATTAGGGCATGTCACACGCATTGACATGAATGTGGCTTGTATGCTAGTGCTTTGAAGTTAATCTTTGACATTACCGATGAATGTTCTGACATTTTGTATGGAATACTCATCAATGAAGTAACATTGCCATAACATAATTAGAGACAAGGGTAAAATTATCTGCTAACTCAGAACCGTGTCTAGCTTGATCCTGACAGGTCACTTTTCCTTTTTCACGTGTTTTGTAAAAAACTTGACTGCCATGGAGAAGTACGCAGAAGAAAAAACTGAAGATGAGGACTACATCGATATTATCCCCTTGAAGAAATCGATGTTCCACGACTGCCTGCAACACCAAAGTCAGCATGCACGGGGAGAAAACTGCCGCGAAGGCCTGTTGGAAGTTATTGGATATATGTTTCTCTTACGCTTCATGCTGTCTGTCTCTTCATTGCTTTGTTTGGAGTTATTTACATAGCAAAGCATTCCGTAGCAATGCAAAATCAGCAAAAAGAAATGTCCGAGTCAATGGATGCCGTGGATAAAAAACTGAATAAAAAATAAACAATCAGAGGGTGCTTATAGACCAAATAAATGAAGCCTACACTGCAACGGAGTGGTTCATGGCAAATGGAAAACAGCAACAAAATTCCTTCAACCAATCACAAGATGATCAGAGTTACAAAGGTATGTTTGTTTTATCCCGAATCCAATGTACATTTTTTCTAGCAGTTCCATGAATACACTTGCTGTGCTACCCGGCGTTGCCTGAGTATTAAAAATTAACTTATAAGCAATAAGAGGTAATGAGAGTTGCCTGCAACATGCTATTAGCCTGGCACATTGCCAATGGAAAATTTCAGCAAGCTTACTAATAAGGGCTACCATCTCTGTGACGTTAAGCCCTCACCCTGAGTAGTAATGGAAAGCCGTTGGATATTTGCTTCCATATAGCAACATATATTACCTAATGGATACATTAAGCTTGTGTACTTGGGTTGGTAAGGCATCTGGCTGGCAAATCAGAGGGTCTAAAATTAAATTTTCTGCAATACGGATTCTTTATTCCAAGATTTTAATAGCTATAGCTAGAACTACACACATATCCACACACAAACTTTGAGAAATATGTATATAGAAGGTACTTGTAAATCTCTTATGTAATTATATATATAATACATACATGTATTTGAATTATATAATATCAATATTATACATATTATAGAAACTTATTTAATATCATAAGAAACATTAGTTTTGTAAACGATAATAAAAAAACACTTGATGTACTGTGTTCAGAGTGAATTATAGTACACTGCTAATATATAATACATATATAATAAATACATATATATATATACATGTATATATATATATATATATATATATATACATGTATATATATATATATATATATATATATATTAGCAGTCCAAAGCAGTAAAAGTAAATGAAATGACGATGATATTTTTCTAACGATTCTTATAAGATTATAACAATATTTAATTGTAAGAATAATAATTCGATTTTATAAGATTATTATAAGATTTAGTTATAAGAATAATCATTTGAATTTGCAAGATCGAAGTATATAGTGACCGATGGTGTGCAGTATGTTAAAATCTAAATACTAGCTAAAATCTGTTTAGATTTTTAAAATCAGCATAATTTTTTCAGATATAAATACAGAAATCTAGATGAATATCACAATGTCTTGATATTGGTTGCTATGCCCAATGATATACAGCCCCCAGCCTGTGTATATTACACAGCAGCTTTCCATTTTACTTCTAATATTGCATTTCTCCTATTGCAGGGATGAGATATAAACATATAATATTTTCCTTTCATTATTGCTGTTTGTTGTACATAATAACACTCAGTACGTCACAGCTACCATTGCAGCTACATTGCAGTTCTCCTATTGCACTGCAGTGCCATTTGACTGTTAATATGGCATTTTCCAACCAGCAGTACCCTTTCTTTTACCATTATCACTTTGGCTGTGGGCTGTATGACAAGAAAATTTCTAGTATATATAATAATATGCTATGGATACAATATATATATATACATATATATATATATATATATATATATATATACATATATATATATATATATATATAAATATATATATATATATACATATATATATATATATACATTGTATATATATATATACATTGTATATATATATATATATATATATATACATTGTATATATATATGTATATATATAAATATATATATTTGTATATATATATGTATATATATATGTATATATATACAGCATACATGTAGTTTTAATACTGGAACTCAGTGTAAGCCATCAGTCTTGGTGGCTTATACTGAGCTCCTGTATTAAAAATATTTGTATGTTTATCAATTTGTACTTTACCATTATTGGTAAAGATTTTGAGCTACAGCTTATGATGCATCAATGAGCATTGTATCAACCAATGTCAAGGATACCACCGGATACAGCTGTAGCGTGGCTAGTCAAACATACAATTGCTGCAAGTATTTTATGCTTGAAGTTGATGTGTCATTAACACTCGAATGTCTCACACATACCTCATCCCCATCGCTGAGGATCTACTGCTTACATGCCTCACATCCCCATAATGAACTACTTATGTATCACATGCGCCACATTTCATTCATGAAAAGCTTACACCTCACATGCTCCATCACAGACCACTATAATACACCTCACAATCACCGCACCCCCATCATGGACCACTATACACCTCACATTCACCACATCCCCATCACAGACCACTATACACCTCACATTCACTACATCCCCATCATGGACCACTATACACCTCACATTCACCACATCCCCATCACAGACCACTATACAATTCACATTCACCACATTCCCATCATAGACCGCTATACACCTCACATTCACCACATCCACATCATGGACCACTATACACCTCACATTCACCACATCTCCATCATAGACTGCTATACACCTCACATTCACCACATCCCCATCACAGACCACTATACACCTCACATTCACCACATCCCCATCATAGACCACTATACACCTCACATTCACCACATCCACATCATGGACCACTATACACCTCACATTCACCACATCCACATCATGGACCACTATACACCTCACATTCACCACATCCCCATCACAGACCACTATACAATTCACATTGACCACATTCCCATCATAGACCACTATACACCTCACATTCACCACATCCACATCATAGACCACTATACACCTCACATTCACCACATCCCCATCATGTACCACTATACATGTACACTTCACATTCATCACATCCCCATCACATACCACTATACACCTCACATTCACCAGATCCACATCATGGACCACTATAAATCTCACATTCACCACATCCCCATCACAAACCACTATACACCTCACATTCACCACATCCACATCTTGGACCACTTATGGCTAACATGCGCAACATCACCATCACAGATTAAATACGCTTCAGATGTATTATACATTATACACCCCTTCCTGTTATGCATTATTTAGGCATGGGAATTCAGAAAGCAGACCCAATTGTGATCTTCTCTACTTACCTTCCTACAAAATATAATGGTATATTTTAGGTTGGTACATGGTACATCTAGGCAGTAGATATTGGCTATAATAGTCAACACTTTGACTAACTAGTTTGTTAAAGATTTAGAGCGGATCTGATAAATTTTGTGGATGTGATTAGCCAAAAACAGATACAAGTGATGGAGGGAGCAGATACAAGTGATGATAACAATGATAAACTGTCAGTTGAAATTAATTTACAAGACATGTTTTGAACCAGTAAAAATGTGGTTAATATAAAATTTTTACAAACATGCTATGATTTTAAAATGACTCAAGAGAAGCGTTGACCTGTACAATGTGTCAAACTTTAAATTAGTCCGTGTCTACCTTAACTTACCTACTGTGAGATTAGCCCATAGAATTATTTGCACATAGCATTATATATAGCTTATCTATTGTCTGATTTCTTACCTGTTCTGACCAAAAGAGCTCAAAACCACAAAAACACTGCATGAGTTAGTACTTTTCCTAACATAGTAACAAAATTGGGTAATTTTATTGCAGGCCAAATACTTTCAGTTTACAAACAAGAGCTTACAATTAACAAATATCTTTACCAAAAAAACATGCCATATCTGACAGAAATGACCGTGTGCTTTTGGTTCAATGGAGACATTGAAGATGACCGGAAAAGTGGATACCTTGTCAACATATAGCCTTGTCAAGTAAGGTTTTATTAATCTAGGTAATGAAGAGGGAAACTTTTGTTTCCAGATTTGCACAAACAACTTGTAAATAATTATATACTGGTACACATTACAGGCCTTTGAGTAAATAGATGAAATTACACAAAGTTTTAGCAGATTTTAACGGAGTGTATCTACATTTTTCTATCATTTGCAATTTTTGTGGTTGTTTGAGGGGATCTTACTGCAAGAATGTCTAATGAATAAAATCAACAAAACTCAATCGCTACAAAACGCTCAAAGAAAAAAAATTGTGCCACAATGATGTTACTAGTTGCTATCATTGCTATCGTTGCTATAGTTGATAATGGCTATAGCATTCTAGTTGCAGTGCTAGGAATCTCTATCCTGTCAGTTTCGTTGCAGTTATATACATCGTAATTGCAACTTTACATGATCAGCGCGTTTTAACCGTGATCAAGTTTTGTCATTTATTATTTCAAAACATTCAAGCGATCAGTTCATCTCAAATATTGCAAAGGCAACTACTACAAAATACGAATACTCTTTGATAAAACCTAATAAGATTTTGAGTAAGCTCCTATTTACTTCATAGTCCAGTTGCAGCAAATAAGGCTGCTAATGATTACAAGGTGGAATCAACAAGAATCATTTCGACTTTAATTACAAAAAACATGTTTCAGCCCTTTTGAGATCGGGTGAAATCATCAAATCTCTAGTTGGTCATAGCAAATATAATTAAATTAAAAAGGGCTGAACCTTTTGTTAACTTTACTAAAATTTTAGTATCAAAAGAACAGTATATGTTCTTAAAGTCAGATGTACTGTATATGTTCTTAAAATCTGAGGTACAGTATATGTTCATAAAATCGGTGGTAGTGTATATGTTCTTAAAATCAAAGGTACTGTATATGTTCTTCAAATCAGAGGTACTGTATATGTTCTTAAAATCAGAGGTACTATATATGTTCTTAAAATCAGAGGTACTGTATACTGTATACGCCCTTAAAATCAGAGGTACTGTATATGCTCGTAAAATCAGAGGTACTGTATATGTTCTTAAATTCAGAGGTAGTGTATATGTTCTTAAAATCAGAGGCACTGTATATGTTCTTAAAATCCGAGGTACTGTATACGTTCTTAAAATCAGAGGTACTATATATGTTCTTAAAATCAGAGGCACTGTTTATGCTCTTAAAATCAGAGGTACTGCATACTGTATATGCTCTTAAAATCAGAGGTACTGTATATGCTCTTAAAATCAGAGGTACTGTAAATGTTCATAAAATCAGAGGTACTGTATATGTTCATAAAATCAGTGGTGGTGTACATGTTCTTAAAATCAGAGGTACTGTATATGCTCTTAAAGTCAGAGGTACTGTATATGTTAATAAAATCAGAGGTACTGTATATGCTCTTAAACTCAGAGGTACTGTATATGTTCTTAAAATCAGAGGTACTGTATATGCTCCTAAAACTAGTTCGTTCGACCTCAGAAACAATAGAAGGTATTTTGTGAAACTGCCTATTTTGTCATAAAAGTTCTCATGATTTCTGCTCTTTTTGTTGAAGGACAAAGGATTTTACCTGTCTTCTTATTAAAACTAAGCAATCATCGAACTTCCATAATGCGTTAGATTAGGAATATCATTGATATTTTAATGGGTTGACGGTACACGGTTTCTAATGGGATGAGTGAACGTACCGATTTTTAACGAGTTGAAGTATACGAAGGAAGGTATACAATTTTTTAACAAGTCGATGATACACAGTTTCTAACAGGTTGAGGCTCACACAATTGCTAGCGGGTTAAGGGTAAATGACTTCTAACAGGCTGAGGATACACAATTGTAACAAGTTAAAGGCACCCAATTTCCAACAGGTCGAATATTACATGATTCCTTATGGGTTAAGGGTACACAATTTCTAATGGCTTGAGAGTACACAAATGCTAATGGGTTGAGGGTACACTTTTTATGAGTTGAGGATACACAATTGCTAATGGGTTGAGAGTGCACAGTTTTAAACGAGTTGAGATACATAGTTTCTAATGAGGTGTTCATGGGTACACAATTCTAATAACAAGTAAGACATTTAAGTCTTTATGGCACACCTTTGTAGTATTAGAAAAATCACCCAAGTCCTTGAATTGTACATAGTTGACTTGTGTATCTGATAATCTAGCCCAG
Source organism: Watersipora subatra (assembly GCF_963576615.1). NCBI lineage: Eukaryota > Metazoa > Bryozoa > Gymnolaemata > Cheilostomatida > Watersiporidae > Watersipora > Watersipora subatra. Next base: position 30,353,154 of record NC_088718.1, on the reverse strand, counting down.
TTTGGTTTATTGAAAGTAGATAAGCGCATGCATAGTGATGCATCATTAAAACCATGGCATGAGTTCTTTATAAAGCCTTTCATGCTTTCAGGCAGTGGAAACCGAACAATTTTTTCATAATAAATGATTGTCAGCTAAAAGCGTTTCATTGGATTCGGTCACTGGTCATTGACAGTAATTACTTTGTCAGTTGCCTATTGCTGAAAATGGCAAAAAGCGGATCACTCATATTACATGGATACAACCAGACTAAACAAACGCATGAGAGATATTTTACTCATAGCTTACTAGGATATGCTTGAGAATGTTAAAACATCTTTAAAACCTGGAGATGGGGCGAGGAGACTACTTTCTCTACTGAGCAGAGAAGGAAGAACACTGGTCTGAATATTGGAAGATTTGAGAGTTCATTTAGACTTGATCACTTCCTAGTAAGCTTGATACACATCCTACCACAGTTCTGTTTCACACTGTATAGCGGCTTTATGCAGTTGTGGAGTTGTGTATCAGAGTTTTATCGCATCAGAGTTGCCATCTTGGTGCTTATCCGTAATTCACGTAAACATGGTAACGATGGCGTCACCTAGGCAATGCAAATATCTTTGAAAACAGTTCAGGGGTTAAACTTTTTAGAAATTCCATAATCAATGACAGTTGGTGCAATGTGCACCACTTCAGCGATGGTCGTTGGCTGTTGCATAATCTATATTTTCTTTCATGGTGAGTTCTGCGGGGCAAGTATTTTAGTGATGACATTGTGCAACGATAACTCTGTGTTGTAGACTATTCGTCAATATAAACATATAATAGGCCGGTTTGCGATAGCCAACACTGTTATCACAGGCGATCACCAATGTTTTATGGTAATACTGTCAATATAATGCGATATAATTGGTATCAGGCTTTCTGTAAATTAGAGTTTGTATTACTAAATACTGAACTATACAGAAATAAATTGTTACATAACTAGGCTTTATTGTTACAGCACATAGGGTATGGTGTTCCATGGTTTGTGCAATTGTTTTGTGCACTTAAAATTCTAGGGCTATCAATTTTGTAATCACAAAACTATTGTGATAGCTATGAGCCCAAATCCAACTGCCAGTTTTCATGATATGTTCATAGGCAAACATTTTCAGTAACTGCTGCTTTACTAAGGCTATTAGCTTCAAACACCCTGTTACTCGCAGGAGAGGGTGATAATCTGATATGCTAGCTGCCAGTACAGTAGAGATGCCCCTGATTCTAAGTTCACCAGCCAATTCAGATACCGATCCGATATACCAATTCTTATTGAAAAATAATCCAATTCAGATACCGATTCAGATCTTTTGTGTTGCATAGATAATTGTTCATTTTATTACGCAAATATAAATGTAATGCAAAAAAAATATACATATTTATGTAATTATTTGTTTGTATTTATGGAAAAAAATATATGTTCACATACTGACATACTGTGCATGTAGTAGCAAAACAGTAAATGTTTCTAGTAATTTGTAATTAATAAAGGGAATTGCTGTTAGTGGTACAGCTCTCTCTGTAATAACAAAGTCTCTCTTCTGTTGCTGATCGAACTGCTGTGCCTGTACAAGTTTAGAGCAATCAATGTTTCTTTTAATTACCGTTAGTGATTTAGCTCTCTCAGTAAGAAGTCTCTTTCTGCTATCCCTATCAATGTAGCTAGTTGTACTGAAGAGGGACTCATTTGCCACCGATAATGGAGGACAGGCTAAATACCGATAAGCCACCGGGGTTACCGTGATTTGTACCATACAAATGATACATTGTATCATCAGGGTCAAGAGAGTGATAGATAATTTTTATGCATTGACTGTTTAAATTACTTACGTGATGTTAGTGGATAGAAATATTACACTGCATTCTTGTTTTCCATCTTTGTTATCTTGTTCGTGATTAGCTGCAACAAATCCTATCACTGTAATTGCAGAAATACTGCACTTTGTGATTACGTGCTGACTAAAGCAAAAATGTTCTTAAGCTGTGTAGATGTTGGTTGATGTTGATCAGGCTATAGACATGAAATAAATTGTGTGGCAGGCCTGGAATTCATTAGGTAAAAGTTAGGAACTTGCAGCTTGTGATTTTTATTAGTGTAGCAGGCTAAAATACTGTTTTCTGCAAAATAGTTGGTATGAAAAAAGTATCTGAAGTTTCTAATTTTTAAAGAAAAGATCAGCCGATACCGATTCAAATACTCAACACCCATATTGACACCGATTCCGATCCGGATACCAAAATCGGGGCAACTCTACAGTACAGTAATAAGCAGGTACATAGCCAGCCATTACCCTTAATTATGCAGCCAGATGAAGTATTCTATGTTATTGTTTTGTATATAAACTTTTACAGTTTAGGGAATTAATTGTGATAGCAATTGTATAGCAATTACTGTCACAATACAATGAAATTGCATTGTATTGTGACAGTTGACCATCAATGCAATATATTTGTAATTCAATACAATGCAACTAAACTGGAATTGAAATCACAGCGCAATTGCTATACAATTGTGATGCAGAGCAATACAATTGCAAAGAAATTGCAATTTAATTGATTTTCAATTGCAATACAATACAGTACAGCTGAATTGGAATGGTAGTGCAATTGCTATACAGTTGCGATGCAGTGCAATGTAATGCAAATGCAATGCAATTGCGATGTAATTGCAATTGCTTTACAATTGCACTGCAATGTTATTGTGTATGCAATTGCAATGAAATTGCAATGCACTACAATGCAACTAAATGGTAATTGCAATTGAAGTGCAATGCAATACAATGCGATGCAACTGTGTATACTGTTGGTATACAGACATATCTATCATCCGTAAGACACTTTCTCTTTCCATTTAGACTGCATATAACTTTACTGTGGTCATTTTGAACAACCTTTGCTTAGTAGTTTGTTGGTATATATTTAATTTGCTAACCATTTAACTAATCACAACAAATGTAATCCAGTTCTGCTATAAAATGCTACTACAAACAAATTAAAACTATGTAGCTTGAATGCAAATATTCTTATAAAGATTTTTGGTACTCAGATGTTAAAAGGCTATCTTTTTCTCTAGTGATAGCCTGTAAGACAAGTAATAAACTATCGCCAACCTCCAATTTTTGCTACAACTGTTGTTTGGTAATTTAGTATTTTTAAGTCTACACAGTAAAATTATAAAAGCAGACAAGGTTTTACTATTGTTCATGTACAAGTCTGTGCCTGTGATACTAAAGTTGACCAACTCGAAATGCCATGATAAAAATATTTATGATAGTCTATTTTTTTGTTGTTAGAAATAGAAATAGCTTTTACATTGCATTCTCACTTCTACTGAAGCTACTGACAAACTATTAAAGAGTTTTTATTTATTTAGTATAGTGCATGCAACCATCAGAGATATCAGTATATTGTATATTAATCTAACCATCTGTTTCTCATTTGTTAGTCACTTGACAATCAGTGTGTGGTTCCATGAAAGAGAAACAGCTGCAAGAATTTATTTATGATTAGGTAGCTACCAAAGCTATCAAAAAATCCTTATTATAATAAGAACGGTGCATTTTACACGGTATAGAGGCTAGGTCGAAAGATTGCGTTGTAGAGGGTGTAACTCAAAAAAAAACTGGGTAACAAACATAGACCTATTAACTATACTAGACTAGGCAATGCGAAGCCATGGTGTCCTACATAAATAGCCACATTCTTCACAATGTAACGTCAACGCTTTGTTCACTCGCAGCTGGTCAGGCAAGCGAGTCATCATTGTTTACATTGAAAGAATGGCAGAGACAGCTTTGTTGCTACATGTAATTTGACATAACTACTAAAGTACACAAGATATTGGTTTAAAATTTTAGATGCAAAGCTTATACACTATGCATTTCCTGCCCTGAAAATTTGTAAACATAAAGTTGAATATTTCATATGTAAAGTGCCAGTAAAAATGTATATTGATCTATTCAAAAGACATTGCAAAATTATCAATGTTGCCCTATGCTATGGGCTAACATGTCAGATAGCTAGGTGTACAAACTGATTTCAAAGGCATACACCCTGGTAAATGGTACACTGATTGCAGTCTGCAATCAGTGATATATCAGTGATATATCAGTGATATAAATGTGGGGTCTTAGGTGTTATGCAAACAGCATCAGAAAATAGGTTTATGTTCACTTTGTTGCTTTGTTCACTTTGTTAAGTCCAGGCCATAGTTTTAAGTAGGAAGCCATTGAGAGTGGAGCAACTACCACCACTGGAAATGATTCGAAGGTAAATTTTACTCCAATTGTTTTCAAGTGTGGTTGTGAGAGGTACCTAGATATGAAGAGCAAGTAATCTTGCGGATTTTTTTGAGATATGCATACGAATAATAGTTTTTTCCAAAATTTTTTCTTAGTGTTCATTGCTGGCACTAATATTTGAAAAGTTGCTTCGCACAAAGAGGTCTCAACCCCGGAGTAGACGAAGTGTTGCCCATTTCATGAAGTTTTTCATCACTATGGCAGGTGGACATAGGCTAGTAAATGAGTATGGTGATGGCTGTGCTATATTTAGAAGTGTAGCTAAACCTAACGAAAAGATTTTTACTTTATAATAGTTGCATAACAATGCAATTATGTACTGATTATTTTGCAGGACAAGATGAGTAAAAATTTTTGCTGTGTATTTGGTTGTTCTAATACTCCAGCAAAAGACAGTTAACTCTGTTTCCACACCTTTCCATCAGAAGAAAAACACCTAGACATACGTAACATATAGTTAATAGTTATAACTTTTATAGTATATAACTTTTTATAATAATATTAGCATATGATATTTATTTAGCAGGCTATGTGGTATGGAACTTAAAACTCAACTGCAATGACTGCACCAGCTTTATAGCCTCCTGTCCAGATTTACGCACCAGGGATGAAGCGATACTAATCAGTGTAAAAATAGAGGTGGTCTGTTTACACCTCATCCTGTCATCACAAAGATATGTCCAGGCTCAGAACAGATCATACGGCAGTGTGTCGATTTACAAGGAATCACTGCAGACATACACAAGCTGGTAGTCACAAAGACTCTTTTATTGGTTTTACAAAGCAATTTGCATCAAGAATTTCCATGCTCAAGTCACAGCGCAGCGTTATTTAAAACTATCCCATCCAGATATGTCAGAATTAGAATTTACCATGAGGCTACAAAAGTAGCAGCTAACAAAAGTAATCTTAGATCAAAGCTCAGCCGACTGGTCATCCTTAGTCATGTGTAGCCTGTCACAATATGTCTAGAAAATTGCACCATTTGTAATTTGTTTTCTACAATTTTTCTGATACTGTTTGCATAACACCTAAGACCCAACATTTATGTTCATAGCAGACTGCGATCAGTGTACCATTTACCAGTGTGTATGCATTTGAAATCAGTTTGTACACCTAGCTAACTGACATGTTAGCCCATAGCATAGGGCAACATTGATAGTTTTGCAATACTTTTTGAATAGATCAATATACATTTTTACTCGCACTTTACATATGAAATATTCAACTATATGTTTACAAATTTTTAGGGCAGGAAATGCATAGTGTATAAGCTTTGCATCTAAAACTTTAAACCAATATCTTGTGTACTTTAGTAGTTATGTCAAATTACATGTAGCAACAAAGCTGTCTCTGCCATTCTTTCAATGTAAACAATGATGACTCGCTTGCCTGACCAGCTGCGAGCGAACAAAGCGTTGACGTTACGTGGCGAAGAATGTGGCTATTTATGTAGGACACCGTGGCTTCGCATTGCCCAGTCTAGTATAGTTAATAGGTCTATGGTAACAAACACCACACTCCAGCACCTGCCCGAATCAATTGCATTTCTGCCTTGAAAAATGGTTATGCAAACTGTTTTTGCATGTGTATAGGTTCATCAGACATTTTCTTATAGCAGAATAGGGTGTCACAAGTAGTTTTTATATTTATATTCACAACTGCTTTTTTATTTCCATTTGTAGCGGATGCATGCTGCTAATATCAAGTTGGAAGTAGACAACCCCTATTAGTTTTGGGGTGCAGAGGCGTGTGTACAGTGAAAACAATTCATATTTTTGTAAAACCTGCTATTATTAGTACAAAAAAGTTAGTCTTACACTTGAGCAAAAAAACCTTATAGGCCAAGATGAACTGCTGATTGGATGGTCAAGCAATGGTGATCTGGCTGTGTGGATTGAAGAAGAAGTAATGTTTCTTCCAAAGAGAAATGTCAATGAGCTATGGATTGGCTGGAACAAACATTGTTTCACCTGGAAGACAGGAGAGGAAGTGAAGGTAAACTAGCAGATACAGTTAACAGAATAAACTTTAATACTTGATGCGTGGTTGAAAGACATGCAAAATCTTTTTTAGAAGTTTAGTAGTTTTTTATTTAATGAATACTTTATGGTATAATTATCTATTATAGAAGTTGGTGTTTATTAGTTTATAAAAAGATACCTGTACAACTACATCTAGAGCAAAATTGAAATTTGTCATCAGAAGTAATAAATAAATGTTTTGAAAAGTTGAATAGAAGTATGATTTACGCAAAAAATTCAGATAAACAGCTCTATGAAAATTAACATTCAGAAATCTCAAGACAAATAAGTTTTAATGATAAGAAAGTTAGACCAAAGTAATATTCTCATAGAGCTAGTTTGGAAAACTAACTTGCCATTTCGCTCAAATTAATGAAGATAACTTAGACATAGTAAAAGGTGCTGAATGCACCTCATCGCGATGAAAATGCAAGTTAAATTCAAAAATTGCACTTCTAATAGTAGCAAATAGCAAGTTATGAAAAAAGTTCTCAAACTGCGCTGCAGTTTAACGTAGTACTATGTTAGTTTCGAGAACAGATCGAAAGAAAGAACTCAATAGTCACACACTGCTAATACTGGCTAATATTGACTTAGACATGCAGCTCGATAGTCACACACTGCTAGTATAGACCTAAAGGTAGACATCTATAGTCACACACTGCTAATATAAACATAGAGACAGACCTCTATAATAGTCACACACATCTAATATAGATCCAGGGATAGACAACAATGTACATGTATGTCACACACTGCTAATATAAACCTAAAGATGGACCTCTATAGTCCCACACTGCTAATATAGACCTAGAGATAGACTTTTATATTCACACAGTGCTAATACAGACCTAGAGACAGACATATATAGTCAAACACTGCTAATATTAACCTTGAGATAGACCTCTATAGTCACACACTGCTAATATAGACATAGAGACAGACCTCTATAGTCACACACAGATAATATAGACTCAGGGATAGACAACTATAGTCACACACTGATAATATATACATTAAGATGGACCTATATAGTCACACACTTATAATCTAGACCTAGAGATAGACCTAAATAGTCAAACACTGCTAATATAAACCTAGAGATAGACCTCTATAGTCACGCACTGCTGATATAGATCTAGATATAGACCTGTATAATAGTCACACACTGTTAATATAGACCTAGAGATAGACCTGAATAGTCACACACTGCTAATATTGACCTAGAAATAGACCTATATTATAGTCACAGACTGATAATACAGACCTAGAGACAGACATTTATAGTCAAACACTGCTAATATAAACCTAAAGATAGACCTCTATAGCCACACACTACTAATATAGACTCAGAGATAGACCTATATACTCACACACTGCTAATACAGACCTAGAGATAGACTTTTATATTCACACAGTGCTAATACAGACCTAGAGACAGACATATATAGTCAAACACTGCTAATATTAACCTTGAGATAGACCTCTATAGTAACACACTGCTAATATATACTTAGAGATAGACCTCTATAGTCCCACACTGCTAATATTGACCTAGAGATAAACTTCTATAGTCACACACTGCTAATACAGAACTAGAGACAGACATATATAGTCAAACACTGCTAATATAAACCTTGAGATGCACACCAATAGTCACACATCGCTAATATAGACCAAGGGATAGAACCCCATAGTTGTACACTGCTGATATAGACCCAGATACTGCTTTCCATAACAGTTTATACTAAAACTAAATAAACTAGGGAACTCAGAAGGTAAATCAATTGCCTTGATTTACCGCTTTACCTTGATTTGCCTTGATTTTACCAATTCAATCGCTGCATCGTTTGCATCATAGACCATCAAACTTATATCTTCATTTCTTTGACTTGCATCAGATGATAGACAGGTATTTGATGTGAAGCCATCCAAAAACATTTGTGAACTTGAAACTTTGTTAATTGTTTACCGAATTAAAAAAACATCGCTGCATCGATGCTTTTAAACTGGGGATTAAATTATTTGCATGGATCATTATGCTTTGCTCTTTTCTTTTGGTAAAATATAGTAACCACTTTCTAAAGCTAGCGGAATGCATCTTAGAAATAGATCCAACGCTTTCTAACTCAGTGAAAAGAAGCAGAGGTTTTCAATATAAATAGTTATTTTAACTCTTTAACAATCATTGTCATTATGTAGTGGTATACCAGCCAAAGTACAAAAGGTTTCATGGAACTTGTCTCTAAAGCAATTGCTACGGATGATACAGTTTTATCTGGAGGATACTTGACTTTACTTCAGAAGCAAGGTGAAATGGGTAAGAGTAACCGAGCTTGCTGATACACCTTTTGTTGTCAGTTTTCAGCGTTGTATTTACAGAATTTCGTTTAAACGTAAATTGAAAGAATGAGTTGAATTATTAACGTATAAAAAGTAAAACATGGAAAACTTGAAATTGATGTCGACAGTATTGTAAACAAATCAAGCCGCTTGTTCTTGCTCAGTTTTGAGTCACAATACGCTGGCCCAGAGCACAAATGGTTTATCTGGCCAAATTTTAAAAACAAGATATAATCAAATAAAGTTTTGTCAGCAAGTATTAGCAAAGCTATTAAAATGATTTTCATGAAACTTTTGTGGTGTTCTTGTCTGACCTAGGGTTATTACCAGCAGTAAAGACATTTTTGTGGACACAGTCAATTTTCAGATGTAACGCCTACAAAAGCCAGATAAACCGTTTGTTTCTCACTATAACGAGTTTTTGGAACACAAATGGTTCAACTAGCAATATATTTCAATGTTGCATTGTTAAGAGTAAGGTTATCAATACCAATTTTTGGTTTTCGATTTATTTCATTACAACAAGAATAAAATATTATTCTTTTTTTGATATAACATTTCCTCTAAACAAAATTTTCATGATGGAACGAGACACTATAATACCCTTACTCAACTGCATAGGGAAGTTTTATCGAGCATTATTTGCATTTGCATTTCAGTTTTTGTTCTTTGGTTTTGCAACCACACAACTAGTTGAGGGTTCATTCATGGCAGGTTTTCTTATTTTAAAGTTACCCATATAGGTCAGGTCTTCACCGATCATGAACCTGAGCATTGACTGAATGTCTGCGTGTTTCTTACTGTCTATCCCCTCTTCAGGACATGTTAGGTTTTAAAATGGAATCAGTTTTAAAACTTCATTCCGCAGTTTCACCTCACGTTGTACAGCCCGGTATGTGGGGTCATCTTTGTAAGATTGTTTCACTCTCACTTTGTGAACATCTGCTTTGTTGTATATAAGTTCATATGCCTTCTCATGACTGACTTTATTATAAAAACTACCTTTTGAAACGCCTCCAAAGTTGCAGAAGTTTTTACCACGCAAGAAAGTGATATACATGGCATTGTTCTTTGGTGTGATTTGTTTGAGATGGCGCAGCAATGATATGTTTGTTTGTTTGAGTTTGAGTTTATTTTCTCATCACAAAAACAGATGCACACAGAGACAAACTAAATAAATATAAATATATATAAATGAGCAATCACAATACAACAGGGAGTGATGAAGGCCTACGCGCACAGTAGCAGGGTTAATCAAGGTGCAAGGCCCGAGTTGACATTTTTCCTAATATAATAATGTTCACATATTAAGACCTAAAGCCATTTCAATTAGTCAAGTAGATGCCTATTTAAAGCAATCCTAAAACTATTTGAATTTTTAATGTACTTGATCGATATTGGTAAGTCATTTCAAATACTGGACAACTGGTAAGTTACCTGTCAATGCCCAGCTATAGATGTAGACTAAGGGTAAGGTGAGACATAAGAAGAATAACGAGTAGCAAAAGAGTGTTGTTGAACATGAGTGTCAGAGTAGAATGATGAATGAGCGAGAATACCTAAACAAAGTTTGTATAAATCTTTAATTGGAAGAACATTAGCCTTTTTGAACAGAACAACTGTGTGATCTTTGAATTTTTTATGGAAGATTATTCGATTATTTGATTTTTTACGGAAGATATAGGTGACATCATCTCAAGATCTGATATAGATCTTTCTATTATGGTGTGAAGATTATCCACATTCCGTATAGAGCTGTGCCCAGGCTCACAGAAGCGTTGGGTTATGCTTATGAGGTTTAGAGTTTTCTGTAAGAAAAGCTGTAATGAAAAAGACGTCATCTGATTTTTGTTTTGGGGAATGCAATAATCTGACCATAGTATCAGCCGCTCCACTTCAGAGTGATAGCCCATGATTGGCTCCAGGAGATGGCTGACCATGCTAGCAATGTCGTTTCCAGCTCTTCCATACACACTCTCACTCCATAGCCCACAATACACTTTCTGTGTCCGATGAACAAGCATTTTCATGTTATACACATTGAGCTTTCTTTTCTAGAAAGCAACAGGTATTTTGGTACGTGGAAGGGCAAACACATTTTCCATATCAAATGAAACAACCCGGGTTTTTGCATCAGTAATATTGATGTCCTCATTTTGTTGGTCTGAAGTTTCTTTCATGTTCTCCTCATGCACTCTTTTCTGTTGTTGTTCCTCATCAGTCAGGATACCTGCTGTAGACTTAGCCTCATATTCTCCTCATGCACTTTTTTCTGTTGTTGCTCCTCATCAGTCAGGATACCTGCTGTAGACTTAGCCTCATATTCTCCTCATGCGCTCTTTTCTGTTGTTGTTCCTCATCAGTCAGGTCACCTGCTGTAGACTTAGCCTCATATTCTCCTCATGCGCTCTTTTCTGTTGTTGTTCCTCATCAGTCAGGATACCTTCTGTAGACTTAGCCTCATATTCTCCTCATGCGCTCTTTTCTGTTGTTGCTCCTCATCAGTCAGGATACCTGCTGTAGACTTAGCCTCATATTCTCCTCATGCACTTTTTTCTGTTGTTGCTCCTCATCAGTCAGGATACCTGCTGTAGACTTAGCCTCATATTCTCCTCATGTGCTCTTTTCTATTGTTGCTCCTCATCAGTCAGGTCACCTACTGTAGACTTAGCCTCATATTCTCCTCATGCGCTCTTTTCTGTTGTTGGTCCTCATCAGTCAGGATACCTGCTGTAGACTTAGCCTCATATTCTCCTCATGCACTTTTTTCTGTTGTTGCTCCTCATCAGTCAGGATACCTGCTGTAGACTTAGCCTCATATTCCGCACATTTATCACATCGGTCTTTTTTAGGTCTATAAAAGGCAATGTCAAACTCAAAGTCAAAGACATATCCATACATATACTCACTAACAGGATCTTTTTTTTATTAACCATCCATTCTCTGTAGAGTTTATACAGTTTAGCCTTCGATAGTTTAGATTCCAGGTACTCTTTGTTAGTTTCAGCTCTACAGTAATGGAATGGCATGCGCTGAAAAGAGTTTATGTGCTCTTTTATCAGCTCAATACTTTCTTCTGATGTTTTATATGGTGCCGGAGAGGCTGGTACTTTCTGTAGATTGCCATTCTTGTCTATGTTTTCGGCATGCGTGTTTATCTGTGAATGGCTAATATCATGAGTCACCTCACACAAATTTTTACACACACATATGATCCCTCTTCCGGCGTTTACAACGTATGCTTTTTTTGTTATCTGTGTATGACTTCCTGTTCTTTGTATTAGCTTCTTGTGTTTTGATAGTCCTGCTATAATAGTGTTGTTGTCCATCTCTCCCAAGCTTTCAAAATGAACTACAAATATTGAACTGTTCTTCTGCAGTTACATGCTTTGTGCATTTAAACTTGCAGGTCCTATCACAGTTCCTGGTAAAGTCGACACATTTTGCAGGCTTGTCAATTCCTTTTCTAGTGGTATATTGCTTACCACGCTGGCGGTTGTTTTGGGCCTTGTTCTTTTTTCATTCTGAAGGATTAGACTTTTGCTTTCTAGTAAGTTTTTTTGCAGTGGATTTGGCATGAGGTTGTATTTCTGAAGTTATTCCAGACTCATTTGTCAATTCTTCAGCAATGGTAGAGGAGTTGAAGTGTGCAGTGGCTGGAAAAGATGGATGAATTGGTGAACCCAGGTTGATGGCATCTCTGGATAGAGCAAAAATCTCTGAATCTGTAGTACGCTCCCAAGCCATAGTTTCGTCGGGATTGAAGCCATGGTGAACTTGTGAGAGGTTTAAAGGCTCCTCATTCACTATCAATTATTGTGTTATTTCACCTGAGTCAATGAAATCTGGATCTCTAGAAGTAAACGAGATGGTAGCTTGTCTAGTGAACATGTGTTATTTGAAATCAAACACATCAAATGGCACACCAGTAAAGCAAATTAGGTGCCTACTAGGTACATCAAGACTCAAAACGTTTAGTTTAGCATCAGGTTAACGTTTTTAAAATGTGCCTGACCTATTTTGTTGTATCTCTAAATTTTGTTTTGTTCCGTTGGGGATCAAAAACAAATAATTTTATAGAAAATTTGTTAGGTCCAGCAATCAATGGTAAAATCATTGACAAGTGGATAAACAAAGGAATTAGCTTCATGGTGACATTATTGATAATTTTACCTGAAGTCAAAGACGTTTGAGGAATCAAACAAAATCCTTCTTCTTGAGTTTCCCCCCAATTTTCTTTGTTTACACTGGGAGCACTTACTGATAGGCCTTGCTTGACAGCAGCATGGCAATAATTCAATCAATCACTGATATTATTTAATGTGATGTCATCAAACACACCAATCACTCATGTGGGAGAACCCAAAATGCCAGATAAACCATTTGCGCACCGACTTAATTATTATGGCTCTTCCAGATACAACCAATGTCTTTTTGATAAGAGAAAACTGTTGTGAATAGAGAAAAACAAACAAAACCATCAGATTCCCCACCATTGAAAACTCCAAAAGACACAATATCTCCGATTTTTTTGGATAAGCCAGATAAACCATTTGTGCTCCAGGCCAGCAAATAGCTTTTAAATTTTATTTGTAGGTCTCTTTCCATTTTAAGATAAATACTTCAAATTTACAACCAATATTCATGATTTGGTAATAAGTCTCTTGTTGTCAGACCACTAAGAAAAATTTGATACTCTTCTACATTTAGTCGTTACTAAAAATTATTTAAACTAGCTAACCACTGCGCCTGCTGATGACTAACCATTCAAAAGAAGTACAATTGAATGCAAAATAATTCTTCACAATTTAAAAAAAATTGTTTAGTAGATTTTGCTGTGTAAAATATCCACTTTGACTCTTTACTATTCCACAATGAACCAAACTATTTTATGAGTATGAGACTTTATTTATTTAATCAAATTTATAAATAAAGTCGAAGTGTGAATACATAAACTGCAATGGCAAGATATTACCGTGCTCTGCTTTTGCTTGGCTCATTAATCTCCTTATATAGATTTTGTTATTATGAGCTACCCTTTTTCTGGATGGCCGGCTTCTGCTGGCCCGGCGGCAGGTCAGTCCTTTTGGTGTCGGCTTTTTAGTTAGCCGACCGGTCTTTTATCGGCTTGAAGGCGATTCTGGCCCGAAGGTCATCCTTCGGGTCAGTTCTGTCTGGTTGTGGTCAGCCCGATCTCTTCCTGTCTCAGGCTGGCATGACCAGCCCGACACTCTAGGTTCAGCTGAATCAGACTGTCTTTCTATCCTCAGCTGGGCTGGCTGGCTGTGTTAATCTCTCCCGACTTCGCACCATAGTTTTCATCACAGCTGTCTACTACCTTTAAATTTCTGTCCTTCCAAATAAGCAAGTGGTGTATTCAGTAGGCACCATTGACAGACACGCATAAAAATATGTTATTATTTTACTGATTCTGTACTCTCAGCTGGGAGTTTTGACATCAGACAGACAGTGACGGGTGAAATAGCTGAGTTCAATATGTGGGACTTTGAGATGAACATGGCTCAGATCAATACAAAAACTTGTGGCTACAAAGGGAACGTGGCATCATGGGATACATTGCAGAAGGACAAAGCTGATGAGATGACAACTAAAACATTTCCTCCGTGTGACGGTAACATTCCATATAATATTTGTATTATAGTTAGCAAAGTCAAGTGTAAGTGATTTACCTAGAACATGATGGTTGCTCTTATTTGCTAAATTTCCTTACAATGAAAGGGTATGATTAAAATGCTTAGATTTAAGTGAAAGTGTGATTATGATGTTTATAGTTGTACTCCGGCAACGGGACCGACTGAATAGAGATTCGTAATGCTGTAACTTGAACGTGAAAGCCGATATCAGTACAAATAGAGACAGGCAGCCTCATAAATAATGACGTCATTTCGGCAACGTATTTTCTTCTGAGCGTCTTTAACTTCTATCAAATTTAGTCGATTTCTATTGTGAAACATCGTGGCAGTAAATAATCTCCGATGTCAAAAGCAATTGCAAATGATAGAAAAATACTGATACTTACAAATAAAATCTACTAAAACTATGTGTAAGTACATCTTTAATATGCATAGGAATCTACAATGTAGTTTTTATTAAGATTCTTGCAAAATACCTTGCAAATTTTGGCTTTTGTTTTTAATAAACTGTTTGCAAAACAAAACTATATTTTTTAATCAAAATGACGTTATACTACTTTAGAAGGATCAGGTTTTTATCATAACTTGGGCTAATTTCCTTAGTAGGCTTCGAGTTTTGTTTGAAAGCAAATTAAAAGAGGTTTAGCAACCAGTCATGACAAAGTGACAAGCTGAATTTTCTGCCACTCCTCACACTTGAATTTACCATTATTGACCTCGAGATCATTCGTTATGTCAACCATAGATATAGTAAACCCTATTTTGGCGAATGAATAGCTATCATTACAATTGAGCAAAAGTGAGGCCTATAATTGGCTGTTGTTCTCACGACGTTCCGTCACAGTGATGTGCATCACGGCAACAGAGCCTTCAGCTGAGCTATGTGGTTAGTAGTGAAAGCATGCTTGTCCTACTAGTTTGTAAGTCATAAACGTTATAATAAGACCAAGGTCTTGGTGAAATGTCATCAGAGAAGACAACACCCCAGGTATGTGAACCCACATAAAAAACTTTAAATACTTGGTAAACCTAACCTTTGCATGTGTACTATATCATTGTAAGAAACTACTGGTAACAAACTACCTACTAAAACTTACTTGTCTTATCATGGTCTCATAACAACGAACATACCTTTCTATAATTATTCTGAATTAAAAGTGAAGTGAATGAATGGATGCTTGGGACTATCAAAAGAAAGAGTGTTTAGACTGATTACAACAACACATATTACAAACTTGTCGCTCAGCTGATAGGGTTGTAATCTAGCTTGGCATGATTGATCAAATGCCTTTTTTGTCTCATTCCAAGTAATGTAATGATGTTCATTATATTACGTGTATGTATTGTTAATGTTTAGGCTAAGAAAAAGTCAAGCCCTAGCTGGTGCTGTGCCTATGGATTTTCAAGCAATCCTGAGAAATGCCCAGATCGGGCGTTTCACCACTTTACAAACGAGAAACGAGCTGAAACTCGTAATGCTTGAGTAAAGGCGGTGTGAAGACAAGATTGGACTCCAACATCAAGCTCTGTATTATACAGTAGACATTTTCAGAAAGACTGCTACAAGGTTCCACCAGGTATTGGAAGAAAACCAATGCTAAAATCTGAGGCAATACCTACAATATTTACAGCTTATCCAACCTACCTTCAGCCAAAAGCTGTGAAAAGATTGACACCAACCATATAAACAGAAATCCTGCCGAAATGTTAGAGAACATCTCAGACAGCAGCCAGCACCATAATACCTGACTCTGAAAATACTACACCTAGTGATATTACTATCCATGATGATAAGCAACCTGTAGCTTCTGACAATCAGGATACACCTACAGGACACACCACAACAATGAGCTGCTGACGTGGTGGTAGACCTAAACAGCCTGCTGTCACACGTATCTCAATATTAAAAAAAAAACAAAAAAAAACCAAAACTCTACAGCAGAGAGTCCTTCGATTAGAGCAGAGAAATAGAATTCAAAATAATTTGATCACAATACTGAAAAAGGACAATAAACTTACCAATATAGAGCTTGCATCGATGGATGGATGTCTAGGATAATTATTGTCTCATGCACAGTGCATGCACAGTGCATGCCTCCAATCTACTCAAAACTATAGTAAATCGCTATATTAAAATCAGAATACACTATGCCGCTTCAAAGCAAGAATCTAGTTCAATCAACCTTAGACAACAACTATCTTGTCTAGTTATTTTCATTCATGTCTAATGTGTGTTTAATACAGTGGTCCAACTTAACTGCTTCTAAATCTCATTTGATTAGTTTGTTATTAGTTTAATTTCTATTTGGTCACTCTTTTTTTTCAATGATATAGAAGCTTCTAAATCATTGGTATTATCCATTACCATGTGACTAAGATTCTTGTCTTTCTCATCCAAAGTCAGTTTTATATATTATCAATAAAATATGCAGTCTCACATGCACAAAATAGAGAAAAATTGAGCAGCTTTTATTGTCAAGTCAATAGGAGTTCATAGATCAGCTAATTTACTTTACACCTCATCATGACGTTGCGCCATGCTAATTACAGGCCTCGCTTGTTCTGATTATTTGCATATCTAGGGTTTATTATATCTATGATGTCATCTCGCCGAATACTTCTCGTGTGCTTTTGTTTTCAGAGTGTACACACGCCTGCAATAAAGTTTGGACAGAGGTCACTCAATAGTCAAATGCCAAACCTGGCGCTCTAGACCACTGCACCATTGCCATTTCCTGAACTAAGCATACTAAAATAAAAAAACAAAACCAGCTTTCCCGTAAAGGTGCGTTTACACCATGATGATTTGTTGGAGTTGTGTTCCACTGAGACGGTTGGAATGGCTTTTGGTCGGTTTACGATTTGAAAATCTTTTTCTTCACCTTTAAACAAAGCCAACTCAAAGTTAGTCTATGCAAAATGTGTCACCTTTATTAGCCAATAAAATGAAACATCGATATTCATGCCAGTTTGATTGCTCATCAGCATAAACACAAAAAAGAGGGTCACTCTGTTTGCTACATATCATGTATTTAGATATACGTCTATTGCTTACACTATTACTGTACTATTACTATATATTACTTATGTAATATATATTATTCATGTATGTTATATATGTGTTACATATGTTGTATACATATGTTATATGTATTAAAATCTTGTAATTTAAAGTCTGCGGTATGATGGATATGAGCTCACAGAGATTGCAACAGAAAGTTTTAAATCAACAAGCTGTACCATTGAGCTATGCAAGGCGTACTGATCAAAGGCACTATTACATACCGTATAGCGTATGCGCACGCTAAATGACGTATTATTTGAAACTATGAATTCTATTAACTCTATGGAACTCTATGGAACGCTATAGTCTTTTGTGTTTTTTTGAACTTTTATTTTCGGTTTTTTGTCAGAGTCAATTGTTATATCTGTAGTCAAGTCCGATTGTTTTCACGTGGACAATTGTATTATCTCAGTAAGAAAGGTGACAGTTTATTTTCCGCACGCCATTTGTTCCGTAAGGCCCTATGTTTTCCACTTGTCCACAAAATTGAGTGAAGTTCTTCAAAAAGACAGACAACTTCTAAAACAAATGCAATTATTGCATTTTAGATTAATTAAAACTTTTGTTACAAAAGCACGCCATTAAAAAAATACAAATCGTTCTGCTGCATTTAAAAGAAGATAAAAAGATGTGGCGAATGAACGTTCACTAAAAATTGGTAGCGATAATACACAAAGTATCAAATAGCACACAACAAACTAGTGCCTAACTGAACAAATAGTTCAGTTAGGCACTAGGTTGAAAAGCGTTGGTTGATACGGAACAGTGCCATTAGGTAGTGTTCCGTTTTAAACAGCAAAGTTGCTGCCGTGTTAAAAAGCACTGTCTTGAGTCTTGCAACCTATACAAAGGTGCGACTTATGCATTGTTTTATTTTTGTTTTTTTAGAAAATAAAGCAGATGCGGCTTTTATAGGGGCGCAATTTATAGGCCGAAAAGTATGTTAATTAATAAATTATACATGTAGAGCGTTCTTTCCTTTTTTCTATTTGGTTGAAAAACGCAGCTACTACAGAACTTCCATAGATATTGCTACTGCGTTTTGCCTATTAAATTTCTACTTCAAAAAGGTAAGTACTTCTCATTCAATGTTGTATTGTCTATGAATTGCCATATCTCCACTACTTAAAAACATTGCATTTGCCACTGTTGGTGATAGTAAACGTGTTCATTTCCTTCCGCAGCTGAGTTACTTTTATTTTTTTCTAGCTACGAATACTACAACTACTACAGAACTTGCATGGGTACTCTGAGCATTGTAATAGGCAACGGTGGGAAGAAAGAGAGCAGCTGGTATTAACTTACTGTCACCCTGCTTTAGCCATGGCCAGCTGTATGTTGCCTGCTCAAAAGTAGACACAAGCCGAAAACTGTTTGTTCATACATCCGACAAAAAGATCAAAAAATGTTGTTTACCCGCAAGTGATGCATTGAATTAACATTGTGCTATTGTTATGTCATGTTTGCATTGAATTAACAATATTTTATGGTTATGTCATGCAATGTTCTTCATGTTCTGCTATACCTACATATTATCCACACGCAGCATTTTTTAATATACTTTTCGCCGTATATATATTTTCATGGAGTCGTTTACCACATTTTATCTCATAATTTATCTCATTAAGGCAATCATGTTAGCTTTGTTTTATTATTGTAAGGTGCTAATGCTGTATCTGCCTTGAAATCATACTGTCTGTGCTGTTATACTGATCAATTTTATCAACGCAACCACATTACTGCCGCACTGTTTGTATATACAATCTCAAAACACAGGATATAGACAAAGAACTGGTGAGCCATGATTAGTGTTTTAAGCATGTAGAGGTCTCCATTCAATAAATGCTGGCAATAGCAAAATATTTGGTTGAATTTTTTAAAAGATGAAAATTCTTTTCAATACTGCCAGTTTGAAAAACTACAGTTTTTCTAGCAATGCCAATTTCATTATGTTCTCTGTGCGAAAATAGGACAACTCCAATTTGAGTGGTTTGAGACTGATGCATTGTAGACTAGCTGTCAAACACATTGCAGATTTTCATTGTTTTCCCCAACATTATTGACATGTATGACTGCATATATGTTTGCATACTCTGATCAGAGCAACAATTTCAGTAGACTGCATATTTTGAGTTGTTTTACAGTATGTAATACAACTTTCAATAAACCTCTTGCTGTACGTGAATCTGTTCCCATAGACAGGTAATGCAGCTAATATATTATATGCTATATAATTATTTAACATACATGACTAATTTACATCTTATATATTGTAATCACTATTTAAATAATTATTATAATACAATATATTGTATAAGGTATAATATGTTGCAATATATTATATAATTCAATGAGTTTGTAATAGGTAGTGACTGAGTCTAACACATTTTGCAGCAAAGGTAGAAATATTACGTACTTACACTCAGGAGCACTCTATATATGATTATCTCTACCAGCGCGACCTACCAGGACTTAGTGAGTTAACAACATGCTTCTGGTATTATAGTGATGAAGGCATCTCCAGAAATGATATCTACCTAATCAGTATAGCTACCACAGGTATGTGACAGCTAGGCTTGCTCGGTCTTTTCATTCACAGGCATCTAATGTGTGTAAATCATGTAATCAGACTGACAGAAATTCACCTTCCATTGCTATGTAAGCAAATTTTTATCTTCTTTATTAAAATAATTTGCAAAAATGTACTTGGTTAGTGATCAGTTACAACGGAAGATGGTATGCACACAGTCAATTTCAAAGGCTTGCATACTGTAATGGAATGTTTGAGTCATACTAGGCTAGACTGGGTCAGGGCTGGGCTGAGCCGAGCAGAGCCGAGCAGAGCCGAGCAGAGCCGAGCAGAGCCGAGCAGAGCCGAGCAAAGCTAAGCAGGGCTGAGCAGAGCTAAGCAGGGCCGAGCAGAGCCGAGCAGAGCCGAGCAGAGCCGAGCAGAGCCGAGCAGAGCCGAGCAGAGCCGAGCAGAGCCGAGCAGAGCCGAGCAGAGCCGAGCAGAGCCGAGCAGAGCCGAGCAGAGCCGAGCAGAGCCGAGCAGAGCCGAGCAGAGCCGAGCAGAGCCGAGCAGAGCCGAGCAGAGCCGAGCAGAGCCGAGCCGAGCAGAGCCGAGCAGAGCCGAGCAGAGCCGAGCAGAGCCGAGCAGAGCCGAGCAGAGCCGAGCAGAGCCGAGCAGAGCCGAGCAGAGTTAAGCAGAGTTAAGCAGAGCCAAGAAGAGCCAAGCAGAGCCAAGAAGAGCCAAGCAGAGCCCAGAAGAGCCAAGCAGAGCCCAGAAGAGCCGAGCAGAGCCGAGCAGAGCCGAGCAGAGCCGAGCAGAGCCGAGCAGAGCCGAGCAGAGCCGAGCAGAGCCGAGCAGAGACAAGCAGAGCCAAGCAGAGCCAAGCAGAGCCACGCAGAGCCAAGCAGAGCCAAGCAGAGCCAAGTGGAACAAAGAGGGAGGGGGAGGGGGCCTCCCAGTATTAAAAAGAATGCAGCATGATCGAAGAGCAGAGCTGTTCTGCGCCTGTTTCATTGCTTGTTGCATGCTTTTGATTGTGACTACATGAACAAAGCAGAAATATATGTATACATTCTTCACACTGAGTCTATGTTGTTGGAGTAGTAAAGGCAGCACACAAAACCTTTACAATACTATGTGTTTCACTACTGAACTTTCAAACTTAGATGCAAAATATACACCTCAAGAGTAATGATATCACAATAGATAGATAAACAAAAGAGATGACAGGCATTTCTATAATGCATTTTGACTGAACATACAGTTGATGATCAATGTACAATAACTGATACTGAACATACAGTTGATAATCTTGGAACAACAGTTTTTAAAATAAACTGTATGATATTAGAAGAGAGGGACAGGTTTAAAAATTTAGTATTTATACAAATCAAAGCTTTGAGTAACAAGCAAGGTTACCAAGGCTATGATTGGTTACTGGCTGCTGCCGTGTACTCCTCTCAGACTATTAATACAGTGCACTAAATTTATATTTAATAAAACTTCAAACAGATAAAGTTACACTAACAAAAAATTTGAACAACGCGTTTTACCCTATTTACCTAAAAATAGCTTCATGGGCTGCTTTTGCGGCAAAACTAAAAATTCAAGCTTGTCATTCACTTGCTCAAAAATTCAGCAAAATAAATTGCAAACTCATTAATACTAGGAGTTAGAGCATAGACTGCAATTATAATTTCACCTATCTTCAGTGTCAGATATGTAAATATTACCAAACAAAATTTGAATAAGTTGTAATAGTATTTTTTAAATAGAGTAGAAATACCACCCAAAAATTGCAGCAGTTTCTAAATATTTTACTTTAGTTTCATGAAAAGCTGGTTGAGCTACTACATTACTAATTTCAAACTTTAAAAATTTTGTACTTAAAGTAATTCAAATTCTTATGTAAAATTCTTTCAAAGCGATATACTTTGCTACAGTCTGCTAATGTCGCAGGGTTATTTAAGAAAAACTAACTTTTTTCCACGTCATGCTTCTTGTGTGGAACTTAAGTTTTAGTACTCGAATTTGTTCTTTTACACTCCAGCACAAGGTTGATGTGTGCCTCCTGATTACAAGGTATTTTAGTAACAGAGTATTAAATCTCATTTCGAAAGAAGTGAATAAGTTAACCATTTTTAGTCGATTCTATTTGTGTACATTATCAACAGTTGAATGTTTAAAGTATATATAAAGTGAATATTTGCTTTTATTTAAAAAAATTAATAATTTTAATTTAATTTTAGTTTCAATTAATTTTTATTAGTTTCAATTTCAATCTGCTAAAATTACTTTTGATTGATTTTATTTTGATTTAATTTTACTTTTAATTAATTTTAATTTTAAGCTTAAGTTAGTTTTCCCACGACCAAACGAGCGGAGCAAATTTGAAAGTTTTTTATGATAAATGCATGTGCACACAACTTACGAAAATTATTCATCAACAACGACGCAAACCCTTGTTTCGAAATCTCATCAACAAATTTAACCATTGATTGTAGAGTCGTTAAAGTATGATAACGATACAAAACACATACAAGCCTATTTAAATATGTTACTAAATATTTGTAAACCGTCGACATTTTCTTAAAACTTACCCAACTGATCAGATTATACACAAATAGACAGATTAATTTGGCTGAAAGTTGTTATTAAAACTGGCGAAGCCTTACTTTTATCAAAGTTAAGACCGGCAAACAAAACGCCGAGCAACAGAGAAGAGAACAATTAAGTTGTGCGCATTTCACGAAAAAATACAGTGCACATTTCACCAGTCTATAGCATTGTTGAATTGCCGAAGGTTTCTGTAATTAACGTAGGAATACGGAAATATAATCATTTCTTTTTTGTCAATTTCAAAGTAACTGACATTTTAGACACTTTTGACTACTTTGGTATTCTAACTGATCTCCAACGCAGTGAAAGTAAAGGAAATGACGATGATATTTTTTCTAACAATTCTAATGAGATTATTACAATACTTAATTATAAGTTTAGATATTCTTCTTGATATTTCTTGATACTTCTTGATATTGTTAGCTATGACGTTTTAAATGTAAACAAAATTTTGCACTGGTTTTCTTTTATTACTGTATTACTATATTAATAATATTGGTTATTCTATTAATATCAGTGCATTTTACTTCAAATATTGCATTTCTCCTATTGCAGAGGGAGATATATAAACATATAATCTTTTCCTTTCATTATTGCTGTTTGTCATGACCAAACAATTTTATAAATATATTTTTTAAAATCTATATAAATATCACAACCTCTTGATATTGTTAGCTATGACGTTTTGAAATGTAAACCAAATTGTGCATTGGTTTTATATTATTACTATATTAATAATATTGGTTATTCTAATAATATAAGTGCATTTTACTTGTAATATTGGCCAATATTGCATTTCTCCTATTTCAAGGCAAGGAATATAAACATATAATCTATTCCTTTCATTATTGCTATTTGTTGTATATAATAACACCCACACCCAGTACATTACAGCTACCATTGCAGTTATCCTATTGCACTGCAGTGCCATTTGACTGTTAATATTGCATTTCTCAACCATCAGTACCCTTTCTTTTTTCCAATATCACTTTGGTCGTGGGCTGTATGGCAGTGGAATTTCTAGTTGCAATTTTAATTTTTATTAACCTTAATTTTGGCTAATTTGAATTTTAAGTAATTTATTATTAAGTTTGTAAAGTGGATGCTATTCTTGTTTTAGAAAGATCTAATGAGTTTCAAATTGGATGGGATAAGGACGGAAATCTCGCCCTGGAAGTGCGATATGACTCCATAGCATTAGAATTAATGGAATCAGATGATATGTCTAACCTCTGGGACTTTTGGCATAAACACTGCTTTACATGGAAAGCAGGTGGACAGTTCAAGGTACAATTTTCAAGCTGACCACCCAAAAACCTTTGATGGTAAAAAGCGAGGAATTTTAAAAGGTTTGAGACTAACTAGATAAAATGTAAAAAACAAGCCACACATTCTCCTAGTGCCTAATTTTTTAATCTTTATGAAAATAAAGTATATATTTCTCAGCCATGCACCGCATGAAATTTATGGTCAGATATGATTTGTATTCTTTTATTCTCAAAATATAACTGCTTTTAGTGCAGAAAAAAATTGGTTGATTTTATTTTACTTTCACATGCGTGATTTATATATTTAACTTGAGACTATGAGAAAATTTGATATGAAAATAGGAGTATACCAACGTGAAGCTACTATTAATTAACTCGAAGTAATCAAGTATATATGAAAAGCGGTTTTAGCAATTACTTGATGACTGGCACATTTCTCTCGTTAATATCTGTTTTCACTTATTTAGAACATAGAAATGAAGAGCTCCTAGCACCCACAATATGTTTCTACAGTACACGACTCTACAACATACAACATTTTCACTTGTTTGTGGTGCAGGATGGCGATAATTTTACAATAAGTTACGAAGAGCATATTTGTGAACATAAAGGTTTATCCAGCAGTAAAAAAATAGTAAAAAATATTGTTTACACCTACAAAAACCTAAATTAAACCTAAAAATGTTTTTTTTAATGTTTTAAAGTTTTTTGTTTTTTTAATAATTTCTAAATTATTTGATTTTATTCTCAACTTTTTATTGAACACTTTCTTTTGCCATTTTTTATGTACCAGCACCATCATCAATAGATTCAATAAAATTAATTTTGCTTTGATTGTTTTTAAAACTTTTTAAAGATATCTCGTGCAGTTTTCATAAAAAGCATAACATGTTTTTTTCCCGAATGCAATAATCGAGGAAATGATACTGTCAAGGCAAAATAAGTTATGGAACATCCATTTTTTAAGTCAAATTTGAAAACTTGCACCAACTTGAAACTTTATCTGATGTAAAATGTTTTATGTAGTATAAAAACTTTACATAATTCTTTACGTTCTATAAAGTTAATACAAAAGGACATTTTACTATACTACTATACAATGGACTACACAAACATTGTTATGCATGTAAAATGATGCATTTTGCATTTGAACTATATCACAATTTTATGTAGTTACTGTTTTTTGTACTAACTAGTAAAACTAATTTGCTATCAAGCCCTTTAAAAATTATAGGTGAGATTCTTGTTTTGTTTCTTTATTCAGTATTTTGACCATACATCCGAATGTGCATAAAACTGTACTTACATACTTATGGATAATCATGTACATGCATATGCATGCACATGTGGATGCATGTTCATATTTATATGTACATGCTTACATGCACACATACATATGTACATGCATTTGCACGTACAAGTATCTGTGAGAAAACAACACTATTGACATGATCAACAATCATTGAGATCTATGAGAAACATAGTTAAATACAACCTCATGATGAGAGTGGTCTGCTAAAAATCACTCCATCATTATCTACATATTGTATAGATTTCAGTGTTTGTCAATTTTTTAAACCCTGTGTTCAGCTCTACAATTAAAATCTAGCAAAGAAAAATCTGCACGACACTGGTTTTGATCTTGAAACCTTCAAATCTAGAGGCGACGAACTTAACCATTGAGCGGCATGTAGTGCAATGGATTCATTGGGCAAATAGTCATTACATTGGTTAAGATAGTCATGCTTGAGGTTAACAGCTTGCTTGGGGTTAATAACGAGCGATGTTTACTGTCATTTGTAATGATAGTTAAGCAGGCCCAAAACACTTGTATTGTTTTAGTAAAGATCTAGCTTTCCAGTTAAGTTTTTCATATTCCTTAGGTAATTATTTTATCACCTGTGCACTGCCAATGGCATTCAGTCTAGTATAATATAATTGGTAATTGATATTATAACAGAGTGTGTCCTGAACAGTCCTACCATTCTATTGCTTCTTTGACAGCTATTTTAAATACTGGGTGGAAATATTTCAGTTTAATCTCCTAAAAAGTTGTGCTTGCAACCAACAAACTGTACTTTAGCTGTTTGCTTGCTGGACTCCAAGTATATATAACCTACAAGTATGTCTGCTCAATTTAAAAACTTGGGTAAACTGAAAGAGTGGTTCATTAAAAATGCAAGCAATTTTTTGGCTATTACAGTAGGCCATTTTCCTTCCGAACATAACCTCCACTTTACCAGTTGTCTTTTCTCGTCACGTTCTAAAACTATTTACAGGCACGCTTATCACTCAAATCAGCGTTTAGCTGTGCGATGTACCACAATGTTTAGTTGTGATGAGAAATTATGCAACCGCATTGGTGATATTGGGGGGGGCTTTTGTCATCTTTTACTTATCGGGTTATGTACTAACTCTTCACGATCGTAGTTCTTTGTCATGCTTGCTTATATGAATTGGCACGAACCTTCACAGCTGTGGAAATTGAATACGACGGGGTCAACAAACAGCCTATCAAGATGTTAACCCATTGCGATTATTGGTGTTAAAGCTCAACATGTTGAAACTCCATAGCATCGTCGCTAGCAACAATTACGTCGGCTGCTCATCACAAAATGACGTCATAGCAGTCAAGCAATGCTGACAATCATCAACTTTAGCGATAATGTGCACGAGCCTTTACACTGAATTAGTGTTGTACATTAGCATTGACTTCTTTTTATAAAGAAAAATTTTGTTTAAAAGAGATGCTGCTGGCATGATGTTATTATCGCTAAGTAGTAAATTTGTGTATTAAATCAATTTTGTGTCCACAACTTGGCTGAGAAAATGTAATTAACGTGTTCAAAATATACGAATGTTACGTAAAGTATATATTTATCGATGCATCTACATATGTATGCATGTATGTGCATGCATACGCACATACATGCGCATACATGCACATGCATGTATATACATATGTGTGTAAATATGTATGAGCTTACATATACACTTGTACGTACACATGCATATACACACACACCGACATATGTTCATACATATGCATGCACCTACATATGTAAATATGTATACACATAAAGATGTGTGTGCCTATATAAATAAGCGCTTACATATTTTGACAGTGGTTCACTGATAGGGACGGAGATGGCGAACTAGACCTTATTTCTTCTGTCGAAGTCTCTTACGAATCGATACGCTCTGAAGGAATCATGATGATTTTCCAAGAGCAAGACTCTTATGGTAACTCTTACACACCTTCTAATTGATTTTGATGACTAATACTTATTACTGTTACAAAGAATATTAGAAGTAGAAAACCTGAAACGGTAATAAATTATTTTGTAGCTAAAATACTTTAGACCAAAAAAGTGAAAAAGAAGTTAAGATCATTAATTAGAACCAAAAGTTAAACTTATTCTAACCAAGTATTTGCTATCAACAGGTTAAAAGTTAGGGCATAATTTGTTGAGTTTTATCAAAAACTAGTATTAAATCTTTTGGTTGAACAATTAAAGTATTTTTTATACAATTACTACTAATAACGACTTATTTTTATATATTTGTGTAAGACTGATAATTCGCTCAACCAAATACAAGCAAATATGTCACAAGATATGTTGAAAAATCAAAAGCTATCCGCAGTCCACTATGTGATAAATTGAATGCAAGAGATCAATACAACGACAAATCAATACAACAAGAGATCAATGCAATGACAGATCAATATAAGACAGATCAGTGCAACGAAAA
Organism: Watersipora subatra; assembly: GCF_963576615.1. Taxonomy (NCBI): domain Eukaryota; kingdom Metazoa; phylum Bryozoa; class Gymnolaemata; order Cheilostomatida; family Watersiporidae; genus Watersipora; species Watersipora subatra. Next base: position 30,325,598 of record NC_088718.1, on the reverse strand, counting down.
TTCTATATTAGAGATTATTATGGGTCTAATATATTTCGTTAATGATTTACTAGCTACATACACAATTTTTATCGCATTGGTCAAAATATTAAATTTTTTATTTATAATATAATAAATTTGAAAGCGTGGGCTGCAATCTAATTATCTAAAAATATTCCTAGGATGATCTTTTTGTCTAGATGAGCTGGCAGAATCTAACAAAGTTGGTAGATAAAATTTATTTGCTTCGCTGACTTCTTAGAATGTTTACGATTTTTTATTTAGTTATTTTCTTACAGTGTGCTAAATCATTAAATGCTCATTAAATAGAGAAGTAAAATGAGTATGCTAGTAGGAAGAGTCAACAACTAAAGGGGGCAAATTGGTTGGGAGGGCTGACAGCTAGTGGGAGACAATTGAGGAAGGGTTGACAGCTAAAGAGAATAGGTTGAGGAAAGGTTGACAGCTAGATGGGGTAGATCGAGGAAGGGTTGACAGCTAGAGGGGGTAGATTGAGAAAGGGTTTGACAGCTAGAGGGGGTAGATCGAGGAAGGGTTGGCAGCTAGATGGGGTAGATCGAGGAAGGGTTGACAGCTAGATGGGGTAGATTGAGAAAAGGTTGACAGCTAGAGGGGGTAGATTGAGAAAGGGTTGACAGCTAGAATAGGTAGATTGAGGAAAGGTTGATAGCTAGAATAGGTAAATTGAGAAAGGGTTGACAGCTAGAATAGGTAGATCGAGGAAGGGTTGACAGCTAAAGAGAATAGGTTGAGGAAAGGTTGACAGCTAGATGGGGTAGATCGAGGAAGGGTTGACAGCTAGAATAGGTAGATCGAGGAAGGGTTGATAGCTAGATAGGGTAGATTGAGAAAGGGTTGACAGCTAGAATAGGTAGATTGAGGAAGGGTTGATAGCTAGAATAGGTAAATTGAGGAAGGGTTGACAGCTAGAGGGAAAATATCGAGAAAGGGTTGACAGCTAGAGGGAGTAGATCAGCAAAAGTTGACAGTTAGAAAAAGTAGATTGAAGAAGGGTTGACAGTTAAAGGGAATAAATTGGCAGAGAGGGTAGACAGGTAGAGAGAGTAGATTGGTGGAAAGTAGTCAATGGTTCAACTGGCTGGTTGGCTGACAGGCGATTGGACACTCACATTGTCTAAAAGGCAATTATAATCATAAATAAATTTTTGAGTGGTCAACTCATGGATTTAGTACAATCTGATAAACAACAGTTTATGTGTGCACTAGTGGAAGTTTGTATTTCCTACACTTATCCATATTCACCGACATGTACAAGACATAGATGTAACGCACTCACAAGAATGTAATAGCTGTGCTTTACATTCTCATGGCATACGTTGTTGTCCACTACATTAATTTATGTTTTTCTTGTTGCAACATAAATATTGCAACATTGTTTTTGTTGCAATTTTTTATGTTTGCATGATAGAACATAACATACAAAGGTTATGATTCATCATGTAAATCTGAAACATAACCTTTGCAGGTATTTGAAGGTAATGTTTCAGCTTTACAAGATATCATATTGTTACACACAACACGCACACATGCGGTAGTGCTTGATGCTCGTGCAAGCATCCCATAGATAGGCTGACGCACAAAAAAGTAACAAATCAGAAAATTTAATTTTATGCAAAATGCAAGAAATTAGATTTCTTAATTTGTTAATTTTTTTATGTTCAGTAACATTGAGAACTTCCCCACCTAATGAATAAAATCAACAGAAATTGATACAGCTGTCAGTCATTTGAATCACCATTTCATATGATAAAAGTGACAATCAGCAATTTATATTGTTATTTCACGCTGCAGATGGTGCGGGTGAGTCATTTGCATTACGTACATGTATCAAGTTATTTCTATCACAGCAGTAAAACTAAAAACAGCGATTTAATAATTTTATTAATAAAATTGTTGCAAATAGGCACTTTGAAAACAAACACAAATAAATTCTCAGTGTCAAAATTATGTAGCAGAAGCAGATGTTTTGTCGTTTTATAAATAAAAAAACCAATAAATCTATTTATAAATAAGTTTTGTCATTCTGTTTAACACTACAAATAGTTTATTACCAATTTTATTTTGGTTTTAAGAGATGTTTTACTTTGCTTTAGTTAAGCTTTAAATTTGAACAAAGAAAACATACAATTACATTATGTAAGTATTATGTAAGTAAAGTATTATAACAACACATAATCTAATGAAGGTAAGACAAAACTGTCAATCAATTTAGGTGGATCCCTTGACCCTGATCAACTAGTGACGGGGAAGCTGGCTGAATTTAATATCTGGGACTATGAGATGAATCACCAAGAGATAAACAGCAGAACATGTAAAAATAAAGGAAATGTGGTATCAGATGACTCTTTGAAGCAGCGGGGTAGACTTGCTACTAGAGACCTGGTCTTTCCTTCTTGCCGTGGGAAGCACGGATAAACCGAATGTCTGGCCTCGTTAGTGTGTTATGTTACTGTGTTAAGTTAGTGCGTTATGTCAGTGTGTTATGTCAGTTTGTCATGTTAGTGTGTTATGTCAGTGTGTCGTGTTAGTGTGTTATGTTAATGTGGTATGTTAGTGTGTTATGTTAGGGTGTTATGTTAGTGTGTTATGCTAGTGTGTTATGTGAGTGTGTCATGTTAATGTGGTATGTTAGTGTGTTATGTTAGTGTGTTATGTTAGTGTGTTATGTTAGTGTGTTATGTTAGTGTGTTATGTTAGTGTGTTATGTTAGTGTTCTATGTTAGTGAGTTATGTTAGTGTGTTATGTTAGTGTGTTATGTTAGCCTGTTATGTTAGGGTGCAATGTTAGTGTGTTAGGTTAGTGTATAATGTTAGTGTGTTATGTTAGTGTGTTATGTTAGTGTGTTATATTAGTTTGTTATGTTAGTGTGTTATGTTAGCCTGTTATGTTAGGGTGCAATGTTAGTGTGTTAAGTTAGTGTATAGTGTTAGTGTGTAATGTTAGTGTGTTATGTTATCAACTTTAAAAATGAAAACGAAAAGGAAGAGTACTCCTCTTAAACATTGGATGCAAAGATAATATGTATAATAGTTGATATATAAAAAAGAATTTGCTTAGTGTGGCATGAAGGGTGTGTGTGCGCGCGTATATGTAACCCTTTAGGTGTTGATGTGTAGATATGAAAAAGGAGCATCAATTTTGTATGGTGTAGCTTAGTTAGCGCAAAGCGGAGTCTGAACCGGGCATGGAAATCAAACGGCTATTTTGGGAAGGCTAATGTCTAAAATACATCTTGGCGTCTTCTGTTTACAATAAACAACATTCAACATATGTTGTTTCTTTTGTTTTAAGAAAAGAACTTGTAACGATTGCATAAGAAAAAGAGTAAGGAAGTGGATGTTCTATGTATGAATTGTTATACATATTTTTACACGATATCATTTTCCTCAATGTTTTATATCCTTTTCTAGAATGTCGTTTTAACAGCCTACAAGTTTTTATCAAGGAACTGTCAGCAGTGACTGCTGCCATAATCAATGTAACACAGCCTTTAACAAACATATTGAGCTGAATGTTTTCGGAGCCTGTAAGTTAATAAAATTCATAACATACAAATTGTCTCATGACTTACCTACCGTTATGGTGTTTGCATGGTATTAGTGTGGTATTCATATGGTAATAGAAATATATATATATATATACATATACATATATACATTATATATACATATATATATATATATATATATATATATATATATATATATATATATATATATATATAGTTATGTACATATATATACATATCTATGTATATATAAAACTATGTGTACTAAAAAACTACTAGTTTTGTTAAAACATTTTATTACTTAAAGTTTCGTGCGTTAGGCTGGCACTCTTCAAAGAAAATGTTAAAAATTAATATTCCACTAGCAGTGATGTTGTATAAAAGCTATAGCGAGTCTTAAGTAATACTGTTTCTTAGCAGGTATTTACAGGCATGGCAGCAACTGGATAGCATTTTGTTGCGCTTATTTAAGGTGGCTAATTGAGGCTTGCATATTATGTAATACTTCTCCCATATACAGAGTTCGCATTACTTAGGGGTAGGGCTACAAGATCTTGCAGCTTTTAAGATTGAACATTTGATGGTGTGGTCTAGTTCACTATTCTTTAGTTGCCATATATACTTACTTAGCTCTGTGGCATTCCTTTTTGATGTATGGCTGAAGGAAGCCTTATGGTTGGTATATCTAGTCTTGAAAGTATTTTGTGTCAAACCGACATATGTCTTTTCTGTTCCGTTGTTGGTGGTGACTGATGCTTGGTATATGACATTCTTTGTTAGGTACTTGCCTTCCATAGGGCAGCTGGCTCTATTTCTACAGTTACATGTTTTAGAGTTGTCATCACCGCGAGTAGGTAGTAACAAAGCTTTATTGTGAGCATTGATATGGCTTTTAATATTGGACATGCACCTGTAGCTTAGTTTGATTGTGTTGGCATTAAATAGTTTATGCAGTTTATGGCCAGGTAGGAATTCTGTTCTTATGATGTTCAGGAATTGCTTTCCTATGTATGTTGGAGGCAACATTCATACTATATGACGGGTTATACCATATTATATTTCGTCTTCGCTTTTGCTTGTTATTGGTGGTCTGGTCGGATCTTGGCAAATATGATAGTTTGTAGTCGTACCCACTTTGTTGGAGTGTTTGTTGATATGTAGGAGCTATTCTTTGGAAACAATCCTTACTGGAAGAGAGTGTTGACAATCTCTGATTTATTGCTCTAGATATGTTCTTCAATATGCATGGTGGGTGGTTTGACCTTGCATGGGGTAATAAAAAGCAGCCCACCAGCGCACATGTTTCTGCACCATCATGGCTGCCCGTGGTGACATCAAATAAGTTATCTGCACTTGATCTTCCCCAGTCTTTTCCTGAATGTGAATGTCTTCTCCTCAAGTGCAGATAACTTATTTGATGTCACCACGGGCAGCCATGATGGTGCAGAAACATGTGAACTGGTGGGCTGCTTTTTATTACATCTAATCAAGCAGAAATATGGAGACAAGTTTTGTCTATATAGAGATGATGGACTGGAAATCATACAAGACTCACCCCGTAACATAGAAAATATCAAAAAAGATCTTTGCTCCATATTCAAACGACAAGGCCCTAAAATTACAACAGAAGCCAACTCTAAAGTTGTAAATTTATTGGATGTTACACTTAGCCTGACAAATGGAGAATATAGACCATATATAAAGCCTTGAGATAAACCCATCTATGTACATGCAAGGTCAAACCACCCACCATGCATATTGAAGAACATATCTAGAGCAATAAATCAGAGATTGTCAACACTCTCTTCCAGTAAGGATTGTTTCCAAAGAATAGCGCCCACATATAAACAACCATTCCAACAAAGTGGGTACAACTACAAACTATCATATTTGCCGAGATCCAGCCAGACCACCAATTACAAGCAAAAGCGAAGACGGCATATAATATGGTTTAACCCGCCATATAGTATGAATGTTGACTCCAACATAGGAAAGCAGTTCCTGAACATCATAAGAACAGAATTCCTACCTGGCCATAAACTGCATAAACTATTTAATGCCAACACAATCGAACTAAGCTACAGGTGCATGTCCAATATTAAAAGCCATATCAATGCTCACAATAAAGCTTTATTACTACCTAGTCGTGGTAATGACAACTCTAGGACATGTAGCTGTAGAAATAGAGCCAGCTGCCCCATGGAAGGCAAGTACCTAACAGAGAATGCCATATACCAAGCATCAGTCACCACCAACAACTGAACAAAAAAGACATACGTCGGCTTGACACAAAACACTTTCAAGACTAGATATACCAACCATAACGCTTCCTTCAACCGTAGATCAAAAAGGAATGCCACAGAGCTAAGTAAATATATATGGCAACTAAATAATAGTGGACTAGACCACACCATCAAATGGTCAATCTTAAAAACTGCAAGATCTTATAGCCCTACCACTAAGTAATGCGAACTCTGTATATGGGAGAAGTATTACATAATATGCAAGCCTCAATTAGCCACCTTAAATAAGCTCAACGAAATGCTATCCAGTTGCTGTCATGCCTGTAAATACCTGCTAAGAAAGAGTATTTCTTAAAACTCTGACTTTTAGTTTTTATACAACATTACTGCTAGAGGAATATTTATTTTTAACATTTTATCTGAAGAGTGCCAGCCTAACGCACAAAACTTGAAGTAATAAAATGTTTTAACAAAACTAGTAGTTTTTTAGTACACATAGTTTTATATCAGCCCTGTTTTTACTCAAAACATTGAGCACTCTTTTAACTAATGTGTATAAGTTATAACAAGTGTATAAGTATATATAGTAATATATATAGTAATATATAAAATTGGGTACAAATGAAAGTTAAAGTTAAGTTTAAAACAACTTTATTACTAATAGTTTCATATTGCCATGCAATAATCATAATCTGATGATTATTGCATGGCAATATGAAACTATTAGTAATAAAGTTGTTTTAAACTTAACTTTAACTTTCATTTTTACCCAATTTTACATCGCTCTATTTTAATATTGAGCACTTTCATGCAAGAGACTGTTCATACTGCATCTACTGTATATAGTAATATATATATAGTAATATATATAGTAATATATATATAGTAATATATATAGTAATATATATAGTAATATATGTATATATATATATATATATATATATATATATATATATATATATATATATATATATACGTATATAGCATTAAATTTTGGCATTACAATCCTTTACATTATAAAGCACTTGCTTTTCTTGTAGGCAATTTCCCTGGGTGTATTTTTAACAAAATCAGATACTTCTAAATCTTTTCTTAGGTTATCAAAAATTTCATGTTATTTTCCTTTCGAATTTTATGTGAATTTCATGTGAATTTCATGTGAATTTCATGTAAATTTTATGTGAATTGGCAAAAAATACATGACATGGTAAAAATTCAGTGCAAACAAAGGATCAAACGCCATCCATCAGTTGCCTATACAACTGTGTCATTGCAAGATTGTATGCCAAATGTTTCATTCTATATTAAAGATAATATTTTTTGCAAATTTTCTTTTTTGTATTTCAAAACATATATTTTAGGGCAGTCGTATGTCAAGGTTCCAAGTTGTTTAATAAAGTTGCATGAAGTTCTTAACTTGTTTTAAGTAAATTCGGCGCCTTCTGGACGACTATGTAAAAAACTTCTGCTTTTGCAAAGGCCTATCTCACATTCATCGATTACACACTACAAAAAAACATACAAAAAATCAAATCCAATGTTTTTAACTATATTATGTTGTATAAAAGAATGAACTTACATGTATTGATGCGAAGAAGAAGAGCATCCGTCTTTCGTTCCATTTCCTTATTTACTCCCCATACTGCCTTACACTACCTAATCTGCTAGCTTTACCCACTAGCTTTGTCCAGCTTTATTCACTCTCCGTAATTGCCAAGACCAATTGTCCTGTTTTAAGCTCAGACACAAATTTAGCCTGAAATAACAACTCCCATAATACAACGTCCCCTTTCTTTTTCCCTTTTTGTTTTGGGCCACGCCATAACTACCAACAAGTAGCTGTATTAACTCACCTTACTTGTGTCGCTCGTTGCCAGGCTCTATTAAGGTAGTGTCCAAAGGCTAGACCTCTGGCTTGTCTGACCTTGTGCCACTGCCAAAAATACTCTCCTCATTACTGCCAGCTCCATTGCCAGTGCGTACTGCCACAACCAACACTACTTCCACCAACCCCAACTAGCCCAGAGACTTTTGGTTGAGTCAGTAATGACTCCTCAAACTCATGTCCGTCTCTTTCGTTTTTACCTTGCTTTCCCATTAAAAGGCAGGCTCGACAGGCATCCTGTGGGAGGTCTCCACCTAGGCCATTTTTGGCTGCACAGGGAATAGCACCACAGAGCTAGTAGTTTACAAAGTTCCAGACCTATCTAGCTCGACCTGACCCTTTACCAGTGCAGATCTGCTACTAAAAAATCTCCTCTGAGCCTCGGCCAACTACTGCAAAGCTACTCTGAATGCTTTGACAATTTCTAACTTTATGACTGCCGCCTCATGTTTGACTTTTAGCCTACCCAATTTTTTCCTTGACTTACTTCGCACCGCCTTTTCCTCTATCTCAATTTCTGCTACCATCTTCTTATGACCATTTCTGTCTAACATCCCATTGCTGGATACCTCAGCTAAAAAGAGCCAGCATTTTCCATTACAGATACTGGTTCAGCTACTTGCTTAGCACCTTCACTTACCTCAGCCTGGCTGTGTTCCCCATCATGCCCTAAAGACACTTAGGGCCTCTCTGGTGCCTTGGGCTGTCCCTCTTGACTACCAATTTTTCAGCCAATGTATTTGGGCTGGTTTTTGATATACCTTTCTATTTCTGCGTATTCACTACTCTTCACTCTTTTGGTTTTACGAGTTCACAAACTTTGACCTGTGTGACCTCTCTTAACATCGTTCTCTCTGTCAGACTTATTTGTCAGGCTTTGCAACTTGACATCATCTGAAACATAGCTTGACCCAGCAATAATGGCTCTCGACAAAAACGGCTTAACTGGCTTAATACTTTTACACTCCTTAACAGTCTCAAACTTTCTTTTGCATAATGCATTTACAACAGCTAATAATTTTAGCTGTTTCAATTCAGTTATGCCCAAAAAGTTCGTTCTCAATCTTTTCACCACATAAACCCTAGCATCCATATGCCTATGTTTACTTTCCAAATAAACTACCACAATTACAACTACTTTTAACTCACTACCATCAGCGTTTTCTAAAACTGTCGATGGTTTGTTTAACACCAGATTCAACTTATTGGCTGTTGCCTCAATTACTATTGACACCTCAGTCCCAGTATCGAATGTCAACTCCACATTTACTCCATTAACTTCCAAATACTGCACAATTCCTTGGCCTAGTAATTGATCTTCACCATATTTCTCTCTAGAGTCAGAAATTTTTGCACTTTTTACCTGATAATTTCCCTGTACCTTTCATCATGCCTATCCATCTCTCACTTCTCAAACCGACTGTCTCTCTTATACCTGTTCATAATGTAATCTCTGAGTCTATTCCGCTTACCCCTTAAATCATGAAAACTTTTCCTGTCCTAATACCTTTTCCTACTGCTATATTTACTGTTATACCTTACTTTTTTACCCTTATTTCTGCAATATCATGATGCGTGTCTTTGTTAACCACAAGAAAAAACATTTAATGGAGAGACAACTCTGCATATCATGGCCATTACGCTTGCAATTGTAAGAAACTCTATATCTACTCCCTTCTCTAGTATTTGCTCTATATCTAGAGACATACCTCTCCCTGCTATTGTCTTTATACTTCCTACTGTCTCTGTTGTGGTTATACTCTCTACTTCTTGCCCCAAACCTACTAACATCACGCTCACCACGACTATCCCCATAATACTTTTTACTACTCTTAGGACTACTTCTACGAAAATAGCCACTTCTTGAGACGTACTTTCTGTCACAACCACTCCGGTACCGCGCATGTCTGTTGCACTCTGATATCTTTGTTATCTCTTTTTTAATCTTGTTTTCAAGTCGCTACCTCTACTATCTGTTCTCAAGAACATGTTTGAATTATTCGCCATCTCATGAACCCTCAATGCCTCATTCAACATTACCCAGGTCAAATTGGCATTCTTCATCAAGTCTCTACTCACTTTTCTATCTTAATCTGTTAACTGCTTCTATAAAAGCAAACCTTACTCTATCAGCATTTTTCGCTACCTCAGCATATCTGCTTAAACTCTCAACTTGTAACAATAACTCTCTACCACTTTCACCAAATGCCTGTTTAGCCGTCAAAAGCTTATGCCTCTTCACAAACATGCTCTCCTGTCTACCATAAAACTCTTGCAAAATATTCACCGCCTCTTGATATGTTGAGTTTGCACCATCTACTTCAAACCCTGCACCTCTTAATACTTCTCTACCACCGGGCCCAATAGCTCTCAATAATGGCCTCAACTTAGCTCTACCTCTCATAATAAGACATCTTTTGCCACATTCACCTTCATAACTCTGTTCTCAGCTGCACTCTTCTATAAATCTCTCCGAAAAACCATCACCGTGTTCAGCAAACAACAGCTTCGGATAACCGATCTCCATCACGTCACAACACAGTTTATTATATGCCACCAACCCACTCTACACCTCTCCAACTTTTCAATTCTCAGCTTCTCCTACCACTTGACAAATACAAAGTTTCTGTACTTTTCCAACACTGGCAGTCACCTGCTTCAACACTTCCCAGCCTCACAACTTGTCTGCACAACACTACACTACCACACGTCACCTCAGCTGCATGCCTGTGAAAGGGACCTGTCAAACGTTAAACTCATAACACAACCAGAAATTAGTGTTATCCATAACATCACAAAAAAGATTTAGTGTTTTGTCAACTGGGCCATGTTGTATAAATGAATGAACATGTATTGATGCGAAGAAAAACAGCATCCATCTTTCGTTCCACTTTTTATGTACTTCCTGTACTGACATACACTACCTAATTTACTAGCTTTACCCACTAGTTTATCCAGCTTTATTCACTCACCATAATTGCCAAGACCCCCTGTACTGCTTTGAGCTCAGACACCAATATAGCCTGAGCTTAACAAATCCTATAATACAACATAATATTTACCAATTTTCATATATAACATACTTTATAGTAGTTTTTAATATAACAAATAAATATTTGCCATTCTCAAGGAGCTCAACCTATGCAAAAGTTTACTCCCAAATAATGGTTTCAAACTGTTTTTTATCTTTTTGTGTGCTGTCTCAAACAGGACTGAACGTGCTCTTATTGAAAATATGAACAATTTAGTGTTCATTTTGATGATGTCCCAGCAACAACAAAATAGCAAAAAGTTTTTGCTGTATATTGGTCAACATTGAAAAAAATAAGCAGCCAGAGCATAGCATTCTGGAAAAAACAACCACTTGAAATGCACCTCGAGTGCAATAAAGTTCTAATTAAAAAAGGTCTAGTGTTATCACTCAGCATCAACTCGCTCAACGGAATTCAGTTCATATTATCGCCACACAGTATGATCTTGAACTAAATATCTTGAAATGATGTTTTTCACTCAATATGATAAATATTGCATATAGTTTATTATATTGAACTATACTAGTGTGAATTGGAGGGGAGTTGCTCAATGCAAGACATATTGCGCCCGCACAGCAGAGCGTGAGTTTATACTTGTGTTCTAACTCACCGATTTACTAGACAGTACTAAATGCTTGTTTTTATTCTATTGGTTTATTCTGGAAAATCTGGATATAGAAGACCAAAGGACCAGAGCAAAGACTTAAAATTTGATGTTTGTATATAACTTTGTATATAAAATTTTCACTGATATAAAATAAAATGTTTGGAAAAAATGAGAATAAAAAAGAATAATGAGTTCTACAATCTTTTACTAGACTTATTCCTAAAGTGAAACCAAACCCGTAATTTTAAGAACGTTTTATATGATCTGTAATACATGATACTACATTAGTTGAACAAGAAATCAAACCTTTAGCAGATATTTTTATTAGTTTAGCAAGTTCAAATTTGAAAATATATTTTGGTGCATTTGCCTCTGAACCACACTGATTCTCAATGCTGCCGTTTCTGGTAACAGTTTCTTTACCTATTCCTTAAAAAAACAATGTCTAACGCATTTGATATATCTTTTTAGCCACAATCAGTTAACTACAATGAATAGATGCCTCTTTGCTAGTTGCGAATTTGACACTAGAAGTCGTGGCATAACCCTTTTAGAGTTCCTATGTCTCAGTCGCCAAGTTTAGCAAAATTACGACTGTCTAAGGCAAAGCGTGCCCATTGAACTTTTTGCAGACTACCTGTCAGTGCAGCCGTGTGCATCAGGCGCTTTCATGAGAGCCAGATTTATTTGGAGCAATTTGGGGCAACTAGAAGATTAAGGGTAAACGAGGGAGAAGTTCCACTCCCTTTCCAGGAGCTTTTCAGGACACGACAAGTTTATCCAGTGCTCTCATGAACCAATTGATCCATGAGTGATGAAAAAAGATTTCATTTACACCCAATGTTAGCATGAAAGCTGTATGTTAAATCTAATTATATATTCAGAAATATCAGAACACAGGCATATGTGTAATATAAAATCTTATATATCACCTACTGCGCCTTTGGTTTGTGAAATAAAAAGAAGTAGTGATTTATTGCATAATACTAAACAGAACTTGTAAAAATGGTAAATATTCTGCAGCTGCTTGATATTTGAATGAACAAAAACTTTGCAGATTAACAATATATTGAAAAATAACCACGAATAAGTTGGAAAGAAAGGTGAAATGGTTAATTCCAGGGAGTGCAGGGCACAAAGTCAAGTCATTTGCGATGCGTTAGGGCAAGCGAGACTGCTAAACACATTGCTTCTGTTCATGGTCAACACAACGGCGTTTTTAAAAAACCTCGACAGCCTCATATTAAGTTATGCACCAAAGCAAAGACACTTTGATCCCCAAGGATATTTTACAAAAATCAAACTAGCAGTGATAGATCACAACACGAATGTGAGAAGAGAAGTTCTGACTGGTACGCTGCTTCTACAATAAAATTATATATGGATTATACTACTCTTCAGCAGGAATACAACTTTTACAGCTTGTACAACATTAAAGATAAATTTATGCAGAAATTGTAATAACCCAATAGATAATTGGCTTTAAATTTTAGTTATTACAAAATTATTTATGAACGATTGCGATGGGGAACTGAAGATGAAAGTCTATTACTCTAAAGAAGCTAAAGGCTTTTGCACAAGAAATGTATATGCTGGAAAGACATTTGAATTTTATGAAAGACTTTAAAGATTATCTGTAAGGAATCTATTAGATCAACTCCAAAAGTGTCTGCAGTAAGTCATACCTAAACTGCAATGTGATAAAAGCACATGTTTGAGCCAAGATGTTGGTTCAATTAGTCACTGTCCCACACTCTGCTGAATAATGCATGAACATACAGTCACCATGCAGTCATAAATTACTCTAACACTGTAATGTGCAACATTCTGAAATTAGTATGATGATGGTGTTACATACAAAAGAATTTCAACTAGTTTGTTATACATTTAGTTGCTCTACATGTAGATAATAGGTACAGTCAAACATGGATAACTCGAACTTCACGGGACCGAGCAAAAGTGTTCGAATTATCAGAGCGTTCAAGTTATCAGAGCACTGTCACAAGTTCATATATTTACTTATTTATTAGTAGATACATGTACATATACAAACTATAATATAATTCAAAAGCACAAATGGCTTGTTTCAAATTAAATGCTTCTAATGTAAAGTTTAAAACGTTTTTATGAAAAAGTATAGAGATTTTTCTATCACTTGAGATTGGTTTGTTGTTTGAGGTGATGTTATTGCCAGGACGTTTTTCAGATTGACATTGGCAAAACTTGATCGTTGTTGAAATGCTCAAAAGAAAATACATTTTTTTCTTTTGGGGTTTTACCCACGATCAATTTTGCCGTTTTTTCTTGAAGTTTATGCAAAGATTACCTTACTTTACCTGGGATTCGTTAAAAGCAACACTCCGAGGCAGTTCAATTAGAAGTTTTACGAGGTTTTACGGTACATTCTATATCACTCACGCTTTTTTAATAGATACTTATTGAATGTACACACGTATTCTGTGTTTAGGTCAAACGATGAATAGTTTTTTGTAGCTAAGACAACATATACGTTTTATTACAACAATTTTTAAGACGTTTTAAACATTCAACATTCCGACGTTGATTCAACACGGAATCAACGTCGGAAAACTATTCATCACGGGCTAGCCGGGTCACGCACTCAAGGATTTTTGCCACGCATATCCAAAACAAAAACAACATGCAATTTTTGTTTTGTATGTGCGTGGCGAAAATCCTTGCGCGCTTGACCCGGCTAGCCCGTGCTATTCATCGTAAAGCAGTATAAATCAAATTTCACCAAACCTTTAGAAAAATCGTTGAAAAAAATATTTTGCCGATGGTGGTAATAACGACGCTTATGAATTATGAAAAGATGAAGTTTACCTATATGGCTTTGAATAAAGTGATTTTCTAAAGCGATAACAACCGTTTCGGTAGCCGTTGGGCAAAAAAACAGTTCGAATTAACCGTGTTGAGTTCGAGTTATCTATAGCAATTTATCATTACGTGGGAACGAACCAAAAAAACCGTTCGAATTAACCATGTGTTCGAGCTATCCGTGGACGAGTTATCCATGTTTGACTGTATATTGTTGCGCTATATTAAATATGTGCACATAAATATATTAATTGCAGAACAGAGCAGCTGAACTTTCAAACATTTTTACAAAACCAGATGGTAACACAGCGAAAGAAATGCACAGGTCAAGATTTACATAAAAGTTAAACTCAATCCCTAGTTTTATTTGAAGTATCGTTTTGATAAAATTAATAACAGGCTATTAAAATTTTAACTATTATACTGTTCTCTGTATAACATAATTTATATTTATGTAACTAAGCTGTTAAATGGGGTGTTTTTATGTCATGGCACAAGTCAATTGATTGAAATATAATTATTTATCAAACCATATATTATGATTGGATTATTTTGTTAAAATCACTTATTTACTGTAAAAGACATAAACATCAGCTAAGTAACTTCGCTGGCAGTTTCAGCTAAAATGTTCATAAAACTGGATTCTGCTCAATTCACAGCTGAACTTACATTAAGTTCTTTCATCCGTAATATATAGGCCAATTTCATCTGTGTCATTCTGATCATCACCTTCATCTTTCGTCTTTACATTTTTGTAGCCTCCATAACTCCCATTTGGATCAGGCCACATTGCACGTATGTAGGAAACATAGCATGAAGGAATAAGTTTTCGTTTTTTTCTTTCAAGGTACCCGTAGACAAAATCTATATAGTTTATACAAGCATGGTGTCTGTAGTTTAAATTATTCATGCTAGTAAACAGAAGAGCATCCCCCTCTGAAGTCAAGATATCTTTGAGGCTTGAACCATGAGAGATGTATCGGAACTTTTTCTAATATCTGATTTATTAGTAAGTTAGTTTGCAGGATGCAGCTATTTATACCAGGAATATACTGATCATCTTGAAAGTTTGTATTAGCCAAATGTTCAGTATAGCAACATATGAATACCTCAACGGAAGAACGATCAATGTCACATTTTCTCAAAATACTAGATTTATCTTCTCTTAAATAGTTCTGGCCACAAAGTTTAGTCTCTGTGACAAAGTTTCAGCAAAAATGATCAAGGTCCAGAGATATTCCTACTTAAAATAAACTAGCTCTTTGCAAAAATGATCAATGTCCAAGGGCTACACAGCAACAACGATCATTTTTCAGTCATGCGATTACTTTTAGAGAATAGCAACACATACTTGTTTGGGAATTTCCAACTTATAACAATCGTTTTTTTTTCGGACGTTTGAACAGTTTAGTGTTATTATGGCTTTTATAAGTATCTCTCAAGTTAGAAAACAGAGAATTACTTATGCTGAATATGTCAGAGTTCTTTATAAAATTACCCTAAAATAATGAACCAATTTCAAATTTTTGTTTGAGAATTTCCAACTCGAAAACGAATATTTTTTGTGTAAGTTTTTGTAAGTGCCGCCCGTGTTAGAAAACAGATAATTACCTATGTTGATGAGATGACATTATTGCTAATTCAGATTCAGATTTTGGTGATTACACAGACAATTCAACAAGTAGCCCTGACTTTATTGGTGGTGAAATTAATAGTTGTGTAAGACTAAAGAACATTGTTGAGTATAGCTTCACATAGCTTTAACAATGCACAAAGCGTAAATACATTGAATTTTTGTATAGCACTATTGGTTAAAAAGTGTGCAAAAATAAAATATATAACAAAAAATTTTCTAGATAGAGGTTCAAGTTGAAAAGTTTGTATACGTATCGTAAAGCAAAATCCGGAATTTTCGACAACACTGCTGGCAGTAGGACAATAGCTAAATTTGTACATGGACGGCAGTGAAAGGGTTAATAACTTGAATCAATAAACAGAGGCAGTGGGAGTGAAGGGAAATATCCGAAGAGTACCAATAAGGAAAAAAACTGTGTGCAAAAGCGTGTAGTGTAACGCAAAATAAAATATTGCAGTTTTTCTAGGAAACAGTAAAAAAGTTGTTGTAGTATTGTGACCTGTTCATTTTTGTTTGTTTGAAATTTGGATGGTAGAAACCCCGTATTTTACTGCAATATAGTGTTTAAAATTAGAATATTATAGCACTGTAGCATTATTACCTAATAAAACATAATGCATAGAGAGTTGTCAATGATTTCCAATGTAAACCGATCAATGTCGGTATAGTGGTTTTAACTTTGACCATGTTTTGCCACACAAAATTATGTCTACCGCTTCTTCGTTGATCATATTCCCAGGTAACATCCTTATTGACCAATAGCTAAAAGTTTTCTATGATATAAGTTGTAACTCTTTCTTAAAAGAGTTTGTAAATTTTAAAATGGCTATATCTCTATTTAGAACAATTGTGACATTGACCGTTCTTCCGTTGAGGTCTTCATATTGTTTTAATAGCTGTCGGCAAGTTAGAACAATTGCCACACTTGCATATTATCTAGAGATGGTAAGATGTCAGTGGAGGTAGTTGTAGGTGAAGCAATTGTAGTTGAAGTAGTGCCAGTGGAAGTAATAGTAGTACTCGAAGGCGTTGCTATACTAAACACTGTTGAACATGACGAGGATGAATCTGACTGTGACTGTCTTATTCGATTGCGCTTATTGAATAGTTCACTACTTACAAATTTATATCTTTGCCTATCTTCAATTTTGTCATAAATTGGGTAGCTGCTACAGGGAGTTGTTTTAACAGTCAGTCTTTTAGCCATTGCATTGTGAACGTAATAGAACAATGATAGAAATAAGTTATAGTTGAAATATTTTAGCGATATTAGCAATGATGATCATAGACATGTGTTCTAAATGTGCACTTCTTTATGAATTGTCACAATTGCGCGGGACGTGCAGTCTCCCTCACATTAAATAATCACGAATCAAGTCAAACGCTCATGTTTCATGATTACATGATTGATTGAGAATCAGTGTTCTCAGTGACGAATTCATTTTACACTCATTTTCGTAATGACGTTATCTAAACAATATTTGCAAAATATGCAGGTAAAAAAAAGCTCCATACTCAGTTATATGTGGATGCACGGACATTTTTTATTTTTTAAAATTTATTCTGACCATTTATATGTTGTAAGAAACAATTAATATTCTATTAAACACAGTGAATTGCACAGAAAAAATAGGGTAAAAGTTGGCCTTCATCAGTAAATTCTGTTCTGTATCCCATTAAGTCCTACAAAAATTATTGCTTCAAACAAAAATAGAATTCTACAGCCACTTGTTATCTCCAAGCATCTTAGTTAGTTCTACATTAATTACTTCATAAAAGCTTTTCAGGAGTCTCTTTGTTTCTGGCAGCACAGGTTTAACCTTGTAGCCAGCATTTGTAAAATCCATATGGTTATTCCTAATTAAATTATTTATTCCAATTTCCTCAACTCCTACAAATCTAAATATATTTTTCATAAATGTCTCTACATCTTTTGCATAATCTTCAAATTTTGAAAAGTAGATTTTTTTCTACAAATACACAAAATTGCACTCATATTTGTCAGAAGTTTTATGAAATAGTTGCATCAGTGTTATTCAGTTTTTAACAAGTATAAGCTATAGAAAACCTTAAGACGGACATAAATCTACTCACATACATTACTATAAATTCACAGCCAGAAAGGTTACAATGCGAAATAAGGCAATTTCCCAATTTAGATCAAAATAATACCAACTTACGCAAAGCTTTCTGCAATAATCAAAATTTTGTAAAGAGTTTGTTACAGGTTTACGGTTTTCTAACAAGACAACTTACAGATGGTAACATTTTACCCAATCACATATACATATCAACATTTTCTAACCAACCACCTACGATTATCAAGTTTTTCTACTCAATAACCTGCATTAGGTTTCTCTAACCAATCGCTTGCAAGTATCAACCTATTCTTACTATTATAAAAATGAAAATTATTGCTTCAAACAAAATTCGAATTCCACAACCATTTGTTATCTCCAAGCATCTCAGCTAGCTCTACATTAAATGGTTCATAAAAGCTTTTCAGAAGTCTCTTCGTTTCTGGCAGCACAGGTTTGACCTTGTAGCCAGCATTTGTAACATCCGAATGGTCATTCCTAATTAAATTCTTTATTCCAATTTCCTCAACTCCTACGAATCTAAATATCTTTTTCATAGATGTCTTTACATCTTTTGCATAATCTTCAAATCTTGAAAAGTAGATTCTTTCCTACAAATACACGAAATTGCAATAATGTTTTCAAAATGTTTTTGAAATAGATACATCAACAGCATTCAGTTTTCAACGAGTACAAACTATATAAAAGCTCACAACTTATACAAATTTACTCACATACATGAGTATACATTCACAGCCAGAAAGGTTAAAATGCACAAAAGGCAATATCCCAATTTAGATCAAAATAATAGCAACTTACCCAAAACTGTCTGCAAGAATCAAAATTTTGGAAACTGCTTGTTACAGGTTTATGGTTTTCTAACAAGACAACTTACAGATGGTAACATTTTACCCAATCACATACACATATTAAATTTATCTAACCAATCGCCTACAAATATCAAGTTTCTCTCCTCAATAACCTGCAATTTTCTCTAACCAATCGCTTACAAGTATCAACATTCTCAAACCAATCGCCTGCGAGTAAAAAGTTTTTTTTAACCAATCACCTACAAGTGTGACAATTGAAATTTCTCAATTAAGCTGTTTATAAAATACTTGTATTATTATGGGTAACTAATAAAGGAGAAGATTTATTCCAAGAGGGTGATTAGTTTGAAGTCTTATTCTTGGTATTTATTAACTGCAGAAAGTCAGTTTAATTCATTTTTTAAGTTAAAATAATAATAAGAATAATAAAATGGGTTCTTCAGAAAAATTTGGAATGATTGGTCTAAAAACAATTGATTTAATATGATTGGCCCAAAACCCATTATTTGAACAGATTACTTCATTTAAAAAAATTTAGTTCAACACCGATTCATCTAATATACAATTTGCTCTAAGGACGACTAGTTTAAAATTGATATAAAGACAAAGATAGACATACAAAAACTTAAATCATAGACTTGCATTTAGTATACACAAGTTAAAATTGTGGAAATTTATTTTTGTGTACAACACATTAGCACAGCTTTATCCACAAGAGAATCCATTTTGACACAAGCTATTCCCAACAGTAGTTATGTCAGTCCTATATTTGGATGAGTTGGCTTTAGACCAATCGCGTCATTAAACCAATCGTACCATTAGATGAGTTGATTTCAGATGAATTAGAATTGGCCAAATCAACAATAGACCAGTAACACCAAGCAAACCTCTTTAACAGTGTACACCAAAGTGCTACTGACTCTACGCACTACAAAACTTTCCACAACATTTATGAAGCAAAATTGCATGTTTTTTATCCAAAAAATGCATAAATTGGGATAAAAGTAATATTTTTGATGTGTTTTATAAACATATATATATTTATATATATATAAATCTTAGTGTTTGAATTTTTGCTTCTTTTTAAACCTTATTTCCAGTTCTAGCAATTAGAATCTAGCAATGAAGAAATCTTATGGTGCTGGACTTTTAGGCATCTCAGATGGCCAGATCTAGAGGCAGCCAACTTGACTATTAGGCTAAATAGAATACAATAAATTCATTAGGAAAATAGTCATGGCATTGGTTAAGATAAATATGCTTAAAGCGCTTGCTCGGGGTTAATAACTAGCACTGCTGTGTATTGACATGTAAACGAGGGTATTGTTTTTGTAAAGATTTTAGTAAAGATCTAGTTTTTCAGGTAGGTTGCTCAAACTCATTAGGTAATTATTCTATTAGCCCTGCAACACAGAGCATTTAACTAGTGTTTCTATATAAGAAATCAAGCACCAGGTAGATACTAGTCTAATAAATATAACAATAATATGGTAAACACACTGCTAGTTGGTCACCTTTGGTATAAACAAGAGCAGCTCTTGGAGAAACTTGGAGTAACAGCTATGAGTCAATTTTGCCACGACATACAGCTGTGTGTAACGGATCGGTGCTCGTCCGTGCTCCAATATGCAGACTGTAGTTCCATGCTTTGTCAAACACCTTGTGAGCGATTCCACTGACTCGGAGACAATTTTATGAAAAAAGAAGTTGCCCACCTCTGTTACTGAGTAGTTATTATACGGATGGTATATCTAAAATAAATTGCCAAAGCTAAAACTCTAGGATAAAATGTCAATTGCTCTATGCTTTCTCTTTCCATTATTTACAAAGGTCGATGATAATTTACAGGGGTACATTCAACAAAGGAAGAAACTGTGAAGTACCAAATTAGTTTATGTATTTTAAATACCTCAATCAGTACTTTAAACAGGCAAACTAATTTTGTTGCATTGCTGGTTGCTATTTTTGTCAACCCTGAATATGAATGGAAAAACTAATTTTAGTGCTCGGGTTGCTCGACTTGAAATGACACTGCTGTTTGATATGACTATTGTGCACTCATTTTGCACAGATTAATAGAACCATGCATATTTTGCCCTGTAAGTTAATGCTTGTTGTTTAAATTCGGTGAACATGATTATGGATTTATAAACCACTGCTGTCAAATACAGTCAAGCTATTAAAATACACTACTGAAAAATTGACTAAAAAGCAAAGTTATCAAATTTAGTTGATAACTTCACCTTTTAGTTTTTATAGATTTAGTTTTTAGTCGCTTTAAAATTAACTTCATTAACTGAGCTGTGGAATTGAGCTTAAGAAATAAGTTGAAGAACTAAGTTGAAAAACTGTTTTGAAAAATTGTGTTCAACAGCTGAGTTAAAGACGTGAGTTGAGGAACTGTTGAAGAGAGTTGAGAAACAAAGTTGAAAAATTGAGATAAATTGCTAAGTTAAAAAGCTGAAGTGAATAGCTGAATTTAAGACCTTGATTACAGAGCTGAAATGAAAAACTGAGTTGAAATGAATGAGTTGAAGAGCTGAGTTGATGAACCTAGTTGATGACCTTGGTTGAGGAACTGTGTTTAAGAACATATGTGAAAACCTGAGTTGAAACAATGAGCCGAGAACGTGAATTAGGAAAGATAGTTCAAAGTTTGAGTGAAAATGTTGAGCTGAAGAGCTAAGTTTTAAAACTATGATCAACTGCTGAGTGGAAGAAATGAGTTGAGAAAGTGAGTTAAAGATTTGAGTAGAAGAGTTTTTGGAAAATTTGAATTTAAGAGCTGTGTTAAAGGGCTAAATTAAAGTAATAAGTTAAATAATTGAGATGAGTAATTGAATCAAAGAAATGAGTTAAAAAATGAAGTTAAAATAATCATTAAAGCACTGGGTTATAGAGCTGAGTTAAAAAAATCACATGAAAAGTTGAGGGCTGAATTGAAAAACTGAACTGACAAATTGAGTTGAAGAAATGTGTTTTAGGTCTGCGATGAGAAAATATGCTGATTAGGGGATTATAAACTAGAGTGACTCTTTGTCACAGTGCCAGTAACAAAGTTGATGCAGCCCAGATAATAGGTAACTTGCCTTTAGCAAGGTACCTACTAAATTCTTCAATAATGCTAGTAAACCTGGATTGAAAAGTTCTAGGTTTTTTTCATCTTTCATGCAACCTTATTTATTATAAACCTTGTTCCTCTATAATATCTTTCATGGTTTAGGTCTTAAGTGGCAACCTTTTTGAATAACAATATAACTACAGTGGGAAAGTCTACATTCCACAACTTATTACCACCACAGTCCACATAAATATGTAGTTGCAAATTCTTATCTTAAACATGAGTTAGTTATTGGTGGCAACCCAATGCTGATATCACTGCTGCCATGGTAAGCTGCTTACTTTTCATATAAAGCTTATGAGAAACGTGGTCCCGCTTTTTATAATGAATCATGATTCATATCTATTTTGGCAGCGTAGCCTCAAGCTAGCTACTGCTAACAGTTATCTGATTACAATAGTGATGCTCGATGAGTTATTTAAATTGCTGAGAAGTTTTATTAAAAATATTTTGCTTACTAGAAAATAAAGACAATTGTGCAAATAAAATGATACACATTAATTAAATTCTGAACTGCTGCTGGATTAGGATGTAGTAAAATAAATAAACCATTTACATATAGATGCATTGTATATGACTATAATGTTATTCTTGTATATTTGAAAGCTAGACAGCAAGTGACTTACTACATAAGTGTGACAAGAGAGTAAAAGGATTATTACATAAGAATCACATAACAGATGAGTAAGCCAATATGAACAAAGAGTCTGACAACAGCTATATACAAATACAAGATAATGACTGGTCAATGTCAACAACTAGTATATATTCAACACTCCCACATAGTTTTGACATGTTGAGCCTGGTTTACATACTCATCAATTCCATAGTGAATCGGAGGTCTACATTTGCGAGCAGATAAGCGTCGCTGTTGCCTTTCACCAATGCATTTCCCAGAGAAGTTAGGAGTTGTCTGTTCATTTACTGAATGTTCAACAACAATAGATTTCTGCTTTGTATATCGGTCACATGATGGTTTAACAGTGTTTGTAAAGTTTGTTTCATCAAATACCACGTCTCGCCTAGTAGTGACTTTACCAGTCGATTCATCAAGCAGGCGGTATGCCTTTGACTGTTTGCTGTATCCTATAAACCTTAGCTTCTGGCACTTCTTGTCAATTTTCTGTCGTAGTTGATCTGAAACATGAGCATAAGCAATACATCCAAACACCCTTAGATTGTCTATGTTGGGTTTGCGTTCATACCACTTCTCATACGGTGTGAGATCATTCTTGTGTGAAGAAGTGGGAAGCCGATTTCTAACGTAGGCAGCAGTAGAAATGGCCTCAGCCCAGTATTGCTTTGACAATTTAGCATGGCACAACATTGAACGTGCTGCTTCAAACAGAGTTCTATTAATTTGCTCAGCAACACCATTTTGTGCTGATGAGTAGGCTGATGCGAGTTCATGATGAATACCTTTAGATTTCAAATAGTCAGTAAATTCTTGAGACAAGTATTCACCACCTCTATCTGATCTCAGTGTTTGAATGGTTTCTACAGATTGGTTGGTTGTATATGCTTAAAACTCTTTGAACTTCTCAGGTACCTCAGATTTGTTTCTAAGAAAATACACAGCACAGCATCTAGAAAAATCGTTTATAAAAGTAACAAAATATTTGCTACCTCCAATTGATTCTGTTTCCATTGTACAAACGTCGGAATGTACTAGTTCTAGCTTACGGGTAGCCTTGATATCTCCCACAGGTTTGAAGGGTTCACGAGTCATTTTCTCTTCAGCACAGCTTTCACAAAAGGAAATGTTCATTGCAGGTAAGCTTGTTGCACAGACTATATTTCCTTTGCTCAGTTTTTCCAGATTAGAGTCATTCACATGTACTAGACGTTGATGCCAAATCTCTGCGCTAGCAGTGTTTGCGTATCGAGTTTCAGTTTGTACACAGTCTAGACTGAACAGCTTATTAGCTAGTGATCCCATGGCCCTAACTCGACCATTTGCATCTTTAATCCAACATCGAGTATGGCCGAACTGAACGATGTAGCCTTTCTTAGTGGCAGCTCGAACTGAAAATAAATTGCTAGCTAGCTGAGGGACATGAAGTACATTGTAAAATACAGCTGCACATTGAATTCTACGATTGAGCTTTAGCATCACTTTTACAGTACCAACTCCCACAGCTTCAACTGTTCGACCATCACCTAAGCTGACCATTTCTATCTGTTCTAGCTTCTTGTAGCTATTAAAACTTTTCCTGTTAGGTGACGTATGACACGATGCTCCAGAGTCAATTAGCCAGAGTGAGCTACTGTGCAATGAAAATGTGTTGCCATGATGAGTGATAAATGTAAATTCATTGCCTACACAGTCATTGTCACTTTCACATACAGTTTTTCTACATTCACTTACTAACTGCGCCTTCGGTCGGCGCCTGTCCTCTGAGCATTCTGGTGACTTGTGCCCAGGCTTATTACAGTTGTAGCAAATAATAGGTTTTCTGGCTCTAGGCTGCTTTCTTGACACCAATGCAGAATCAGATGCACCGGCAGAACTAGATTCATCGGAGTTTCGCTCACTACGTTTCAACTCTTCATTTATCAATGACTGCTGGGCAAACTCAAGACTCAAGTTGTCTACTCTTGCTTCTAATGCTGTTGCAAGATGAGCATAGCTGTTTGGAAGGCTGCCTAAGAGCGTGACTACTTGATCTTCTTCAGAAATTGGTGCATCAATAGCGGCGAGTTTATCTGTAAGTCATTTCATGTGTTTCAAGTGCTGTTCTACAGGTGTACCCTCCTTCATTACTGTTCTGAAATATTGTTTCTTAAGAAACAACTTGTTTGCTAGTGTATTGCATTCAAAGTGGTTTTGTAGCCGCTTCCATGCTACATCAGGTGCTTCTGTATCTGTTATTAAGTAGAGAAGCTCAGTACTAACAGACAGAGCAATTACTGAGAAAGCCTTACGATACCTGGATGTAAAAGCAGTTTTCAGCGCTTGATCAGCCGAAAATTATGGTGTTTTTTCAGTGCCATCCACGATATGGTACAGATCCTTTACCAGCAAAATGTGTTTCATCTGAAACTTTCATGTCTGATAGTTCTGACTGTCCAACTTATCTATTGTCCATTTATCACTATCCATTGTAGAATGAAAGATACAATCTAAGTTCTGGTTCAATAGTCCTTGTTTTACTGTTCCTGGTATCAACTCGTGTACAGCTTCTTTGGTTGCCTGTCTGGGCCCATAACCTGTTATTCTTGTATATTTGAAAGCTAGACAGCAACTGACTTACTACATAAGTGTGACAAGAGAGTAAAAGGATTATTACATAAGAATCACATAACAGATGAGTAAGCCAATATGAACAAAGAGTCTGACAACAGCTATATACAAATACAAGATAATGACTGGTCAATGTCAACAACTAGTATATATTCAACATATAACGTGTACTTTATCATCAACTCTATGTCAGTCAGTCTTTGTACCTTTTGATTAAAGCAGCATTGTCTTTCTATCACTATAGTATTGCAATGCTTTTCTAAAAATCCAGTTGCTAGCACACAGTTTTCTAACTATTGCACCAGCATGTATCCTACCACTAATTTCAACATATTCTGACATGTTACAATAACCAAAGTTTGCAAAATATAAAAACATATTATTCTTCCAAAAAATACTTTTCTCCTTCTAAACTGTTCAGAGTATGTTTTAGATAAACCATTTTATACAGCATTTTGAATTTTGAATCATATTTGAAGCTTCCACTAAGTTTAACCTACACTGACATCTCTGACCAATCTACCTTTACCATTATTTTATACTGTTTCAGATAAAAAAAACAATCGAATACAGAGTACCACCACAATGGAACAGTCTTCCAATAGACTTACGCAAAACCTCTGCATTTACAAATTTTAGAGTTAATGTTAAAAGTCATTCTCTAATCCTGGAGTAATTCAGACTTGCTGCTTGAGTTTGCCAATTACCGTGGACCCAGCACCTCAACTAGCTGCAGTGCTACTGCACATGTGGCCCTCATCATGCCTTAATTAACAAGTAGGAACTACTAAGCTTTCATTTATTTTGTTTAACTTAATCAATATTATAACTATATCTTTATTTTTGCTCAATGTTATATTCCTATTAATTGATGAAATAAAATACACACACATATACTGAATGACAATATTTCGCAATAAAAGCACATACCCTCTTCTCCTTGTGCTCATAGAAGAAATTAGATATCATCCGATCTGCAGGCTCTCGCATGGTTATAATATAGCGAGAGGTGTCAAGCAAAGTGTAAGACAAGTACTGTGCAGCGCTCTGCCATACAGAGTGAGTTGCATTCTCATCTAGAATGTTACGTATCAGGGCACATCCTGGACAGTCACAAAATATATTTTTTTTCTTTTCAAGGTATCTATAACAAATCAATGATCGATAGCAGTTCGACGTAGTGCATGCAACTTTTAATGCATTTAAAGCTTTCGTCTACTAAATATTATTTTGTCTTAAAGTAACAAAATGTTTTAAACAGCTTTTAAACTTTAGAAGAAATGTAAGTCATAGTTTTAGAAAGTTTTGCATAAAGTTTGACTCAAAAATTCTGGAACAGTAATGAATTTTACATCTTAACAGAAATTAAATAAGCTTCTAATACTTACGTTGATTTCCTGTTATACGCTTCTATCCAGTTTAAAGGGCATTTGTTTGTCATGGTTGTACCATCAGTAAAATAGTCCTTATTTATAGCACTGATGCTGGGATGTTTAGTAAACCACTTGAAAATGTCTGATGTGCCAGATTTATGGAACCCAAGAAGCATAACTCTCGGTGCGCAAGTTAATCTTCTAAAATAAATTAAAAGAGCACAAACAGAATAGAAACTCTAGAAAACCAAGTTTCTTGTACATTTTTTTAATTTTTCTCTAGAGTACTGACCCGAGCAGCATATTTACTCACTTGCGTCAATTTTTTTGCTTGCTGATTTATGCTCACACCTACTCTTCTACCTCATCCTGCTACTCTTTACTCTCTATTATGTCAACTACCCATCTATCTGTTTTATAACCCACTTGATTTCATTGATCTTCCTTCCTGCTTGTGTGTAAAGAACGCCTCAATTTTGGCAAGTTTGTGACTTGGCCCGGTGGAAATCTAGAGTTTCTACTTATTCTTTCCAACTATGTACATGTTTGCAATAGCAAGTTGTTGTAGCTTTAACTTGTGATATTCATGTAATTATACAAAAATATATTCCTAACGCAAAACACAATGTAATACACGAGCACCGCTACTCTTTTGGCCAAGCATGAGTGTCACTTTACACTTCTAAGTAGCTTTGCAAATAGAATGTTGGCTCAAGTGTCTACATCAAAATGCCATTCTGGTCACTAACGGATATTATTACAATAACTAACATGATGAATCTACGACTCACCATTGAGTAATCAATAATGCATCACATGGTCACATGTTCATCACTGTTTCCGTGATGTAGTTAATTGGTAAGTTAGCATATAGCCCATAAAATGGAAACGACAGAAACTGCAAGTCAAGCGAGATTTGGTTCTAAAATTTTTTTATCTGATGTTTCATGCTTGCAAAGATGGAAACAGCAGTTGCGAATAGTGTGCAAGAAATGCTGTGCAATTGCACAGCATTTCTGTTTAAAATGTTTAAAATGGAGTAGCTTAAGCTACTCCATTTTAAACATTCCCACACTTCGGTCAATTCTATTTCAAAACCATGCTTTTAAGTGAGACAGGAATGAACCGCTAAGATCTTTGGTGTAGAATCCCTTATCTGTTTTAATAAAGAGCCATGTTAATCTTTAACATGCAAGTCTCCATAAAAACACTCATTACATGGTAACACAGCATGCACACAATTCTAAATCCTCACTGTTTGCATAATGGAAACATAGTAAAACAGCTGCAGAGAATAACATATTTGCTAAGGGTATAGTTTCTACTTAATCTATTTGCAGAATGCCTATCTACTTGATTTCTCAGCTCTCTACAAGCGGTGTATTGATCCTCCTCTGACAATGATTACAGGTTTCGACTTACTGTTGTGTAATCCAGCATGGATTTTGATATTCTTCAAGAAACTTTCCTTTATGGCAGATGTCAATAGGTTTATATATGACTTTTTTACCAACTCCATACAGTTTTACTGGATGGTTAGAAGTGCTCAGCAAAGACTGATCTAAAATGATGAGTTTTAACAGTGAGCTAAAAATGAGCTTGGCAAAATTTCAATAAAGTTTATAAGAAAGTATTTTGCTATCATTTGCAATTGTTTTTGATGTTTGAGGTTATCGGACTGCCATAATGCTTAACCACTAAAATTGACAAAACTTGTTAAAACTCTCAGACCAAACAAAAGTGTGATTATGACATCTTTATGATGTCAATAGTAACCGTTGTTAAGAGAATGATAGAATAGAGACGGGTAAGACTGCCACTTCAATGCAATAGCTAATACCATCTATAGCAGTGGTAGCAAATGGTGACATCATCTTGCATTTATTTTTTTCTGATTGTTTTAGCCTCGATGAAGTTCTTCAGATTTCAATTTCGAAACATCCTGACAGTCTGATCACCTCAAGCATAAAAAATAACCGTAAATGATAAAACAAAAATTTCTGTTAAGTTCCTATTAATCTCTTATAAGTTTCAATATTGTATATACAATATACTACACAAGTCTGCTGCATGTAGAAAAATGTATACTTGCATGTATAACATGTACAGCAATGAAACATATACTCGTGTGTATAGTATATACAGCAATGAAGCATATACTTGCATGTATAGTATGTATATCAATGAAGCATATACTTGAATGTATAGTATATACAACAACAAAACATATACTTGCATGTATAGTATGTACAGTGATGAAGCATATATTTGCATGTATAGTATATACAGCAATGATACATATATTTGCATGTGTAGTATGTCCAGTGATGAAACATATACTTACATATATATCATGTACAGCAATGAAACATACACTTGCATGTATAGCATGTACAGCAATGAAATATACATGCATGTATGACATGTACAGCAATGAAACATATACTTGCATGTATAGCATGTAAAGCAATGAATTATATACTTGCATGTATATTATGTACAGCAATGAAACATATACTTGCACGTATAGTATGTACAGCAATGATACATATATTTGCACGTATAATATGTACATTGATGAAACATATACTTACATGTATAGCATATACAGCAATGAAACATATACTTGCATGTATAGCATGTACATCAATGAAACATACTTGCATGTATGACATGTACAGCAATGAAACATATACTTCCATGTATGGCATGTACAGCTATGAAACATATACTTACATGTTTAGCATGTACAGCAATGAAACATATACCTGCATGTATAGCATGTACAGCAATGAAACATATACTTGCATGTTTAGTATGTACAGCAATGAAACATATACTTGCATGTGTAGCAATTACAATAGCTTAAGTTTGTTGAAGCGCTAAAGTATGGCTGTTACTTGAAAGATATTTTGTGTCTATTTCACAGAAACCAGAAACCCTTGGCTTGGCGCATAACACCCGCAAAGTAGGAGGGATCACTGGGACCAATATTTCCTTTTCTGCTGTTTATGAGGAATGCAATATTATGTTTTTTAATTGTTTCTTTAGTTCTTTTACTTTTTTATTTCACTCAGTATATAATCAGATTCTTTTAACATTGCTGCCGCACGTTTCAGTGTTTGTCGTGACAACTCAAAGTGGAGTTATTTACGCAAACTAAGAATATATATTTGCTTCTTACTGACCCTCTCCAAGCCAAAAGCTGATGATCTTAAATCATATATAGCTGTAAAATTCTAAGATATGTACTTATGACAATATCAAGCCAACTTCATTACCTTGTAATCAATAATAAGATCAAATTCGTAGCCCGCACATTTCTTTAGTTTTAGTAAAAGGCTTTTTGACAAATACAACGATGCTTACAAAAATGTTTTAGCAAAGTACATCCCAACCTTCATTTCCAATACCTTGAATGTTTTAATTTAAAATTTGCTGCTAAAATTAGAGCCTTATTTTTCCATCGGTGCTTTTGTCTAAAGCCGCTGTTGAAAGTGGCCAAAACATTTTGCACCATAGATGATTTGAACTCAGAACATGAAGATTCATTGCCCAGCATGGTACCTTCTGCACAAATCAATCACCTATTAGCATTTGAGAATAGTTGCACACATAGTTATTACACCTTATGATCTATTACGGTGACCAGTACTGTCAGGGTACTAATAATGATATTTGTTATAGTAAACGGTACACGAGTTGAATACATTAACATCAACTGCTACCAGTTTTTGTGCCTTTCGCTACTGCTGGTTGAATTTAAAGAGAAGACAAGAGATAATTTCACGCTCTGCAGCTTGGAATATCCAGCTGTTGATGAAACTTGCCGGCAAATTAATGTTATTCGTAATAAGTCAAATGATTGTTTATTGGGATAGAATCATTCTTGTCAGTGATTGTTAGCTTACAACACCCAACAGTAGCCATTTAATCTAGAAGAACTGTATAGGAAGGATAGTAACTGACAGCGTTAATTAAATGTTTTTAACAACAAATTTTAAAATATTTTATCTGAAAGTACAAATATTTTTTTACTATTTGAGATTTTGGTTGTTGTTTTACGTGATCTGATAACTCGGATGTTTCGATATCAAAATCAACAAATATTTCTTGATGTTAAAACGCTCAGAAAAAAGTACCACCTAAAATAATAAACAAAATCTAAAATAAAAGAACAGTTTTCATTAAAAACCTGTAGGAAGTATTAGTGAAAGTTTTAATGATTTGTAAAGACTGGCAGTGCTATTTTGTATCCAGTGATAACTAATAACGCAAACTTGCAGGGCATCTGGTTATTTCTTAAACTGACCGAAGTGGCCTAACTATATAGAAATCAAAAATTTAACTGTTGAGAAGTCAAAATTCCGAGATAGCTTATCTAACTGATTTTCTACATGCAAAAGGTCAGCTTGATAGTGTAGGCTGACCTACATCAAATGTGTTTAAGTTATCCAAAGGCCTATTGTGACCAGATCTAAACTTGCAATGAATTTATTTGGTTTCTAATCACCTCATATACAAGTTTACAGTGTTTGCATCTCTGCAGTGAGTAAAAAGTAATTATAGAGGTGGATAATAAATGTGTAGATAGAATATTCAGTTACTATGAAATAGAGTTTGAAAGGTAGTGTTGAACGACATATTAGAAAAACAAAGAAAACTAAATCAAGGTACAACTTGAATAATTTACTGCTTTGACTTGCATCTCCTTAATATTAGAATGAGTAAATCACAAGAGCCAGCTCACAAAAAAACCTACTAAATGTTTTATATGCTTTCAATTCTTACCTGAGAAATGAAACAGAGTTTTTCTATGAAAACTCCTCATTATATAAACGAGGGAAATCAGAAGAGCCGTTGTTGTGAACAAAAGAGTGACTCGACGGGTGCTGCTCCAGATCTGCATGCTGACTGTGCAGAGTGCTGAATGGTTTATAAAAGCTGTCTAATAATGATCAAGAGAAATGATTTGTGTAAATTATACGGAATTA
Source organism: Watersipora subatra (assembly GCF_963576615.1). Lineage (NCBI taxonomy): Eukaryota > Metazoa > Bryozoa > Gymnolaemata > Cheilostomatida > Watersiporidae > Watersipora > Watersipora subatra. The sequence goes on along the minus strand of NC_088718.1, from coordinate 30,294,187 downwards.
AAGTTACAGCGCTGTCAATAAAACATCAATAGTAAAGGTTGTGCATACTAATTATACAAATAATCAACCAAGTAAGGAGCACATGCTAGCTTGAGCATTACTCCTCATAAAGATATTGTAAAAGCAGAGAGTCTTGAGTTATGCATGTACAAACAATCAACAAAATATGAAGGAGCGCATGCTAGGTTGAGCATGACCCTTCATAAAAATTTTATGCTAGTGGAGAATCCTGAGTTATGCAAACAATCAACATGATATCAAGGAGCACATGCTAGGTTGAACATGACTTTTCATAAAGATATTATTTTAGCAGAGAGTCCTGAGTTATGCAAACAATTGAGAGAATACGAAAGAACACATGTTAGGTAGAGCATGACCCTTCATAAAAATATTATGTTAGCCAAGAGTTTTGAGTTATGCAAACAAGAATATGCAAACATACTATGAAAGAACACACGTTAGGTAGAGCATGATCCTTCATAAAAATATTATGTTAGCAGAGGAGGTGTTACTATACGAAGGAAGTGTTAATATATAAAGGAACACACGCTTGGTTGAACACAACTGACCTTGGAGTGTGTTAGAATTGAGAGTGGTAAGTAGTCCTTGGAAAGGGCAGGTTGTTAATGTGTTAAATAGAAAAAGAAATTGTTGATGACATTCTGTTATAAATAAAACCCATAAGCATTCTTATTAATTGATATGAAAGATCACAGACTATCTACAGCTAATAATAAAGCTATTATAGATGTCTATATTGTGATACTAAAGATAGCAGGCTAACTAGTGTTAATTATAGACATGTTGTAGATTTTTAGTTTGTGATATGGAAAACCACTAGTTATTTACTAATAAACACCTATATGAGAGCGCTGACCTACCACAGACACAAGTGTGGTTTCTTGGCAGTAAGAGTTCTTCTATACTAAGTTTACACAAACCTCAAAAACTTAATTAAAAAATTGTTTGAGAAATAATTAAGAAATTATTTAGAGCAAACTCCAATTACCTTTCTGTCTGCTGCTACTGAAAATCTGGTACATGACCATCTGTTTTGAAACTCTGGAAAGGATACCTCTCCAAATTTTTATTTGCGGTTTTTATTAAGTTATTATGCCTATGCAGGGTTGATCAGACTAACCTGTTATTAACTTCCTTGAAATACCCTGTGTATGTAGTTGGAATGAAATCTTGATATTTATATATAAAGATGAAAGTACATAAAATTTTAGGAAGTTTTATGAGAAATTATTACTGTTTTTTTATCATTTTCAATTGTTTATCATGCTTGATATAATCACCAGATTATCAGATCACCAGATCTAATCAATCTAAACATCCTGGCAATTTGATTACCAGATTGGTGATCTATTTGCCAAAACGTTTCAAGATTAAAATTGATAAAACTTGATCCCGATAAAAATGTTCATACCAAGCACATATGAGGTTATGATGTCCATAAATGCAAAGACACCAACAGACTGAAGAAGCGTAATGCTTCAACTTGAACATAACAGCTGATATCCGCCGCTATTGTGAAGATAACAACTAGTGATGTCATTTTGCTTGTAATTTTCTTCTGAGTGTTTGAATTGCGAGGAAATTTCGATGACTTTAATTTATAAACATCATGACAGTCAGATCATATCAAGCATCAAAATCAATCACAAGTGATAGAAAAATACCGATTATGTAAAAGAGTTTGACAAAGCAAACAAATATCTTATACTATTGAGATAATATAATTGCATCAGTAACTATTACGTTTTAGTGTATAAGATTTACTTGAAGATCTGTGCTTGCTGTTCTTTGAGTGAAATGGCCTAAATCTAGAGAACTGGTGTGAATAGTTGAACTTGCTGGCCAGCCTGAGGTCAACAAAGAGAGGGCCTAGCTATTGTTTGTTAGACTCTGTAATTTTCTTATCCCAGCTTCTTTCCATCATCAGGTGATTTCCTTTTTTACGCAGCTCAAATATCTTTAGTATCTCATTGAATATCAGAGAGAAACCAAATCACAAATAATAAAACAAAACAAAAAACAATTAACATAACCATGATGCATCAGTAACATCTTTGAATACTGATGTTTTCGTGTCATAAAATGTGAGCATTTTCACTGACAACTTTACATTCCTTACTTGGGACTGACAATTGGGATATCATGTATAGCATCTATGCTAATTATGTGTAGTGGTACTTTTTTCATTGTGTTTACTTTCATGCTCTTATGGTAGTTTGTTTCAGATTTGTAATTCCAGTTGTAATTAACCTAGTGGCTTAGTGCTCTAAAATCCCTGACCTGCAAACAACAGCTTGGGGTTGAATTCCAAAAAAGTCACAAATCTGACAAGAATGAAACCCAATTTTAAATTGCGCTCTGCAACTGGCCATGTTTTCAATCATCGTTCTATAGTGATGGAACTCAGGCATGTACGATCACAGAGCCATTTTATGTGTAACAATGCGCTGAAGAAACACGTACAGCCCCTGTTTTCAATAATCTAAGCAGACATCCTACTCAATCTTAGAGGGATTGTTCACAAATGACTAGTTTGTGGTTCTACTCATCACACGGTGGAGGAATGGATATAAACTACTTTTAACTGAAGCCACTTGTATGCAGTGCTGTCACGTTGAAGTAAAGTTTCTAATTGGCTACTTGACTCAGAGGTCTACAAACAACAATCTCTATCATCTGTGTACTATTGCTGTGGGAATCAAAATCAGTCTTACCTTGGCAGAGTGCCTCATCGAATATTTGAAAATTCTCTAAGAAATCTTGGTTTTAGGCAACTTTCTATATATTGTTTTTCCAATTCTTTGGCTTAGCTAAGAGATGAAAAGTTTCTTTTGTTATGGCAAAACTGATCTGATTTGTTTATTTGTGCATTTTAGATGGAAATTACTTAGTCAACTTGACTCAGGGTACGGCTTTTTCTGCGCAAAATTGTATTTTATGTTTTCATAAAAAGTGGCTAAGAAAAGGCTTCTAGCGGAATTTTGTGTGTTTTTTTAACAACACCAGTTGTTCTTAACCTGAATTCAATCAAACCCAGGTTAAGAACATCTGGTCTAGAAGAAACCTTAGAATTTAAAATTGTATTTTCCAAATGTAAATGATAAACATATATAGAATGTATGTGAAAAGTGCTTTTGAAGCCATAGCTAATAAAAAAGCATACTTTGTGTATTTTACGAAATACGGATGTGCCCCAATTTTATATTTTCTTTCAATATTTATGACATATATCTATATGTATACTTGTTTACTATTTTTGTCAATTCACATTCCTCGCATTCTATGAAGCGCAGGTTGTAAGCCCAGGTTGTAACCAAGGCATAAGAGTTTTAGCGTTCAGATTTTTAAAAAAGGAAAGGTTTTCTGCTTTAATACGCAATACATATTTTCTTTTTTGGTAGGTCCACCAATGCTTGAAACTATACACATAAAGTGTTGCCATGTTTGCACACTGATAAGATAACTCCTTCTTTGTGACACAATCCTCATCTAGAGTCTGTAGTGGTGGTCCTGCAACGCTAACTTGTTAACCATGAGCACTTGAGACGTACCACAAATTTCTTGAAACGAACAAGACATTTCTTGTTCGTCTTCTATCTGTACCCGGAAGTCAAGGTGAGGATGAAAGAGAACTTTTGACAATACTCCAACTTGTCACATTCAGATTGGTAGACTGACACTGTAACCCCTGCACCAATCGATCGCTTTCGTATTTAAAACCATTGCGCAGTTATCCTATTCACTGTTTTGTCGAAACATCTGACGATCTATCATGACAAACTAAAGTGTTGCAAAAGTTGTATATATAATAGATATAATAAATAGAACCTTTATCTTTTGTTCTTTTTTCCTTTTGAAATTACAGCGAGATAAATGAACATTCAAATCAACTTTGAGAACACACCCAACTTTACACTTTAAGCTATATAGAACTGTTTAAGCAGTTTGAAAAGAAAGGAAAAAGATAAATCTAAGCAAAGAGGTGACATTGCACTGCAGCCGTACTGTCATGTGCAAAACATGAAGGTTTCAGAATCCAAGTGTCAGTGATGAATTGAGTGGCTCCAAAGTGATGTGGACATTATTATTCGGCGTGAGATTTTAACAAAGTTTCACATTATGATAGTGTCATTGCAGACAGACTTAAGCAGTTTTTATGCATATTTCTGAACACAAAGTTAGTGACAAAACTTTTATTTCTTTGAGAATAAAATATATTATTGCCCTAAAATATTGCTGTTTTAGCTTGCACTTTCATTCTATCTCAAATTATAGTTTTTAGTTTGCTGACACTCTGGAAAAATTCACTAAGCTATTTCCATGTTATCTTTTTTAGCAAAACTGCACAAGAAGTTGTCAATCATACATTATTCATGTAAAACAGAAATATTCTCACAGCCAAATAGCTTGTTTTTAGAAGAATACATACATGTACTAGTCATGCTTAATCAAAGCCTACAAATAAGAATTTACAATCTATGATTAAAATTTTAACATTTTCATTTATATTCCTTGATTTTAGTAAAACTTTTGATATCATCACTTATCGCATATATTTTGAATGTAAAGTTATGTATACCTTTTATGAATACTTTGTTAGCTATATATAAACATGTATATATATAAATATATACATAAATATATATATACATATATACACATATATATATCTATACATATATATGGATATACATATATTTATATATATATATATATATATATACGTACATGCATAGGATATATATATATATACGTACATGCATAGGATATATATATATATATATACGTACATGCATATGATATATATATACGTACATGCATATGATATATATTTATTTATATATGTATATATATATATATATGTACGTATATGCATATGATATATATTTATTGATATATATATATATATATATATATATATATATATATATACGTACATGCATATGTACACAAGTATGTACATATGTAAAATTCTGTCAAAAATCAAAATAATTTTTTATTCTTCTTTAATTAAAGCAATGGAATAACAGATTTTAGTTTTGTCAACAGCAAAAAATTTCTTTTTTAAACAATCAATAACATTATTTTAACAATTGTTTGCTGATCATAAACAATGCCCTAATGATTAGTATTTTAACAAAATGGTAATATGTTAACATACTAACAGATTAGCATGTTAGAATATCAACCTTACTATAATATTAACAGCAGGTTAAGGTTACATCAATTGAGCAAGAATGTTAACATTTTTCTCTGTTGAAATAGAGGTGATAATTTGATAAGTTAAAATTTTAACATGTTAATTTTTGAAATAATGGGCTAACATTTAGTCTGATAAAATACAAACCACTCTATTACAGTTTTGCTGATCAACTTTTAAGTTGGCCGTTAACTACATGACAGTATAAACTTCACATACAAACTACTTGACAATAGAAACTTGACATACAAATTACATGGCTGGAGAAACTTGACATACAAACTGCATGACAGTATAAACTTCACATACAAACTACATGACAATGAAAATTTGACATACAAACTACTTGACATTAGAAACTTGACATAAAATTACAAGACATTAGAAACTTGACATAAAACTACTTGACAATAGAAACTTGACATACAAATTACAAAACATTAGAAACTTGACATACAAACTACATGACAGTATAAACTTGACATACAAACTACATGACAGTAGAAGTTTGACATACAAACTACATGACAGTAGAAACTTGACATACAAACTACATGACAGTAGAAACTTGACATACAAACTACATGACCGTAGAAACTTGACATACAAACTACAGGACAGTAAAACTTGACATACAAACTTAATTTGTTCTACCACCATCATAATAAATCAAAATATTTTTATATCAAAACACTCTCTTCTTCATATTTAAAGGTATAGAACAAGTTTTCCGTTTTTATTTTTACATGCACACTAATAACTACATAATAAACACAAATTAAATAACCTTTTTTAAACTAATTTCCATTTCCTAAATATTTCAATTACATAAACACATACTCATGATTGCCATTATGTCTGGGCTTCTTGGCTTCATTTTCTTTTTAAGTTTCACAATGTATGTGAAATTGTCTGTCGGTGATTATGTCTGTTTGTGGCTATTTGTAAAATGTTACAAAAATGTGAGACACACATCATTATTAAGTTAGACACTTGCTTTTTATGTAGGCAATTTCTCTGGATTTTTCTCAAAATCAGACACATTTAGCCCTTTGCCAAGGTTATGACAAATTTCAGGTAAATTTCATGTAAATTTTGTGTGAATTTCATGTGAATTTCATGCGAGTTAGCGAAAATAAATGACGTGTTAATGATTCAGTGCAAACAAACTCCATTCATCACCCGCCTATACAACTTTCACTCATTGCAAGAAGGTTTGCCAGGTGTTTCATTGTACACTAAAGATGATTTTTTGGCAAATTTTCTTTTGTATGTCAAAACATTTATATGTTAGGGCAATTGTATGTCAAGGTTTCTAGTTGTTCAATAAAGTTGCTTGAAGTTGTTAATAAAGTTAAGTAAATGCAGCACCTTCTAGACGACTACATAAAAAACTTTTGCTTCTGCAAAGGCCTATCTCACATTCATTGATTACACACTACAAAAAGACATACGAAAAATCAATTCTTATATTTTTAACTATAATTTTTACCAATCTATATATATATATATTTCTCTAAGTATGTCATATGTCATGTACATGTCAGATTTCCAGCTATAGATTTTAAATATCTTGGTTTTCCACAATCTGATGGATTCAAACTCACGACAGCTCTCTCATCGATGAAGCTATATCTGTCTGCTCTACCACTGAGCTATTACACCATAGCGATCTGATGAGTTTTCATATAAAATACAACGCCATGCGCGTGCTAATTATTTTAACCTTGGGTTTTTTACCAAATATTTTGAGATTTGTTTGCCTCGGAGCTCAAACATAAATTTGGTTCTCGACTAAACTGGAGCATGCGCATTGAAATCAGAAAAGCTCCGGAAATGCTCGGAAACAAATAAGCATTTTACGCTTCATAAATTCTTTACAAAAAGAGAGAACCCATGTGGGACGACGTCTCCTCTACCGAAGAAAATTACTAGGAAGTTAACACTTCCAGTCGAGTTACCCTAAATTGTTTTGGATGATGAGTCTCATTTAACCCTTTAGCAACCGCGAGGTTACAATGGAAAAACCACCAGCGTACCAGCCAATAACTGGCGCGATTTGAGCTTTCGACATGACCGCATAGAAACTGCAGTAACTTACATCAAAATTGTGGCAGTTACATAAATTGACATGCATAGGAAAGCTGAGAAATTTTTCTACAAGCTGATGCTTTTTTCTATGTAGATAGCTTGCAGATATTTACCAACAAAAGTTTCAATTTGCTGAAGCGATGAATTTTTTATTTTTGTACGTCATTTGTAATTGTATTTTTCTAATTGATAAAGGCAATAGATAGTGTTGTCTAAACAACTCTTGCATAGATTCATATCTTCACAACAATTTGCAAAAAAGATTGGACGTCAAAGAGCATTGAAAGTGTAGATATGAGCTCCGTTACAATGCAGGAGCGCCTTTCTAAATTTTCACAGTGTGACCTTAACGACCTGCGAAGATCGAGGCTTGACATGGCCGACTAAAATTGGCTATAATTCGCATGCAAGTTAGCATGGAGCTATAAATGGATATGCATTTGAAAGCTTAGAAATTTCTCAACGGACAGCAATTTATTCACTCCAAATCGGCTGTGCACACTTTAGTCAAAATTCTGATTTAACAAAGTTGTCACCTCTCTATCATGAAATATCGATTACAAATATATCTTTAAAAGCAATATCTCTGCCAAAACTGGTTTATGATCAACATTTGCACGGTGTCATATGTTTACAGGAGTTTTAAAAAAGTTGGTTGTCTAAGCACATCAAAAGTTGAGTTAGGTGCTCCTGTGCATTGCGGGAGCAGACCTTCAAAATGCTCATATTGCCATGGCGATAAGCAGTGCAACTGTTACCTGACATGGCTTCTCAAACTCTGTCATAACTCTCGTGCAAACTGGCATAAGACTGCAAATGAATATGCATCTGAAAGATGAGACATTTTCCTTCAAGCAGCTTGCCGAGACTGCAACTTGAGATCAATATATTCACAGATATAATTTTTTACTGGCAGATTTATGTGCATTTCTTGAAATTATAGTTTCAAGTAACAATTTTGCATATAAACTCATTGCGCGGATTCAGGTGGGCTGCAGCTAAGATCCATGTGTGCTGCAGCAAGGATTAACTGGTTGTGCACAAGAAGAATTGAGTGGTGAGCCTGTATTCACACATTTTGTGAAGCAGCAAAAGACAGGAAGCAACATTTATTATGAGCAGATACAGCAAATGATGGAAAAATCATTCTGCTAGATGGCAAAACAATATGAGAACTGAACTCTTTTGATTAGGTGGGTGATAAGAGCAATGGGCAACAAATACAACATATCAATACACAACAAATACATTACATTAATCATGGCCAATGTTATAAAAAGCTTCAAATAATAAAAAATACGTACCTGTTTAAGTATTCGAACTTATCTCCTGCCAAGCTGTCATCAAAATGTAATTATTTTGGTTTTAAATCAGCTCCTCTTTGATATCCGTCATTATTCCCTGTTTCAATGCCGGCCGTTTCAATCCTACTTTCGCAATCCAATTCACTCAGTCGATCTTCTTTTTCACTTTCATCGTCTTCCCCACATTCTTGTGACCTGAAATCCTTTTCTTCACTTTCGAACTGGTCGATATCATCCTCTAAAAAATTTTTTTTAGCCGAGCTCAAATAATCATGTCCGTCCATGTTGATCAGTTTTCCATAAAGAAAGATCAAATTTTTACAACGTGTTCTTTTTGCACATGCGCATAAAATTTAATATTTATAGCCTCAAAACAGTATAGTTAAAAACTTACTGAAAGTGCTCAAATTTTTAATTTTAATTTTTAACGTTGTTTTTAAAATAAATAAAATGTTTTAAAAAAGGTCTATGGAAAACGGCAAAAATGTCGAGTTGGTCAGTTTTGGTACGCTGAGACATTGCTCGTAAACCGACAAAGGTCGGTCTTGGAACGCAAAGGGTCAAAGATGTAAAGTAAACAGGTCATTGCTGTTTATATTTTCTTTTTCCTATGATTTTTGATGTAACTATCTGTTGCATAATTTTTAGTATTGTATTTTAACCTTTAATGCTTTGGATTTTTTAAAAGACAAACGTACAAAATGTTTATTTTTGCTTTCTTTTTCAATGATTATAAATATAAAACATTTTATTAAAATTAAACACGATCTATATACTCCCATTTCCATTTATAGTATGCAATATACAGTACATCTTATGGTGTAAAATGGTGAAAACATACTTTACCGAAGTACATCTCCAAATTTACCTAAGTTTTTCCTCATCTTGGAACGGATTAAAATCTATATAATTTTATTTTAATGGGAAAAATTGTTTGGATCGCGAAAAACTCGATTTGCAATGCTAGACCAACCTAACACATAACGTAACCTAACAGGTAACACATAACAACTTTTTGGAACGATTATGTTCGATAACATAAACTAAGCTATACGTCGCTGAAAGTTATGAACTTTTAAGTTTACAGCGGCTTGAAAAAATTTACAGTTCTATTATTTATTTTCAATTTATTTTTCCTGCACAAAACCTTTTCTTCATGATATGATGTTTGAGAGCTACAGTTGTTAAGTAAAGATGTTAAGTTAAAGATGTAAAGTAAACAGGTCATTGCTGTTTATATTTTCTTTTTACTACGATTTTTGATGCAAATATCTGTTGCATTTTTTGCTGTTTCATTATTGTTTCCTCATCTTGGAACGGATTAAAATTTACATAATTTTATTTTAATGGGAAAAATTGTTTCGAATCTCAAAAAACTCGGTTAGCAACGCTAGAACAGTTCCGCTAGAATAGGTAGAACTGTACGTTATTAAAAGCTAAAAGTTATGAACTTTTAAATTTACAGTGGTTTGAGAACCTTTTCCTCATGATATTAAGTTTGAAAGTTACAGTTGTTTGAAAAATTTTGAAAACCTTTTCAGTTGTTTTTATTTTGTTAAATGTTATTCATTTTGTTAATTAGCGTTTATTTTAATAACGATATAGTATAGTAACAAGCGCTATTTCCTTTCCTCAACAGCCAAATGTTTTGTTCGTGAAATGCGTGTTTCAAAAATATTTCTGTCAGTGCTCACTTTGTGTATTAGCTTACACATCTTTCCTTCTAAACCTAACCAATTAGTAATTCGTAATTATTTTCACATTGTACAACAAATATTTACATTTATTACATTACATTTATTTTATTTATTTATTTATTACATTACATTTATTTTATTTACAAAAATCATTTGTAAGATTAATATAAGATTATCTGTAAGATTTATAGTTAGTATCAGTTATTCCTCACTCTCTTATATTTACATACATTTACATATTTAGAGAAGTATATATGTATATATATATATATATATATATGTATATATATGTAGATTTATATTCTCTTATTACATTTATAAACTTTGTATAACTTTTGAAGTTTATAATACAAGTTTTTACAGTTTGTTACGTTATTGTTTTTATTGCAACTTGCATTTTTTAAACATAATTTGAGTTTAATATCTGTTTAACCATTATTCATTGTCCTATCACTGTTACCTATTCTTACTTAGTTAGTTTCCAACTTATCTTATTAATATTAATTTTTGATTCAACCATTTTTGGCAGAAATTGTTCTAATAAAGTTTCAACCACGAAACACTACCATGTTCTGTCATTTTGTTTATTAATCTGTTAAATACATGTATTCTCAGAAGTTAAAAATTGTCTGATACATCCAAAGAAAAGAACCTGTTCTACACAAAATCACTCCCTCATGATATAAAGTTTGAAAGTTACAGTTTGACAAAGTTTGAAAACTTTTACAGACTTTGTTTTCCCTCCTAGTTTATTTCAACTACAGAAACACTTCTCTCATGATATGTAGTTTAAAAGTTAGAATGGTAAATGTTGTTATCTGTTAAGGACAAATCAATTTTCTGTCCATAGCCTTTTTATTACCCAGGCAACGCCGGGTGGTACAGCTAGTTTTTATATATAATTTACTTTATAGTAGTTTTTAATAAAATAAATAAATATTTGTGATTCTCAATATGGTTAACCCATGCAACGATTGAATCCCTAAAATTGGTTTTGAACTGGTGTGTTTAACTTTTGGTTTGTTGTTTCAAACAAGACTGGGTGTGCTCTTATTGAAAATATGAACAATTTAGGGTTCATTTCAATGTTGTTTTAACCACAACAAAATAGCAAAATTTGTTTGCTTTACACTGGTCAATATTGACAAAAAACAAGCAGCCAGAGCATTGCACTCTGAGCAAGAATAACCACTTGAAATGCACCTTGAGTGGAATAAAGTTCTAATTAAATAAGTTTAGTGTTATCACTCAGCATCAACTCTTTCAGTAGAATTTAGCGCATACTAGCGCCCCACAGCACAATATTGCACTAAATATCTGCTAGTGTTTTTTTGCCTTTAGAGTAAAAACATGTTTAATTGTTCACTCAAAATAATAAATATTGCACCTAATTTGTTATAATTGGATGGAAATTGCTCACAGCAAGACATATTGCACTAGCGTAACTGATGGTGTGAGTTTATACTTGTGCTCCAACTCAGCGATTCACTAGACAGCACTAAATGCTTGTTTTTATTCTATTGGCTTATTCTGGTAAGTCTGGATACAGAAGACCAAATTAACAGAGCAAACATTTAAAATAGAGCTGTAAAAATACAGCATGTAAAGAGGTCTTTGTTTTAGGCATAATTTGAATAAATAAACTTCCACACAATGAATATTAGACATCTGTGTTAGCTTTATAACTCTTTTGGTAAAATGTTGCATTGTCTATTTTATCGACAAAACTACCATTGTTGTTTTCATTTTTGCTAACTTTTATTCAAATTGGTTTTTTTTTTAAAGGTATACACTGAAATAATAACTTTAATAATTTGTAACTGCAGAACATACAGACTTGCATGATGTTTTTATAAAAATTCCACTGTTAAAAGAATAGAAAAAATGATGACAATTTTTACAATTTTTTACAAGACCTATTCTTAAGTCCTGTAAAAATTACTGCTTCAACTAAAATTATAATTTCACAACCACTTGTTGCCTCCCAGAATCTCAGCTAGCTCTATATTAAATGGTTCATAAAATCTTTTTAGAAGTCCCTTCGTTTCTGGTAGCACAGGTTTAACCTTGTAGCCAGCATTCGTAACATCCAAATAGTTGCTCCTGATCAAATTCTTGATTCCGATCTTTTCAACTCCTACGAACCTAAATATCTCTTTCATAGATGTTTCTACATCTTTTGCATAATCTTCAAATTTTGAAAAGTAGACTTTTTCCTATCAATACACAAAATTGCACTCATATTTGTCAAAATCTTTATGAAATAGTTATATCAACATCATTCAGCTTTTAACAAGTATAAACTATAAGAAAGCTTTATTAAAACTCACATAAATCTACTCAAATACATGAGTATAAATTCACAGCCATAAAGGTTACGGTGCGAACAAGGCAATATTCCAATTTTATATGAAAATAATAGTAACACGCAAAACTGTCTGCAAGGATCAAAAATTTGCAAACTGCATTTTACAGGTTTACGGTTTTCTAACAAGACAACATACAGCTGGTAACATTCTAACCAATCACATACACATACCAACATTCTCTAACCAACGACCTACGAGGATCAGGTTTCTCTACTCAATAAGCTGTAAGTTTCTCTAACCAATTGCTTGCAAGTATAAACTTTCTTGAACCAATCGCCTGCAAGGAGAAAGTTTGTTTAACCTATCACCTACAAGTGTAACAATTGAAATTTCTCAAATAATCTGTGTATAAAAGAATTGTATTCTTATGGGTAGCTAATCAAGGAAAGATTTATTCTGATAGGTGATTGGCTGGAAGCCCTATTCTTGTTATTTAATAACTGCAGAAGGTCAGTTTAACTCAATTTTTAAGCTAAAATAATCATAGAAATACTAAAATATGTAACTCATGGAAATTTGGTATGATTAGTCTAAATTCACGGACATTAATAAATCAAATCGTTTTAAGAAATTTAGTCGAACATTGATTCATCTAATATGCGATTTGCTCTAATGACGACTAGTTTAACATTAATATAAAGACAAAGTTAGAAATACAAAACTTTAATCATAGACTTGCATTTAGTGTACACAAGTTATAACAGTAGAAATTTATTAGATTAAACGCAAACTCAGGTAGTTTTTGTGTACAAAAACAATAGGACAGCTTCATCCACAAAAGAATCAACCAAAGTGCTACTGACTCTACGCACTACAAAACTGCCCACAACATTTTTAAAGCATAGTTGCAAGTTTTTCCCAAGGGCAAATCTTCTTAAATGCTTTTTTATCCAAAAGATGCAAGAATTGGGGATGAAAGTAAGTTTTTTTATATGTTATGTATATATATAAATCTCAATGTTTGAATTTATGCCTCTTTTTTAAACCTTGTTTTCAGTTCTAGCAAATAAAATCTTGCAATGAAAATTTCTTATGGTACTGGACTTCTAGGCATCTCAGACCGCCATATCTAGAGGCAGCAAACTTGACTAGTTAGTTAAATAGACTACAATAAATTCATTGGGCAAATAGTCATTACATTGGTTAAGATAATTACGCTAAAAGCGCTTGCTCCGGGTTAATAACTAGTACTGCTGTGTATTGGCGTACAAATTCAGGTATTTTTTTGGTAAAGATTTTAGTAAAGATCTAGATTTCCAAGTAAGTTACTCAAATTTATTAGGTAGTCATTCTATTAGCCCTGCAACACAGAGCATTTAACTAGGGTTTCTATGTAAGAAATCAAGCACCAGCAGACACTAGCCTAGTAAACATAACCATAATATGGTAAACACACTTCCAGTTGGTCACCTTTGGTATAAACAAGAGCAGCTCTTGGAGAAACTTGCAGTAACAGCTATGAGTCATTTTTACAACGGCATACAGCTGTGTGTAACGGATCGGTGCTCGTCCATGCTCCAATATGCAGACTGTAGTCCCATGCTTTGCCGAACACCTTGTAAGAGATTTCACCGACTCTGAGACAATTTTATGAAAAAAGAAGTTGCCCACCTCTGTCACTGAGTAGTTATTGTACGGATGGATTTTATAAAATAATATGTCAATGCTAAAAACTTAAGATAAAATGTCAATTGCTTTATGCATTCTGTTTTTATCATTTACCCAGGTGATAATTTACAAGTGTACATTCAACAAAGAAAGAAGCTGTGAAGTACTCAATCAGTGTATGTCTTTTAAATACCGCAATGAGTACTCTAAACAGGCAAACTAATTTTGTTGCAATGCTTGTTGCTATTTTTGTCAACCTCAAATATGAATTGAAGAACTAATTTTGGTGCTCGGGCTGTCTGACTTGAAATGACACTGCTGTTTGATACCACTATTGTGCACTCAATTTGCACAGATTGATAGAACCATGCATATTTTGCCCTGCAAGTTAATGGTTGTTGTTTAAATTCAGTGAACATGATTATAGATTTATAAACCACCGCTGTCCAATACAGTCAAGCTATTAAATAAGACTACTGAAAAATTGACTAAAAAGCGAAGTTATCAAGTTTAGTTCATAACTTCACTTTTTAGTTTTTATAGATTTAGTCTTTAGTCGCTTTAAAGTTAATTTCGTTACCTGAGCTGTGGAATTGAGCTTAAGAAACAAGTTGAAGAACTGAGTTGAAAAACTGTTTTGAAAATTGTGTTCAACAGCTGAGTTAAAGATGTGAGTTGAAGAACTGATTTGAAGAAGTCAATTGAAAAATTGAGATCAAAATTAAGTTCAAGAGTTAGGTGAAATTCGGAGTTTAAAAGCTGAGTTAAAGAGCTGAGTTGAGGAACAAAGTTGACAAATTGAGATAATTTGCTAAGTTGAGAAGCTGAAGTAAATTGCTGAATGTAAGACCTGGCTTACAGAGCAGAAATGAAAATATGAGTTAAAATAAATGAGTTGAAGAGCTGAGTTGCTGAGCTTAGTTGTTGAGCTGGGTTGATGAATTGTGTTGAAGAACAGAAGTAAAAAATCTGAGTTGAAACATTGAGCTGAGAAGGTGAATTAAGAAAGATAGTTCAAAATTTGAGTACAAATGCTGAGTTGAAGAGCTAAGTTCCAAAACTATGACCAACAGCTGAGTTGAAGAGCTGAGTTGAGAAAGGGAGTTAGAAAAAGTTGAGTAGAAAGGTTTTTGGAACATTTGAATTTAAGAGCTGAGTTAAAGAGCTAAATTGACGTAACAAGTTAAAGAACTGAGTTGAGGAGCTGAATCAAGGAAATGAGTTGAAAAGCGGAATGGAAATAATCAGTTGGAGCACAGAGTTATAGAGCTGAGTTAAAGAAATCACATGAAGAGCTAAGTTAAAGTATTTAATTGAAAGCTGAGTTGAGGTGCTGAGTTGAAAAGTTTAGTCAAAGAGATGAATTGAAAAATTGAACTGACAATTTGAGTTGAAAAAATGAGTTTTAGGTCTGGGATGAGAAAATGTGCTGATTAGAAGATTATAAACTAGAGTGACTATTTGTCACAATGCTAGTAACAAAGTTGATACAACCCAGATAACAGGTAACTTGCCTTTAGCAAGGTACCCACTAAATTCCTAAATAATGCTAGTAAACCTGAATTGAAAAGTGCTAGTCTTTTTCATTTTTTATGCAACCTTCATTTATTATAAACCTTGTTCCTCTATAATATCTTTCATGGTTTAAGTTTAAAGTTGCAACCTTTTTTCAAAAAAATCTAACTACAGTGGGAAAGTTTGCATTCTGCAACTTATTACCACCACAGTCCGCATAAAAAGTTTATTGTCAATTCTTATTTGAAAGACGAGTTATTGGTGGCAACCTAATGCTGATATCACTGCTTCCATGGTATACTGCTTATTTTTCATATAAAGCTTATAAGAAACGTGGACCCGCTCTTTAGAATGAATCATGATGCAAATCTATTTTGGCAGCGTAGGCTCGTGCTAGCTACTGCAAGCAGTTATCTGATTACAATAGTGATGCTCGATGAGCTACTTAAATTGCTGATAAGTTTTATTAAAAATAGTTTGCTTACTAGAAGATAAAGACAAGTGTGCAAATAGAAAGATACACATTAATTAAATTCTGAATTGCTGCTGGATTAGGATGTAGTAAAAGAAATAGACCATTTACATATATATGCATTGTATATGACCATAACATGTACTTTATCATCAACTCTATGTCAGTCAGTCTTTGTACCTTTGGATTAAAGCAGCATTGTCTTTCTATCACTATAGTATTGCAATGCTTTTCTAAAAATCCAATCGCTAGCACACAGTTTTCTAACTATTGCACCAGCATGTATCCTACCACTAAATTCAACATATTCTGACATGTTACAATAACCAAAGTTTGCAAAATATAAACACATAGTATTTTTCCAAAAATACTCTTCTCCTTCTAAACTGTTCAGTTGATGTTTTAGAGATACCATTTTATACAGTCTTATAAACTTTAAAACATATTTGTAGCTTCTACTAAATTTGACCTACACTGACATCTCTGACCAATCCACCATTACCATTATTTTATACTTTTTTAGATAAAAAAAAAACATTCGAATACGGAGTACCACCACAATGGAACAGTCTTCCAATAGACTTACTCAAAACCTCTGCATCTACAAGAGTTAATGTTAAAAGTCATTGTTTAATTCTGGATTAATTCAGACCTTCTGCTTGAGTTTGACAATTCCTGTGGACCCAGCACCTCAACTAGCTGCAGTGCTACTGCATATGTGGCCCTCATCATGCCTTAACAAGTAGGAACTACTAAGCTTTCATTTATGTTGTTAAACCTAATCAATATTATAACTATATCTTTATTTTTGCTCAATGTTATATTCCTATTAATTGATGAAATAAAATACATACACATATACTGCAATGACAAAGTTTCCACAATAAAAGCACATACCCTCTTATCTTTGTGCTCATAGAAGAAATTATATATCATCTGATCATCAGGCTCTCACATGGTTATAATAAGGTGAGAGGTGTCAAGCATAGAGTAAGACAAGTACTGTGCAGCGCTCTACCATACAGAGTGACTTGCATTTTCTTCTAGAGTTTTATGTATCAGGGCACATCTTGGACAGTCACAAAATATATCTTTTATCTGTTCAAGGTATCTATAACAATTAAAATATTGATAGCAGTTCGACGTAGTACATGCAACTTTTAATGCATTTAAAGCTTTTGTTCTACTAAATATAATTTTGTCTTGAAGCAGCAAAATGTTTTAAACAGTTTTTAAATTTTAGAAAAAAGTGTAAGTCATAGTTTCAGAAAGTTTTGCATAAAGTTTGACCCAAAAATTCTGTAATAGTAATGGGTTTTCCATTTCAAACAGAAATTAAATGAGCTTTCAATACTTACGTTGATTTCCTGTTATATGCTTCTATCCAGTTTAAAGGGCATTCATTTGTCATGGTTGTACCATCAGTAAAATAGTCTTCATTTATAGCACTGATGCTAGGGTGTTTAGTAAACCACTTGAAAATGTCTGATGTGCCAGATTTATGGAACCCAAGAAGCATAACTCTCGATGCGCAAGTTAATCTTCTTAAATAAATCAAAAGAGCCAAAACATTGTAGAACCGTTTTGTACCCATTTTATTTTTTTCACAACATTTCTGACCTAAGTAGCAATTTATTCACCTACGTCAGTTTATTTGCTTGCTGATTTATGCTCACATTTACTCCTCTATCTACTAATCTTGCTACTATCTACTTACTATTACGTAAGATACCCATCCATCTGTTTTTTAACATACATTAACATGGTTTATTATTGATTGTGTGTAAAGGAAGCCTCGACTCTGGCAAGTCGATGACTTGGCCCGGTTAGAAGTTAGACTCTTTGCTTATCGCCACCAACTCCGTACATGTTTGCAATAACAAGTGGTCATAGCTTTGATGTGTGATATATTTGCACATAAATATATTCCTAACGCAAAACACAATTTAATACACGAACGCAGCTACTCTTTTGGCCAAGTATGAGTGTCACTTTATACTTTGAAGAAGCTTTGCAAATAAACAGTTGGTTCAGGTGTCTACATGAAAATGCCATTCTGATGACTAACGGATATTATTATAATATTTAATATGATGATTCTACGACTCACCATTGAGTAATCAATAATGCATCATATAGTCACATGTTCTACGCAGTTTTCCCATGATGCAGTTAATCAGCAAGTTGTACCGCCCCCAAAATAGAAACGGTAAAAACTGGAAATCAAGCAAGTTGTGCTACTGAAAAGTTTTTATTGAATGTTTTGTGCTTATGACAGATGGAAACAGTTACAATGATATGCGAGCTAGCCTATTTTAAACATTCCCATACTTCTGTCAATTCTATTTTGAAAATGTGCTTCTAAGTGAGGCAACCGGGCTCCGCTAGGACCTCTGGTGTGAAATTCCTTATCTTTTTTAACGAAGAGCCGCGTTTATCTGCAAAATGTGTCTGTCTCCGGAAACACTTATAGCACAGTAACACAAAACTGCGTACAATTCAGAATTCACACGAACTGCATAATGGAAACATAGTAATACAGCCTCAGAAAGTAGCATGATATAGTTTCTATTTGATCTATTTGCAGAAAACTTACATGTACAGTAGCTACTTGATCTCTGAGCTCAGCTCCCTACAAACACTGTATTGCTGCTCCTGTGACAATAAGTACAGGTACTGACCTACCGTTGTGTAATCCAGCATGGATTTTGATATTTTCCCAAATACTTTGCTTTAGGGCAGCTGTCAATAGGTTTAAATACGACTTTCTTACCAACTTTATATTGATTCACTGGATGGTGAGAACTGCTCAGCCAGAACTTACCTAACACGATGTCAGCCAAGCTCATTTTTTAAAATGAGCTTGTACAAAATTAAATAAATTTTATCAGAAAGTATTGGTATTTTCGTATCACTTCTGATTGTTTTTTATGCTTGAAGTCATCTGACTGCCATGATGTTTTACGACTAAAATTGACAAAACTTGGTCACGGTTAAAACGCTTACATCAAGCCAAAGTACAATTATAACATCTATAGGTTCAAAGAGATTAATAGAATAGAAACGCGTAAGACTTCAACTTCTATGCAATAGCTAATACCAACTATAGCAGTGATAGCAAACAGTGACATCATTTTGCATGTATTTTTTTTTATTGTTTTAATCCCGATAACATGTTGTAGATTTTAATCTTGTAACATCCTGGTAGTCAAGTCACCTCAAGCTTAAAAGACAAACTCAATAGAAAAGAAAATATCAATACTTTCTGATATTAAATTTTTGTGTAAGTTCATCTATAACGGGTTTTATATAATCAAAACAACTCCCTAATAGCTGATAAATACACTTTAATTATTCTTTTATATCTAGTTATCCCCTCTACCTCGCTGCTTCAACTAATCTAGGTTTGCTCTATTACCAGTTTTAATGTTCTTCAATATGCACAGCAACTCACAGTCAGTGTCATCGTAAAGGCAAGAATGAGCAAAACACGGTCTTGTGATATGAAAGCCTCCTAGAAATGAGCTGGTTGATTATCAGCGATAAAAATAATATCTTTTCAAGAATAGTTCTCAACCAGATGTTAACTATTGAATAAAATTTGACTACCCCTTCTTCATCTGAAAAGGGAAGCCAATAAATACTTTTTGTCGTTTTGCTTCCGACACTGATTGGCTTACAAATATGTAGCATTTACTCGACATCTCGATTTTTTATCGGGATCATGCTTTTCTGTTCACTTCCTATTAATCTCTGATAGATTTCATTGTTGTCTATACAATATACTACACAAGCATGCTGCATGTAGAAAAAACGTATACTTGCATGTGTAGCATGTACAGAAATGAAACATACACTTGCATGTATAGCACGTACAGAAATGAAAGATATACTTGCACGTATTGCATGTATAGCACTGAAACATATACTTACATGTATAACATGTACAGCAATGAAAGATATACTTGCATGTATAGTATGTACACCAATGAAACATATACTTGCTTGTATAGTATGTACAGCAATCAAACATATACTTGCATGTATAACATGTACAGCAATAAAACATATACTTGCATGTATAACATGTACAGCCATGAAACATATACTTGGATGTATAGCATGTACAGAAATTAAACATATATTTGCATGTATAGCATGTACCACAGTGAAACATATACTTGCATGTATAGCATGTACAGCAATGATACATATACATGCATGAATAGCATGTACAGCAATGAAACATATACTTGCATGTATAGCATCTACAGCATTGGAAGATATACTTGCATGTATAGTATGTACAGCAATGAAAAAATATATTTGGATGTAAAGCATGTACAACAATGAAACATATACTTGCATGTATAGCATGTACCACAATGAAACATATACTTGCATGTATAGCATGTACCACAATGAAACATATACTTGCATGTATAGCATGTACAGCATTGGAAGATATACTTGCATGTATAGTATGTAGAGCAATGAAAAATATATTTGGATGTAAAGCATGTACAACAATGAAAGATATACTTGCATGTATAACATGTACCACAATGAAACATATACTTGCATGTATAGCATGTACAGCATTGGAAGATATACTTGCATGTATAGTATGTACAGAAATGAAAAATTTATTTGGATGTAAAGCATGTACAACAATGAAACATATACTTGCATGTATAGCATGTACCACAATGAAACATATACTTGCATGTATAGCATGTACAGCAGTGGAAGATATACTTGCATGTATAGTATGTAGAGCAATGAAAAATATATTTGGATGTAAAGCATGTACAACAATGAAAGACATACTTGCATGTATAGCATGTACCTCAATGAAACATATACTTGCATGTATAGCATGTACAGCAATGAAACATGTACTTGCATGTTTGGTATGTACATAAATGAAAAATATATTTGGATGTAAAGCATGTACAACAATGAAACATATACTTGCATGTAAAGCATGTACCACAATGAAACATATACTTGCATGTATAGCATGTACAGCAATGAAACATATACTTACATGTATAGCATGTACAGTGATGAAACATACACTTGCATGTATAGCATGTACAGCGATGAAACATATACTTGCATTTATAGCATGTACAGCAATGAAACATATACTTACACGTATAGCATGTATAGCGATGAAACATATACTTGCATGTATAACTTGTACAGCAATGAAACATATACTTACATGTATAGCATGTACACCAATGAAACATATACTTACATGTACAGCATGTACACCAATGAAATATATACTTGCATGTATAGCACGTACAGCAAAGAAAGATATACTTGCATGCATAGCATGTACAGCAATCGAACATATACTTGCATGTATAGCATGTAAAGCAATGAAACATATACTTGCCTGTATAGCATGTACAGCCATGAAACATATACTTGCATGTATAGTATGTACTGCAATGAATTATATACTTGCACGTATAGTATGTACAGCAATGAAACATATACTTACATGTATAACATGTACATCCATGAAACATATACTTGCATGTATAGTATGTACTGCAATAAATTATATACTTGCATGTATAGTATGTACCACAATGAAACATATAATTGCATGTATAACATGTACAGCAATAAAACATATACTTGCATGTTTAGCATGTACAGCAATGAAACATATACTTGCATGTATAGCATGTACCACAATGAAACATATACTTGCCTGCATAGCACGTACAGCCATGAAACATATATTTGCATGCATAGTATGTACACCAATGAAACATATACTTGTTTGTATAGCATGTACAGCAATCAAACATATACTTGCATGTATGCATGTACCACACTGAAACATATACTTGCATGTATTGCATGTACAGCAATTAAAATAAATTTGGATGTTTGGCACTTACAACAATGAAACATATACTTACATGCATAACCTGTACAGCAATGAAACATATACTTGCATGTATAGCATGTACAGCAATGAAGCATATATTTGCATGTATAGGATGTACAGCCATGAAACATATACTTGCATGTATAGCATGTACAGCAATGAAACATATACTTGCATGTATAGCATCTACAGCATTGGAAGATATACTTGCATGTATAGTATGTAGAGCAATGAAAAATATATTTGGATGTAAAGCATGTACAACAATGAAACATATACTTGCATGTATAGCATGTACCACGATGAAACATATACTTGCATGTATAGCATGTACCACAATGAAACATATACTTGCATGTATAGCATGTACAGCATTGGAAGATATACTTGCATGTATGGTATGTAGAGCAATGAAAAATATATTTGGATGTAAAGCATGTACAACAATGAAAGATATACTTGCATGTATAACATGTACCACAATGAAACATATACTTGCATGTATAGCATGTACATCATTGGAAGATATACTTGCATGTATAGTATAAACAGAATTGAAAAATTTGTTTGGATGTAAAGCATGTACAACAATGAAACATATACTTGCATGTATAGCATGTACCACAATGAAACATATACTTGCATGTATGGCATGTACAGCATTGGAAGATATACTTGCATGTATAGTATGTAGAGCAATGAAAAATATATTGGGATGTAAAGCATGTACAACAATGAAAGATATACTTGCATGTATAGCATGTACCACAATGAAACATATACTTGCATGTATAGCATGTACAGCAATGAAACATGTACTTGCATGTTTGGTATGTACATAAATGAAAAATATATTTGGATGTAAAGCATGTACAACAATGAAACATATACTTGCATGTAAAGCATGTACCACAATGAAACATATACTTGCATGTATAGCATGTACAGCGTTGGAAGATATACTTGCATGTATAGTATGTACCACAATGAAACATATACTTGCATGTATAGCATGTACAGCATTGGAAGATATACTTGCATGTATAGTATGTAGAGCAATGAAAAATATATTTTGATGTAAAGCATGTACAACAATGAAAGATATACTTGCATGTATAGCATGTACCACAATGAAACATATACTTGCATGTATAGCATGTACAGCAATGAAACATGTACTTGCATGTTTGGTATGTACATAAATGAAAAATATATTTGGATGTAAAGCATGTACAACAATGGAACATATACTTGCATGTAAAGCATGTACCACAATGAAACATATACTTGCATGTATAGCATGTACAGCAATGAAACATATACTTACATGTATAGCATGTACAGTGATGAAACATACACTTGCATGTATAGCATGTACAGCGATGAAACATATACTTGCATTTATAGCATGTATAGCGATGAAACATATACTTGCATGTATAACTTGTACAGCAATGAAACATATACTTACATGTATAGCATGTACACCAATGAAACATATACTTACATGTACAGCATGTACACCAATGAAATATATACTTGCATGTATTGCACGTACAGCAAAGAAAGATATACTTGCATGCATAGCATGTACAGCAATCGAACATATACTTGCATGTATAGCATGTAAAGCAATGAAACATATACTTGCCTGTATAGCATGTACAGCCATGAAACATATACTTGCATGTATAGTACGTACTGCAATGAATTATATACTTGCACGTATAGTATGTACAGCAATGAAACATATACTTACATGTATAACATGTACAGCCTTGAAACATATACTTGCATGTATAGTATGAACTGTAATGAATTATATACTTGCATGTATAGTATGTACAGCAATGAAACATATAATTGCATGTATAACATGTACAGCAATAAAACATATACTTGCATGTATAGCACGTACAGCCATGAAACATATACTTGCATGTATAGTATGTACACCAATGAAACATATACTTGCTTGTATAGTATTTACAGCAATCAAACATATACTTGCATGTATGCATGTACCACACTGTAACATATAATTGCATGTATTGCATGTACAGCAATGAAAAGTATATTTGGATGTTTGGCACATACAACAATGAAACATATACTTACATTCATAATTTGTTCAGCAATGAAACATATACTTGCATGTATAGCATGTACAGCAATGAAAAATATATTTGGATATAAAGCATGTACAACAATCAAACATATACTTGCATGTATAGCATATACCACAATGAAACATATACTTGCATGTATAGAATGTACATCAATTAAACATATACTTGTATGTATTGTATATACAGAAATGAAAAATATATTTGGATATAAAGCATGTACAACAATCAAACATATACTTGCAGGTATAGCATGTACCACAATGAAACATATACTTGCATGTATAGCATGTACAGCAATGAAACATATACTTGCATGTATAGTATGTACAGAAATGAAAAATTTATTTGGATGTAAAGCATGTACAACAATGAAACATATACTTGCATGTATAGCATGTACCACAATGAAACATATACTTGCATGTATAGCATGTACAGCATTGGAAGATATACTTGCATGTATAGTATGTAGAGCAATGAAAAATATATTTGGATGTAAAGCATGTACAACAATGAAAGATATACTTGCATGTATAACATGTACCACAATGAAACATATACTTGCATGTATAGCATGTACAGCATTGGAAGATATACTTGCATGTATAGTATAAACAGAATTGAAAAATTTGTTTGGATGTAAAGCATGTACAACAATGAAACATATACTTGCATGTATAGAATGTACATCAATTAAACATATACTTGTATGTATTGTATATACAGAAAAGAAAAATATATTTGGATATAAAGCATGTACAACAATCAAACATATACTTGCAGGTATAGCATGTACCACAATGAAACATATACTTGCATGTATAGCATGTACAGCAATGAAACATGTACTTGCATCTTTGGTATGTACATAAATGAAAAAATATTTGGATATAAAGCATGTACAACAATGAAACATATACTTGCATGTAAAGCCTGTACCACAATGAAACATATACTTGCATGTATAGCATGTACAGCAATGAAACATATACTTACATGTATAGCATGTACAGTGATGAAACATACACTTGCATGTATAGCATGTACAGCGATGAAACATATACTTGCATTTATAGCATGTACAGCAATGAAACATATACTTACACGTATAGCATGTATAGCGATGAAACATATACTTGCATGTATAACTTGTACAGCAATGAAACATATACTTACATGTATAGCATGTACACCAATGAAACATATACTTACATGTACAGCATGTACACCAATGAAATATATACTTGCATGTATAGCACGTACAGCAAAGAAAGATATACTTGCATGCATAGCATGTACAGCAATCGAACATATACTTGCATGTATAGCATGTAAAGCAATGAAACATATACTTGCCTGTATAGCATGTACAGCCATGAAACATATACTTGCATGTGTAGTATGTACTGCAATGAATTATATACTTGCACGTATAGTATGTACAGCAATGAAACATATACTTACATGTATAACATGTACAGCCATGAAACATATACTTGCATGTATAGTATGTACTGCAATAAATTATATACTTGCATGTATAGTATGTACCACAATGAAACATATAATTGCATGTATAACATGTACAGCAATAAAACATATGCTGGCATGTTTAGCATGTACAGCAATGAAACATATACTTGCATGTATAGCATGTACCACAATGAAACATATACTTGCCTGCATAGCACGTACAGCCATGAAACATATATTTGCATGCATAGTATGTACACCAATGAAACATATACTTGTTTGTATAGCATGTACAGCAATCAAACATATACTTGCATGTATGCATGTACCACACTGAAACATTTACTTGCATGTATTGCATGTACAGCAATTAAAATAAATTTGGATGTTTGGCACTTACAACAATGAAACATATACTCACATGCATAACCTGTACAGCAATGAAACATATACTTGCATGTATAGCATGTACAGCAATGAAGCATATATTTGCATGTATAGGATGTACAGCCATGAAACATATACTTGCATGTATAGCATGTACAGCAATGAAACATATACTTGCATGTATAGCATATACCACAATGAAACATATACTTGCATGTATAGCATGTACAGAAATTAAACATACATTTGCATGTATAGCATGTACCACAGTGAAACATATACTTGCATGTATAGCATGTACAGCAATGATACATATACATGCATGAATAGCATGTACAGCAATGAAACATATACTTGCATGTATAGCATCTACAGCATTGGAAGATATACTTGCATGTATAGTATGTACAGCAATCAAAAAATATATTTGGATGTAAAGCATGTACAACAATGAAACATATACTTGCATGTATAGCATGTACCACGATGAAACATATACTTGCATGTATAGCATGTACCACAATGAAACATATACTTGCATGTATAGCATGTACAGCATTGGAAGATATACTTGCATGTATAGTATGTAGAGCAATGAAAAATATATTTGGATGTAAAGCATGTACAACAATGAAAGATATACTTGCATGTATAACATGTACCACAATGAAACATATACTTGCATGTATAGCATATACAGCACTGGAAGATATACTTGCATGTATAGTATATACATAATTGAAAAATTTGTTTGGATGTAAAGCATGTACAACAATGAAACATATACTTGCATGTATAGCATGTACCACAATGAAACATATACTTGCATGTATGGCATGTACAGCATTGGAAGATATACTTGCATGTATAGTATGTAGAGCAATGAAAAATTTATTGGGATGTAAAGCATGTACAACAATGAAAGATATACTTGCATGTATAGCATGTACCACAATGAAACATATACTTGCATGTATAGCATGTACAGCAATGAAACATGTACTTGCATGTTTGGTATGTACATAAATGAAAAATATATTTGGATGTAAAGCATGTACAACAATGAAACATATACTTGCATGTAAAGCATGTACCACAATGAAACATATACTTGCATGTATAGCATGTACAGCGTTGGAAGATATACTTGCATGTATAGTATGTACCACAATGAAACATATACTTGCATGTATAGCATGTACAGCATTGGAAGATATACTTGCATGTATAGTATGTAGAGCAATGAAAAATATATTTGGATGTAAAGCATGTACAACAATGAAAGATATACTTGCATGTATAGCATGTACCACAATGAAACATATACTTGCATGTATAGCATGTACAGCAATGAAACATGTACTTGCATGTTTGGTATGTACATAAATGAAAAATATATTTGGATGTAAAGCATGTACAACAATGGAACATATACTTGCATGTAAAGCATGTACCACAATGAAACATATACTTGCATGTATAGCATGTACAGCAATGAAACATATACTTACATGTATAGCATGTACAGTGATGAAACATACACTTGCATGTATAGCATGTACAGCGATGAAACATATACTTGCATTTATAGCATGTATAGCGATGAAACATATACTTGCATGTATAACTTGTACAGCAATGAAACATATACTTACATGTATAGCATGTACACCAATGAAACATATACTTACATGTACAGCATGTACACCAATGAAATATATACTTGCATGTATTGCACGTACAGCAAAGAAAGATATACTTGCATGCATAGCATGTACAGCAATCGAACATATACTTGCATGTATAGCATGTAAAGCAATGAAACATATACTTGCCTGTATAGCATGTACAGCCATGAAACATATACTTGCATGTATAGTACGTACTGCAATGAATTATATACTTGCACGTATAGTATGTACAGCAATGAAACATATACTTACATGTATAACATGTACAGCCTTGAAACATATACTTGCATGTATAGTATGAACTGTAATGAATTATATACTTGCATGTATAGTATGTACAGCAATGAAACATATAATTGCATGTATAACATGTACAGCAATAAAACATATACTTGCATGTATAGCACGTACAGCCATGAAACATATACTTGCATGTATAGTATGTACACCAATGAAACATATACTTGCTTGTATAGTATTTACAGCAATCAAACATATACTTGCATGTATGCATGTACCACACTGTAACATATAATTGCATGTATTGCATGTACAGCAATGAAAAGTATATTTGGATGTTTGGCACATACAACAATGAAACATATACTTACATTCATAATTTGTTCAGCAATGAAACATATACTTGCATGTATAGCATGTACAGCAATGAAAAATATATTTGGATATAAAGCATGTACAACAATCAAACATATACTTGCATGTATAGCATATACCACAATGAAACATATACTTTCATGTATAGAATGTACATCAATTAAACATATACTTGTATGTATTGTATATACAGAAATGAAAAATATATTTGGATATAAAGCATGTACAACAATCAAACATATACTTGCAGGTATAGCATGTACCACAATGAAACATATACTTGCATGTATAGCATGTACAGCAATGAAACATATACTTGCATGTATAGTATGTACAGAAATGAAAAATTTATTTGGATGTAAAGCATGTACAACAATGAAACATATACTTGCATGTATAGCATGTACCACAATGAAACATATACTTGCATGTATAGCATGTACAGCATTGGAAGATATACTTGCATGTATAGTATGTAGAGCAATGAAAAATATATTTGGATGTAAAGCATGTACAACAATGAAAGATATACTTGCATGTATAACATGTACCACAATGAAACATATACTTGCATGTATAGCATGTACAGCATTGGAAGATATACTTGCATGTATAGTATAAACAGAATTGAAAAATTTGTTTGGATGTAAAGCATGTACAACAATGAAACATATACTTGCATGTATAGAATGTACATCAATTAAACATATACTTGTATGTATTGTATATACAGAAAAGAAAAATATATTTGGATATAAAGCATGTACAACAATCAAACATATACTTGCAGGTATAGCATGTACCACAATGAAACATATACTTGCATGTATAGCATGTACAGCAATGAAACATGTACTTGCATCTTTGGTATGTACATAAATGAAAAAATATTTGGATATAAAGCATGTACAACAATGAAACATATACTTGCATGTAAAGCCTGTACCACAATGAAACATATACTTGCATGTATAGCATGTACAGCAATGAAACATATACTTACATGTATAGCATGTACAGTGATGAAACATACACTTGCATGTATAGCATGTACAGCGATGAAACATATACTTGCATTTATAGCATGTAAAGCAATGAAACATATACTTACACGTATAGCATGTATAGCGATGAAACATATACTTGCATGTATAACTTGTACAGCAATGAAACATATACTTACATGTATAGCATGTACACCAATGAAACATATACTTACATGTACAGCATGTACACCAATGAAATATATACTTGCATGTATAGCACGTACAGCAAAGAAAGATATACTTGCATGCATAGCATGTACAGCAATCGAACATATACTTGCATGTATAGCATGTAAAGCAATGAAACATATACTTGCCTGTATAGCATGTACAGCCATGAAACATATACTTGCATGTATAGTATGTACTGCAATGAATTATATACTTGCACGTATAGTATGTACAGCAATGAAACATATACTTACATGTATAACATGTACAGCCATGAAACATATACTTGCATGTATAGTATGTACTGCAATAAATTATATACTTGCATGTATAGTATGTACCACAATGAAACATATAATTGCATGTATAACATGTACAGCAATAAAACATATGCTGGCATGTTTAGCATGTACAGCAATGAAACATATACTTGCATGTATAGCATGTACCACAATGAAACATATACTTGCCTGCATAGCACGTACAGCCATGAAACATATATTTGCATGCATAGTATGTACACCAATGAAACATATACTTGTTTGTATAGCATGTACAGCAATCAAACATATACTTGCATGTATGCATGTACCACACTGAAACATTTACTTGCATGTATTGCATGTACAGCAATTAAAATAAATTTGGATGTTTGGCACTTACAACAATGAAACATATACTCACATGCATAACCTGTACAGCAATGAAACATATACTTGCATGTATAGCATGTACAGCAATGAAGCATATATTTGCATGTATAGGATGTACAGCCATGAAACATATACTTGCATGTATAGCATGTACAGCAATGAAACATATACTTGCATGTATAGCATATACCACAATGAAACATATACTTGCATGTATAGCATGTACAGAAATTAAACATATATTTGCATGTATAGCATGTACCACAGTGAAACATATACTTGCATGTATAGCATGTACAGCAATGATACATATACATGCATGAATAGCATGTACAGCAATGAAACATATACTTGCATGTATAGCATCTACAGCATTGGAAGATATACTCGCATGTATAGTATGTACAGCAATCAAAAAATATATTTGGATGTAAAGCATGTACAACAATGAAACATATACTTGCATGTATAGCATGTACCACGATGAAACATATACTTGCATGTATAGCATGTACCACAATGAAACATATACTTGCATGTATAGCATGTACAGCATTGGAAGATATACTTGCATGTATAGTATGTAGAGCAATGAAAAATATATTTGGATGTAAAGCATGTACAACAATGAAAGATATACTTGCATGTATAACATGTACCACAATGAAACATATACTTGCATGTATAGCATATACAGCACTGGAAGATATACTTGCATGTATAGTATATACAGAATTGAAAAATTTGTTTGGATGTAAAGCATGTACAACAATGAAACATATACTTGCATGTATAGCATGTACCACAATGAAACATATACTTGCATGTATGGCATGTACAGCATTGGAAGATATACTTGCATGTATAGTATGTAGAGCAATGAAAAATTTATTGGGATGTAAAGCATGTACAACAATGAAAGATATACTTGCATGTATAGCATGTACCACAATGAAACATATACTTGCATGTATAGCATGTACAGCAATGAAACATGTACTTGCATGTTTGGTATGTACATAAATGAAAAATATATTTGGATGTAAAGCATGTACAACAATGAAACATATACTTGCATGTAAAGCATGTACCACAATGAAACATATACTTGCATGTATAGCATGTACAGCGTTGGAAGATATACTTGCATGTATAGTATGTACCACAATGAAACATATACTTGCATGTATAGCATGTACAGCATTGGAAGATATACTTGCATGTATAGTATGTAGAGCAATGAAAAATATATTTGGATGTAAAGCATGTACAACAATGAAAGATATACTTGCATGTATAGCATGTACCACAATGAAACATATACTTGCATGTATAGCATGTACAGCAATGAAACATGTACTTGCATGTTTGGTATGTACATAAATGAAAAATATATTTGGATGTAAAGCATGTACAACAATGGAACATATACTTGCATGTAAAGCATGTACCACAATGAAACATATACTTGCATGTATAGCATGTACAGCAATGAAACATATACTTACATGTATAGCATGTACAGTGATGAAACATACACTTGCATGTATAGCATGTACAGCGATGAAACATATACTTGCATTTATAGCATGTATAGCGATGAAACATATACTTGCATGTATAACTTGTACAGCAATGAAACATATACTTACATGTATAGCATGTACACCAATGAAACATATACTTACATGTACAGCATGTACACCAATGAAATATATACTTGCATGTATTGCACGTACAGCAAAGAAAGATATACTTGCATGCATAGCATGTACAGCAATCGAACATATACTTGCATGTATAGCATGTAAAGCAATGAAACATATACTTGCCTGTATAGCATGTACAGCCATGAAACATATACTTACATGTATAACATGTACAGCCTTGAAACATATACTTGCATGTATAGTATGAACTGTAATGAATTATATACTTGCATGTATAGTATGTACCACAATGAAACATATAATTGCATGTATAACATGTACAGCAATAAAACATATACTTGCATGTATAGCACGTACAGCCATGAAACATATACTTGCATGTATAGTATGTACACCAATGAAACATATACTTGCTTGTATAGTATGTACAGCAATCAAACATATACTTGCATGTATGCATGTACCACACTGTAACATATAATTGCATGTATTGCATGTACAGCAATGAAAAGTATATTTGGATGTTTGGCACATACAACAATGAAACATATACTTACATTCATAATTTGTTCAGCAATGAAACATATACTTGCATGTATAGCATGTACAGCAATGAAAAATATATTTGGATATAAAGCATGTACAACAATCAAACATATACTTGCATGTATAGCATATACCACAATGAAACATATACTTGCATGTATAGAATGTACATCAATTAAACATATACTTGTATGTATTGTATATACAGAAATGAAAAATATATTTGGATATAAAGCATGTACAACAATCAAACATATACTTGCAGGTATAGCATGTACCACAATGAAACATATACTTGCATGTATAGCATGTACAGCAATGAAACATATACTTGCATGTATAGTATGTACAGAAATGAAAAATATATTTGGATGTAAAGCATGTACAACAATGAAACATATACTTGCATGTATAGCATGTACCACAATGAAACATATACTTGCATGTATAGCATGTGCAGCAATGAAACATATACTTACATGTATAGCATGTACAGCGATGAAACATATACTTGCATGTGTAGCATGTACAGCGATGAAACATATACTTACATGTATAGCATGTACAGCAATGAAACATATACTTACATGTATAGCATGTACAGCAATGAAACATATACTTACATGTATAGCATGTACAGCAATGAAACATATCCTTACATGTATAGCATGTACAGCGATGAAACATATACTTGCATGTATAGCATGTCCAGCAATGAATTATATACTTACATGTATAGCATGTACAGTGATGAAACATACATTTTCATGTATAGCATGTACAGCGATGAAACATATACTTGCATGTATAGCATGTACAGCAATGAAACATATACTTACATGTATAGCATGTACAGCGATGAAACATATACTTGCATGTATAGCTTGTACAGCAATGAAACATATACTTACATGTTTAGCATGTACACTAATGAAACATATACTTATATGTACAGCATGTACACCAATGAAATATATACCTGTGTGTATAACAATTAGTTTAAACTATTTGAAG
Source organism: Watersipora subatra (assembly GCF_963576615.1). Lineage (NCBI taxonomy): Eukaryota > Metazoa > Bryozoa > Gymnolaemata > Cheilostomatida > Watersiporidae > Watersipora > Watersipora subatra. Next base: position 30,260,598 of record NC_088718.1, on the reverse strand, counting down.
TGTTAAAGTATGATTGTTACTTGAAAGATATTTAGTGTCTACTTCACAGAAACCCTTGGCTTTGAGCATAACACCCGCAAAGTAGGAGGGATCACTGGAATCATTATTTTTTTTTCTGCTGTTTATGAAGAATGCAATATTATGTTTTTTAGTCATTTATTTAGTTTTTTTACTTTTTAAATTCACTCAGCATATAATCAGTTTCTTTTAACATTACTGCCGCACGTTTCAGTGTTTTTCATGACAATTCAAAGTGGAGTTATCTACACAATCCCAGAATATATATTTGGTTCTCACTGAGCCTCTCCAAGCATAAAGTTCATGATCTTAAATCATATATAGCTGTAACATTCTAAGATATTTACCTCTGACAATATGGAGTCGACTTCATTACAATGTAATCAATAATAATATCAGATTCGTAGTCTGTATATTTCTTTACTTTAAATATTTAATAAATGCAAACAAACATGCTCAAAATTGATGCTTAGTTTGTCAACTTTAAAAGATCGGATAAAAACGGCGTACATTGTTTGCTGAAGATTATCAAAACTTCAGCTGCTGTGAGTCACTTTTTTATGAAGCTTTAGCAATAGATTATTTGACAAATACAACAACGCTCACAAAAATGTTTTAGCAAAAACACATCTAGTTTTTAGGCACCAGATAAATTCCTTGAATGGTTTGATTTGAAAACTGCTGCTATAATTAGAGCCCAAATTTTACATCAGTGTGTTTGTCTAAAGCCACTGTTACAAGAGGCAAAAAAATTTTGCAACATATAAGATTTGAACTCACAACATGCAGATTCATAGCTCAGCGTGGTACCTTCTGCACCAATCAATTACCCGTTAGCATTTGAGAATAATTGTGAACATAGTTATTACACCTGATGATCTCTTACAGTGACCTGTACTACCAGGGTACTAGTAATAATCATAATTTTTAAGGTAAACGGTACACAAGATTGATAAACTACCATAAACTACTACCTGTTTTTGTGCCTTTTGCTACTGCTGGTGGAGTTTAGAAAAGTGAGAAGATATAACTTCATGCTCGGCAGCTTGGAATATTCAGCTGTTGATGAAATTTGCAGACAAATTAAAATTTTCACAATAAGTCAAATGGTTGTTCATTGGGATAGAACCATTCTTGTCAGTGATTGTTAGGTTACACCACCCCACAGTAGCCATTCAATCTAGGAGAACTAAATATGAATGGTAGTAGCCATCAGCGTTAATTAAAAGGTTCCTCCCGTCAAATTTTAAAATATCTTATCTTATCAATATTTATTATGAAGTACAGATATTTTCCTATTATTTGAGATCTTTTTTGTTGTTTTACATGATCAGATTGCACGGATGTTTTGATAGCAAAAATGACAAATATTCATTGATGTTAAAACGCTAAGGAAAAAGTACCACCTAAAATAACAAACAGAATCTAAAATAACTGAAAACTTTTTGTACTTTCTAATAAACTGTTTTGAGATTTGACACAATTGACCAATTAAAAACCTGTATAAAGTATTAGTAGAAGTGTTAATGCTTCGTAAAGACTGGCAGAGCTATTTTAAGCTAGTGGTATCTAATATTGCAAACTTGCCGGGTATTTGGTTATTTCTCAAAATGAATGAGGTAGCCTAACTGTTGAAAAATGAAAAATTCTAGCTAGCTTATCTAACTGAACCTTTACCTGCAAAAGGTCAGCTTGATAGTAATCTTCACTGACTAACATCGAGTGTGTTCAACTTATCTTTTCACCAATTGTTACCTCATGTAAATTTAAAATGAATTTATTTGTTACCTAATCCCCTCATATACAAGTTTATAGCATTTGCATCTATGCAATGAGTAAAAAAGTAATTATAGAGGTGGATAATAAATGTGTAGATAGAATATTCAGTTTCTATGAAATAGAGTTTAAAAGGTGTTGAATTAACTACTAGAAAAACAAAGAAAACTAAATCAAGGAACAACTTGAATAGTTTACTGCTTTGACTTGGATCTCCTTAGAATTAAAATGAGTAAATTGCAAAAGATCTCAATTCACGTGAGAACATCACGTGTAAAAACAATAACCAAATGGATTGAATACATCAGAGAACTAAACCAATTCCACTCTATGGTGGTTTTGTGATGGCGACGATTAACTGTTCGTTTTTGAGCTTTTAAGAGCTTGTAATCACATTTCCACATATTTTGAACCTACAACACAGCAGAGTAAGACATGGTGAATCTTTTGAAACTAAATAACTGTAATGTGAATTTTGTTACGAATCAACCTTTAAAAGGGGCATGCTTAGCAAAAACTGATTGAAATTTGCTCGAAATTTCAATCAATTCTTAAGACATACATATTCTTAAGAAAATTCATCATACGTAGTATTTACATCAGTATGAGAGCAGAAAAGCTTGTACCAATCTGTTTTGAAATATTCCGCTAAAAATTTGTTTTTTTTTAAAGTTTTTGAGGTCTCTTAAATATCGAAAATTTTTGAAAATTTATTCAGTGATATCTTCAATTAAGACAAAGGTCGGAAGATGGTCTGATATGGTAGTAGTAATTGTTCCTGATGAAAAATATTTTCCGCAAAAGTTTACGCAGATATAATCTATACATGATTCAATTTGAGTAGGAATAATAATTAAACTAGGATAACTTGTTGTTGCAAGAATACTTTTATATTCATCGTTATTCCCTGTTTTGTTCAGAGTGTTGATATTTATGTCACCCATGAATACATGAAAGTTTAAGGTTTTTTTTTGTGTGAAGACACTGCTCCAGGTCATCTAGAAATTCATGAATATTAGAACTTGGTTGACTACTGTGATAACAAGATCACCTGCTAATTTGCTATGTTATGTTTGTGTACATATGTAAAATTCTGTTGAAAATCATAAAAAATTTTACTAATTTTTAAATAAAAAAATAAAATAACACATTTTAATTTTTTTCAAAGATTTTAAAAATTAATTTTTTCAATCAATCAATAACATTATTTTAATGATTGTTTGCTGATCATTAAACAATTTCATGCAAAATGTATGGACATTTCATGTGAATTTTAAGTGAATAGGCAAAAAATATATGACGTGTTAATGATTCAGCTTAACCAAATGGATCGAACGCTATCCATCGGTTGCCTATACAACTGTCACTCAATGCAAAATGTTTCATTGTACATGTATATCAAAGATAATATTTTTGCAAACTTTTTTATATTTAAATCATTTATATATTAGGGCAATCGTATATCAAGGTTTCAAGTTGTTTAATAAAGTTGCTCAAAGTAGGTAACAAATTTAAGTGAATGCGGCTCCTTCTGAATGACTACGTAAAAAAACTGCTTTTGTAGAGGCCTATCTCCCTGTCACAAAGTGCACACTACAAGAAGACATAAGAAAAACTGATTCTTATATTTTTTTTACATATTATTTAACAATTTTTTATATAAAATTCACTTTATAGTAGTTTTTAATACAATAAATAAATATTTACCATTCTTAAGATGGTCAACCCATGCAACGATTAAGACCCAAATGTTGGCTTTTCACTGAGTTTTTTAATTCTTTGTGTGTTCTGTCAAGCAAGACTGGGTGTGCTCTTATTGGAAATATGAGCAATTTATTGTTCATTTTCAGTATGCTTCAATTACAAAAATTAGCAAAATTTTGTTGCTGTACATTGGTAAACATTGACACAAAAAATAACCAGCCAGAACCTTGCATTCAAAGCAAAAATAACGAATTGAAATGCACCCCGAGTGCGATGAAGTTCTAATTAGATAATTCTAGCGTTATCGCTCAGCATCAACTCGTCCAGCAGAGTTCAGTGCATATTAGCACCACACAGTACGATTTCACACTAAATATATTTTAGTGTGGAGTGAAAACATGTTTGGTTGTTCATTCAAAATGATAAATATTGCATATGGGTTATTATATTAAACTGTGTTAATTTAAATTGAAGGGAAGTTGCCTACAGCAAGGCATATAGCACCTGCACAGCTGATGGCGTGAGTTTATATTTGTGCTGTAATTCGACTATTCACTAGACATCACTGAATGCTTGTTTTTACTCCATTGGCTTATTCTCGTAGGTCTTGTATACAGAACGACTATGGAACACATTTAATCCTTAAAATAGAGCTAACTTCTCAGCATGGAAAGAGGTTTATGTGGTAGATATATTGTAAGTAATTAAATTTCGAAATAGTGAACATTAGATATCTGTGTTAGCTTTATAACTCATTTGGTAAAATGTTACATTGTCTATTTTATCCACAAAACTACAATTGGTTTTTTGATCTTTTGCTGATGTTTATTTCAATTGGTTTTATTTTTAGAAAGCTAGACTGAACTAAAAATTTTAGACATTTGTAACTACAGAACTCAAAGACTTGTATAATTTTTGTGTAAAGAATTCCACTGATATAAAACAAAATATTTGGCAAAATAAGAAAAGAATAGAATGATAACAATTTTTACTATTTTTTACAAGACTTATTTTTAAGTTATGTACAAATTATTGTTTCAAACAAAATTAGAATTCCACAACCACTTGTTGTCTCCAAGCATCTCAGCTAGTTCTACATTAAATGGTTCATAAAAGCTTTTCAGAAGTCTCTTCGTTTCTGGCAGCACAGATTTAACCTTGTAGCCAGCATTTGTAACATCCAAATGGTCATTCCTGATTAAATTCTTTATTCCAATTTTCTCAACTCCTACAAATCTAAATATTTCTTTCATAGATGTCTCTACATCTTTTGCATAATCTTCAAATCTTGAAAAGTAGATTTTTTTCTACAAATACACAAAATTGCAGTCATATGGGTCAAATTCTTTTTGAAATAGATACATCCACAGCATTCAGCTTTCAACAAGTCCAAACTATATGGAAGCTCACAACTTAAACAATTTTACTCGCATACATAAACATGAGTATATGTTCACAGCCAAAAAGGTTACAATGCAAAAAAAACAATATCCCAATTTAGATCAAAATAATAACATCTTACCCAAAATTGTCTGCAAGAATCAAAATTTTGCAAACTGCATGTTACAGGTTTACGGTTTTCTAACAAGACAACATACAGATGGTAACATTCTACCCAATCACATACACATATCAACATTCTCTAACCAACCACCTATGAGTATCAAGTTTCTCTACTCAACAACCTGCATTAAGTTTTTCGAACAAACTGCTTGCAAGTATCAACTGTCTTGAACCAATCGCCTTTGAGTAGAAAGTTTTTTAACCAATCACCTACAAGTGTGACAATTGAAATTTCTCAAATAAACTGTCTATAAAATACTTGTATTATTATGGATAACTAATAAAGGAGAAGATTTATTCCCGGAGGGTGATTAGTTTGAAGTCTTATTCTTGGTACTTAATAATTGCAGAAAGTCAGTTTAATTCATTTTTTGAGTTAAAATAATAATAAAAATAATAAAATAGGTTCCTCAGAAAAGTTTTGGTATGACTGGTCTAAAGACAATTGATTCAAGCTATTTCCAACAGTAGTTATATCAATCCTATATTTGAATGAGTTGGCTTTAGACCAATCGTGTCATTAAACCAATCATACCATTAGATGAGTTGATTTCAGATAAACTAGAATTGGGCAAATCAACAATAGACCAGTAACACCAAGCAAAACTCTTTAACAGTGTACACCAAAGTGCTACTGACTCTCCGCACTACAAAATTTTTCACAACATTTTTATAACATAATCGCAAGTTTTTCACAAGGGCAAAACTTCTTAAATGCTTTTTTATCCAAAAGATGCAAGAATTGGGATGAAAGTAATATTTTTGTTGTGTTTTATATATAAATATATACACACATGTATATATATATATATATATATATATATATATATGTATACAGTGTACCCTTGAGATACGATTACCCTGATATACGATTTTTTCACCTTACGAAGTGAAGCATTGTGAGATCTTCACCTCGCTATACACATTTTATTTCACCATATGATTGTGAGAAAAGTTTCGCCCGAGTTAAAATTTGGCGGTTGGTGTGCTCATTAACGCACGTCGAAATAAAAAAAGACACCGAAACATAGTGTGCCGCAAACATTTTCGAGAACGTTTAGAAGAGACGCGATGATCGACATTTCTCATGTCAGAATTCCGCGTGGAAAATATTGTGTAAAATGCTCAGGGCAGAGAAAATATTCATTTGTAGAGTTATAATATCCTTTACTATAAACTTTTAGTCAGCATACGTATATAACTACGAGTATCTACATTTAATTTGTTAGCTATGGAATCTGAGACTGATACAAAATGAAGGAAAAATTATTTCTATGTCAACAAATTTGGATGTCGTAAATAAGAAGGCACCCGTATTATTAACATTGTCAAGGAATATGATTGCAACCAATCAGCATTTGCAACTATTATTAAAACAAGAACTCCATTAAAGCAAGCACAAGAAGAAGCTTACGACTGAAGATTTGAAGGAGTTGGAAGGCCATGCACGCCATCAGCATTCAAAAGAAGCAACCAATTAGTAAGGGCGAGGAGGTAGAAAATACAGAAAACCCCCACATTGGCAGAAATATTTCAAGTGTTTAATTTACTGATGTGAAATGGTACATTAAAACAATACATGTATAATACATATTATTTGTCTCTTGGGTGGCACGTTTTTCAAATTTTATTCATTTTATGGGCTCTTCTTGATTTTATGTTTTATTTTCTTGTCTAACCATGTCTATGCAGATGGGCTTGTTATCTCCTATGTGAATACAATTCATCATATGTATGTAACTCATATTACTAGCTACTCAAGATAATTGATGCATTCACATTACTTTTTGAAACTTGTTAAAGCCATTTCCTTTAGTGTATAAATACTTACAAACTTTGTACGTATAGTTACATTGATTATTGCGCACGTTTCATACAAGAAAAACTACTGTAGCACTTTCTCGGATCCTTCTACAAGCTTTAGCTAGCTAGCAGTTTTCTACATTGCACCAGTTTTTTTTCTTTTAAATCAGAAGAAAAATTGGACAGGACTAGACAACTTTCTTTCGCCTGCTAAAAATTCCATTTCATTACGTATTAAATTAACTTTCAAGTGTACAGCAACATAATTAACATTGATACATTTTTACCACCTCTCTGCTTTATTTGCTACATGTACAGCTAAAGTCACGTTACTCCAAAGGTATGTACGTCCTGTACAATAGTAAATAAAATTTCATTTTTCACTTCGGTAGCCATTAAATGGTCAGGTGTGTGAGAGGCCGCTTTCGATAACTGCATCGCTCGGCCTTTCTTATTGAATTCTGGTTGAAGAACGTTTCAACCAGACACGTTAAATTTCATAATGAAAGTGAAGAAAGAAACTTATGATAGATAAAATTTCGTGATAATAAGTTGAAATTCAGTAAAATAATTCAAAATGCATAATAAAACATAAATTAACATACTATTTTGTTACTAATTTTCAATATGTACTGCAATTCTATAAAATTTTGGACGATTTTCACCTTGCATTTTTCTATTGTATAATTACAATGGTTTCTATACCCCGACATACGATTTTTTCGCCATACGACGCCAGCTTTGGAGCGCATTAACATCGTATCTCGAGGGTGCACTGTATATATATATATATATATATATCTTTAGCCAGCAAAGAAAAAGAAAAGTTAGAGAAATATCTCACTCTTGGAGAAGAAATTGAAAAATGCTGGAATGTAAGAACAACTGTAATCCCAGTAGTCATTGGGGGACTGGGCGCAATAACACCGGCGCATAAAATGTGGCTTGCCCAAATACCAACAACATTCAGCTCAGGTGAGTTGCAGAAAAGTGTGCTATTGGGAACAGCTAAGATCTTGAGGCGAGTGCTCAAACTCCCAGGTCTTTGGTAGGAGACCCGAGTTAGAGCAGAATTTACCACCCATACGGGGTATCCGGGGTGAGGAAACAATTTTTTTTTGTTATATACATATATATATATATATATATATTTATATATATATATATATATTCATATATATATTGTATATATATATATTGTATATATATTATATATATATAATATATATATATATATTTATATATATATATATATATATTCATATATATATTGTATATATATATTGTATATATATTATATATATATAATATATATATATATATATTTATATATATATATATAAATCTCAGTGTTTGAATTTTTGCTTCTTTTTAAACCTTATTTCCAGTTCTAGCAATTAGAATCTAGCAATGAAGAATTCCTATGGTGCTGGACTTCTAGGTATCTCAGATGGCCAGATCTAGAGGCAGCCAACTTGACTATTAGGCTAAATAGAATACAATAAATTCATTAGGAAAATATTCATTACATCGGTTAAGATAAATACGCTTAAAGCGCTTGCTCGGGGTTAATAACTAACACTGCTGAGTATTGACATGTAAACGAGAGTATTGTTTTTGTAAAGATTTTAGTAAAGATCTAGTTTTCTAAGTAAGTTACTCAAATTCATTAGGTAATCATTATTTTAGCCCTGCAACACAGAGCATTTAACTAGGGTTTCTATGTAAGAAATCAAGCACCAGCTGACACTAGTCTAGTAAACATAACAATAATATGGTAAACACACTGCCAGTTGGTCACCTTTGGTATAAACAAGAGCAGTTCTTGGAGAAACTTGGAGTAACAGCTATGAGTCATTTTTGACACGACATACAGCTGTGTGTAACGGATCGGTGTTCGTCCATGCTCCAATATGCAGACTGTAGTTCCATGCTTTTTCAAGCACCTCGTAAGAGATTCCACTGACTCGGAGACAATTTTATGAAAAAAGAAGTTGCCCACTTCTGTCACTGAGTAGTTATTGTACGGATGGTATTTCTAAAATAAATTGCCAAAGCTAAAACTTTAGGATAAAATGTCAATTGCTTTATGCGTTCTCTTTCCATTATTTACAAAGGTCGATGATAATTTACAGGGGTACATTCAACAAAAGAAGAAACTGTGAAGTACCAAATTAGTTTATGTATTTTAAATACCTCAATCCGTACTTTAAACAAGCAAACTAATTTGGTTTCATTGCTTGTTGCTATTTTTGTCAACCCTGAATATGAATTGAAAAACTAATTTTAGTGCTCGGGTTGCTTGACTTGAAATAACACTGCTGTTAGATATGACTATTGTGCACTCAATTTGCACAGATTGATAGAACCGTGCATATTTTGCCCTGCAAGTTAATGGTTGTTGTTTAAATTCGGTGAAAATGATTATGGATTTATAAACCACTGCTGTCAAATACAGTCAAGCTATTTTTGATTTTTGATTTGATTTGATTTTTATTGCGTAATAATAACATGACAATATGAGTAAAAAAAAATACACAGAGTAGCAATAGGACATGCCAGATAGCCAGAGGCTAGAGTCAAGGCAGCCCCAGCAAGCAGTAGGAAAAGAAACAGAATCAGCGATAAGCGCACACTCCGGAGCACCAGAGTCAGGAAGGACAGTCCCAGGACGCCCACAGGCGCTCCACCAACTTCGCCTTCAGCTGACCCGGAGCAGAGCCTGCACAATCACTCAAAAATTTATTATATAATTTCATTGCACTAAAAAATATCGATCTCTGTCCCTTAGAAGACAAACACTTTTTCAACTTTAATTGATTTTTACTTTTTAAACGGGTATCTTGACAATGATCTATCATAAAATCTTGCAACTCTTCCATGGGGAAAGAATTTGTTAAAAACATTAGCAGGCGATACTGGAATAAAATTTCAATTGGCATTATTTTTAAAATTTTAAAATTTTTGGAAACTGTTTGATTTGGTTTAAAATTGAGTATTATTCTGATTGCCTTTTTTTGCATGATTAAAAGTTTGTTTAAATCAGTTTTGTTGCCGTGGCCCCAAAACTCGATTCCATAAATTAAAAGAGAATAGAAAAAACTGTAGTACAAATTGATCATGGTTGATTTGTCTAGGTAGGGGCGAATGAAACGAAATATTAGTAATATGTAATTAAGTTTTTTGATGAGACTTTGGATGTGTTTTTTAAAAGTCAAGTTGTTGTCTAACGTGATACCTAAAAATTGAGTCGAATCTTTGATTTGTAGTTGAGAATTGTTTAAAGAAAGGCTTAGATTATAATTTTGAGTGTTTTTAGACGGATTTTTGAAAACTACTTGAAATGTTTTACTGTTGTTTAAAATGAGTCTGTTTGATAGGCACCATTCATTAATAATATTTAATTCCTCTTGGAGTTTAGAATTATCTGTTGAAAATATATTGGTGTCATCTGCGAATAAAATACAATCCAAAGCAGGTGCAGCATTTACTAAGTCATTTATAAAAATTAAAAATAAGAGGGGTCCTAAAATTGATCCTTGTGGGACACCAATCGTAATTGCCCTCATTTGCGAACAATCAGTATCTGTTTTGGTAAATTGAAATCTATTTTGGAGATAACTTTGAATAAGAGTGGAAGACTTTACACTAAAATTGTAGTAAAAAAGTTTGTCAATTAAAATTTTGTGATTAATCGTATCGAATGCCTTTGAAAAATCCAAAAATACGCCCTGAGTTATATTACTTTGATCTAAATTAGTATATAAAAATTCTATTAGACTGTTTATTGCTGTAGTGGTGCTTTTACCTTTTCTAAAACCAAATTGTTTAGGCGACAAGATGTTATTGGTTTCTAAAAAATCCCGTATTTGCAAAGACAAACATTTCTCTAAAATTTTTGATAAAGCAGGAAGAATGGAAATGGGCCGGTAATTAGATGGATCTGTTCTATTTCCTTTTTTGAATAATGGAGTCACGCGAGCTATTTTTAAACAATTTGGGAAATTAGATTGTTGTATAACAAGATTTATAAGATGTGTTAAAACTGGAATTAGGACTAGTTTATTTTCTTTTATTGCACGGAGAGAAATCCTATCATAGCCGGTTGCTTTAGGAAGACTGAAAGAATCAATTATTTGCAGTGTTTGGTAGGGGTCAATTATCTGGAAGCTAAAATCAATATCATTTACACAGTTGTCCATAAATTTAGAAAAGTGAATATCGGAAAGCGGCAACTCATTGGCCAGTTTATTACCAACATTTACGAAATGATCATTTAAGGTCTCAGCTATATCTTGCGAGTCTGTTAGGAGTTTTCCATCTTTGTTTATGCTCGTTGGGCTATCTGAATTTTTAGAGTCTCTATTTAACAATCTGTTTATGAATTTCCACTTTTCGTTTTGATTATTTTTACATTTGTCAAATTCTTTTTTATAGAATTTAGTCTTCGCAGTTTTAATTTCATTTGTGACTAAATTTCTGAAACTGTGGTAAGAGGTGTGGAGCGAAGTATTGAAAGGTTCTTTTTTGCATTTAATGTGCAATTTTCTTCGCTTATTTATCTGTTTAAGTAGATGGTGATTCATCCAAGGTTTTAAAAAGTTGAGCTTTTTCTGATTTGTGGAAATTAATTTTTTCTTCCCAGCTATTTTTATTAAATTTTGGAACGATAAAGAAAAGGATTCAAAGCTTTTGTTAACATCAGAGCAATCCATTATCGCCCGCCAATCTTGTTCAGCAAGCTTGATTGCTAGCTGATCATAGTCAATAATGAAAATGGATAAATTTGAACGCTTGGGAATTTTGATTTTAAACTCAATTGATGCAAAAACTGGTTGATGGTCAGAAATATTAAAATCTATTGTTGCAGAGTTTATGTTAGAGTCAACCCGGTTAGTTGCTATGTGGTCTATAAGGCTATTTTTGGTACTACCTAGTCTTGTCGCAGTTAAAATTGTGTTGCAAAAACCATATGATGTTAACAAGTTTTCATAATTGAATGAGTTTATGTCAAGAATATTTTCGGGACCGAGATCGATATTAATGTCACCTACAATTATTGTGTCCGGTGGTAATGTGGGGATCAAAGCTCCGAGATCCTCCAGAAAAGACGGCAGAGCGCCCGAGGGCGCCCTGTAGACCGCCAACACCGAGAAAATCCGGCGCCCCGAAGAATGCACCGACGCGAACACCGCTTCCGCCCCAGCCAGTGTAGCCGCCAAAACTCTAGCCTCAAAACCATCTGCCACATACACGCAAACTCCTCCACCTCCTTCATTTGGCCGTGAACTGCAAAGCAATCGATAATTTTTTAAAATAAATTTGTTAATATATGAATGTTCACCAAGCCAAGATTCTGATATAACGATAAGAGAAAAGTTAATATTCAGATGGGCCAAAAAAAGTTCAAATTCAGAAAACTTGTTATGAATGCTGCGAATGTTTATATGCAGAATGTTTATAGAGTTTTTTAGTACTATGCTCTTCAATGCATTAGGTTTGATCAAAGCGCTATGATGAATATTTAGTAAATCAGGTGTATCGTCGAAGCCTGGTATAGTTGCGTTAGTAATAGAAAAACCACATTAAATTATGGAAATGATTAGTTCAAGTCTATCAGGTCTTTGTCGGAAGAAATTTTAATTGCTTCTGAAGTTTTTTCTTTACGCATGAAAATGTTTCCATGATAGGTCCAAGCATATTTATAATTTAAGTCTCTTTTTTTACATCTGACTTTATAAAACAGCTCCTGTGTTGTTTTAGGCAGCTGTTCATTGATGAAGATTTTGTCTGAGTTTTCATATCCCAGAGACTTCGTAGTAATTGATTTTTTTACCATACTCTTTCTTCCATCATAGAACGCATCTCTTGCAGACATCTTGTTGAATTTTATAATAATTGCTCTCTTAGGATTTTCACCAGACTGTTTGGTTCGAAAAATTCCGTCAATGTCTTGTTCATTATAGCTAAGGTCAAGGCTGTCAGAAAGTTTCTCAATAATAGCGTGAAGATTTTCCTTATTTGTTACTGGAATTCCGTCTAGAATAAGTGATTTGTTGAATTTTTCTTGTTCTATGAGTTGAATGGATTTAGAAAGCTTTGTCAACGAGCTAGTAGATGGTTGCAGGTCAGAGTAATCTTTCTGCAAGTCGCACAATGATTTTTTAATGCTTTCAATCTCTTCGCCATAGTACGTCAAGGCTTTAGCTTGCTGCCTTTGTTCATCTTCCAGGTTGGTGACACGATTACCAATACGATCCAGATGTTGACATATGCCGTTAAATTTATCCTCCATCCATTCTTTTGTTAGATCAAGTTTACTGTTGATGTCGCTAAGGGTAATGCTATCTTCAGTGATACTTGATGTTTGTCGCGTAATGTGCTTTTTGTTCGACATTTTGAAGCGAAAACTTACCCAATTTGGGGGCGGTTCATATAGATGTTACCACCCCCAAAGCTTTTCCAGGCTTTCAAAAAAACTAAACTACTGAAAAAACTATTAAAATAAACTACTGAAAAATTGACTAAAAAGCAAAGTTATCAAGTTTAGTTCATAACTTCACCTTTTAGTTTTTATAGATTTAGTTTTTAGTCGCTTTAAAATTAACTTCGTTAACTGAGCTGTAGAATTGAGCTTAAGAAATAAGTTGAAGAACTGAGTTGAAAACTGTTTCGAAGAATTGTGTTCAACAGCCGAGTTAAAGATGTCAGTTGAGGAACTGATTTTAAGAAGTGAATTGAATAATTGAGATCAAAATTTAATTCAAGAGTTAGGTGAAATTCTGAATTTAAAAGCTGAGTTAAACAGCTGAGTTGAAGAACAAAGTTGATGAATTGATATAAATTGCTAAGTTGAGAAGCTGAAGTAAATAGCTGAATCTAAGACCTGGCTTACAGAGCTGAAATAAAAAACTGAGTTGAATTAAATGAGTTGAAGAGATGAGTTTATGAACGTAGTTGATGACCTAGGTTAAAGAACTGTGTTTAAGACCAGATGGGAAAACCTGAGTTGAAACAATGAGCTGAGAACGTGAATTAGGAAAGATAGTTCAAACTTTGAGTAAAAATATTGAGCTGAAGAGCTAAGTTTAAAAACTATGATCAACTGCTGAGTGGAAGAACTGAGTTGAGAAATTGAGTTAAAGAGTTGATTACAAGAGTTTTTGGAAAATTCAAATTTAGGAGCTGAGTTAAAGGGCTAAATTAAAGTAACAAGTTAAATAACTGAGTTGAGTAATTGAATCAAATAAATGAGTTGAAAAACAAAGTTAAAATAATCATTAGAACACTGGGTTATAGAACTGAGTTGAAAAAACTCACATGAAAAGTTGAGGGCTGAATTGAAAAACTGAACTGACAAATTGAGTTGAAGAAATGAGTTTTAGGTCTGCGATGAGAAAATGTGCTGATTAGGGGATTATAAACTAGAGTGACTGTTTGTCACAATGCTAGTAACAGAATTTATGCATTCCAGATAACAGGTAACTTGCCTTTAGCAAGGTAGCCACTAAATTCCTCAATAATGCTAGTAAACCTGGATTGAAAAGTTCTAGGTTTTTTTCATCTTTCATGCAACCTTGTTTATTATAAACCTTGTTCCTCTATAATATCTCTCATGGTTTAGGTCTTAAGTGGCAACCTTTTTGAATAACAATATATCTACAGTGGGAAAGTCTACACTCCACAACTTGTTACCACCACAGTCCACATAAATATGTAGTTGCAAATTCTTATCTTAAACATAAGTTAGTTATTGGTGGCAACCCAATGCTGATATCACTGCTGCCATGGTAAGCTGCTTACTTTTCATATAAAGCTTATGAGAAACGTGGACCCACTCTTTAGAATAGTTCATGATTCATATTTATTTTGGCAGCGTAGGCTCATGCTAGCTATTGCAAGCAGTTACCTTATTACAATAGTGATGCTCGATGAGCTATTTAAATTGCTGAGAAGTTTTATAGTTTGCTTACTACAAGACAAAGAAGATAAAGAAGATAAAGACAAGTGTGCAAATAGAAAGATACACATTAATTAAATTCTGAACTGCTGCTGGATTAGGATTTAGTAAAAGAAATAGACCATTTGCATATAAATGCATTGTATATGACTATAATGTGTACTTTATCATCAACTCTATGTCAGCCAGTCTTTGTACCTTTTGATTAAAGCAGCATTGTCTTTCTATCACTAATAATAGTATTGCAATGCTTTTCTAAAAATCCAGTCGCTAGCACACAGTTTTATAACTATTGTACCAGCATGTCTCCTACCACTAAATTCAACATATTCTGACATGTTACAATAACCAAAGTTTGAAAAATATAAACACATAGTATTCTTCCAAAAAATACTCTTCTCCTTCTAAACTGTTCAGAGTATGTTTTAGATATACCATTTTACACAGCCTTATGAATTTTGAATCATATTTGAAGCTTCCACTAAGTTTAACCTACACTGACATCCCTGACCAATCTACCTTTACCATTATTTTATACTGCTTCAGATAAAAGAAACATTCGAATACGGAGTACCACCACAATGGAACAGTCTTCCAATAGACTTACTCAAAACCTCTGCATTTACAAGAGTTAATGTTAAAAGTCATTCTCTAATCCTGGATTAATTTAGACCTGCTGCGTGAGTTTGCCAATTCCTGTGGACCCAGCACCTTAACTAGCTGCAGTGCTACTGCACATGTAGCCCTCATCATGCCTTAATTAACAAGTAGGAACTACTAAGCTTTCATTTATTTTGTTTAACTTAATCAATATTATACCTATATCTTTGTTTTTGCTCAATTTTATATTTCTATTAATTGATGAAATAAAATACACACACATATACTGCAATGACAAAATTTCCGCAATAAAAGCACATACCCTCTTCTCCTGGTGCTCATAGAAGAAATTTGATATCATCCGATCTGCAGGCTCTCGCATGGTTATAATATAGCGAGAGGTGTCAAGCATAGTGTAAGACAAGTACTGTGCAGCACTCTGCCATACAGAGTGAGTTGCATTCTCATCTAGAATGTTACGTATCAGGGCACATCCTGGACAGTCACAAAATATATATTTTTTCTTTTCAAGGTATCTATAACAAATCAATGATAGATATCAATTTGACATAGTACATGTAACTTTTAATGCATTTAAAGCTTTCGTCTACTAAATATTATTTTGTATTGAAGCAACAAAATGTTTTAAACAGTTTTTAAATTTTAGAAGAAATGTGAGTCATAGTTTTAGAAAGTTTGCATAAAGTTTGACCCAAAAGTTCTGGAACAGTAATGAATTTTACATTTTAACAGAAACTAAATGAGCTTCCAATACTCACGTTGATTTCCTGTTATACGCTTCCATCCAGTTTAAAGGGCATTCATTTGTCATGGTTGTACCATCAGTAAAATAGTCCTTATTTATAGCAATGATGCTAGGGTGTTTAGTAAACCACTTGAAAATGTCTGATGTGCCAGATTTGTGAAACCCAAGAAGCATAACTCTCGGTGCGCAAGTTAATCTTCTAAAATAAATTAAAAGAGCACAAACAGAGTAGGAACTCTAGAAACCAAGTTTTTTGGACATTTTTTTAGTTTTTCTCTAGAGTGCTGACCCGAGCAGCCATTTACTCACTTGCGTCAATTTATTTGCTTGCTGATTTATGCTCACACTTACTCTTCTACCTCATCCTGCTACTCTTTACTCTCTATTATGTCAACTACCCATCTATCTGTTTTATAACCCACTTGATTTTATTGATCTTCCTTCCTGCTTGTGTGTAAAGAACGCCTCAACTTTTGCAAGTTTGTGACTTGGCCCGGTGGAAATCTAGAGTTTCTACTTAGTTTTACCAACTATGTACATGTTTGCAATAGCAAGTTGTTGTAGCTTTAACTTGTGATATTCATGTAATTATACATAAATATATTCCTAACGCAAAACACAATGTAATACACGAGCACCGCTACTCTTTTGGCCAAGCATGAGTCTCACTTTACAATACTAAGTAGCTTTGCAAATAGAATGTTGGCTCAAGTGTCTACATCAAAATGCCATTCTGGTCACTAACGGATACTATTACAATAACTAACATGATGAATCTATGACTCACCATTGAGTAATCAATAATGCATCATATGGTCACATGTTCATCACTAATTCCGTGATGTAGTTAATTGGTAAGTTAGCATATCGCCCATAAAATGGAAACGACAGAAACTGCAAGTCAAGCGAGTTTTGGTTATAAAATTTTTTTATCTGATGTTTCATGTTTGCAAAGATGGAAACAGCAGTTGCGAATAGTGTGCAAGAAATGCTGTGCAAGCTACTCCGTTTTAAACATTCCCACACTTCGGTCAATTCTATTTCAAAAGCATGCTTCTAAGTGAGACAGGAATGAACCGCTAAGATCTTTGGTGTAGAATCCCTTATCTGTTTTAATAAAGAGCCACGGTAATCTTTAACATGCAAGTCTCCATAAAAACACTCATTACATGGTAACACACCATGCGCACAATTCTAAATCCTCACTGTTTGCATAATGGAAACATAGTAAAACAGCTGCAGAGAATAACATATTTACTAAGGGTATAGTTTCTACTTAATCTATTTGCAGAATGCCTAGCTACTTGATTTCTCAGCTCTCTACAAGCAGTGTATTGATCCTCCTCTGACAATGATTACAGGTTTCGACTTACTGTTGTGTAATCCAGCATGGATTTTGATATTCATCAAGAAACTTTCCTTTATGGCAGCTGTCAATAGGTTTATATACGACTTTTTTACCAATTCCATACAGTTTTACTGGATGAGTAGAAGCGTTCAGCAAAGACTGATCTAAAATGATTAGTTTTAACAATGAGCTTGGCAAACTTTTAATAAAGTTTATAAGAAAGTATTTTGCTATCATTTGCAATTGCTTTTGATGTTTGAGGTTATCGGACTGCCATAATGCCAAACCACTAAAATTGACAAAACTAGTTAAAACTCTCAGACCAAACAAAAGTGTGATTATGACATCTTTATGATGTCTATAGTTGCAAAGAGATTGATAGAATAGAGACCCGCAAGACTGAAACTTCAATGCAATAGCTAATACCAACTATAGCAGTGATAGCAAATAGTGGCATCATCTTGCATTTATTTTTTTTCTAATTGTTTTAGTCCCAATGAAGTTCTTTAGATTTCAATTTTAAAACATCCTGACAGTCTGATCACCTCAAGCATAAAAAATAACCATCAATGATAAAGAAAATTTCTGTTAAGTTCCTATTAATCTCTTATAAGTTTCAATATTGTAATTACAATATACTACACAAGTCTGCTGCATGTAGAAAAATGTATACTTGCATGTATAACATGTACAGCAATGAAACATATACTCGTGTGTATAGTATATACAGCAATGAAGCATATATACTTGCATGTATAGTATGTATATCAATGAAGCATATACTTGAATGTATAGTATATACAACAACAAAACATATACTTGCATGTATAGTATGTACAGTGATGAAACATATATTTGCATGCATAGTATGTACAGCAATGATACATATATTTGCATGTGTAGTATGTCCAGTGATGAAACATATACTTACATATATATCATGTACAGGAATGAAACATACACTTGCATGTATAGCATGTACAGCAATGAAACATACTTGCATGTATGACATGTACAGCAATGAAACATATACTTGCATGTATAGCATGTAAAGCAAGAATTATATACTTGCATGTATATTATGTACAGCAATGAAAAATATACTTGCACGTATAGTATGTACAGCAATGATACATATATTTGCATGTATAATATGTACATTGATGAAACATATACTTACATGTATAGCATATACAGCAATGAAACATATACTTGCATGTATAGCATGTACAGCAATGAAACATACTTGCATGTATGACATGTACAGCAATGAAACATATACTTCCATGTATGGCATGTACAGCTAAGAAACATATACTTGCATGTACAGCAACTACAATAGCTTAAGTTTTTTGAAGCGCTAAAGTATGGCTGTTACTTGAAAAATAGTTTGTGTCTATTTCACAGAAACCAGAAACCCTTGGCTTGGAGCATAACACCCGCAAAGTAGGAGGGATCACTGGGATCAATATTTCTTTTTCTGCTGTTTATGAAGAATGCAATATTATGTTTTTTAATTGTTTCTTTAGTTCTTTTACTTTTTTAATTCACCCAGGATATAATCAGATTCTTTAATCATTGCTGCTGCACATTTCAGTGTTTGTCGTGACAACTCAAAGTAGAGTTATCTACACAAACTAAGAATATATATTTGCTTCTTACTGACCCTCTCCAAGCCAAAAGCTGATGATCTTAAATCATATATAGCTGTAAAATTCTAAGATATGTACTTATGACAATATCAAGCCGACTTCATTACCTTGTAATCCTATAATAAGATCAAATTCGTAGCCCGCACATTTCTTTAGTTTTAGTGAAAGGCTTTTTGACAAATACAACGATGCTTACAAAAATGTTTTAGCAAAGTACATCCCAACTTTCATTTCCAATACCTTGAATGTTTTAATTTAAAATTGGCTGCTATAATTTGAGCCTTATTTTTCCATCGGTGCTTTTGTCTAAAGCCACTGTTGAAAGTGGCCAAAACATTTTGCACCATAGATGATTTGAACTCAGAACATGAAGATTCATTGCCCAGCATGGTACCTTCTGCACAAATCAATCACCTATTAGCATTTGAGAATAGTTGCACACATAGTTATTACACCTTATGATCTATTACGGTGACCAGTACTGCCAGGGTACTAATAATGATATTTGTTATAGTAAACGGTACACAAGTTGAATACATTAACATCAACTGCTACCAGTTTTTGTGCCTTTCGCTACTGCTGGTTGAATTTAAAGAGAGGACAATAGATAATTTCACGCTTTGCAGCTTGAAATATCCAGCTGTTGATGAAACTTGCCAGCAAATTAAAGTTATTCGTAATAAGTCAAATGATTGTTTATTGGGATAGAATCATTCTTGTCAGTGATTGTTAGCTTACAACACCCAACAGTAGCCATTTAATCTAGAAGAACTGTATATGAAGGATAGTAACTGACAGCGTTAATTAAATGTTTTTCACAACAAATTTTAAAATATTTTATCTGAAAGTACAAATATTTTCTTACTATTTGAGATTTTGGTTGTTGTTTTACGTGATCTGATAACTCGGATGTTTCGATATCAAAATCAACAAA
Source organism: Watersipora subatra (assembly GCF_963576615.1). Classification (NCBI taxonomy): domain Eukaryota; kingdom Metazoa; phylum Bryozoa; class Gymnolaemata; order Cheilostomatida; family Watersiporidae; genus Watersipora; species Watersipora subatra. The sequence goes on along the minus strand of NC_088718.1, from coordinate 30,240,474 downwards.
TATTCCTTGATGTTAAAACGCTCAGAAAAAAAGTACCACCTAAAATAATAAACAAAATCTAAAATAAAAGAAGAGTTTTCATTAAAAACCTGTAGGAAGTTTTAGTGAAAGTGTTAATGATTTGTAAAGACTGGCAGTGCTATTTTGTATCCAGTGATAACTAATAACGCAAACTTGCAGGGCATCTGGTTATTTCTTAAACTGACCGAAGTGGACTAACAGTATAGAAATCAAAAATTTAGCTTTTGAGAAGTCAAAATTCCGAGATAGCTTATCTAACTGATTCTCTACATGCAAAAGGTCAGCTTGATAGTGTAGGCTGACCTACATCAAATGTGTTTAAGTTATCCAAAGGCCTATTGTGACCAGATCTAAACTTGCAATGAATTTATTTGGTTCCTAATCACCTCATATACAAGTTTACAGTGTTTGCATCTCTGCAGTGAGTAAAAAGTAATTATAGAGGTGGATAATAAATGTGTAGATAGAATATTCAGCTACTATGAAATAGAGTTTGAAAGGTAGTGTCGAACGACATATTAGAAAAACAAAGAAAACTAAATCAAGGTACAACTTGAATAATTTACTGCTTTGACTTGCATCTCCTTAATATTAGAATGAGTAAATTGCAAGAGCCAGCTCACAAAAAAACCTACTAAATGTTTTATATGCTTTCAATTCTTACCTGAAAAATGAAACACAGTTTTTCTATGAAAACTCCTCATTATATAAACGAGGGAAATCAGAAGAGCCGTTGTTGTGAACAAAAGAGTGACTCGACGGGTGCTGCTCCAGATCTGCATGCTGACTGTACAGAGTGCTGAATGGTTTATAAAAGCTGTCTAATAATGATCAAGAGAAATGATTTGTGTAAATTATACGGAATTAAAGTTACAGCGCTGTCAATAAAACATCAATAGTAAAGGTTGTGCATACTAATTATACAAATAATCAACCAAGTAAGGAGCACATGCTAGCTTGAGCATTGCTCCTCATAAAGATATTGTAAAAGCAGAGAGTCTTGAGTTATGCATGTACAAACAATCAACAGAATATGAAGGAGCGCATGCTAGGTTGAGCATGACCCTTCATAAAAATTTTATGCTAGTGGAGAATCCTGAGTTATGCAAACAATCAACATGATATCAAGGAGCACATGCTAGGTTGAACATGACTTTTCATAAAGATATTATTTTAGCAGAGAGTCCTGAGTTATGCAAACAATTGAGAGAATACGAAAGAACACATGTTAGGTAGAGCATGACCCTTCATAAAAATATTATGTTAGCCGAGAGTTTTGAGTTATGCAAACAAGAATATGCAAACATACTATGAAAGAACACACGTTAGGTAGAGCATGATCCTTCATAAAAAATATTATGTTAGCAGGGGAGGTGTTACTATACGAAGGAAGTGTTAATATATAAAGGAACACACGCTTGGTTGAATACAACTGACCTTGGAGTGTTTTAGAATTGAGAGTGGTAAGTAGTCCTTGGAAAGGGCAGGTTGTTAATGTGTTAAATAGAAAAAGAAATTGTTGATGACATTCTGTTATAAATAAAACCCATAAGCATTCTTATTAATTGATATGAAAGATCACAGACTATCTACAGCTAATAACAAAGCTATTATAGATGTCTATATTGTGATACTAAAGATAGCAGGCTAACTAGTGTTAATTATAGACATGTTGTAGATTTTTAGTTTCTGATATAGAAAACCACTAGTTATTTACTAATAAACACCTATATGAGAGCGCTGACCTACCACAGACACAAGTGTGGTTTCTTGGCAGTAAGAGTTCTTCTATACTAAGTTTACACAAACCTCAAAAACTTAATTAAAAAATTGTTTGAGAAATAATTAAGAAATTATTTAGAGCAAACTCCAATTACCTTTCTGTCTGCTGCTACTGAAAATCTGGTACATGACCATCTGTTTTGAAACTCTGGAAAGGATACCTCTCCAAATTTTCATTTGCAGTTTTTATTAAGTTATTATGCCTATGCAGGGTTGATCAGAGTAACCTGTTATTAACTTCCTTGAAATACCCTGTGTATGTAGTTGGAATGAAATCTTGATATTTATATATAAAGATGAAAGTACAGAAAATTTTAGGAAGTTTTATGAGAAATTATTATACTACTGTTTTTTTTATAATTTTCAATTGTTTATCATGCTTGATATAATCACCAGATTATTAGATCACCAGATCTAGCCAATCTAAACATCCTGGCAATTTGATTACCAGATTGGTGATCTAATTGCCAAAATGTTTCAAGATTAAAAATTGATAAAACTTGATCCCGATGAAAATGTTCATACCAAGCACAAATGAGGTTATGATGTCCATAAATGCAAAGACACCAACAGACTGAAGAAGCGTAATGCTTCAACTTGAACATAACAGCTGATATCCGCTATTGTGAAGATAACAACTAGTGATGTCATTTTGCTTGTAATTTTCTTCTGAGTGTTTGAATTGCGAGGAAATTTTGATGACTTTAATTTATAAACATCATGACAGTCAGATCATATCAAGCACCAAAATCAATCACAAGTGATAGAAAAATACCGATTATGTAAAAGAGTTTGAAAAAGCAAACAAATATCTTATACTATTGAGATAATATAATTGCATCAGTAACTATTTCGTTTTAGTGTATAAGATTTACTTGAAGATCTGTGCTTGCTGTTCTTTGAGTGGAATGGCCTAAATCTAGGGAACTGGTGTGAATAGTTGAACTTGCTGGCCAGCCTGAGGTCAACAAAGAGAGGGCCTGGCTATTGTTTGTTAGACTCTGTAATTTTCTTATCCCAGCTTCTTTCCATCATCAGGTGATTTCCTTTTTTACGCAGCTCAAATATCTTTAGTATCTCATTGAATATCAGAGAGAAACCAAATCACAAATAATAAAACAAAACAAAAAACAATTAACATAACCATGATGCATCAGTAACATCTTTGAATACTGATGTTTTCGTGTCATAAAATGTGAGCTTTTTCACTGAAAACTTTACATTCTTTACGTGGGACTGACAATTGGGATATCATGTAGAGCATCAATGCTAATTATGTGTAAGTGGTACTTTTTTCATTGTGTTTACTTTCATGCTCTTATGGTAGTTTGTTTCAGATTCGTAATTCCAGTTGTAAATAACCTAGTGGCTTAGTGCTCTAAGCACCCTGACCTGCAAACAACAGCTTGGGGTTGAATTCCAAAAAAAGTCACAAATCTGACAAGAATGAAACCCAATCTTAAATTGCTCTCTGCAACTGGCCATGTTTTCAATCATCGTTCTATAGTGATGGAACTCAGGCATGTACGATCACAGAGCCATTTTATGTGTAACAATGTGCTGAAGAAATATGTACAGCCTCTGTTTTCAATAATCTAAGCAGACATCCTACTCAATCTTCTAGGGATTGTTCACAAATGACTAGTTTGTGGTTCTACTCATCACACGTGGAGGAATGGATATAAACTACTAACTGAAGCCACTTGTATGCAGTGCTGTCACGTTGAAGTAAAGTTTCTAATTGGTCACTTGACTCAGAGGTCTACAAACAACAATCTCTATCATCTGTGTACTATTGCTGTGGGAATCAAAATCAGTCTTACCATGGCAGAGTGCCTCATCGAATATTTGAAAATTCTCTAAGAAATCTTGGTTTTAGGCAACTTTCTATATATTGTTTTTTCAATTCTTTGGCTTAGCTAAGAGATGAAAAGTTTCTTTTGTTATGGCAAAACTGATCTGATTTGTTTATTTGTGCATTTTAGACGGAAATTACTTAGTCAACTTGACTCAGGGTACGGCTTTTTCTGCGCAAAATTGTATTTTATGTTTTCATAAAAAGTGGCTAAGAAAAGGCTTCTAGCGGAATTTTGTGTGTTTTTTTAACAACACCAGTTGTTCTTAACCTGAATTCAATCAAACCCAGGTTAAGAACAACTGGTCTAGAAGAAACCTTAGAATTTAAAATTGTATTTTCCAAATGTAAATGATAACCATATATAGAATGTATGTGAAAAGTGCTTTTGAAGCCATAGCTAATAAAAAAGCATACTTTGTGTATTTCACCAAATACGGATGTGCCCCAATTTTATATTTTCTTTCAATATTTATGACATATATCTATATGTATACTTGTTTACTATTTTTGTCAATTCACATTCCTCGCATTCTATGAAGCGCAGGTTGTAAGCCCAGGTTGTAACCAAGGCATAAGAGTTTTAGCGCTCAGATTTTTAAAAAAGGAAAGGTTTTCTGCTCTACTACGTGATACATATTTTCTTTTTTTGGTAGGTCCACCAATGCTTGAAACTATACACATAAAGTGTTGCCATGTTTGCACACTGATAAGATAACTCCTTCTTTGTAACACAATCCTCATCTAGAGTTTGTAGTGGTGGTCCTGCAACGCTAACTTGTTAACCATGAGCGCTTGAGACGTACCACAAATTTCTTGAAACGAACAAGACATTTCTTGTTCGTTTTCTATCTGTACCCGGAAGTCAAGGTGAGGATGAAAGAGAACTTTTGACAATACTCTAACTTGTCACATTCAGATTGGTAGACTGACACTGTAACACCTGCACCAATCGATCGCTTTCGTATTTAAAACCATTGCGCAGTTATCCTATTCACTGTTTTGTTGAAACATCTGACGACCTATCATGACAAACTAAAGTGTTGCAAAAGTTGTATATATAATAGATATAATAAATAGAACCTTTATCTTTTGTTCTTTTTTCCTTTTGAAATTACAGCGAGATAAATGAACATTTAAATCAACTTTGAGAACACACCCAACTTTACACTTTAAGCTATATAGAACTTTTTAAGCAGTTTGAAAAGAAAGGAAAAAGATAAATCTAAGCAAAGAGGTGACATTGCACTGCAGCCGTACTGTCATGTGCAAAACATGAAGGTTTCAGAATCCAAGTGTCAGTGATGAATTGAGTGGCTCCAAAGTGATGTGGACATTATTATTCGGCGTGATATTTTAACAAAGTTTCACATTATGATAGTGTCATTGCAGACAGACTTAAGCAGTTTTTATGCATATTTCTGAACACAAAGTTAATAACAAAACTTTTATTTCTTTGAGAATAAAATATATTATTGCCCTAAAATATTGCTGTTTTAGCTTGCACTTTCATTCTATCTCAAATTATAGTTTTTAGTTTGCTGACACTCTGGAAAAATTCACTAAGCTATTTCCATGTTATCTTTTTTAGCAAAACTGCACAAGAAGTTGTCAATCATACATTATTCATGTATGTAAAACAGAAATATTCTCACAGCCAAATAGCTTGTTTTTAGAAGAATACATACATGTACTAGTCATGCTTAATCAAAGCCTACAAATAAGAATTTACAATCTATGATTAAAATTTTAACATTTTCATTTATATTCCTTGATTTTAGTAAAACTTTTGATATCATCACTTATCGCATATATTTTGAATGTAAAGTTATGTATACCTTTTATGAATACTTTGTTAGCTATATATAAACATGTATATATATAAATATATACATAAATATATATATACATATATACACATATATATACATATATATGGATATACATATATTTATATATATATATATATATATATATCATATGCATGTACGTATATATATATACATGCATATGATATATATATATATATATACGTACATGCATATGATATATATTTATTTATATATGTATATATATATACGTACATGCATATGATATATATTTATTGATATATATATATATATATATACGTACATGCATATGTACACAAGTATGTACACATGTAAAATTCTGTCAGAAATCAAAATAATTTTTTATTCTTCTTTAATTAAAGCAATGGAATAACAGATTTTAGTTTTGTCAACAGCAAAAAATTTCTTTTTTAAACAATCAATAACATTATTTTAACAATTGTTTGCTGATCATAAACAATGCCCTAATGATTAGTATTTTAACAAAATGGTAATATGTTAACATACTAACAGATTATCATGTTAGAATATCAACCTTACTATAATATTAACAGCAGGTTAAGGTTACATCAATTGAGCAAGAATGTTAACATTTTTCTCTGTTGAAATAGAGGTGATAATTTGATAAGTTAAAATTTTAACATGTTAATTTTTGAAATAATTGGCTAACATTTAGTCTGATAAAATACAAACCATTCTATTACAGTTTTGCTGATCAACTTTTAAGTTGGCCGTTAACTACATGACAGTATAAACTTCACATACAAACTACTTGACAATAGAAACTTGACATACAAATTACATGGCTGAAGAAACTTGACATACAAACTACATGACAGTATAAACTTCACATACAAACTACATGACAATGAAAATTTGACATACAAACTACTTGACATTAGAAACTTGACATAAAATTACAAGACATTAGAAACTTGACATAAAACTACTTGACAATAGAAACTTGACATACAAATTACAAAACATTAGAAACTTGACATACAAACTACATGACAGTTTAAACTTGACATACAAACTACATGACAGTAGAAGTTTGACATACAAACTACATGACAGTAGAAACTTGACATACAAACTACATGACAGTAGAAACTTGACATACAAACTACATGACCGTAGAAACTTGACATACAAACTACAGGACAGTAAAACTTGACATACAAACTTAATTTGTTCTACCACCATCATAATAAATCAAAATATTTTTAAATCAAAACACTCTCTTCTTCATATTTAAAGGCATAGAACAAGTTTTCCATTTTTATTTTTACATGCACACTAATAACTACATAATAAACACAAATTAAATAACCTTTTTTAAACTAATTTCCATTTCCTAAATATTTCAATTACATAAACACATACTCATGATTGCCATTATGTCTGGGCTTCTTGGCTTCATTTTCTTTTTAAGTTTCACAATGTATGTGAAATTGTCTGTCGGTGATTATGTCTGTTTGTGGCTATTTGTAAAATGTTACAAGAATGTGAGACACACATCATTATTAAGTTAGACACTTGCTTTTTATGTAGGCAATTTCTCTGGATTTTTCTCAAAGTCAGACACATTTAGCCCTTTGCCAAGGTTATGACAAATTTCAGGTGAATTTCATGTAAATTTTGTGTGAATTTCATGTGAATTTCATGCGAGTTAGCAAAAATAAATGACGTGTTAATGATTCAGTGCAAACAAACTCCATTCATCACCCGCCTATACAACTTTCACTCATTGCAAGAAGGTTCGCCAGGTGTTTCATTGTACACTAAAGATGATTTTTTTGGCAAATTTTCTTTTGTATTTCAAAACATTTATATGTTAGGGCAATTGTATGTCAAGGTTTCTAGTTGTTCAATAAAGTTGCTTGAAGTTGTTAATAAAGTTAAGTAAATGCAGCGCCTTCTAGACGACTACATAAAAAACTTCTGCTTCTGCAAAGGCCTATCTAACATTCATTGATTACATACCACATAAAGACATACGAAAAATCAATTCTTATATTTTTAACTATAATTTTTACCAATCTATATATATATATTTCTCTAAGTATGTCATATGTCATGTACTTGTCAGATTTCCAGCTATAGATTTTAAATATCTTGGTTTTCCACAATCTGATGGATTCAAACTCACGACAGCTCTCTCATCGATGAAGCTATATCTGTCTGCTCTACCACTGAGCTATTACACCATAGCGATCTGATGAGTTTTCATATAAAATACAACGCCGTGCGCGTGCTAATTATTTTAGCCTTGGGTTTTTTACCAAATATTTTGAGATTTGTTTGCCTCGGAACTCAAACATAAAGTCGGTTCTCGACTAAACTGGAGCATGCGCATTGAAATCAGAAAAGCTCCGGGAACGCTCGGAAACAAATAAGCATTTTACGCTTCATAAATTCTTTAAAAAAGAGAGAACCCATGTGGGACGACGTCTCCTCTACCGAAGAAAATTACTAGGAAGTTAACACTTCCAGTCGAGTTACCCTAAATTGTTTTGGATGATGAGTCTCATTTAACCCTTTAGCAACCGCGAGGTTACAATGGAAAAACCACCAGCGTACCAGCCAATAACTGGCGCGATTTGAGCTTTCGACATGACCGCATAGAAACTGCAGTAACTTACATCAAAATTGGGGCAGTTACATAAATTGACATGCATAGGAAAGCTGAGAAATTTTTCTACAAGCTGATGCTTTTTCTATGTAGATAGCTTGCAGATATTTACCAACAAAAGTTTCAATTTGCTGAAGCGATGAATTTTTTATTTTGGTACGTCATTTGTAATTGTATTTTTCTAATTGATAAAGGCAATAAATAGTGTTGTCTAAATAACTCTTGCATAGATTCATATCTTCACAACAATTTGCAAAAAAGATTGGACGTCAAAGAACATTGAAAGTGTAGATATAAGCTCCGTTACAATGCAGGAGCGCCTTTCTAAAATTTCACCGTGTGACCCTAACGACCTGTGAAGATCGAGGCTTGACATGGCCGACTAAAATTGGCTATAATTCGCATGCAAATTAGCATGGAGCTATAAATGAATATGCATTTGAAAGCTTAGAAATTTCTCAACGGACAGCCATTTATTCACTGCAAATCGGCTGTGCACACTTTAGTCAAAATTTTGATTTAACAAAGTTGTCACCTCTCTATCATGAAATATCAATTACAAATATATTTTTAAAAGCAATATCTCTGCCAAAACTGGTTTATGATCAACATCTGCACGATGTCATATGTTTACAGGAGTTTTAAAAAAGTTGGTTGTCTAAGCGCATCAAAAGTTGAGTTAGGTGCTCCTGTGCATTGCGGGAGCAGACCTTCGAAATGCTCATATCGCCATGGCGATAAGCAGTGCAACTGTTACCCGCCATGGCTTCTCAAACTCTGCCATAACTCTCGTGCAAACTGGCATAAGACTGCAAATGAATATGCATCTGAAAGCTGAGACATTTTCCTTCAAGCAGCTTGCCGAGACTGCAACTTGAGATCAATATATTCACAGATATGATTTTTTACTGGCAGATTTATGTGCATTTCTTGAAATTATAGATTCAAGTAACAATTTTGCATATAAACTCATTGCGCGGATTCAGGTGTGCTGCAGCTAAGATCCATGTGTGCTGCAGCAAGGATTAACTGGTTGTGCACAAGAAGAATTGAGTGGTGAGCCTGTATTCACACATTTTGTGAAGCAGCAAAAGACAGGAAGCAACATTGATTATGAGCAGATACAGCAAATGATGGAGAAATCATTCTGCTAGATGGCAAAACAATATGAGAACTGAACTCTTTTGATTAGGTGGGTGATAAGAGCAATGGGCAACAAATACAACATATCAATACACAACAAATACAATAGATAATGACATTTCAGCGAACGTATGTACAAAAGCTAGCAATACATTTTGTATGGTAGGGATCAAAATATGACTCGCATAGAGATATTCCACAAGAGAATCTGCTGCCGGTACCTTCAGCTTTACTTGCTCATCACCCATGTATGCAGACAACTCGTGCACATTATAGCCAGAGACAGCATCGGAGAGCAAATAACTTTGATCCAAGTTGAGCCGTTCTTTCCATGCCAGCAAGCTTTCATCTATAGATATAAATTATCAGGCAGCAAAACAGAATATAACCAGTCGCATATCATGGCAAAAACATTTTTCAACTTGAACAGTTTATTGCCAGCAGGGTCTTCAAAATTGTCAGTAAAAGGTAAACTTGCTTCTATTTTTCTTTCTACTTTCAATTTTATTAAAAATCCGCGTAGATGATGAAGGATTGTGGACCAGTAAGACAACAGAGCAGGCTTTTTGAGAATACCTATATGCAACACTAAACCAATAACTCGTCATATATATTTATCATCAACAGGCTCCGAAGCATCGCAATGTTTTTGAAAGCCATATTTATTCGTTTCGTTAAATATTACATTAATCATGGCCAATGTTATAAAAAGCTTCAAATAATAAAAAATACATACCTGTTTAAGTATTCGAACTTATCTCCTGCCAAGCTGTCATCAAAATGTAATTATTTTGGTTTTAAATCAGCTCCTCTTTGATATCCGTCATTATTCCCTGTTTCAACGCCGGCCGTTTCAATCCCACTTTCGCAATCCAATTCACTCTGTCGATCTTCTTTTTCACTTTCATCGTCTTCCCCACATTCTTCTGACCTGAAATCTTTTTCTTCACTTTCGAGCCGGTCGATATCATCCTCTAAACCAATTTTTTTAGCCGAGCTCAAATAATCACGTCTTTCCATGTTGATCAGCTATCCATAAAGAAAGATCAAATCTTTACAACGTGTTCTTTTTGCACATGCGCATAAAATTTATTATTTATAGCCTCAAAACAGTAGTTAAAAACTTACTGAAATTGCTCAAATTTTTAATTTCAATTCTTTACAGTGGCTTGAAAAAATTTACAGTTCTATTATTTATTTTCAATTTATTTGTCCTGCACAAAACCTTTTCTTCATGATATGATGTTTGAGAGCTACAGTTGTTAAGTAAAGATGTTAAGTTAAAGATGTAAAGTAAAAAGGCCATTGCTGTTTATATTTTCTTTTTTATACGATTTTTGATACAAATATCTGTTGCATTTTTTGCTGTTTCATTATTGTTTCCTCATTTTGGAACGGATTAAAATTTACATAATTTTATTTTAATGGGAAAAATTGTTTCGAATCTCAAAAAACTCGGTTAGCAACACTAGAACAGTTCCGCTAGAATAGGTAGAACTGTACGTTATTAAAAGCTAAAAGTTATGAACTTTTAAATTTACAGTGGTTTGAGAACCTTTTCCTCATGATATTAAGTTTAAAAGTCACAGTTTGACAAAGTTTGAAAACTTTTACAGACTTTGTTTTCCCTTCTAATTTATTTCAACTACAGAAACACTTCTCTCATGATATGTAGTTTAAAAGTTAGAATGGTAAATGTTGTTATCTGTTAAGGACAAATCAATTTTCTGTCCATTGTCTTTTTATTACCCAGGCAACGCCGGGTGGTACAGCTAGTTTTTATATATAATTTACTTTATAGTAGTTTTTAATAAAATAAATAAATATTTGTGATTCTCAAGATGGTCAACCCATGCAACGATTGAATCCCTAATATTGGTTTTGAACTGGTGTGTTTAACTTTTGGTCTGTTGTTTCAAACAAGACTGGGTGTGCTCTTATTGAAAATATGAACAATTTAGGGTTCATTTCAATGATGTTTTAACCACAAAAAAATAGCAAAATTTGTTTGCTTTACACTGGTCAACATTGACAAAAAATAAGCAGCCAGAGCATTGCACTCTGAGCAAGAATAACCACTTGAAATGCACCTTGAGTGCAATAAAGTTCTAATTAAATAAGTTTAGTGTTATCACTCAGCATCAACTCTTTCAGTAGAATTTAGCGCATACTAGCGCCACACAGCACAATATTGCACTAAATATCTGCTAGTGTTTTTTTGCCTTTAAAGTAAAAACATGTTTAGTTGTTCACTCAAAATAATAAATATTGCACCTAATTTGTTATAATTGGATGGAAATTGCTCACAGCAAAGCATATTGCACTAGCATAACTGATGGTGTGAGTTTATACTTGTGCTCCAACTCAATGATTCACTAGACAGCACTAAATGCTTGTTTTTATTCTATTGGCTTATTCTGGTAAGTCTGGATACAGAAGAGCAAATGAACAGAGCAAACATTTAAAATAGAGCTGTAAAAATACAGCATGTAAAGAGGTCTTTGTTTTAGGCATAATTTGAATAAATAAACTTCCACACAATGAATATTAGACATCTGTGTTAGCTTTATAACTCTTTTGGTAAAATGTTGCATTGTCTATTTTATCTACAAAACTACAATTGTTGCTTTCATTTTTTGCTAACTTTTGTTCAAATTGGTTTTTTTAAAGGTATACACTGAAATAATAACTTTAGAAATTTGTAACTGCAGAACATACAGACTTGCATGATGTTTTTATAAAAATTCCACTGTTATAAGAATAGAAAAAATGATGACAATTTTTTACAAGACCTATTCTTAAGTCTTGTAAAAATTACTGCTTCAACTAAAATTATAATTTCACAACCACTTGTTGTCTCCCAGAATCTCAGCTAGCTCTATATTAAATGGTTCATAAAATCTTTTTAGAAGTCCCTTCGTTTCTGGTAGCACAGGTTTAACCTTGTAGCCAGCATTCGTAACATCCAAATAGTTGCTCCTGATCAAATTCTTGATTCCGATCTTTTCAACTCCTACGAACCTAAATATCTCTTTTATAGATGTTTCTACATCTTTTGCATAATCTTCAAATCTTGAAAAGTAGACTTTTTCCTATCAATACACAAAATTGCACTCATATTTGTCAAAATGTTTATGAAATAGTTACACCAACGTCATTCAGCTTTTAACAAGTATAAACTATAAGAAAGCTTTATTAAAACTCACATAAATCTACTCAAATACATGAGTATAAATTCACAGCCATAAAGGTTACGGTGCGAACAAGGCAATATTCCAATTTTATATGAAAATAATAGTAACACGCAAAACTGTCTGCAAGGATCAAAACTTTGCAAACTGTATGTTACAGGTTTACGGTTTTCTAACAAGACAACATATAGCTGGTAACATTCTAACCAATCACATACACATACCAACATTCTCTAACCAACGACCTACGAGGATCAGGTTTCTCTACTCAATAAGCTGTAAGTTTTTCTAACCAATTGCTTGCAAGTATCAACTTTCTTGAACCAATCGCCTGCAAGGAGAAAGTTTGTTTAACCTATCACCTACAAGTGTAACAATTGAAATTTCTCAAATAATCTGTGTATAAAAGAATTGTATTCTTATGGGTAGCTAATCAAGGAAAGATTTATTCTGATAGGTGATTGGCTGGAAGCCCTATTCTTGTTATTTAATAACTGCAGAAGGTCAGTTTAACTCAATTTTTAAGCTAAAATAATCATAGAAATACTAAAATATGTAACTCATGGAAATTTGGTATGATTAGTCAAAATTCACGGACATTAATAAATCAAATCGTTTTAAGAAATTTAGTCGAACATTGATTCATCTAATATACGATTTGCTCTAATGACGACTAGTTTAACATTGATGTAAAGACAAAGTTAGAAATACAAAACTTTAATCATAGACTTGCATTTAGTGTACACAAGCTATAACAGTAGAAATTTATTAGATTAAGTGCAAACTCAGGTAGTTTTTGTGTACAAAAATAATAGGACAGCTTCATACACAAGAGAATCAACCAAAGGGCTACTGATTCTAGGCACTACAAAACTGCCCACAACATTTTTAAAGCATAATTGCAAGTTTTCCCAAAGGCAAATCTTCTTAAATGCTTTTTTATCCAAAAGATGCAAGAATTGGGGATGAAAGTAAATTTTTTTATATGTTATGTACATATATAAATCTCAGTGTTTGAATTTATGCCTCTTTTTTAAACCTTGTTTCCAGTTCTAGCAAATAAAATCTTGCAATGAAAATTTCTTATGGTACTGGACTTCTAGGCATCTCAGACCGCCATATCTAGATGCAGCAAACTTGACTAGTTAGTTAAATAGACTACAATAAATTCATTGGGCAAATAGTCATTACATTGGTTAAGATAATTACGCTAAAAGCGCTTGCTCGGGGTTAATAACTAGTACTGCTGTGTATTGGCGTACAAATTCAGGTATTGTTTTGGTAAAGATTTTAGTAAAGATCTAGATTTCTAGGTAAGTTACTCAAATTTATTAGGTAGTCATTCTATTAGCCCTGCAACACAAAGCGTTTAACTAGGGTTTCTATATAAGAAATCAAGCACCAGCAGACACTAGCCTAGTAAACATAACCATAGTATGGTAAACACACTTCCAGTTGGTCACCTTTGGTATAAACAAGAGCAGCTTTTGGAGAAACTTGGAGTAACAGCTATGAGTCATTTTTGCAACGACATACAGCTGCGTGTAATGGATCGGTGCTCGTCCATGCTCCAATATGCAGACTGTAGTCCCATGTTTTGCCGAACACCTTGTAAGGAATTTTACTGACTCTGGAACAATTTTATGAAAGAAGAAGTTGCCCACCTCTGTCACTGAGCAGTTATTGTACGGATGGTAATTCTCAAAGAAATTGCCAAAGCTAAAACCTAAGGATAAAATGTCGATTGCTCTATGCAGTCTGTTTCTATAATTCACACAAGTCGATGATAATTTACAATTGTACATTCAACAAAGGAAGAAGTTGTGAAGTACTAAATTAATGTATGTATTTTAAATACCGCAATGAGTACTCTAAACAGGCAAACTAATTTTGTTGCAATGCTTGTTGCTATTTTTGTCAACCTCAAATATGAATTGAAGAACTAATTTTGGTGCTTGGGTTGCTCGACTTGAAATTACACTGCTGTTTGATATGACTATCGTGCCCTCAATTTGCACAGATTGATAGAACCATGCATATTTTGCCCTGCAAGTTAATGGTTGTTGTTTAAATTCAGTGAACATGATTATGGATTTATAAACTACCGCGGTCCAATACAGTCAAGCTATTAAATAACACTACTAAAAAATTGACTAAAAAGCAAAGTTATCGAGTTTAGTTCATAACTTCACTTTTTAGTTTTTATAGATTTAGTCTTTAGCCGCTTTAAAGTTAATTTCGTTAACTGAGCTGTGGAATTTAGCTTAAGAAACAAGTTGAAGAACTGAGTTGAAAAACTGTTTTGAAAAATTGTGTTCAACAGCTGAGTTAAAGATGTGAGTTGAAGAACTGATTTGAAGAAGTGAGTTGAAAAATTGAGATCAAAATTAAGTTCAAGAGTTAGGTGAAATTCTGAGTTTAAAGGCTGAGTTAAAGAGCTGAGTTGAGGAACAAAGTTGACAAATTGAGATAATTTGCTAAGTTGAGAAGCTGAAGTAAATTGCCGAATTTAAGACTTGACTTACAGAGCTGAAATGAAAAACTGAGTTAAAATAAATGATTTGAAGAGCTGAGTTGCTGAGCGTAGTTGATGACCTGGGTTGATGAATTGTGTTGAAGATCAGAAGTAAAAACCTGAGTTGAAACATTGAGCTGAGAAAGTGAATTAAGAAAGATAGTTCAAAATTTGAGTACAAATGCTGAGTTGAAGAGCAATGATTTAATTGAAAGCTGAGTTGAGGTGCTGAGTTGAAAAGTTGAGTCAAAGAGATGAATTGAAAAATTGAACTGACAATTTGAGTTGAAAAAATGAGTTTTAGGTCTGGGATGAGAAAAGTGTGCTGATTAGGGGATTATAAACTAGAGCGACTCTTTGTCACAATGCTAGTAACAAAGTTGATACAACCCAGATAACAGGTAACTTGCCTTTAGCAAGGTACCCACTAAATTCCTAAATAATGCTAGTAAACCTGAATTGAAAAGTGCTAGTTTTTACATTTTTTATGCAACCTTCATTTATTATAAACTTTGTTCCTCTATAATATCTTTCATGGTTTAGGTCTAAAGTGGCATCTTTTTTGCAAAAAATATAACTAAAGTGGCAAAGTCTATATTCCACAACTTATTACCACCACAGTCCGCATAAAATGTTGTTGTCGTATCTTATTTGAAAGATGAGTTATTGGTGGCAAACCAATGCTGATATCACTGCTTCCATGGTAAACTGCTTATTTTTCATATAAAGCTTATGAGAAACGTGGACCCGCTCTTTAGAATGAATCATGATTCATATCTATTTTGGCAGCGTAGGCTCATGCTTGCTACTGCAAGCAGTTATCTGATTACAATAGTGATGCTCGATGAGCTATTGAAAGTACTGAGAAGTTTTATTAAAAATATTTTGCTTGCTAGAAGATAAAGACAAATGTGCAAATAGAAAGATACACATTAATTAAATTTTGAACTGCTGCTGGATTAGGATTTAGTAAAAGAAATAGACCATTTACATATATATGCATTGTATATGACTATAACGTGTACTTTATCATCAACTCTATGTCAGTCAGTATTGTCTTTCTATCACTATAGTATTGAAATGCTTTTCTAAAAATCTAGTCGCTAGCATACAGTTTTCTAACTATTGCTCCAGCACGTCTCTTACCACTAAATTCAACGTATTCTGACATGTCACAATGACCGAAGATTGCAAAATATAAACGCATAGTTTTTTTCCAACGAATACTCTTCTCCTTCTAAACTGTTCAGTTGATGTTTTAAAGATACCATTTTATACAGTCTTATAAACTTTAAAACATATTTGAAGCTTCCACTAAGTTTAACATACACTGACATCTCTGACCAATCCATCTTTACCATTATTTTATACTGTTTCAAATAAAAAAAAACAATCGAATACGGAGTACCACCACAATAGAACAGTCTTCCAATAGACTTACGCAAAACCTCTGCATTTACAAGTTTTAGAGTTAATGTTAAAAGTCATTATTTAATCCTGGATTAATTCAGACCCGCTGTTTGAGTTTGCCAATTCCTGTGAACCCAGCACCTCAACTATAGCTACAGTGCTACTGCACACGTGGGCCTCATCATGCCTTAATTAACGAGTAGGAACTACTAAGCTTTCATTTATTTTGTTTAACCTAATCAATATTATAACTATATCTTTATTTTTGCTCAATGTTATATTACCATTAATTGATGAAAGAAAATGCACACACATATACTGCAATGACAAAGTTTTCACAATAAAAGCACATACCCTCTTATCCTTGTGCTCATAAAAAAGTTAGATATCATCCGATCTGCAGGCTCTCGCATGGTTATAATATAACGAGAGGTGTCAAGCATAGTGTAAGACAAGTACTGTGCAGCACTCTGCCATACAGAGTGAGTTGCATTCTCTTCTAGAACTTTTTGTATCAGGGCACATCCTGGACAGTCACAAAATATATCTTTTTTCTTTTCAATGTGTCTATAACAATTCAAAGATTGATAGCAGTTCATTGTAGTACATGTAACTTTTAATGCATTTAAAGCTTTTCTTCTACTAAATATTACTTTGTCTTGAAGCAACAAAATGTTTTAAACAGTTTTTAAATTTTAGAAGAAATGTAAGTCATAGTTTTAGAAAGTTTTGCATAATGTTTGACCTGATTCTGTAATAGTAATTAATTTTACATTTTAACAGGTATTAAATAAGCTTCAAATACTTACGTTGATTTTCTGTTATTCGCTTCTATCCAGTTTAAAGGGCATTCATTTGTCATGGTTGTACCATCAGTAAAATAGCCCTTATTTATAGCACTGATGCTAGGGTGTTTAATAAACCACTTGAAAATGTCTGATGTGCCAGATTTATGAAACCCAAGAAACATAACTCTCGGTGCACAAGTTAATCTTCTAAAATAAATTCAAAGAGCCAAAACAGAGTAGAAACTCTAAAAACAAATTTTTTAGACACATTTTTTCCACCAGAGTGCTGACCCAAGCAGCCATTCACCCACTTACATCCAATTATTTGCTCGCTGATTTATGCTCACCTTTACTCCTCTACCTACTCATCTTGCTACTATTTAACCTGTTTTATTGTCAACTACCCACCTATCCCCTACCTGCCCATAAATAACAAGTGGTCATAGCTTTAATGTATGATATACATGTACATAAATATATTCCTAGCTCAAAACATAAGTGTAATACACAAACGCAGCTACTCTTCGGCCAAGTATGAGTGTCACTTTATACTTTGAGGAAGCTTTGCAAATAAACAGTTAGCTCAGGTGATTACGTCAAAATGCCATTTTGGTGACTAACGGATATTATTACAATATTTAATATGATGATCCTACAACTCACCATTGAGTAATCAATAATGCATCATATGGTCACATGTTCTACGCAGTGTTCCCATGATGCAGTTAATCAGCAAGTTGGTACCAACCCCAAAATAGAAATGGTAAAAACCGGAAATCAAGCAAGTTGTGCTACTGGAAAGTTTTTATTGAATGTTTTGTGCTTATGACAGATGGGAACAACAGTTACAATGATATGCAAGCTATTCTACTTTAAACAGTACCACTCTTCTGTCAATTATAATTAGAAAACGTGCTTCTAAGTGAGGCAGGAACGAGTTGCTAAGATCTCTGGTGTAGAACTCTTTATCTTTTTAACAAAGAGTCGTGTTAATCTGTAACATGCAAGTCTCCATGAAAACACTTATTACATGGTAACACAGCATGCTCACAATTCCAAATTCTCACTGTTTGCATAATGGAAACATAGTAAAACAGCTGCAGAGAATAACATGATATGTTTACTAAGTATATAGTTTCTATTTGGTCTATCTGCAGAAGGCCTAACTACTTGATTTCTCAACTCATCTCCCTACAAACAATGTATTGCTGCTCTTCTGACAATGATTACAGGTACTGGCTTACCGTTGTGTAATCCAGCATGGATTTTGATATTTTTCAAGAAACTTTCCTTTAGGGCAGCTGTCAATAGGTTTATATACAATTCCTTTACCAACTCCATACAGTTTTACTGAATGATTAGTAGTGCTCAGCAAAGACTGATCTAAAATGATGAGTTTTAACAATGAGCTTGGAAAGATTTTAATATAGTTTATAAGAAAGTATCTTGCTATCATTTGCAATTGTTTTTGATGTTTGAGGTTATCTGACTGTCATAATGCTTAACCACTAAAATTGACAAAACTAGTTAAAACTCTCAGACCAAAAAAAAGTGTGATTATGACATCTTTATGACGTCTATAGCTGCAAAGAGATTGATAGAATAGAGACGGGTAAGACCGCCACTTTAATGCAATAGCTAATACCATCTATAGCAGTGATTGCAAATAGTGACATCATCTTGCATGTATTTTTCTACTGATTGTTTTTATCCTGATGAAGTTTGGTAGATTTTAAATTTTAAACATTCTGAAAGTCTGATCACCTCAAGCTTAAAAAGCAAACTCAGAGGATAAGAAAAGTATCCATACTTTCTGATATTAAAATTTGTGTAAGTTAATCTACAACGGGTTTTTATATATTCAAAACAACTCCCTAATAGCTGATAAATACATTTTAATTATTCTTTTATATCCAGTTATCACCACTACCTCGCTGCTTCAACTACTCCAGGTTTACTGTATTACCAGTTTTTAATGGCCTTCAATATGCGCAGCACACAGTCAGTGTCATCCTAAAGGCAAGAATGAGCAAAACACAGTCAGTGTCATCATAAAGGCAAGAATGAGCAGAACACAGTCTTGTGATATGAAAGCCTCCAAGAAATGAGCTGGTTGATTATCAGCGATAAAATAAGATCTTTTTAAGAATAGTTCTGAACCAGTTGTTAACTATTGAATGGAATTTGACTACTCCTTCTTTGTCTAAATAGGAATACCAATAGATACTCTTTGTCGTTTTGTTTCTGACACTGATTGGCTTACAAATGTGTTGCATTTACTCGACAGCTCAAATGTTTATTGCAATCATGTTTCTCTGTTCACTTCCTATTAATCTCTTACAGATTTCATTGTTGTCTATACAATATACTACACAAGTAGGCTGCATATAGAAAAACATATACTTACATGTATAACATGTACAGCAATGAAACATGTACTTACATGTATGGCATGTACAGCAATAAAACATATATTTACATGTATAGCATGTACAGCAATAAAACATATATTTACATGTATAGCATGTACAGCAATGAAAGATATACTTGCATGTATGGCGTGTACAGCAATGAAACATATACTTGCATTTATTGCATGTACTGCAATGAAACATATATTTGCATGTATAGCATGTACAGCAGTAAAACATATACTTGCATGTATTGCATGTACAGCAATGAAAGATATACTTGCATGTATGGCGTGTACAGCAATGAAACATATACTTGCATTTATTGCACGTACTGCAATGAAACATATATTTGCATGTATAGCACGTACAGCAATGAAACATATACTTGCATGTATAGCATATACAGCAATAAAAGATATACTTGCATGTAGAGCATTTACAGCAATGAAACATATATTTGCATGTATAGAATATACAGAAATGAAACATATACTTGCATATATAGCATATACAGCAATAAAAGATATACTTGCATGTAGAGCATTTACAGCAATGAAACATATATTTGCATGTATAGAATATACAGAAATGAAACATATACTTGCATATATAGCATGTACAGCAATGAAACATATACTTGCATGTATAGCATGTACAGCAATGAAACATATACTTGCATGTATGGCATGTACAGCAATGAAAAATATACATGCATGTATAGCATGTACAGCAATGAAAAATATCCTTACATGTATAGTATGTACAGCAATGAAACATATACTTGCATGTATAGCATGTACAGCAATGAAACATATCCTTACATATATATCATGTACAGCAATGAAACATATACTTGCATTTATAGTATGTATAGCAATGAAACATATACTTGCATATATAGTGTGTACAGCAATGAAACATGTACTTGCATGTATAGCATGTACAGCAATGAAACATATACTTACATGTATGGCATGTACATCAATGTAATATATACCTGTGTGTATAACATTTACATTAGTTTTAACTATTTGAAGTGTTAACCTATCGCTGTTACTTGAAAGATATTTAGTGTCTATTTCACAGAAACTCCCGACCCGTTCAGATTGGCTTGGAGCATAACACCCGCAATGTAGGAAGGATCAATGGGACAATTATTTCTCTCTTGCTGTTTATGAAGAATGCAATTATGTTTTTCAGTCATTTATTTAGTTCTTTTACTTTTTTATTTCACTCAGGATATAATCAGATTCTTTTATCATTGCTGCTCCACGTTTCAGTGTTTGTCGTGACAACTCAAAGTGGAGTTATTTACACAAACTAAGAATATATATTTGCTTCTTACTGAGCCTCTCCAAGCCTAAAGTTGATGATCTTAAATGACATATAGCTGTAACATTCTAAAATATTTACTTTGGACAATACCGAGTCGAATTCATTACAATGTAATTAATAATAACATCAATTCCGTAGCATGCATGTTTCTATACTTAAAATATTTAATGACTGCAAACAAACATACTCAAGATGGATGCTTATTTGGTCACCTGTAAAACATTGGATAAAAACAGCGTACATTGTTTGCTGAAGATTATCGCAACTTCAGCTGCTGTGACTTACCTTTTTATGAAATCTTAGTAATAGATTATTTGACAAATACAACATTGCTTACAAAAATGTTTTAGCCAAAACACTTTCCATTTTTAGACACCAGTGAAATTTCTTGAATGTTTGGATTAGAAATATTTTGCTATAATTAAAGCTTTATTTGTCCATCAGTGTGTTTGTCTAAAGCCACTGTTACCAGAGGCAAAAAAATATTGCAACATATATGATTTGAACTCACAACATGCAGATTCATAGCTCAGCATGGTACCTTCTGCACCAATCAATTACCCGTTAGCATTTGAGAATAATTGTGAACATAGTTATTACACCTGATGATCTCTTACAGTGCTCCGAACTGCCAGGGTGCTAGTAATAGCTATATTTGTTATGGTAAATGGTACACAAGATTGATAAACTACCATAAACTACTACCTGTTTTTGTGCCTTTTGCTACTGCTGGTGGAGTTTTAAAAAGTGAGAAGATATAACTTCATGCTCTGCAGCTTGGAATATTCAGCTGTTGATGAAATTTGCAGACAAATTAAAAATTTTCACAATTAGTCAAATGAATGTTCATTGGGATAGAACCATTCTTGTCAGTGATTGTTAGGTTACAACACCCAACAGTAGCCATTCAATCTAGGAGAACTAAATATGAAGGGTAGTAGCCATCAGCATTAATTAAAAGGTTTCTCAAGTCAAATTTTAAAATATTTTATCATGAAGTACAGATATTTTCCTATTATTTGAGACCTTTTTTGTTGTTTTACATGATCAGATTGCACAATTTTAGTGTGGAGTGAAAACATGTTTGGTTTTTCATTCAAAATGACAAATGTTGCATATGGGTTATTATATTGAACTGTGTTAATTTAAATTGGAGGGAAGTTGCCCACAGCAAGGCATATAGCACCTGCACAGCTGACGGCGTGAGTTTATATTTGTGCTGTAATTAAACTATTCACTAGACATCACTGAATGCTTGTTTTTACTCCATTGGCTTATTCTCGTAGGTCTTGTATACAGAACGGCTATGGAACACATTTAACCCTTAAAATAGAGCTAACGTCTCAGCATGGAAAGAGGTTTATGTGGTAGATATATTGTAAGTACTTAAATTTCAAAACAGTGAACATTAGATATCTGTGTTAGCTTTATAACTCATTTGGTAAAATGTTACATTGTCTATTTTATCTACAAAACTACAATTGGTTTTTTGATCTTTTGCTGATTTTTATTCAAATTGGTTTTATTTTTAGAAAGCTAGACTGAACTAAAAGTTTTAGACATTTGTAACTACAGAACTCAAAGACTTGTATAATTTTTGTGTAAAGAATTCTACTGATATAAAACAAAATATTCGGAAAATAAGAAAAGAATAGAATGATAACAGTTTTTAAAATTTTTTACAAGACTTATTTTTAAGACTTATACAAATTATTGTTTCAAACAAAATTAGAATTCCACAACCACTTGTTGTCTCCAAGCATCTCAGCTAGTTCTACATTAAATGGTTCATAAAAGCTTTTCAGAAGTCTCTTCGTTTCTGGCAGCACAGGTTTAACCTTGTAGCCAGCATTTGTAACATCCAAATGGTCATTCCTGATTAAATTCTTTATTCCAATTTCCTCAACTTCTACAAATCTAAATATTTCTTTCATAGATGTCTCTACATCTTTTGCATAATCTTCAAATCTTGAAAAGTAGATTTTTTCCTACAAATACACAAAATTGCAGTCATATTGGTCAAAATGTTTTTGAAATAGATACATGAACAGCATTCAGCTATCAACAAGTACAAACTATATGGAAGCTCACAACATACAATTTCACTCACATACATAAACATGAGTATATGTTCACAGCCAAAAAGGTTACAATGCAAAAAAGCAATATCCCAATTTAGATCAAAATAATAGCATCTTACCCAAAACTGTCTGCAAGAATCAGTAGCACCAAAGTGCTACTGACTCTCCGCACTACAAAATTTTTCACAACATTTTTATAGCATAATCGCAAGTTTTTAACAAGGGCAAAACTTCTTAAATGCTTTTTTATCCAAAAGATACAAGAATTGGGATAAAAGTAATATTTTTGTTGTGTTTTATATATAAATATATACACATATATATATATATATTTATATATACAGTGTACCCTCGAGATACGATTACCCTGATATACGATTTTTTCACCTTACGACGTGAGGCATTGTGAGATCTTCACCTCGCTATACACATTTTATTTCACCATATGATTGTGAGAAAAGTTTTTCCCGAGTTAAAGTTTGGCGGTTGGCGTGCTCATTAACGCACGTCAAAATAAAAAAAGACACCGAAACATAGTGTGGCGCAAACATTTTCGAGAACGTTTAGAAAAGACGCGATGATCGACTTTTCTCATGTCAGAATTCCATGTGGAAAATGTTGTGTAAAATGCTCAAGGCAAAGAAAATATTCATTTGTAGAGTTATAATATCCTTTACTATAAACTTTTAGTCAGCATACGTATATAACTACGAGTATCTACATTTAATTTGTTAGCTATGGAATCTGAGACTGATACAAAACGAAGGAAAAATTATTTCTATGTCAACAAATTTGGATGTCGTAAATAAGAAGGCACCCGTATTATTAACATTGTCAAGGAATATGGTTGCAACCAATCAGCATTTGCAACTATTATTAAAACAAGAACTCCATTAAAGCAAGCACAAGAAAAAGCTTACGACTGAAGATTTGAAGGAGTTAGAAGGCCATGCACGCCATCAGCATTCAAAAGGAACAACCAATTAGTAAGGGCGAGGAGGTAGAAAATACAGAAAACCCCCACATTGGCAGAAATATTTCAAGTGTTTAATTTACTGATGTGAAATGGTACATTAAAACAATACATGTATAATATATATTATTTATCTCTTGTGTGGCACGTTTTTCAAATTTTATTCATTTTATGGGGCTCCTCTTGATTTTATGTTTTATTTTCTTGTTTAACAATGTCTATGCAGATGGGCTTGTTATCTCCTATGGGAATACAATTCATCATATGTATGTAACTCATATTACTAGCTACTCAAGATAGTTGATGCATTCACATTACTTTTTGAAACTTGTTAAAGCCATGTCCTTTAGTGTATAAATACTTACAAACTTTGTACGTATAGTTACATTGATTCTTGTGCATGTTTCATACAAGAAAAACTACTGTAGCACTTTCTCTGGATCCTTCTACAAGCTTTAGCTAGCTAGCAGTTTTCTACATTGCACCAGCTTTTTGTTTTTAAATCAGAAGAAAAATTGGACAGAACTAGACAACTTTTTTTCGCCTGCTAAAAATTCCATTTCATTACGTATTAAATTAACTTTCAAGTGTACAGCAACATAATTAACATTGATACATTTTTACCTCCTCTCTGCTTTATTTGCTACATGTACAGCTAAAGTCACGTTACTCCAAAGGTATGTACGTCTTGTATAATAGTAAATAAAATTTCATTTTTCTTTTCGGTAGCCATTAAATGGTCAGGTGTGTGAGAGGCCGCTTTCGATAACTGCATCGCTCGGCCTTTCTTATTGAATTCTGGTTGAAGAACGTTTCAACCAGACACGCTAAATTTCATAATGAAAGTGAAGACAAAAACTTATGATAGATAAAATTTCGTGATAATAAGTTGAAATTCAGTAAAATAATTCAAAATGCATACTAAAACATAAATTAACATACTATTTTGTTACTAATTTTCAATATGTACCACAATTTTATAAAATTTTGGACGATTTTTGCCTTGCATTTTTCTATTGTATAATTACAATGGTTTCTATACCCCGACATACGATTTTTTTGCCATACGACACCAGCTTTGGAGCGCATTAACATCGTATCTCGAGGGTGCACTGTATATATGTATATATATATGTATATATATATATATATATATATATATATATATATATATATATATATATATGCAGATATATCTTTAGCCAGCAAAGAAAAGGTAGAGAAATATCTCCCTCTTGGAGAAGAAATTGAAAAATTCTGGAATGTAAGAACAACTGTAATCCCAGTAGTCATTGGGGGACTGGGCGCAATAACACCGGCGCATAAAATGTGGCTTGCCCAAATACCAACAACATTCAACTCAGGTGAGTTGCAGAAAAGTGCGCTATTGGGAACAGCTAAGATCTTGAGGCGAGTGCTCAAACTCCCAGGTCTCTGGTAGGAGACCCGAGTTAGAGCAGAATTTACCACCCATACGGGGTATCCGGGGTGAGGAAACAATTTTTTTTTGTTATATGTATATATATATATCTATATATATATATATATAGATGTGTTTTATATGATGTGTTTTATAAACATATATATATTTATATATATATATAAATCTCAGTGTTTGAATTTTTGCTTCTTTTTAAACCTTATTTCCAGTTCTAGCAATTAGAATCTAGCAATGAAGAAATCTTATGGTGCTGAACTTCTAGGTATCTCAGATGGCCAGATCTAGAGGCAGCCAACTTGACTATTAGGCTGAATAGAATACAATAAATTCATTAGGAAAATATTCATTACATTGGTTAAGATAAATACGCTTAAAGCGCTTGCTCGGGGTTAATAACTAACACTGCTGAGTATTGACATGTAAACGAGAGTATTGTTTTTGTAAAGATTTTAGTAAAGACCTAGTTTTCTAAGTAAGTTACTCAAATTCATTATGTAATCATTATTTTAGCCCTGCAACACAGAGCATTTAACTAGGGTTTCTATGTAAGAAATCAAGCACCAGCCGACACTAGTCTAGTAAACATAACAATAATATGGTAAACACACTGCCAGTTGGTCACCTTTGGTATAAACAAAAGCAGCTCTTGGAGAAACTTGGAGTAACAGCTATGAGTCATTTTTGACACGACATACAGCTGTGGGTAACGGATCGGTGTTCGTCCATGCTCCAATATGCAGACTGTAGTTCCATGCTTTGTCAAGCACCTCGTAAGAGATTCCACTGACTCGGAGACAATTTTATGAAAAAAGAAGTTGCCCACTTCTGTCACTGAGTAGTTATTATACGGATGGTATTTCTAAAATAAATTGCCAAAGCTAAAACTTTAGGATAAAATGTCAATTGCTCTATGCATTCTCTTTCCATTATTTACAAAGGTCGATGATAATTTACAGGGGTACATTCAACAAAGGAAGAAACTGTGAAGTACCAAATTAGTTTATGTATTTTAAATACCTCAATCAGTACTTTAAACAGGCAAACTAATTTGGTTGCATTGCTGGTTGCTATTTTTGTCAACCCGGAATATGAATGGAAAAACTAATTTTAGTGCTCGGGTTGCTCGACTTGAAATGACACTGCTGTTAGATATGACTATTGTGCACTCAATTTGCACAGATTGATAGAACCATGCATATTTTGCCCTGTAAGTTAATGCTTGTTGTTTAGATTCGGTGAACATGATTATGGATTTATAAACCACTGCTGTCAAATACAGTCAAGCTATTAAAATACACTACTGAAAAATTGACTAAAAAGCAAAGTTATCAAGTTTAGTTGATAACTTCACCTTTTAGTTTTTATAGATTTAGTTTTTAGTCGCTTTAAAATTAACTTCGTTAACTGAGCTGTGGAATTGAGCTTAAGAAATAAGTTGAAGAACTGAGTTGAAAAACTGTTTCGAAGAATTGTGTTCAACAGCTGAGTTAAAGACGTGATTTGAGGAACTGATTTTAAGAAGTGAATTGAAAAATTGAGATCAAAATTTAATTCAAGAGTTAGGTGAATTTCTGAATTTAAAAGCTGAGTTTAACAGCTGAGTTGGGAACAAAGTTGAAAAATTGAGATAAATTGCCAAGTTGAGAAGCTGAAGTAATTAGCTGAATCTAAGACCTGGCTTACAGAGCTGAAATGAAAAACCAAGTTGAAATAAATGATTTGAAGAGATGAGTTGAAGAGCTGAGTTGATGAACCTAGTTGATGAGCTGGGTTAAAAAACTGTGTTTAAGAACAGATGGGAAAACCTGAGTTGAAACAATGAGCTGAGAACGTGAATTAGGAAAGATAGTTCAAACTTTGAGTAAAAATGTTGAGCTGAAGAGCTAAGTTTAAAAACTATGATCAACTGCTGAGTGGAAGAACTGAGTTGAGAAATTGAGTTAAAGAGTTGATTACAAGAGTTTTTGGAAAATTTGAATTTAGGAGCTGAGTTAAAGGGCTAAATTAAAGTAATAAGTTAAATAACTGAGTTGAGTAATTTAATCAAAGAAATGAATTGAAAAACAAAGTTAAAATAATTATTAGAACACTGGGTTATAGAGCTGAGTTGAAAAAAATCACATGAAAAGTTGAGGGCTGAATTGAAAAACTGAACTGACAAATTGAATTGAAGAAATGAGTTTTAGGTCTGTGATGAGAAATTGTGCTGATTAGGGGATTATAAACTAGAGTGACTGTTTGTCACAATGCTAGTAACAGAGTTGATGCATCCCAGATAACAGGTAACTTGCCTTTAGCAAGGTAACCACTAAAATCTTCAATAATGCTAGTAAACCTGGATTGAAAAATGCTAGGTTTTTTCATGTTTTATGCAACCTCATTTATTATAAACTTTGTTCCTCTATAATATCTTTCATGGTTTAGGTCTAAAGTGGCATCTTTTTTGCAAAAAATATAACTAAAGTGGCAAAGTCTATATTCCACAACTTATTACCACCACAGTCCGCATAAAATGTTGTTGTCGTATCTTATTTTAAAGATGAGTGATTGGTGGCAACCTATAATGCTGATATCACTGCTTCCATGGTAACCTGCTTACTTTTCATATAAAGCTTATAAGAAACGTGGACCCGCTCTTTAGAATGAATCATGATTCATATCTATTTTGGCAATGCAGGCTCGTGCTAGCTACTGCAGGCAATTATCTTATTACAATAGTGATGCTCGATGAGCTATTTAAATTGCTGAGAAGTTTTATTAAAAATACTTTGCTTACTAGAAAATAAAGACAAGTGTGCAAATAGAAAGATACACATTAATTAAATTCTTAATTGCTGCTGGATTAGGATTTAGTAAAAGAAATAGACCATTTACATATATATGCATTGTATATGACCATAACGTGTACTTTATCGTCAACTCTATGTCAGTCAGTCTTTTTACCTTTTGATTAAAGCAGAATTGTTTTTCCTTATTACTAAAGTATTGCAATGCTTTTCTAGAAATCCAGTTGCTAGCACACAGTTTTCTAACTATTGTACCAGCATGTCTCCTACCACTAAATTCAACATATTTTGACATGTTACAATAACCAAAGTTTGAAAAATATAAACACATAGTATTTTTCCAAAAATACTCTTCTCCTTCTATACTGTTCAGCTGATGTTTTAGATATACCATTTTCTACAGTCTTATGAATTTTAAATCATATTTGAAGCTGCCACTAAGTTTAACATAAACTGACATCTCTGACCAATCTACTTTTACCGTTATTTTATACTGCTTCAGATAAAAAAAAAACAATCGAATACGGAGTACCACCACAATGGAACAGTCTTTCAATAGACTTACGCAAAACCTCTGCATTTACAAGAGTTAATGTTAAAAGTCATTCTTTAACTCTGGATTAATTCAGATCAGCTGCTTGAGTTTGTAAATTCCTGTAGACCCAGCACCTCAACTATAGCTACAGTGCTACTGCACATGTGAGCCTCATCATGCCTTAATTAACAAGTAGGACCTAAGCTTTCATTTATTTTGTTTAACTCAATCAATATTATAACTATATCTTTATTTTTGCTCAATGTTATATTTCTATTAATTGATGAAATAAAATACACACACATATACTGCAATGACAAAGTTTCCACAATAAAAGCACATACCCTCTTCTCCTTGTGCTCATAGAAAAAGTTAGATATCATCCGATCTGCAGGCTCTCGCATAGTTATAATATAACGAGAGGTGTCAAGCATAGTGTAAGACAAGTACTGTGCAGCACTTTGCCATACAGAGTGAGTTGCATTCTCTTCTAGAACTTTACGTATCAGGGCACATCCTGGACAGTCACAAAATATATCTTTTTTCTTTTCAATGTGTCTATAACAATTCAAAGATTGATAACAGTTCATTGTAGTACATGTAACTTTTAATGCGTTGAAAGCTTTCGTCTACTAAATATTATTTTGTCTTAAAGCAACAAAATGTTTTAAACAATTTTTAAATTTTAGAAGAAATGTAAGTCATAGTTTTAGAAAGTTTTGCCTAAAGTTTGACCCAAAAATTCTGTAATAGTAATTAAATTTACATTTTAACAGGTATTAAATAAGATTTCAATACTTACGTTGATTTTCTGTTATACGCTTCTATCCAGTTTAAAGGGCATTCATTTGTCATGGTTGTACCATCAATAAAATAGTCCTCATTTATAGCACTGATGCTAGGGTGTTTAATAAACCACTTGAAGATGTCTGATGTGCCAGATTTATGGAACCCAAGAAGCATAACTCTCGGTGCGCAAGTTACTCCCCTGAAATAAATTAAAAAATCACAAACAGAGTAGAAACTCTAGAAACCAATTTTTTAGACCCGTTTTTTTCACCAGAGTGCTGAACCAAGCAGCCATTCGCCCAATTACGTCAAATTATTTGCTTGCTGATTTATGCTCACATTTACTCCTCTGCCTAGTCATCTCGCTACTATTTAACCTGCTATTTTGTCAACTACCCACCTATCCTCTACCCACCTATAAGTAACAAGTGGTCATAGCTTTAATGTGTGATATACATTATACATAAATATATTCCTAGCTCAAAACATAAGTGTAATACACAAACGCAGCTACTCTTCAGCCAAGTATGAGTGTCACTTTATACTTTGAAGAAGCTTTGAAAATAAACAGTTGGCTCAGGTGATTAGGTGAAAATGCCATTCTGATGACTAACGGATATTATTACAATATTTAACATGATGATCCTACGACTCACCATTGAGTAATCAATAATGCATCCTATGGTCACATGTTCATCACTGTTTCTGTGATGTAGTTAATTGATAAGTTAGCTTATCGACCACAAAATGGAAACGACAGAAACTGCAAGTCAATCAAGTTTTAATTCTGAAAAATTTTTATTCGATGTTTCATGCTTGCAAAGATGGAAACAGCAGTTGCGAATAGTGTGCAAGAAATGCTGTGCAAGCTACTCCATTTTAAACATTCCCCACTTCGGTCAATTCTATTTCAAAAGCATGCTTCTAAGTGAGACAGGAATGAACCGCTAAGATCTTTGGTGTAAAATCCCTTATCTGTTTTAACAAAGAGCCGTGTTAATCTGCAACATGCAAGTCTCCATGAAAACACTTATTACAATGTAACACAGCATGCTCACAATTCTAATTCCGCACTGTTTGCATAAAGGAAACATAGTAAATTAGCTGCAGAGAATAACATGATATGTTTACTGAGGGTATAGTTTCTATTTGGTCTACCTGCAGAAGGCATAACTACTTGATTTCTCAACTCAGCTACCTACAAAGCATGTATTGCTGCTCCTCTGACAATGATTACAGGTACTGGCTTACCGTTGTGTAATCCAGCAGGGGTTTTGATATTCTTCAATAAACTTTCCTTTAGGGCAGCTGTCAATAGGTTTATATACGACTCTTTTACCAACTCCATACAGTTTTACTGGATGATTAGAAGTGCTCAGCAAGGACTGATCTAAAATGATGAGCTTTAACAATGAGCTTGGCAAAATTTTAATAAAGTTTATAAGAAAGTATTTTGCTATCATTTGCAATTGTTTTTGATGTTTGAGGTTATCGGACTTCCATAATGCTAAACCACTAAAATTGACAAAACTTATTAAAACTCTCAGACCAAACAAAAGTGTGATTATGACATCTTTATGATGTCTATAGTAACTGTTGTTAAGAGATTGATAGAATAGAGACCCGTAAGACTGAAACTTCAATGTAATAGTTAATACCAACTATAGCAGTGATAGCAAATAGTGTCATCACTTTGCATTTGTTTTTTTATTGTTTTAATCCAGATGAAGTTTTGTAGATTTTAATCTTGAAACATCCTGGTAGTCAAATCACCTCAAGTTTAAAAGACAAACTCAAAGGATAAAAAATTATAAATACTTTGTGATATTAAAATGTTGTGTAAGATCATCTTGAATGAGTTTTATATATTCAAAACAACTCCCTAATAGCTGATAAAAACATTTATATTCAAAACAACTCCCTAATAGCTGATTAAAACATATATATATTCAAAACAACTTCTTAATAGCTGATAAAAACATATATATTCAAAACAACGTCTTAATAGCTGATAAAAACATATGTATTCAAAAGAACTCCCTAATAGCTGATAAAAACATATATATTCAAAAAATTCCCTAATAGCTGATAAATACATTTGGATTATTCTTTTATATCCAGTTATCCCCTCTACCTCGCTGCTTCAACTACTCCAGGTTTGCTGTATTACCAGTTTTAAATGGCCTTCAATATGTATGGCCAGCAACACACAGTCAGTGTCATCGTAAAAGCAAGAATGAGCAGCACATGGTCTTGAGATATGAAAGCCTCCTAGAAATGAGCTGGTTGATTATCAGCTATAAAAATAAGATCTTTTCAAGAATAGTTCTGAACCAGTTGTTAACTATTGAATGGAATTTGACTACCCCTTCTTTGTCTAAAGAAGAATGCCAATAAATAATTTTTGTTGTTTTGCTTCTGACACTGATTGGCTTACAAATATGTAGCATTTACTCGGCATCTCGAATTTTTATCGCAATCATGCTTCTCTGTTCACTTCCTATTAATCTCTTATAGATTTCATTGTTGTCTATACAATATACTCCAAAAGCAGGCTGCATGTAGAAAAACATATAATTGCATGTATAGCATGTACAGCAATAAAACATACACTTACATGTATAGAATGTACAGCAATAAAACATATACTTGCATGTATAGCATGTACAGCAATGAAACATATACTTGCATGCATAGCATGTACAGCAATGAAAAATATATTTACATGTATAGCATGTACAGCAATATAACATTTATTTACATGTATAGCATGTACAGCAATGAAACATATACTTGCATGTATAGCATGTACATCAATAAAACATATACTTGCATGTATAGCATGTACAGCAACGAAACATATACTTGCATGCATAGCATGTACAGCAATGAAAAATATATTTACATGTATAGCATGTACAGCAATATAACATTTATTTACATGTATAGCATGTACATCAATAAAACATATACTTGCATGTATAGCATGTATACAAATGAAACATATACCTGCACGCATAGCATGTACAGCAAAAAAGCATATACTTGCATGTAATGCAATTACATTAGTTAAGACTTTTGAAGTGTTAAGTATGGCTGTTACTTGAAAGATATTTAGTGTCTATTTCTCAGAAACTCCTATTCTCTAAGGTGGTCTGGAGCATAACACCCCAAAGTAGGAGGGTTTACTGAGGCCATTTTTTTACGCAGTTTATGAAGAAGGAATTATGTTATTAATCACTTTTTGAGTTTTTTACTTCTTTATTTATTTATTTTCTTCTTTTTTCTTCTTTTTCACTCTTTTCACTAAGTATATAATCCAATTTTTTAAATATTGCTGCTCCATTTTTAATTGTTTGACGTAAAAACTCAAATCGGATTTATCTACACAAACTAAGAACATATATTTACCACTTACTGAGCCTCTTCAAGCCTAAAGCTGATGATTTAAGATCATCTACA
Source organism: Watersipora subatra (assembly GCF_963576615.1). NCBI lineage: Eukaryota > Metazoa > Bryozoa > Gymnolaemata > Cheilostomatida > Watersiporidae > Watersipora > Watersipora subatra. The sequence continues at coordinate 30,207,468 of NC_088718.1, read as the reverse complement.
GCCGTAATATTCTAAGATATTTACCTCTGACAATATGGAGCCGACTTCATTACATTGTAATCAATAATAATATCAAATTCGCAGTCTGTATATTTCTTTACTTTAAATATTTAATGACTGCAAACAAACATGCTCAAGATTGATGTCTAGTCTGTCAACTGTAACAAATTGGATAACGACGGCATGAAATGTTTGCTGAAGATTATTGCAACTTTAACTGCTGTGACTTGACTTTTTTTATAAAGTTTTGGTAGGAGACTATTTGACAAGTACAACAATGTTTACAAAAATGTTTTAGCAAAAACAACTTCCATTTTCAGGCACCAGAGAAACTCCTTGAATGTTTGGATTATAAAATTGTTGCTATAATTAAAGCCTTATGTATTTGTCCATCTGTGCGATTGTCTAAAGCCACTGTTGAAAGAGGCAAAATAGTTTGCATCATACAGGATTTGAATTTACAACATGCAGATTCATAGCTCAGCATTGTACCTTCTACACCAATCAATCACCCATCAAAGCATTTGAGAATAATTGTGCACATAGCTATTACACTAGACGATCTCTTACAGTTACTTGTAATGCCAGGGTGCTAGTAATAATCATACTTTTTAAGGTAAACGGTACACGAGATTGATAAACTACTATAAACTACCAGTTTCTGTGCCTTGCGCTAATGCCGGTCAGATTTTACAAAAAAAAACAAGATATAATTTTACGTTCTGCAGCTTAGAATATTCAGCTGTTGATGAAATTTAACAACAAAATAATTAAAGTTATTCATAATAAGTTAACTGATAGTTCATTAGGGTAGAAACATTCTTGTCAGTGATTGTTAGCTTACAAAACCCGACAGTAGCAATTCAATCTAGGAGAACTAGATATAAAGGATAGTAGCTATCAGTAGTAATTAAAAGGTGTCTCACACTAAATTTTAAAATATTTTATCAGCAAGTACAGATATTTTCTTATCATTTGAGATTTTACTTGTTGTTCTAGGTGATCTGATTGCAAGGATTTTTTAAAATTAAGATACAAATTTTCTTGCTGTTAAAATGCTCAAAAAAAACTATCTAAAATAACCAACAAAATTATCCAACAAAAAAAGTTTTCATACTTTCTGATAAACTATTTTTAAAATTGGACATGAGTGACTTTTTAAGAACCTGTAGAAGGTATTGGTAGAAGTGTTAATGCTTTGTAAAGACTGACAGTGCTATTTTGTATCCAATGGTAACTAATAATGTAAGGTATTTGGTTATTTTTTAAACTGATCAAGGTAACCTAACAGTTCAGAAATCAAAAATTTTGGCTGGTTACCTAACTAAACATCTACATGCAAAACGTCAGCTTGATAGTAGTCTAAGCTGACCTACATCAAATGTGTAAAACTTATCCACAGGTCTATTTTAACCACATCTAAACTTAAAATGAATTTGTTTGATTCCTAATCACCTCATATACAAGTTTACAGTGTTTGCATCAATGCAATGAGTAAAAAGTAATTATAGAGGTGGATAATAAATGTGTAGATAGAATATTAAGTTACTATAAAATAGAGTTTATAAGGTAATGTTGAATGAAATATTAAACAACAAAGGAAACTAACTCAATGAACGACTTGAATAATTAACTGCTTTGAATTTTATCTCTTACTATTAAAAAGAGTGAATTGCAAGAGCCAAGCTCACAAGAAGACCTGCTAAATATTTTATGCTTTCAATTCTTACCTGAGGAAAGAAACACAGTTTTCATGTGAAAACTCCTCATTATATAAACAAGGTAAATAAGAAGAGCTGTTGTCATGAACAAAAGAGTGACTCGACGGGTGCTGCCTCGGGTCTGCATGCTGACTGTACAGAGTGTTGAATGATTTATCAAAGCACTCAAACCAGGATCAATAGGAACGATTTGTGTAAATTATACTAAAATAAACTCACAGCGCTGTCGATAAAACATCAATAGTAAGAGCCAAGCATACTTATTTATACAAACAATCAACAGAATACGAAGGAGCACAGGCTAGGTTGGGCATGACTCCTCATAAAGATATCATGTTAGCAGAGAGCCCTGAGTTATGCAAACAATCAACAGAATATCCAGGAGCCTATGCTAGCTTGAGCATGACTCTTCATCAATATATTATGTTAGCAGAGGAAGTGTTACTATCGTGGAGGAGCCAAGGTATGTTTTCTGCTCATTGAAGAGGACTTTATGTCATATATACCACTGGAAAGGGGAGAGTTCACTGATTTCGAATCTGCAAGTAACTTTTGTGTACCAGTGGTGTATAAAACAGTACAGGGTCGTAAATGAGGTTAAAGGTGGTTTAGTTTGCTTTTTTCACTGTGGCAAATATCAAAATGTTAGCATACATACCTTATTAACTGTTGATTAAAATCTTTTCTTTTTTACATGTTATGCTGAAAATATTGTTGGCTTTGTATAACCAAATTTTCAACTTTGCATCACTGTACGATCAGGGGTTTTTCGGAGATACTCAAGGGCATGGCATATTTTTGCAACAGTTTCAGGTTCGCACATCAGCCCTTTCCTTTCAATTATAAATGAGCTTCTGAAGATTATATATCACGATAACCAATGTGTTTATGTTCAGAATGTTGAATTATATCTTTCTGGACTTCATACTACTGAGAAAATTGACGGGTTTTGTATGTTATGCCTATTTCGGAGTTATCCCTCAAATATGTATTATCTATGTTTTGTGCTATCTGATGCATTCAAGATCCACATGTAGGTCAGTTTATAAGACTTGTACAGAGAAATGGTATTTTAGCTAGTTTATTGATAAAATACAAGAACTAACAATAAAATTACTGCCTATGATCATTATCATATAATCATTAAACTAACCCTAGTAGTCATTTGCTGGGTCATGGACAATCTCGTTTTTCTGTTCCGTGTTTAAAATAGTGCTCGCTTTATCTATATCTCTTTTTGGCGTTGTGGGAGATATTTTGGGGAATAGCATATTGACATTTTTTATTTCATTGTAACCAGTACAACAATCGCCAAATTTTAACGTCGAGAGAAACTTTTGTTGATATCTTAATTCGGGAACACAAATTTACTCTATTCGAAAAATTCAGATAAAGCATCATGTTTCATAGACTTGGGCAAAAAACATTTTGTAATTATAGGGGCATCGTAACTCGTGGGCGCAATGTATTAATTAATTTTTTATTTAGCAAGTGCAGTCGAGAAAAGCTATACAGTCAATGATAAGAGCTTTAACACTGTCGTAACTCTGTAGCTTTGTGGTTAGAGGCAAATATAGCTAATTGTAGTTGCAATTTTTGTTAGTTGAAATTCAGCAAAAAGCAAGATTTTCAATCCAAGATTTTAATAGCTATGATTAGACAGATATTTGAACAAACAAACAATGACTATGAAAAACTTTGATATTTATATATATATATATATGCATGGTGTAAGTATGCTTAACAGACAACTGCATAAAATGAGGCTCTCATGCTCTGCCAACTTCTACTCGACGGGCTCTTTTTACATCGTCAACATTAGCAGGCTTCGCCTCTTTTATGGGACGGCCGACTCGGTGGTAAGTCAAATTCTTTAAAGCCAGATGGCTTTTTCATCTTCTAGCTAGGATGCAGGTCGTCCAAAAAGAGGGTAAGCCTTCTGCTCTGAGACCCTGTTCAGCTGGTGGTAGTCAACACACAATAAGAATTTTTTATCTTTCTTTTGGACCAACACCACTGGGGAGCTCTTGGCACCTTCAGCTGAGAATTTCTTGCACCTTGCATTTTGCCCCAGCATCTTTCTTTGGTCCGAGTTAATGGAAAGGTTGACATATTGGCCAGGGCTCCTTCTTTGATACTATAGAATGCTCCACTTCAGAGGGTCAGCCCACGTCTCTTTCTTCCATACTAAACGTCACTTGACAGCATGTTACCAGTTTTGATAACTGTTCAGTTTGTCCCGGCTCTGTGAAGTTAGAACAGGTTAGAACTGCTTAGAACAGGTTCTTTAGGTAGGTTGGCTCTTTTGCCTCTAGTGCTTTTGCACCCTGGGCCATGAACACCCTCATTCACCTGGTGGTCCCACACCCAAAATACGTGCCGAATAGGGTTCCAGCTTGGAACGTCAAAGGTTGGTCTGTGAGCTTCAGACACTGTGTAACTATGCTTCCCTTTGGCCCAGGCCGGTTCAGGCTTGAAGTCAGTAAGAGATCCTAACCAAAATTTTATTTACTTTAATGAGCAGCATCTCTGTGCGGTGACCCAACACAAAAAAGACATTTCAGCCGGAGCTGGCACCGCCATGTCTCTTACCACCTGCATCTTGTTAGGTAACAGTATCCTTTGCCTATCCATGTTCGACGTAAAGGGAGCTCATCAAGCAGAGGTTAGCAGAGCAAGGTATATACTCATTTTATGCAGTTGTCAGTAAATACTCATTTTATGCAGTTGTCAGTTGAGCATGCATACAATGTACAAAATTATATATTTGCACAACATGTCAACACTTGCCTGCCGAAGGAAAGCCCAGGCTGCTAAAAGTCCATAGGACACTAGTGAGCTGTTAGGAATGGAATTAAAAATGGGATCTTTGCTAATGTGGCTCATTACAAAGACCTCTTGGGTCTTTATATCCTGTAACAAAGACCAAGGAGGTCTTTATTATGGGATACAAAGACCCAAGGATATTCAAATACAAAATTTGAAAATAGTTGTGTTGGCAACCATATGACTCTGTAGAATGGACCAATTTGTCTTTTAGCCACGAGATCGTTCTTATCAGTCGCTTTGAGTAGGTCTATCGTGCCTTGAGGAAGCCTGCCAAACCTGCTTGCTTAGCATGTTTTTTGTGCATCTGGTGTCAATCAGAAACTAGATAAACTGCCCCTCTAGTGTCTCTAGACGTAAGTATCTTGTGGAATGGGACCAGTCTGGAGTCTGTGCTCTGATCGGCTCATCACCACGCTCGCCATGGGTAGCAAAGTTAACTGAACTGGAAAATCATGTGTCTGCCAAGGCAGACCTTTAGTGTGTAGGTTTGGTTCAATAGTGGGGTGTCGTATCAGCCGGCTCCGCTCTGAAAACAGGTTTCTGGCCAATTGCAGGCCCAGTCTCTCCAGACCAGTGTCAGAGCGCACCCCTTTTCACCAAGCTCGGTGGGGCTAGTTTAGACTCTGGTTGCGTTTCCCTAGTTGAGCTGCAGCTCAAGCATTCAAACTCCAGCTTTTCCAGGCTTCGTAATAAATTTGGATGGCTATAGCAAGAAATTTCCACATCACGTTCAGGGTAGATATGACAATAGACCTTTGCATTACCTCTCTATTTTAGGGCCAGGGCAAAAGGTTGTCGTGTCACATCCCTGTTCTGGGTAGATATAACAAAGAATCTCCGCATCATTTTTCCATAATTCCTTGAAACATTCCTCACTAGAGTCCAGCCAGACTCAGCATGTACAACCAGCTTCTCAGAGCACCTTTTTGATAAGGCCTGAACAGTTGGGGGCCTTAGTACAACTAAATGTTGGTACTAACGTGGCGACCTTTTTGCAGTTTCACCGGTTTTGTTGTCTTTTTACCAGGGAAGTTCTTCCAAACGTCCCTCTGTCTCCCACAGCCTCAACACAGAAAGGGTTAGATTGGCATAGCTTTTTTTAGGTCAGGGATGTCAAAACTCAATGTACAAGGGGCCAAAATTCAAAACAGAGTCTAGGTCGCGGGCCGATCAGGATAAAAATTTATTGAACACACTAAAACTAAATGTTTTTGGAGCATAAATATGGATAAAGGCTGACAGAAATATTATCCTGAAACAAGTTTCAGGTTAAATTGACCTGAGAAGCATGCAGCAAAGCAGCTGAAGCATTGCATTATGAGATCTATAGTTCTGTGCAGTATTTTGTCATCAGCGCTTCATGTCAATGGGTCATGAATAACAATAATTTAAAATGGTCATGCAGGCCAGATCTGATTACAAGGTAGGCCCGATGTGGCCCGTGGGCCGGATGTGGCCTGCGAGCCATGAGTTGGACACATATGTTTTAGGCCATGTTGCTCTTCTTGCAGGTGCTGGACCTGCTTCGTCAGTTGGTGCACCAGAAGTGCAAGCTGGCTGATGGTCTGATCCTAGACTACTTCCATCTACTTGGCTTGCAGGGGCCAAGCCTTCCTCTTAGCAATGATACTGCTGACCAGTCATGATGACCCTCCTTAGCCCTGGGTTCAGCTATCGTCTGCCACCACACTATAACTTTTACACAAAAAACAATTACCAAAAATTTTGATCTACAATTTGTGAAACCTTTATATCTTAATGCGTCTGACAAGGCTGATCATCGCAAGAGAGAAATTATGATTGAAAAAAACGTTTTTCAAAAAGAAGTTTCGCTCAGCATTGGCTGTAAACATATTTTCCATTGGCTCAAGGCAAACAGACAATTGTTTTCTTTAGTTCTAGTGCATACATATATAGCTTGAGTGCTAATTAATCAACTACTAACTCACCAGAAAGAGTTTTGTAAAGAACATACAAAAGCCGCACCACACCACTTTTAGTCATACGCAACCGATGTGCCATGCAGCATTACAAAGTTTGTGGTACACAATAAGTTACATTTAAGAAAAGAGAAAAATCTTTGGGGACATACATATTCATATCCTAGCAAATCAAAGTCTTCCACACTTTTAACAAAGTCGGTGGCAGCAGAGTTCTAGTAGTTATGTTTGAATTAATATTTGTATTATCTACATGTATAATATAGTATAAAATAGGTACGAGAAACGCATCAAGTAACTGGTCCCGAGTTGCAACGCGTAACCCGTGATAACACACATGACCCGGTTTTGTTTCGCAACCTCTCTATTGAACAACGAAGAGGAACAGGAAAAGTGCAGTCGCGCATAAGTGGGTCATCCTGCGACTACAAGACGTGTTTGTTTTATGATTATATGAATAGGAGGCAGTTATTTTAATCTTTTAGTTCTTGTATTTTATCAATAAATTAGCTAAAATTCCATTTCTCAGTACAAGTTTCATGAACTGATCTAGATATGAATCTTTAATGCAGCAGATAGCACAAAAATATAGATAATAAATATTTGGGGGATAACTCCAAAATAGACATAACATACAAAACGTGTCAATTTTCTCAGAATTAATACTTCTGAGAAAATTGACGTGTTCTGTATGTTATGTCCATTTTGGAGTTATCCTCCAAATATGTATTATCCATGTTTTTGTGCTATCTGCTGCATTAAAGATGCAGCAGATTCCACAAAGATGGAATTCAGCATTCTGAACATAAACACACTGATAATTGTGATAAATCATCTTCAGAAGCTCACTTATGATTGGAAAGAAATGGCTTATGTGCGAACCCAAAAATGTTTCAAAAATAAGACATGCCCCTGAATATTGCTGATTAACCTCTGATCATACAGTGATGTAAAGTTGAAAATTTGGGAATACAAAGCCAACAATATGGTCAGCATAACATGAGAAAAAAAAGATTTGAATGTACAGTTATTAAGGTATGTATGCTAACATTTTGATATTCACCACAGTGAAAAAGCATACAAAACCCCCTTTACCCCATTTACGACCCTATAACGTTTTATACGCTACTGGTACACAAAAGCTATTTGCAGATTTAAAATCAGTGAACTCTCAGCTTTCGAGTGGTATATGAGACATAAAGTTCTCTCCAATGAGCAGAAAACATACCTTGGCTCCCCCAATACTATGTATATGAAGGAATGTTACTATGTAACGGAACACATGCTAGGTTAAACACGACTGGGGTGTGTTAGGAATGAGAGTGATTAATAGTCCCTAGAAAGGGCAGATTATTATTGTGTTAAATATAAAATATAGAAATAGAAAAACAGCTGATTACCTTCAGCTATAAATAGAACCCATAGACATGCTTATTAGTTGAGATGAAAGATCACAGACTATCCCCACTACTAATAGAGCTATTATAGATGTCTATACTGTGTTACTATGGATAGCAGGTTATCTAGTGTTAATTATAGAACTGTTGTAGATTTTTAGTGTATGATATGGAAAACCAATAGTTATTTACTAATAAACACCTATATGAGAGCACTGACCTACCACAGACACAGGTGTTGATCCTTAGCAGTCAGATTTCTTTCTCTACTAAATTTACAGATACTTCAATAGTTGAATTAAAATATTTAGCGCAAACTCCAATTACATTTCTGTCTGCTGCTGCTAAAATATGTTACATGGCAATCTGTTATGAAACTCTGGAAAGAAGATTTCTCCAGATTTTTATTCGACCTTTTCATTATGGGATTATGAGCATAGGACTGACCTGTCATTCACTTTCTTAGACTATAAGCTCTCAGAAAAATATACCTTCATTCTTGATTTTTGACTCCACGTGGGTAGTTATAATGATGTTTTGGTACTTTATACGTTAAGATGAATGTACAGAAAACTTTAGTAACTTTTATAGGAAATTATCACTGTTTTCTATAATTTGTAATTGTTTTGTATGTTGGAAGTGATCAGACTGCCAGGATGTTTCAATATTAAAATTGATAAAACTTGATCACAATAAAAAAAATGCTCATACTAGGCACAATTAAGATTATGATGTCCACAATTGCAAGCAGACCAACAGAATAGAGACACATAATGCTTAAGCTTGACCGCAGCAGCTAATATCAACTATCGCACCGATAACAACTAGATAACTACTAATTTTGCTTGTAAATTTCTTCTGAGTGTTTTAATCGCGATGAAGTATTGAGGATTTTAATCTTGAAAGATTGTTGCAATCAGATCATCTCAAGCATCCAAAACCATCTCAAATGATAGAAAAATACTGAGTCTGTCTGATAAAATGTACTAAACCTTTTCGTAAAATCATCTGCAAGAAACATACATGCTATACTCCGTAGCAAAAACTTTAAACAATTACTAGCAAACTAAAAATTATTGGGAGTAATAAACAAGATCAATGCTTTTCCCTCTTCAACCAACAGGTTTGCTCATGGGCGCTGATGCATTTTAATAAAAACAATTGAGTATTTGGTTAAAAATTTGCTTTTTCCATCAAACTCTGCCACTTCATTATCAAAATGAGTTTAAATGATGCAGTATTTTTTTGATGTATTCTGACAAAAGTTTTATGACCTGCCTAGTTCTAAATAAGGTTGTTGTTTTTTGTGGCAGTGCCTGTACCAGAACACCGCAGCACTGTTTATAAAAAAAACAGTAGATTATGTAAAAGAGTTTGACAAGGCAAACAATTATCTTACACTATTGAGATAATATACTGCATCAGTAACTATTGCATTTTAATGTATAAAATTTACCTGAAGATCTGTGCTTGCTGTTCTTTGAGTGAATTGGCCTAAATCTAGGGAACTGGTGGGAATAGTTGAACTTGCTGGCCAGCCTGAGGTTAACAGAGAGAGGGCCTGGCTATTGACTTTTGGGCTGATTGTTTTTTCAGACTTGCTTCTTTTCTTATCTCTGCTTCTTTCCATCATCAGATGACTTCCTGTTTTTCATCGCAGCGCAAGTATTTTCAGTATCTCATTGAGCGTCAAGGAGAAAACACATCTCAAATAATAGAACCTGAAAATGATTAACATAAGCATGATACGCAACTAAAATCTTTGAATACTGATGTCTTAGTGTCCAAAAATATGAACTTTTTCACTGGCAGCTTCACGTTCTTTACTTGGAACTGAAAATTGGGATATCACGTAGAGCATCTATGCTAATTAAGTGTAGTGATACTTTTTCCGTTGTATTTACTTTCATGCTCCTATGGTAGCTTGTTTCAGATTTTTAATTCCAGTTGTAACTAACCTAGTAGTCTGGTGGCTGTACTATACCTGGTAGTGCATTGCAGTATAGCTGAGTGTAGCCAGAGCGTCGGTCAAGGCACGTCCTTCTCGGTCGCTAGCAGATCAGAGAGAGCGAGCTGGAGCGTCTTGAATCGTCTCCCCGCTGGGTCACACTTCTGGGACTACCACACTTCCGGGACTACCACACCTCCCTCTTAAGCTCTTTTCCAATCCAGTGTTAGTGAAGGTGCAACCACACCTAAAACCGACCATCCAAACACGGTTGCAGTATCACGAGTTGATTAGTGCATGGAGTTACATTATTAGTATATTTTTTTTTCATCATTTATGAACTGTCACTCTCAGGAAATTGAAGGAAAAACGAAAGGTCTTTCCTGGTACACTTAACTAATAAGCTGTCCTATCAGCAATATAATTAAAATCTAATGGAGACCACTCCATTTAGCATTATTCAGCATCACCACTTCCCTACGCTCCCTCACCCACTGCCTCACAGTTTCTCGGGTTGGGTGAAGGCCATCCTTCAAAAACCTAAGCCAAAAGCGATAATAACACACAAAAGTTATATATTTAGTCTCTCAGGTGCCCTACTTACCCGGCCACTTCTGGTTGTCACCCTCCTGGTCACTGTTGGTGAGGCACGACGGTCACAGGGTTGAACCTCAAATCTTTGTTGACTTTCTTCTGACCATCTCTCTGTTGTACCACTGTCATGATCCGTCAATGGCTCCGGTTCAGCAATTGTCGACACCTGTCTAGAATCGGGTACCGCTGGTACCTCTACATCCACCCCTGTGCCGAACTCAGCTTGAACCGCTGGTGCAACCACACCTGACTCTGACTGTGGACTTGAGTTTTCACCACGAGGTGCTACCACACCTGGAACCGATGCTTCTGAATTCCTACAAGGTCTGGTTAAGTGCCGATTTCGCCTCCACAGCCTTTGTGATTGTCATTTGGCTACAACCTCACGCCCCTGTGCTGCCACAACTCTTGCCCTCACGGGCTCTTTACCTGGGTCTTGTATGGCTACATCTTGTCCAATCGAGACTGATTCTTGTGCCTTAGTCCTGTACCTTCGATTATACTGATACATTTGGTAGTTCCGTTGCAACTTCTCTGTCTCCAGTAGCCTCGCATAGTCGATATTGCGGCCATTCAAAAATCCCATCGAATTTAGCCCTCTTCCGAATAACATATGTGCAGGGGAGTAGCCATTGGCTATTTGTGTGTCTCGATATGAACAGAGTGCCGCATCAAGACTGACATTCTTGTTCATCAGAGCTTTTACAGTTTGTACCGCCCGCTCAGCCTCACCGTTACTTTGAGGGTACCTAGGTGAACTTGTGACATGCTGTATGTCTCACTTTCTCATAAACTTTTTGAAACTCTCAGAACTAAACTGTAGACCGTTGTCACTCATAACCGAATTTGGTACTCCAATCAGACAGAACAACTTTTGGAAAATTTTAACGATGACTTCTGACGAGGTTGAGTCAACCGACTCATGCACTGTAATAAATTTGCTGAAGTAGTCCACTACTACCTAGTATGACCGAGACTCTTTCTCCATTATGTCCACAGCCAACCTCAACCATGGTCTCTCAGGCAGTTCTGCGCACATCATCAGTTCTCTGGGCCGTCTACGGAACTCGGCACACTCAGGACACGTTTTAACCAGTTCCCGGATCTCAGTGGTCATTCCTGGCCACCAGACTAGTTCCACAGCCCGACGTATACATTTCGTTTCCCCCTGATGGCCCTTGTGCACTGAGGCCAGCACTGACTGTCTTTCTAGCTCCGGGATGAACACCCTGCTGTTGTAAAACACAATTCCTTGTACTACTGAGAGGAAATCCTTGAAAGTGTAAAAGCTGCGCACAGTCGGGTCTACATCCTTGTATTGCGGCCAGCCTTCTGCAATGTATTTCAACAATCTCATTCCCGCAGCATCCTCCAGAAGAGATGCCTTGATCCTTTCAAGTCGATTAGGAGATATAGCCAGTGAGTCAACCAACTCACACACAACAAGAGATTCAACCAAATCTGCGTCCCCCTCAACTTCCGCTACACTCAATGGAGGCCTAGACAGTGCATCTGCCAAAACTAGCTTTGCCCATGGTGTATAAATAATTTTGTAGTTGTAAGCCATCATTCGGAGTCTAAACCTCTGAACACGTAATGGCAGCTTGGATAGTTCCGTGTCTCCGAGGATTGATATGAGTGGCTTGTGATCTGTTTCTACCTCAAACTCACGACCCGCCAAATAGTAATGGAACTTTTCACATCCCCAACAGATTGCGAGTGCTTCCTTCTCTATTTGAGCCTATCTTTGCTCTGCTGCAGGGAAACTGCGCGATGCATATGCCACCGGTCGCCACTCCCCATTGACCAGCTGTAGGACAGCGGCTCCAAGCCCATATGAAGAAGCATCTGTACTCAGTCTTGTTGGTGCCTCCAAACAGAAAGGTGTTAATGTGGGTGCCTTGGAGATCATCTGTCTCAACTGATCGAACTCATTAGCTTGCGCACTTTCTCAGACCCATTCCTTGTCTTTCTGTAGCAATTGCCGTAGATTGTGCGTTCCTCGAGACAATGTAGGAAAAAATTTTCCGAGGTAATTTAGGACTCCGAAAAACCGCCTTAACTCTTTCTTGTTGGTAGGTGTCTTAAAACTTCGCACTGCTTCAGTTTTCTCCGGGTCTGCTTTAATGCCCTCTTTAGAGATAACATGGCCCAGAAAGACCACCTCTGGTGTGTTAAATTGGCATTTGTCACTGTTTAAGGAAATTCCAGCTAATTTCAGCTTCTGCAGGACGGCTTCTACTCTTTTGTCATGCTCTTGTTGGCTAGCACCATAAACCAGAATATCATCCATTTGACAGATTACGCCTTTGCTGTCCACTAATGCTTTCTGCATTTTCCGCTGGAAGATCTCTGGTGCAGAACTAATCTCAAATGGTAAGCGTTTGCATTTGTATCTGCCGAATGGCGTTATAAAGGGGGTAAGCTTTTGACTCTCTGGGCTGAGCTTCATTAGCCAGTATCCACAGTTTGAATCCAACTTTAAAAATTTTACTGCTGACCCAAGCTCACTCAGCGTCTTCTCTGTTTTGGGTAATGGGTAAAGCTCCCTTTTTACTGCCTCATTCAATCGGGGGAAGTCGATGCATACCCTGATCCTTCCGTTCATTTTTGGCACAACAATACACGGTGCACACCAATCTGTCGGCTCCTCTATACGCTGTATTACCCCGAGTTTCTCCATTCGCAGCAACTCTTGCTTGAGAGATTTTTTCCTTGCAGCTGCCACTCTTCAGGGAACTGTTTGAGCAAAGGGCTTGACATCATCTTTAAGTGTGACCACAACTTTATTTTGCATTGCGCCTAGTCCTGTGAAGACCTCCGGAAATTTCTCAACCCAAGACCTGTCTTTCTGCATCTCATGCAGAAACTTTATCAGCCCTAGTTTAGAGATAGCTGGCTTCCCCAACAACGGTGTAACCAACCCCTCAACTATATAGATTGTCTCCATCACCTGCTTATCTCGTAGGTGAAGCTCGGTCGTTGTTTTTTCGGCTATGCTCAACTTGTAGTTGCCTGCTCCCCTCAAAGTTTTGGACTCCTCTTCCATTTCTGGGAACATACTAGACAATGAACTTGGGACTGCGGTCACTGCTGCTCCAGTATCTACCTTAAATCTAATCGGCTGTTTGTTGACTAATATCTCAATAAACCATGCCATATTAGTTTCTGTCATGGGGCTCGCGTTTATCACCTTTAGTCAATCTGATTCTGATCCGAGATATAAGCCATCTACATCAATGTCTTCAACTTCATGAGCTGCTCTTTGCTTTCCCTGCTTACCTCTGCATGCCTGTGAATTAGCCCAATGTTCCTTCTGTTTGCATTTCCTACAAACTGATTTATGTGCAGGGCAGAACTCTGCCTTGTGGTTTCTTCTTGGGCAGTAAAAACATTTTGCAGTTTCTCTTTGATGCTTTCTTTGCTGTTGTTGTTGACCCCTAGGCTGATATTCAGACTTCCCTTTGCCTATCATATCTAGGTTGACCTCAGTCTGTCTACTCATCTTAGCTGATTGCTCATGATGACTGACATATTGTTTAGCTTTACTGATACATTTTTGCAGGTCATTATTTTCAAGGTCGATCAAGTATTCTCTCAAACGGTTGTCACTGACACCCACTATGATGCGGTCACGAATTAATTCTTCCCGCATGGTGCCGTATTCACATACATCAGCTTGAGATTGAATCGTAGTAATAAATTTGTGTATTGATAAGTCTCCTTGAACCAGACTGTTAAACTTGACCCGTTCATATATAATGTTTTTTACAGGTTCGAAATGCGCATCAAAGTAACGTAACACATTCGTTAAGGTCTTCTTCTGTGCCTCTTGTTCCTCATTAAACACAAACTGATCATAAATAGGAACGCTCTCTGGACCCATCAACAACAATACATTGGCAATTTTCTCATCTTTGTCCATTGTACTGAATTTCTTTCCAATCATGTAAATTGACAGTTGTCCCTTGAAAACTTTCCAACTTGCTGCTAAATTTCCATCAGCTCATCTCAATCTCTGCACAAACCGGTCATCCTTAGAGTGATTGTCTTCGGCCATTATTGTGGATGTTCAACGCTCACCAGTGACCAGGGAGCGCAACCAAACTCAACCTAACAGATGGACACTGACGTACCACAGAGAAAATGCAGATCAACAATGGATTATAAGTATTAGAACAATCAAACTTGTTGCAATTACAACAATGTATTTTTTCGTCAGTTACTCAACCCAGTGCTGCGTAAATAAACAATGTGCTCTCTGAATTGAGAAAAGACCACACTAGCTAGTGTATATTATTGTTTAATCCTTAACCTAAATGCTAATACTATTGTTCGAAAACACAGGTTCAACCAAACCTCGGCTGCCTCGTTTTTTACACGGGTAAGTATTGACGTCCGCTATCTGACACCATGTACTATATCTGGTAGTGCGTTGCAGTATAGCTGAGTGTAGCCAGAGCGTCGGTCAAGGCACGTCCTTCTCGGTCGCTAGCAGATCAGAGAAAGCGAGCTGGAGCGTCTTGAATTGTCTCCCCGCTGCGTCACACTTCCGGGACTACCACACTTTCGGGACTACCACAGTGGTCACAGAGCATTTTTGTGTCATTTTTTGCCAAGGTGGCACGACAATGGGGTATAACGAATCTAAGGTTTAATGGATAGAATAAAACATATCCTAACCTTTTTACTATACCTACCAGAATTATTCTTGTCAAGCAGTGATTATTTGCCAACAAAAGATGGGTAGAAGTACATAAATGAGATTTCCCTTGCGTCATGCGCAATTAGCCAATTCAGCCAATCAGCTAGGTAAACATAAATCTATGCATTTGTTTAATACGGGACGTATTTGCTTTCACCGATAACATTTGTGCTCTTAGTCTGTTTTCGCTGTTCCGTGTTAGAAACTGCCGTATACGTCGGTTAGTAGTAGCGCAAATTTAGTATCTTCTATTTAAATGGATTAATACAGCTAGCTATTATCGGTTACATAATTCATTATAATCAAGTTTTACATGCTAAGAAGCCAACAAAGTTTTACTAACGGAAAAAAACGATAATCCAAAGTTTTTATGAGATGTAGAGCACCATCTACAAACAGTCAGATCGCAGCTCGCAGTGTTTTTGTTATTGAAACGTCAAACCAATATCAACACAAAGTGTAATACCTTTATGCAAATGTATGATTGTTATTTAACTGATGGTTTGGTTAGTTTTAAGTTACTATATTGTGTCATGCAGAACTTATTAGTACTATATTACTGTGTTATTACACTATATTCTATTGTATTATAATAGCTGTATTATGTTGTATTGAACTGATTTAAATTGTGTTATAGGATTGATATGTTGCATTATGTTGTGTGATATTATATATATTAATACATATTTTGTTGTATTTTAATCAATTGTATTATATTGTATTGTTATAGCGATCACATATCAGTTATTACCTTACAGAAGTATGCGATGTATGAGTTAAATAATTATTGTTGTGGTTAAAGCTAAAGGGGGTACATCTATTACTTTTAGGTAGGGCTATGCACATTGCGTACACGCTCAAATCAGTATTCTAGCTTTTCCTATTTTCAAGTTTTAAATTTATTGCTACATGCTTTGGTAGATCGTTTTTCTGATAGGTTATGATTGATAAATATTGCACCATAAATGTATGTCAGCTCTTATATGTCTATATGATCCTTTTGGATTTTAAACTCATTGTCTGTAATGGATGCGATTCTTTACATTGTAGTCAGCCGCCAGGGACTTGATATGACAAACATTTCTCGCCATCACCTTAGCCACTGATCTGTCAGAAACCCTTTTCATACTCGTTACATTGATACCTGTACAACTACTGATTGACAGGCTATACTGTATACCTCATTGGGTACACTGGTTGTGATGCAGACTAACTAGCAAATCTAATGTAAACTTAATCTTTTAAATGAAATTATTATTATTAAAATTATTTCCTTTTTTATTTAACTGACATCAATATGTGAAATTTCTGGCTTAGCTTTAGATTTATGGTACTGGTAGCATGTTAAAACCATGCAGTATTTTGAAACCATGTATGGTTGAACTGTTGCATGTAACCGGTATGATGGAATGTGTGGTGCAGTATGTTTGATGACAACCAACTTTCTGGATGATTAATTAATATCATGTCTTTGTATGGGAATCTTAGTACTTATGATGACTAGTATGAAGACTATGAAGACTTATGAAGACTAGTATGATTATTATATAGCATGTTTACCAAAGTACATAGTCTGTTTATCATGATACATCAAAAACTGTTAATTGATTTTAGAAAGCATATTGCAAAGTATTTAGTATAACTATTACATAATTATAATCTTAAAGCTCATCATCACCGTCTAATTGATTACCATCCTCGATCTCGTCAGTCATTTCATTACTGCACTCTACACAGCCGCATCGACTTGTGCAAACTCTTTTTGCATGAGCAACTGGTCTATTGGACAAGCTGCCTAGGAATAGCTCTTTGCTCATCAGGAAAGCATTGCCCAGAAATCTCATCATCGTCTTTACTCCAGACATGGTTTGTGGGATCTGGGGGCACCATTAATGGTTGAATTTTCTACTCCTGTATTGCTGCTTAGTAATTGACCCTCATTAAATGCCGACGGAGAACCCTTTTGGTGGAAGGTTTTTTTTCATAAGATGTTCTGGATGAGAAAAACCTGTATGTGGCGTCGGCTTCACTTGTAGAATCAGACTTGCCATAAAGATGCAGTGTCGAACGTGTTAGTACGTTGAACAACCTTTTATCTATTAGAATGTGGTAGTTGATTATATTGAATTATGTAATCCATGACAGCTAGCTTTGGAAATCGGTATAATTAGTAAATTAAAGTTTTTGATCATTACTCCAAACGCCGGCGGTCGCTCGATAAGACAGGAAACTGACTACAAACCTAATTAATATCGGGGTAATTTAATACCCCCCCCCCCCCCCCCCCCCCCCCCCCCCCCCGTACTGCAACATGACGTACATGTTGGTGTACGGCTCTGATTAGCTGGTCCGACTGACTGCACACGGCGTAAGAAAAAATTTATTTTTGTATAATTACTCACCATTTAATGGCAAATTACTGTTAGCTTATCAACTAAAATAGCGGTAGGAAACTAAATTAATAATGAATAAATTTGAAACATGTTAAAAGTGTCAAGCCACAATAGACCCCATTTTCTGCCACCTGTTGACACGATAATGCCCTGTGGCCACCAGACTATAGTGGCTTAGTGCTCTAAAACCCCTGACTTGCAAACAACAGGTTGGGGTTGAATTTCGAAAAAGTCACGGAGGTGACAGGAATGACATTTAAACTCAAATTGCTTTACACAACTGGGCATGTTTTCGGTCATAGTTCTATAGCCATGGGACTCAAACATGTACACTCACAGAACCATGTTATGCGTAACAATGTTCTGAAGAAACAAGCACAGCCTCTGTTTCCACTAATCTAAGCAGACATACTACTTAATCGTCTGGCGATTGTTCACACATGGCTAGTCTGTGGCTCTACTCACAAGGATGAGCAATGTACATGTATATAAACTACTTCTAACTGAAGCTACTTGTATGCAGTGTTATTACGCTGAAGTAACGTTTATAATTGGTTACTTGACTCAGAGGTCTACACACAACAATCTCTATCATCTGTGCACTATTGCTGTGGTAAAAAAAGCAGTCTTACCATGACAGAGTATTTCATCGACGATTCAATATTTTTCTAAAAAATCTTGCTTTCAGGCAACTTTCAATATTTTGTTTGACCAATGTTTTTGACTTAGCTAAGAGATGAGAAGTTTTTTTTTGTTATGGCAAAACTGATCTGATTTGTTTATTTGTACATTTCAGACAGAAATTACCGAGTCAACCTGGCTCAGAGTATGGATTTTTCTGCGCAAAATTGTATTTTATGTTTTCATAACAAGTGGTTAGGAAAAGATTTTTAGTGGTACTTTGGGTTTCTTAACAACACCTGTCGTTCTTAACCTGGATTCAATCAAACCCAGGTTAAGAATATCTGGTCTAGAAGAAACCTTAATATTTAAAATTGTATATTTTAAGTGTAAATCATGACCATGTATAAGATGTGGGTGAACGAATCGATCAATTTGTTCTAACTTTATGTGCCTTTACTACAAAATGGGAAGCTTTTCGAGACAAGACTAATCTGATTGGTTTTTTGCACATGGATCTAAAAGAAGTTACTAAGAGCCATCAACTTGACTCTGTGAAGGGCGCTTGCTGCCCAAAATATAACTTTGCGTCTAGAACAGTAGTTCTTAACCATGTTGGGTGTACCAAACCCAACCGGTTTTATAACTGCTGTTACTGAACCTTACTTTATTGATAGATTAAAAACGATTTTTCCCATTTAAGACATACATGACACACATTTACGATATAGGTATATGTTTTACTAGTACACACAAAAAACTGTGCATTAACACCAGTGCTTTTAAAAAAAAACACAAAACCAATAGGCCCTATAATGCGTGAACTGACAACAATTTAAATATATTTTTATGAAGACGTAACCATACAAATCGATGTGACTTTTTTGAGAAACCTCCATCGAACCCCTGACACTGACTCAATAAACTCCTAGGTTTTGATTGAACCAAGGTTAAGAACCATTGGTCTAAAAGAAATCTAACTATTTAAAATTATATATTTCGAATGTAAATGATCACCATATATAAAATGTATGTGAAAAGTGCTTTTGAAGTCAAAGAAAATAAATACAAAAAAGCATACTTTGCATATTTTACCAAATATGATTGTACCAAATTTCTTTATTTTCTTTCAATATTTATGACATATATCTATATGTATACTTGTTTGTTATTTTTGTCAATTCGCATTCCTTGCATTCTATGAAGAGAGGGTTGTAAGCGCAGGTTGTAACCTAGGCCAATTAGATTTTCTGCGCTACTAGATGATACGTATTTACTTCTTAGTAAGTTCACCAATGCTTGAAACTATACACATACAGCATTGCCATGTTTACATAATTATAAGATAACTCTGTATTTGTGACACACTCTTTATCTAGAGTCTGTAGTTGTGGTCTTGCAATGATTGCTTGTTAACCAGGAGCGCTTGAGACAAACCGCAAAAAAGCCACTGGATGACATGGCCAGAATACCTGCATTTTTTTTATCTCTGCCAGACAATTTAGCGATTTTGCTTCCAAGGCGGTTGTTTACCAAGTGATATATCCACCTCACTTTTTTCATCATCACTGGAACACTCCTGGATGCAATCACTAGGCTACCTGTTTAATCTTGCTACTGAGATGGATAGACTTCTAAACTGTGATCTTTAGCTGCTGAATTGGTACTGATTCCTATGGCTAATCAGCATAGCAGCTTTGCTTCCAGGAGTTGTCTTCTCTACTTCAAACTTTGAACTACGATGACTATTCAACCACATATCCAGAGCTTATTTAAGCTAAAGCAAAACAGAAAAAGAGCATGTGTTATGATTTAACCTTTTGAATTAAAGTAATTAAATTATATTAATGCAGGATGATGTTACCGTAACCTGCCCAAAGTAGGGAGTCAAACCCTAATCGCCTTTTTCACCTTGTCTTGAAAGCATTAAAATTATTAATATAAACTGGTAGTGACAATGAGTTAAATAGAACGAATGAGAACTGAAAACAGTAGGCACTCCAACAACATAAATAGTCTGTTCCAGGAATGTTTACGTTATAAAGATTTTACGTAATACAAACAGTAAATTTTATGTAAATTGCCTAATCCGTTCCAAGATCTTTTCAAACTCGCCTTTTGGCCATGCAAAAAGGAAAAACTTGCCTTAACTTTACTAATTTGTGGGCTGTACTGTAGCTGCAGAATTATTGGTTTGCAAAAACTTTTCTCTATTTATTATTAATCTCACTGGCTTTATAGATCATGATTGCACTTAATTTTTACAATAATTTGATTGGGAGCGCACAGCTTTGACATTCTTTTACAATGATTCGCTTATTTTTTCTAAACAGCAAAGTCTATTCTGCAAAGTAAAACTAATAACAAATAATTTATACGTCTACAATAAAGTAAACTACCAAAGTATTTTTACTATAAAAAGCAGTACTACCTGATCGTCATCTATCTGTACCCAGAGGTTAAGGTGAGGATAAAAGAGAACTTTCAATGATACTCCAACTTGTCACATTCAGATTGGTGGACCGACACTGTAACACCTGCACCAATTGATCACCTTTGTATTTATCAGCAATTGTGCAGCTATCTCATTCTCTGTTTTGTTGACACATCTGATGATCTATCACAACAAACTAGAGTGTCGCAAAGATTGTATATATAATATATATAATATATACAACTTTTTTTTTCGTTTCTTTATTCTTTTTTGCAATTGTAGCGAGAAAGATAAACATTAAATCGAATTTGAGAACATGCCCGACTTAACACTTTACATTATATATAATTTTTTTTACGCAGTACAAAGCAAAAACTTCAGTTAAATTCTTGACAATTACTGGAGTTCACCTAATAGGAGGTATATGTTATAGGAGCGTCTACTGTTTTTAACATTGAACCAAGACGGTGAAACTTATCGGAAGGAGATAAATCTAAACAAAGTGATGACATTCTCTAGCAGCGATACTGCCATGTACCGAACAAGAAGATTACCAAATCCGAGTGGAGATTGTCAGTGGTGAGTCAAATGGCTCCGAGGTGATGTGGACAGCAATCACCCAGGTGCAATATTTTGGAATATGGCATCAGCAGCATCTTTTATGGTGCATCATTTAATAAGTGCATTGCGGTCTTGAATGTGATATGTGTTTACAAAAATGCAAAGATTTCAAGCGCTAAACGTCATAATACTACAAAATATAATGCATTTAATTTATTAAATTGCATCATATAATACATATATAGATATCTAATTTGACTGAGATCGTTGAACAGTCGTACACATTGGCTGTGCAGTAAATAATACAACAAGACATATCCCGGTGGAGACAAATTCAAAAAATGCAGAAGCCTCTGTGGACAGTATTTAAGCATGCGCTTTTTATTTAAAGTTGAAATTTATATTGTATATTAAAGTAGCTCCAGTCGTATACAGAAATCTATTTAAACAGTGGATACCTTTTCTGGAAATTAGCCTGAGTTAATTTATAAATTGAGGATGGGGAATATTGTAGCAGTTATGAAGGTCAAGTTGTTGTGACAAGTTATAAAAGTGCTCTACAGACTAAATTGTTGACTTGTGGAGAGAAAACAGGAAACTGTGAATGTCCTTAGCTAAACCAGTTAGCAGAATGTGCATGATAGAAACTTACTCAATAGCGAAGTTTAGACCAACAGAGCAAAACAATTACTACTGCTTGGTAAAACATGGCCAAGGACTTGAATTTTCAATGGTCTTCTATTAAATGAGTTAACTTAATATAACTACTGTGTACTGTTTGTAAGACAAGTAGGTAGTTTTAGTTTTAGCAGGTAGTTCAATTTGAAAACTTTTCTCATTCCAAATATCTCAGCAGACCACTTTTTTCATAAATTGCAGTAAATCCTACCTGCTTAGCAAAGGCTCATAAACAAAACAAATATTGTTTAACAAGCAAATCATGTAATTTGGTTAACCTACAATTTTTCAATATTTTGCAATTACTAACATTCTACTACATTTCCCTTGGTTATATTTCAATTACCAAAACTAACCAATATGAAAACGTATTTAGAAATAAATTGTTTTATGTATTTACTGGAATAAAATTTTGACAACACATGAGCAAGAAATGAAATAGTAATAGGTAAAAATGTTATAAAATCATGTTGGTAATACTTTAGTGTAATACTACTATGTAAGTTTATTACCATAAGTCACAAGTTTATATTATTATGACTAACAGAGGCTGTTATTCCTGAGTTTTCTCTAATTCTGTCAGACCAGCTACCACAAACTATTAGAGGACTAATAGCCATAAAAGAAACAATACTAATGAGGTCTACAAAAGTTTCATCCAAGTGATAAGCTTAGATGACAATTAAATTCAGGTGAGGCAATGCATTGCAAGTTCTTGTCAAACTCTTTCAGTAACGTTTTGGGAAGAGACAAATCATTATGGAGTGAGAC